>NW_028136503.1:1200000-1866000 GCF_964662115.1 Mustela nivalis | reverse complement strand
AGGGGGGGCATCACGAGTCCATGGGGGTTTTCCCACGATGGGGAGTTGTGAGAAGCTCCAAAGTGCAAAGAGTCTTCTGCAGGACAATTGAGACCTGCTTTATGGCTTCAGGCCAATGATTCCGAGCATTGTTCTAAGGATGGATGGCTGGGTAGCCACCTCGCATTACAATTGTCTCCTAGCAACAAGACAGGTTAGATCTGCTGGATCTGGGGGAGCAACCGAGGAGGCTGAGTTGAAATGGACTCTCCTGTGCATGGGTCCTAATGTGCTATTGTGTCTATGGAGACCTTGGAATGAAGCAGTGGCACTTGGGCCCTGAAGGGTTCTCCTAATCAGAGGCTTTGACACGGCTCCACGTGCAAGTCTCCCATGGGTAGATGAGATGTTTTCTGATGGGTGAGTCAAGAAAGAGCCATATGATGGTTTTGAATCCAGGCCTCTGAGGAGAGATGCCTGGAAACCAAAGCAATGGATCTGATTAGTGCCTAGGGGCCTGTTCTTTCCTTTTACCCTCTGGGGACATCTGTCTATGGGTCTGGAATGCAGGAGGTGCTCAGATGGACTCAGATTGCCCCTGTTTTTCCTGGGAAGCACCACTATTGAGATGGATCGCGGACTTTGGAGGTTTATCCTATTAGGAAGGGTAGTGGCCATTGGAATGGGCACACAAAATTCCCTTGGAGAGGGCAAGTACAGTCCTCAGGTTTGGCTCCAGGGGCAGAGCCTGTAGGTTGTGTAGGCTAGGGTTCTTTGGACAGTTTTCTGAAAACAGAACCTCGGATTATGTTTCGGGTCATACTTATGGCAGGACTGATCTACAGACCATGAGGAGAATTCTTCGGGATTTGAAAAAAGTGCAAGTGTGAGCCTCTTGCTCCAGTTTATGTCTCTGGATATCGTGTCACTCATGGTCGTGAAATTTCTGGGTGACGTCATGGAAAATCGATGAGTCTAACTCTCTGGTGGTTGGCCCGTCCAAGGAGTTTGGGTCATTCTGTGGGATGGGAGAAGTCCGTTCATTTGTTGTTGTCTTTTTCTTTATTAACATCAGGTGTCCCACCAAATGAGGGATTCCAGCGTAGAGCCCTGGGGAGGGGCGCCTGGACAATCAGAAATCTGCTCAAAAATTGGGGCCTAGGGACTTGTCAAGCCCATTATGACATCTAATGGTCCAGCCACTGAGAGGACTTACTAGAGGACAGGACTCATGCTGAGGGTCACAATGCGTGTTTGTATCCTTGTCGCAATCAAGATAGGGCGGGGCCTCTGGGTGAATGCTGGTTTCTCCTACACTGAACGTTGGACAATGTGCCAACCACAAGGTTTCTTGCCATGGGTAAGGAGGAGTGCTGATTTATGCATCAAACTCACACCTGGGCAGTGATTGGAGATAAGGTCTCGGTTCTGAAGCCTGAAAAATGAGGTAGGGAAAATATGATGACCTAAGGCCATGGCGGGTTTTATGTGCTCAGTGTGCGGTCAGCATTTTGGGTGTTGGTCAGGAGGTCCAGGCTCAGGTTATGTCCGACAGTGCATTAGTGCCCAGGTTAGACTACATAATTTGGGTAAAGTCGAGTGCTGTGTAGGTTTATCCTCATTTAAGGTGCCTGGGCAGCTCATTAGGCAATAATTTTTTTCTAGAGGGCAGGCAGAGTGCTGCATTGTGGGTCCGGAATTGCCAAATTTGAGGGCTTCGGGGCCAGGAGTGTGAGGACGGAAGTCTGAGAAGACAAGCTAGACTTGGGTTTCCTGGCGAGGGCAAGACAGGTACCCCTGAAGATCTGAACCAATATCTCATGCATCTGAAGTCAGGGCAAGGATCAGAAGATTGCTCAGTTTGGAGTTTCTGTCCCTGATTGCCCCTTCATGAAGGGCGCAGAATCTCGAGGCCATTGAGGTTTTCCCACGTTGGGAGTTGTAGGATGCGCTCTTCAAGGATTCCTTCTGCAGGACATTTGAGACCTGTTGGAAAGCTCCAGGACATCCCATATGGAATGACTCCAGAGCATCGTTCGAGGATGGATGCCTGGGAAGGCCGCCTCGCATTCCAATTGTCTCCTAGCAACAAGACAGTTTAGATCTTATGGCTTTGCGGGAGCAACCGGGGTGGCTGAGTTGAAATCGACTTTCCTGAGGATGGGTCGTAATGTGTTTTTGTGTCCATGAGGGTCTTGGAATGGGGCGGTGGCACCGGGACCCTAAAGTACTCTCCTAAGCTTTTGACATAGCTCCCATGCACAGGTTTCCTAGTGTAGACAAGATGAGTTCTGATGGGTGCTTCAGAAAACCCCTATGCTCGTATTGGAATCAGGCATTTGAGGAGACATGCCTGTAAACCAAAGCAATGGATCCTATTATGGCCAAGGGTTCTGTCTGGTTCAATCTTCTTCTCTGGGGACTTCCATCTATGGTATGAGTGGAGGTAGATTATCAGCTGGTGTCAGACAGCCCTTGTTTGTTCCGGGTGACCTACACTATTCGGATGGCCTCCGGGACTTTGGCCGTTTCTCCTTGTTTGTACGGTTTTGGACAATGGAAGGGGCAGAATTCCCATGGATTGGTAGGCACAGTCCTAATGTGTGGCTCGAGGGGCCCTAGCCTGGAGGGTGTGTGGCCCAGGACATTGAGGACAGAAGTGTGAAAACACAAACTCAGCTTAGGTTTGGGGACGTAGGTATGGCAGGCCCCATCTAAAACCATGAGTATAACTTTTCAGGATTTGAAGAAAGTGTGAGTCTGCGGCACTTGCTCAGGCTTTTGTCTCTGGATTTTGTATCAGCGATAGCCGTGGATTGCCGGGAGGCCTCATGGGCCATGGGCGAATCTTCCTCTCTAAAGATCTGGCCTGATTCCCAATTGTTTTTTGTCAATCTGTGGGATGGGGGGACTCCTTTCAGTTTTGTTACCTCAGGTGTCCCACCAAAAGAGGAATTCCAAAGGAAAGCCGTGGGGAAGACTGAGGGTCAACCCGAACTATGGTTAAAAATTGGGGCCTAGGGGCATGGCCTGCCCAATATGCTATCTTTTCATCCAGACACAGAGAGGCCTTACTTGAAGACTGGGCTCAGGCTGAGGGTCACAATGTGTGTTTGGGACCAATGGGGCCCGCGAGCATGGGCGGGGCCTCATGGGCCACACTGGTTTCAATTACACTGAACTTCGGACAACATGCCAACAACAAGGTTTCTTGCCATGGGGAAGGAGTTCTGATTTCTACATCACGTTGAACCCTGGGCCGTGATTGGAGATAAGTTCTAGGTTCTGAAGCCTGAAAACCTAGGTTGGGAACAGATGACACCTACGGCCATGGCAGCTCGATATGCTCAGTGTGCAGCCAGCTGTCTTTGTGGGGCCAGGAGGTCCAGGCTCAGGTTGTGTCAGAAAGGGCATTAGTGCCCTGGTCAGCCTATGTATTTGGGGTACAGCCAAGGAAGGTGCAGGTTGATCCTCACTTAGAGTACCTGATAGCCCCAGAGGGCAATGTTTTTCTTCTGGAGGGCAGGCAGAGTGCTGCATTGTAGTTCTGGATTGCCAAACTGGAGGGCTTGTGGGCCAGTAGTCTGAGGACCGATGTCTGAGAACACAAGCTAGGCTTAGGTTTCAGGGTGAGGACATGGCAGGCACAATCTAGAGACCTGAATCGCCATCTCGTGCATCTGAAGTCATTCGAGGATCAGACGATCGCTCAGGTTGGAGTTTCTGTCCCTGATGGCCCCTTTATGAAGGGGGGGCATCACGAGTCCATGGGGGTTTTCCCACGATGGGAGTTGTGAGAAGCTCCAAAGTGCAAAGAGTCTTCTGCAGGACAATTGAGACCTGCTTTATGGCTTCAGGCCAATGATTCCGAGCATTGTTCTAAGGATGGATGGCTGGGTAGCCCACCTCGCATTACAATTGTCTCCTAGCAACAAGACAGGTTAGATCTGCTGGATCTGGGGGAGCAACCGAGGAGGCTGAGTTGAAATGGACTCTCCTGTGCATGGGTCCTAATGTGCTATTGTGTCTATGGAGACCTTGGAATGAAGCAGTGGCACTTGGGCCCTGAAGGGTTCTCCTAATCAGAGGCTTTGACACGGCTCCACGTGCAAGTCTCCCATGGGTAGATGAGATGTTTTCTGATGGGTGAGTCAAGAAAGAGCCATATGATGGTTTTGAAATCCAGGCCTCTGAGGAGAGATGCCTGGAAACCAAAGCAATGGATCTGATTAGTGCCTAGGGGCCTGTTCTTTCCTTTTACCCTCTGGGGACATCTGTCTATGGGTCTGAATGCAGGTAGGTGCTCAGATGGACTCAGATTGCCCCTGTTTTTCCTGGGAAGCCACCACTATTGAGATGGATCGCGGACTTTGGAGGTTTATCCTATTAGAAGGGTAGTGGCCATTGGAATGGGCACACAAAATTCCCTTGGAGAGGGCAAGTACAGTCCTCAGGTTTGGCTCCAGGGGCCTGAGCCTGTAGGTTGTGTAGGCTAGGGTTCTTTGGACAGTTTTCTGAAAACAGAACCTCGGATTATGTTTCGGGTCATACTTATGGCAGGACTGATCTACAGACCATGAGGAGAATTCTTCGGGATTTGAAAAAAGTGCAAGTGTGAGCCTCTTGCTCCAGTTTATGTCTCTGGATATCGTGTCACTCATGGTCGTGAAATTTCTGGGTGACGTCATGGAAAATCGATGAGTCTAACTCTCTGGTGGTTGGCCCCGTCCAAGGAGTTTGGGGTCATTCTGTGGGATGGGAGAAGTCCGTTCATTTGTTGTTGTCTTTTTCTTTATTAACATCAGGTGTCCCACCAAATGAGGGATTCCAGCGTAGAGCCCTGGGGAGGGGCGCCTGGACAATCAGAAATCTGCTCAAAAATTGGGGCCTAGGGACTTGTCAAGCCCATTATGACATCTAATGGTCCAGCCACTGAGAGGACTTACTAGAGGACAGGACTCATGCTGAGGGTCACAATGCGTGTTTGTATCCTTGTCGCAATCAAGATAGGGCGGGGCCTCTGGGTGAATGCTGGTTTCTCCTACACTGAACGTTGGACAATGTGCCAACCACAAGGTTTCTTGCCATGGGTAAGGAGGAGTGCTGATTTATGCATCAAACTCACACCTGGGCAGTGATTGGAGATAAGGTCTCGGTTCTGAAGCCTGAAAAATGAGGTAGGGAAAATATGATGACCTAAGGCCATGGCGGGTTTTATGTGCTCAGTGTGCGGTCAGCATTTTGGGTGTTGGTCAGGAGGTCCAGGCTCAGGTTATGTCCGACAGTGCATTAGTGCCCAGGTTAGACTACATAATTTGGGTAAAGTCGAGTGCTGTGTAGGTTTATCCTCATTTAAGGTGCCTGGGCAGCTCATTAGGCAATAATTTTTTTCTAGAGGGCAGGCAGAGTGCTGCATTGTGGGTCCGGAATTGCCAAATTTGAGGGCTTCGGGGCCAGGAGTGTGAGGACGGAAGTCTGAGAAGACAAGCTAGACTTGGGTTTCCTGGCGAGGGCAAGACAGGTACCCCTGAAGATCTGAACCAATATCTCATGCATCTGAAGTCAGGGCAAGGATCAGAAGATTGCTCAGTTTGGAGTTTCTGTCCCTGATTGCCCCTTCATGAAGGGCGCAGAATCTCGAGGCCATTGAGGTTTTCCCACGTTGGGAGTTGTAGGATGCGCTCTTCAAGGATTCCTTCTGCAGGACATTTGAGACCTGTTGGAAAGCTCCAGGACATCCCATATGGAATGACTCCAGAGCATCGTTCGAGGATGGATGCCTGGGAAGGCCGCCTCGCATTCCAATTGTCTCCTAGCAACAAGACAGTTTAGATCTTATGGCTTTGCGGGAGCAACCGGGGTGGCTGAGTTGAAATCGACTTTCCTGAGGATGGGTCGTAATGTGTTTTTGTGTCCATGAGGGTCTTGGAATGGGGCGGTGGCACCGGGACCCTAAAGTACTCTCCTAAGCTTTTGACATAGCTCCCATGCACAGGTTTCCTAGTGTAGACAAGATGAGTTCTGATGGGTGCTTCAGAAAACCCCTATGCTCGTATTGGAATCAGGCATTTGAGGAGACATGCCTGTAAACCAAAGCAATGGATCCTATTATGGCCAAGGGTTCTGTCTGGTTCAATCTTCTTCTCTGGGGACTTCCATCTATGGTATGAGTGGAGGTAGATTATCAGCTGGTGTCAGACAGCCCTTGTTTGTTCCGGGTGACCTACACTATTCGGATGGCCTCCGGGACTTTGGCCGTTTCTCCTTGTTTGTACGGTTTTGGACAATGGAAGGGGCAGAATTCCCATGGATTGATAGGCACAGTCCTAATGTGTGGCTCGAGGGGCCCTAGCCTGGAGGGTGTGTGGCCCAGGACATTGAGGACAGAAGTGTGAAAACACAAACTCAGCTTAGGTTTGGGGACGTAGGTATGGCAGGCCCCATCTAAAACCATGAGTATAACTTTTCAGGATTTGAAGAAAGTGTGAGTCTGCGGCACTTGCTCAGGCTTTTGTCTCTGGATTTTGTATCAGCGATAGCCGTGGATTGCCGGGAGGCCTCATGGGCCATGGGCGAATCTTCCTCTCTAAAGATCTGGCCTGATTCCCAATTGTTTTTTGTCAATCTGTGGGATGGGGGGACTCCTTTCAGTTTTGTTACCTCAGGTGTCCCACCAAAAGAGGAATTCCAAAGGAAAGCCGTGGGGAAGACTGAGGGTCAACCCGAACTATGGTTAAAAATTGGGGCCTAGGGGCATGGCCTGCCCAATATGCTATCTTTTCATCCAGACACAGAGAGGCCTTACTTGAAGACTGGGCTCAGGCTGAGTGTCACAATGTGTGTTTGGGACCAATGGGGCCCGCGAGCATGGGCGGGGCCTCATGGGCCACACTGGTTTCAATTACACTGAACTTCGGACAACATGCTAACAACAAGGTTTCTTGCCATGGGGAAGGAGTTCTGATTTCTACATCGCGTTGAACCCTGGGCAGTGATTGGAGATAAGTTCTAGGTTCTGAAGCCTGAAAACCTAGGTTGGGAACAGATGACACCTAAGGCCATGGCAGCTCGATATGCTCAGTGTGCAGCCAGCTGTCTTTGTGGGGCCAGGAGGTCCAGGCTCAGGTTGTGTCAGAAAGGGCATTAGTGCCCTGGTCAGCCTATGTATTTGGGGTACAGCCAAGGAAGGTGCAGGTTGATCCTCACTTAGAGTACCTGATAGCCCCAGAGGGCAATGTTTTTCTTCTGGAGGGCAGGCAGAGTGCTGCATTGTAGTTCTGGATTGCCAAACTGGAGGGCTTGTGGGCCAGTAGTCTGAGGACCGATGTCTGAGAACACAAGCTAGGCTTAGGTTTCAGGGTGAGGACATGGCAGGCACAATCTAGAGACCTGAATCGCCATCTCGTGCATCTGAAGTCATTCGAGGATCAGACGATCGCTCAGGTTGGAGTTTCTGTCCCTGATGGCCCCTTTATGAAGGGGGGGCATCACGAGTCCATGGGGGTTTTCCCACGATGGGAGTTGTGAGAAGCTCCAAAGTGCAAAGAGTCTTCTGCAGGACAATTGAGACCTGCTTTATGGCTTCAGGCCAATGATTCCGAGCATTGTTCTAAGGATGGATGGCTGGGTAGCCCACCTCGCATTACAATTGTCTCCTAGCAACAAGACAGGTTAGATCTGCTGGATCTGGGGGAGCAACCGAGGAGGCTGAGTTGAAATGGACTCTCCTGTGCATGGGTCCTAATGTGCTATTGTGTCTATGGAGACCTTGGAATGAAGCAGTGGCACTTGGGCCCTGAAGGGTTCTCCTAATCAGAGGCTTTGACACGGCTCCACGTGCAAGTCTCCCATGGGTAGATGAGATGTTTTCTGATGGGTGAGTCAAGAAAGAGCCATATGATGGTTTTGAAATCCAGGCCTCTGAGGAGAGATGCCTGGAAACCAAAGCAATGGATCTGATTAGTGCCTAGGGGCCTGTTCTTTCCTTTTACCCTCTGGGGACATCTGTCTATGGGTCTGAATGCAGGTAGGTGCTCAGATGGACTCAGATTGCCCCTGTTTTTCCTGGGAAGCCACCACTATTGAGATGGATCGCGGACTTTGGAGGTTTATCCTATTAGAAGGGTAGTGGCCATTGGAATGGGCACACAAAATTCCCTTGGAGAGGGCAAGTACAGTCCTCAGGTTTGGCTCCAGGGGCCTGAGCCTGTAGGTTGTGTAGGCTAGGGTTCTTTGGACAGTTTTCTGAAAACAGAACCTCGGATTATGTTTCGGGTCATACTTATGGCAGGACTGATCTACAGACCATGAGGAGAATTCTTCGGGATTTGAAAAAAGTGCAAGTGTGAGCCTCTTGCTCCAGTTTATGTCTCTGGATATCGTGTCACTCATGGTCGTGAAATTTCTGGGTGACGTCATGGAAAATCGATGAGTCTAACTCTCTGGTGGTTGGCCCCGTCCAAGGAGTTTGGGGTCATTCTGTGGGATGGGAGAAGTCCGTTCATTTGTTGTTGTCTTTTTCTTTATTAACATCAGGTGTCCCACCAAATGAGGGATTCCAGCGTAGAGCCCTGGGGAGGGGCGCCTGGACAATCAGAAATCTGCTCAAAAATTGGGGCCTAGGGACTTGTCAAGCCCATTATGACATCTAATGGTCCAGCCACTGAGAGGACTTACTAGAGGACAGGACTCATGCTGAGGGTCACAATGCGTGTTTGTATCCTTGTCGCAATCAAGATAGGGCGGGGCCTCTGGGTGAATGCTGGTTTCTCCTACACTGAACGTTGGACAATGTGCCAACCACAAGGTTTCTTGCCATGGGTAAGGAGGAGTGCTGATTTATGCATCAAACTCACACCTGGGCAGTGATTGGAGATAAGGTCTCGGTTCTGAAGCCTGAAAAATGAGGTAGGGAAAATATGATGACCTAAGGCCATGGCGGGTTTTATGTGCTCAGTGTGCGGTCAGCATTTTGGGTGTTGGTCAGGAGGTCCAGGCTCAGGTTATGTCCGACAGTGCATTAGTGCCCAGGTTAGACTACATAATTTGGGTAAAGTCGAGTGCTGTGTAGGTTTATCCTCATTTAAGGTGCCTGGGCAGCTCATTAGGCAATAATTTTTTTCTAGAGGGCAGGCAGAGTGCTGCATTGTGGGTCCGGAATTGCCAAATTTGAGGGCTTCGGGGCCAGGAGTGTGAGGACGGAAGTCTGAGAAGACAAGCTAGACTTGGGTTTCCTGGCGAGGGCAAGACAGGTACCCCTGAAGATCTGAACCTATATCTCATGCATCTGAAGTCAGGGCAAGGATCAGAAGATTGCTCAGTTTGGAGTTTCTGTCCCTGATTGCCCCTTCATGAAGGGCGCAGAATCTCGAGGCCATTGAGGTTTACCCACGTTGGGAGTTGTAGGATGCGCTCTTCAAGGATTCCTTCTGCAGGACATTTGAGACCTGTTGGAAAGCTCCAGGACATCCCATATGGAATGACTCCAGAGCATCGTTCGAGGATGGATGCCTGGGAAGGCCGCCTCGCATTCCAATTGTCTCCTAGCAACAAGACAGTTTAGATCTTATGGCTTTGCGGGAGCAACCGGGGTGGCTGAGTTGAAATCGACTTTCCTGAGGATGGGTCGTAATGTGTTTTTGTGTCCATGAGGGTCTTGGAATGGGGCGGTGGCACCGGGACCCTAAAGTACTCTCCTAAGCTTTTGACATAGCTCCCATGCACAGGTTTCCTAGTGTAGACAAGATGAGTTCTGATGGGTGCTTCAGAAAACCCCTATGCTCGTATTGGAATCAGGCATTTGAGGAGACATGCCTGTAAACCAAAGCAATGGATCCTATTATGGCCAAGGGTTCTGTCTGGTTCAATCTTCTTCTCTGGGGACTTCCATCTATGGTATGAGTGGAGGTAGATTATCAGCTGGTGTCAGACAGCCCTTGTTTGTTCCGGGTGACCTACACTATTCGGATGGCCTCCGGGACTTTGGCCGTTTCTCCTTGAATGTACGGTTTTGGACAATGGAAGGGGCAGAATTCCCATGGATTGGTAGGCACAGTCCTAATGTGTGGCTCGAGGGGCCCTAGCCTGGAGGGTGTGTGGCCCAGGACATTGAGGACAGAAGTGTGAAAACACAAACTCAGCTTAGGTTTGGGGACGTAGGTATGGCAGGCCCCATCTAAAACCATGAGTATAACTTTTCAGGATTTGAAGAAAGTGTGAGTCTGCGGCACTTGCTCAGGCTTTTGTCTCTGGATTTTGTATCAGCGATAGCCGTGGATTGCCGGGAGGCCTCATGGGCCATGGGCGAATCTTCCTCTCTAAAGATCTGGCCTGATTCCCAATTGTTTTTTGTCAATCTGTGGGATGGGGGGACTCCTTTCAGTTTTGTTACCTCAAGTGTCCCACCAAAAGAGGAATTCCAAAGGAAAGCCGTGGGGAAGACTGAGGGTCAACCCGAACTCTGGTTAAAAATTGGGGCCTAGGGGCATAGCAAGCCCAATATGCTATCTCTTCATCCAGACACTGAGAGGCCTTACTTGAAGACGGCTCAGGCTGAGGGTCACAATGTGTGTTTGGGACCAATGGGGCCCGCGAGCATGGGCGGGGCCACATGGGCCACACTGGTATCAACTACACTGAACGTTGGACAACATGCCAACCACAAGGTTTCTTGCCATGGGGAAGGAGTTCTGATTTCTGCATCACGTTCAACCCTGGGCAGTGATTGGAGATAAGGTCTAGGTTCTGAAGCCTGAAAACCGAGGTTGGGAACAGATGACACCTAAGGCCATGGCAGCTCGATGTGCTCAGTGTGCGGCCACCTGTCTGGGTGGGGCCAGGAGGTCCAGGCTCAGGTTGTGTCAGAAAGGGCATTAGTGCCCTGGTCAGCCTATGTATTTGGGGTACAGCCAAGGAAGGTGCAGGTTGATCCTCACTTAGGGTACCTGATAGCCCCAGAGGGCAATGTTTTTCTCCTGGAGGGCAGGCAGAGTGCTGCATTGTAGTTCTGGATTGCCAAACTGAGGGCTTTGGGCCAGTAGTCTGAGGACCGAAGTCTGAGAACACAAGCTAGGCTTAGGTTTCAGGGTGAGGACATGGCAGGCACAATCTAGAGACCTGAATCGCCATCTCGTGCATCTGAAGTCAGGGCGAGGATCAGACGATCGCTCAGTTTGTAGTTTCTGTCCCTGATGGCCCCTCTATGAAGGGGGGGCATCACGAGTCCATGGGAGTTTTCCCACGATGGGAGTTGTGAGAAGCTCCAAAGTGCAAAGAGTCTTCTGCAGGACAATTGAGACCTGTTTTATGGCTTCAGGCCAATGATTCCGAGCAGTATTCTAAGGATGGATGGCTGGGTAGCCCACCTCGCATTCCAATTGTCTCCTAGCAACAAGACAGGTTAGATCTGCTGGATCTGGGGGAGCAACCGAGGAGGCTGAGTTGAAATGGATTCTCCTGTGCATGGGTCCTAATGTGCTATTGTGTCTATGGAGACCTTGGAATGAAGCGGTGGCACTGGGGACCTGAAGGGTTCTCCTAATCAGAGGCTTCACACGTCTCCAACGTGCAAGTTTCCCATTTGTAGATTAAATGTTTTCTGATGGGTGAGTCAAGAAAGTTCCATATGCTGGTTTTGAAATCCAGGCCTCTGAGGAGAGATGCCTGGAAACCAAAGCAATGGATCTGATTCGTGCCTAGGGCCTGTTCTTTCCTTTTTCCCTCTGGGGACATCTGTCTATGGGTCTGAGTGCAGGGAGTTGCTCAGATGGGCTCAGATTGCCCCTGTATTTCCTGGGAAGCCACCACTATTGAGATGGATCGGGGACTTTGGAGGTTTATCCTATTAGAAGGGTAGGGGCCATTGGAATGTGCACACACAATTCCCTTGGAGAGGGAAAGTACAGTCCTCAGGTTTGGCTCCAGGGGCCTGAGCCTGTAGGTTGTGTAGTCCAGGGCTGTTTAGACAGTTGTCTGAAAACACAAACTCGGCTTATGTTTCGGGTCATAGGTATGGCAGGACTGATCTACAGACCATGAGGAGAACTCTTCAGGATTTGACAAAAGGGCGAGTGTGAGGCTCTTGCTCCAGTTTTTGTCTCTGGATATCGTGTCCCTCATGGTCGTGAAATTTCTGGGTGACTTCATGGGAAATGGACGAGTCTTACTCTCTGGTGGTTTGGCCCCGCACCAAGAGTTTGGGGTCATTCTGTGGGATGGAAGAAGTCCGTTGCTTTGTTGTTGTTGTTTTCTTTTTTAACCTCAGGTGTCCCACCAAATGAGGGATTCCAGAGTAGTGCACTGGGGAGGGGCGACTGGACAATCAGAAATCTGGTTAAAAATTGAGGCCTAGGGACATGTCAAGCTATTATGACATCTAATGGTCCAGCCACTCACAGAACGTACTAGAGGACAGGACTCATGCTGAGGGTCACAATGCGTGTTTATGCCCCCGTCGCACTCAAGAATGGGCGGGGCCTCAGGGTGAATGCTGGTTTCTCCTTCACAGAATGTTGGACAACGTGCCAACCACAAGGGTTCTTGTCGCACTCAAGAATGGGCGGGGCCTCAGGGTGAATGCTGGTTTCTCCTTCACAGAATGTTGGACAACGTGCCAACCACAAGGGTTCTTGCCATGGGAAGCCTGCCTCGCATTCCAATTGTCTCCTAGCAAAAAGACAGTTTAGATCTGATGGCTCTGCCGGAGTAACCGTGGTGGCTGAGTTGAAATGGACTTTCCTGAGGATGGGCCCTAATGTGTTTTTGTGTCCATGAGGGCCGTGGAATGGGGCGGTGGCACCGGGACCCTGAAGTACTCTCCTAAGCTTTGGACACGGCTCCCATGCACAGGTTTCCTTGTGGAGACGAGATGAGTTCTGATGGGTGCCTCAGGAAAACCCCTATGCTCGTATTGGAATCAGGCTTTTGAGGACACATGCCTGTAACCCAAAGCAATGGATCCCATTATGGCCTAGGGTCCTATCTGGTTCAATCTTCTTCTCTGGGGACATCCATCTATGGTATGAGTGGAGGTCGATTATCAGCTGGTGTCAGACAGCCCTTGTTTGTTCCGGGCGACCTACACTATTGGGATGGCCTCCGGGACTTTGGAGGTTTCTCCTAATTTGTACGATTTTGGACCATGGAATGGGCAGAATTCCCATGGATTGGTAGGCACAGTCCTAATGTGTGGCTCCAGGGGCCCAGCCTGGAGAATGTGTAGCCCAAGACTTTGAGGACAGAAGTCTGAAAACACAAACTCAGCTTAGGTTTGGGGACGTAGGTATGGCAGGCCCGATCTACAAGCCATGAGAAGAACTCTTCAGGATATGAAGAAAGTGCGAGTCTGAGGCGCTTGCTCAGGCTTTTGTCTCTGGATTTTGTATCAGCGATGGCCGTGGAATGTCGGGGAGGCCTCATGGGCCATGGACGAATCTTCCTCTCTTATGATTTGGCCTGATTCCCAATTGCTTTTCGTCATCTGTGGGATGGGAGGACTCATTTCAGTTTTGTTACCTCAGGTGTCCCACCAAAAGAGGAATTCCAAAGCCAAGCAGTGGGGAAGACTGAAGAGACAACCCGAACTATGGTTAAAATTTGGGGCGTAGGGGCATAGCAAGCCCAATATGCTATCTCCACATCCAGCCACTGAGTGGCCTTACTTGAGGACTGGGCTCAGCCTGAGGGTCACAATGTGTGTTTGGGACCAATGTGGCCCGCGAGCATGGGCGGGGCCTCATGGGCCACACTGGTTTCAACTACACTGAACGTTGAACAACAGGCCAAGCACAAGGTTTCTTGCCATGGGGAAGGAGTTCAGATTTCTGCATCACCTTCAACCCTACGCAGTGATTGGAGATAAGGTCTAGGTTCTGAAACCTGAAAACCGAGGTTGGGAAGAGATGACGACCTAAGGCCATGGCGGCTCGATGTGCTCAGTGTGCGGCCAGCTGTCTGGGAGGGTCCAGGGGAACAAGGCTCAGGCTGTGTCAGAAAGGGCATTAGTGCCCTGGTCAGCCTATGTATTTGGGGTACAGCCAAGGTCGGTGCAGGTTGATCCTCATTTGGGGTTATTGGGTAGCCCCAGAGGACAATGTTTTTCTTCTGGAGGGCAGGCAGAGTGCTGCATTGTAGTTCTGGATTGCCAAACTGGAGGGCTTGTGGGCCAGTAGTCTGACGACAAAAGTCTGAGAACACAAGTACCCGTCATCGGGTACTCCCCTTCACCGAGGAGCCCCTGTCTTAGGTTGCTATGGTGAGGGATCAGTCTTACCCGTTTTGGCTACCGACCCAGCATACAGAGCCATATTCAGGGGGAGGCACTAGCTTCCAGATCCATCATGGTCATGTCTGCCATGTTAATCAGCAGCTACAGCTTTAAGAACATTTGAGTCACACTCATTAGGCTTGTTCGTTTGTCTAGCCTGAGGAGGAGTACTATAAAGTTCTTATTACTAATACCAGGGTCAAAAGGCATCTTGGTGATAACTAAGGCCGTTCTTTGAGTTTGCCATGAGTGGCCCGTTTTTGATTCCGCACAATAGCTCGCATTTTATATAATTCTATAAGCATGAATTTCACCATACAGGGAAAGAGGCACATGAACAAAAGCATAAGTATTAACATTCCTATAATAGAGCCTATAGCATACCAAGTACGTGATAGCGAAGGAATATGAGAAAATAGCGAATTTACAAAATTGTCAGCAAGCCGAGCCACGGGCTGCTTGGCATGAGGAGGATTGCCAACACGTGTTGCATTAAAATAATCGTCAGTAGCAAACATGAGTTCGGGTGAGAAGAATGCACTTTAAATGCTGAGCCATTTGAAGAAGGGTCTGAAGCTGGGCAGTCTCTTGTCTCGGCCACAGTTGAACCGGCTCCGCCTTCGTGGGAACAGGCTGCAGGACAGTCATCGTCGCTATCATCACCATCACCAGCATCCTCCACAGGCTCCGTGGCCACCAGCCTGGTGAGGCGTTCCGGCACCCAGAGTGGGGTGGGCGCATCCTGCGGGAAAACACAAAGGGAACCTCGATGCTGCCTAAGCACCGGGTTGGGCCCTTCCATAAGCCAGTAAAGACATCTTTCCATTTCACCATAGATTGCTGTGTTTTCTGTTGGCCCCAATGGCGCTCCGCGGCTGAAACGCCATCCTTGTCAAGCGTAAGAAAATTTAAAATAAAAGTGGTCAAGTTGGTAAGGTCTGTAGGCGTGTGATGCTCCTCTCCAATTCCCCCTTTTTGTATTTTTTGCAAGGTAGTTTTAAAGGTCAGATGAGTACGCTCTGTATCTGCAGGGTGTAGTGGAATGGAAAAGAAACAGTCTTTGATGTCAATTACAATAGAGGACCAGTTTTTTGGTAGCGCCGTCACGACTGGGAGCCCTAACTGAATGGGTCCCATGACCTGCATTTGATCATTAATCTGTCGTAGGTCATGTAGCAATCGCCAGTTGCCTGATTTCTTTCTTATTACAAATATGGGAGTATTCCATGGAGACGTGGATTTTTGAATATGTCCTGCCCTGAGTTGTTCTTGGACTAGCTCTTTTGCCGCCTGTAATTTATCTTTTGTTAAAGGCCACTGAGGCACCCAGCGCGGCTCCGGTGTTTTCCAAGTTCTCGCACAGCCTGACTGATATGGCGGGGGCCACTCATGGGGTGGCGCTGTGGGGTTAGAATGCAGAAGCGGCGTAATCCCCTCTGAGCTTTCGCTTTTGGAGTCAGAGTTTCGGGAGGAGCCCTTATGGGATTTTTCTTTCACTTGCTCAAAAACTTTTCCTCCCTGTAGTACTGCTCGCTGCAGGGGCTCTCGGGGGTATTGCAAACATACTTTCACAAGGGCCCACACAGCAAGAGTGCCGGCAGCAACAGTGGGGCTTTGTCTTAAATCCTCTCCCAGATGTTCCCACTGAGGCACATTCAGAAGTCCCTCCTCTATGAACCAAGGGGCAAATTCTCCTACCTCCTTTAAAAAGGCACGAGCAGTTTTTGATTTTAAAGGCGTGCCATTTGCTTTGAGGATGTCCTTTAATGGACCTTCCATCCTGTACCTAGCAAGTTCATTTCCCATTCTGGAAATCCTTTGCTATTCCGGTCTCTGTGAACTTTTAAAACTACAGCTATACTCGTCCCAGAGACCTTTCCTGTCCGTATACAGAGATGGTGGCCAACTTCCCCTTACGTTGCTCTTACCCCAATCCTCATTCCACGCTCGGCGTCGGTTCCCGGGTTTCGGCACCAGATGTCGCTCTCGGCCCGCAAGAACGACCCGCAGACGAGGTGAGTGGCAAACTTCTTTATTGTCAATCTTCAGCCTCGGGAACCCGTACACCGATTATAGCCCCAAGTTATAGAACACAGTGGATAGAAAGCAACCAAACACCACATAACACAACTACTATAACATCCAATCAGAAGGGATACAGATGACTTCAATCCAGATCATGCGGGGAGCTCGTGCCTACTGACGTGAGCCCCCGAAACTTATTGTTCACTCTGTTTTTGTGCCGTTCCCATGGTCCCTGGTTAATCTTATACTAGTCCCGATACTTCAGTACAGGTTGTGCGTTGCCTGGAGCGCTCACACATAAACATTCACCTGCCCTTCTCCTCAAGCCTCGCCTAGTACGTGACTCCCAGCTTCTGCTGCATGGCTCTCCACAGTGGGCCATTATTCTGACGACAAAATTCTGAGAACAAAAGCTCGGCTTAGGTTTCTGGGTGAGGCCATGGCAGGCACAATCTACAGACCTGAATCGAGATCTCGTGCATCTGAAGTCAGGGCGAGGATCAGACGATCGCTCAGGTTGGAGTTTCTGTCCCTGATGGCCCCTTCATGAATGGGGGGGGCATCACGAGGCCATGGGTGGTTTCCCACGATGGGAGTTGTGAGAAGCTCCAAACTGCAGAGAGTCTTCTGCAGGACAATTGAGACCTGTTGTTTGGCTCCAGGCCAATGATTCTGAGCAGGGTTCTAAGGATGGAAGGCTGGGTAGCCCACCTCGCATTCCAATTGTCTCCTAGCAACAAGACAGGTTAGATCACCTGGATCTGTGGGGAGCAACCGAGGACGCTGAGTTGAAATGGACACCCCAGGGGATGGGTCCTAATGTGCTTTTGTGTCTATGGAGACCTTGGAATGAAGTGGTGGCACTGGGGACCTAAAGGGTTCTCCTAAACAGAGGCTTTGACTCAGCTCCAACGTGCAAGTTTCCCATGTGTAGATGAGATGTTTTCTGATGGGTGAGTCAAGAAATAGCTAGATGCTGCTTTTGAAATCCAGGCCTCTGAGGAGAGATGCCTGGAAACCAAAGCAATGGATCTGATTAGTGCCTAGGGGCCTGTTCTTTCCTTTTTACCTCTGGGGACATCTGTCTATGGGTCTGAGTGCAGGTAGGTGCCCAGTTGGGGTCAGATTGCCCCTGTTTTTCCTGGGAAGCCACCACTATTGAGATGGATCAGGGACTTTGGAGGTTTATCCTATTAGAAGGGTTGTGGCCATTGGAATGGTCACACACAATTCCCTTGGAGAGGGCAAGTACAGTCCTCAGGTTTGGCTCCAGGGGCCAGAGCCTGTAGGTTGTGTAGGCCAGGGCTGTTTGGACAGTTGTCTGAAAACACAAACTCGGCTTATATTTCGGGTCATAGGTATGGCAGGACTGATCTACAGACCATGAGGAGAAGTCTTCGGGATTTGAAAGAATGGCGAGTGTGAGGCTCCTGCTCAAGTTTTTGTCTCTGGATATCGTGTCACTCATGGTCGTGGAATTTCTGGGTGACTTCATGGGAAATGGACGAGTCTTACTCTCTGGTGGTTTGGGCCCATCCAAAGAGTTTGGGATCATTCTGTGGGCTGGAAGAAGTCCGTTTTTTCTTTTGTTGTTGTTGTTTTCTTTTATAACCTCAGGTGTCCCACCAAATGAGGGATTCCAGAGTAGAGCCCTGGGGAGGGGCGACTGGACAATCAGAAATCTGGTTAAAAATTGTGGGCTAGGGACAAGTCAAGCCCATTATGACATCTAATGGTCAAGCCACTGAGACGACTTACTAGAGAACAGGACTCATGCTGAGGGTCACAATGCGTGTGTATGCCCTCGTCGCACTCAAGAATGGGCGGGACCTCAGGGTGAATGCTGGTTTCTCCTACACTGAACGTTGGACAACGTGCCAACCACAAGGGTTCTTGCCATGGGTAAGGAGGAGTTCTGATTTCCGCATCACACTCACCCTTGGGCAGTGATTGGAGATAAGGTCTCGGTTCTGAAGCCTGAAAGCTGAGGTAGGGAAGAGATGATGACCTAAGGCCATGGCGGGTTTTATGTGCTCAGTGTTCGGTCAGCTTTCTGGATGTTGGTCAGGATGTCCGGGTCAGGTTGTTTTGGACAGTGCATTAGTGTGCAGGTTAGACTATATAATTTGTGTAAAGTCGAGTGCTGTGTAGGTTGATCCTCATTTAATGTGCCTGGGCAGCTCATGAGGCAATAATTTTTTTTCTAGAGGGCAGGCAGAGTGCTGCATTGTGGGTCCGGAATTGCCAAACTTGAGGGCTTCGGGGCCAGGAGTGTGAGGACGGAAGTTTGAGAAGACAAGCTAGACTTGGGTTTCAGGGCGAGGGCATGGCAGGTACCCCCTGCAGATCTGAACCAATATCTCATGCACATGAAGTCAGGGCGAGGATCAGACGTTGGCTCAGGTTGGAGTTTCTGTGCATGACGGCCGCTTCATGAAGGGAGCGGAATCTCGAGGTCATTGAGGTTTTCCCAGGTTGGGAGTTGTGGGATGCCCCCTTCAAGGATTCCTTCTGCGGGACAATTGAGACCTGTTGGATAGCTCCAGGACATCCCATATGGCATGACTCCAGAGCACCGTTTGCGGATGGATGCCTGGGAAGCCCGCCTCGCATTCAAATTGTCTCCTAGCAATAAGACAGTTCAGATCTGATGGCTCTGCCGGAGCAACCGGTGTGGCTGAGTTGAAATGGACTTTCCTGAGGATGGGTCCTAATGTGTTTTTGTGTCCATGAGGGCCTTGGAATGGGGCGGTGGCACCGGGACCCTGAAGTACTCTCCTAAGCTTTGGACATGGCTCTCATGCACAGGTTTCCTTGTGGAGACGAGATGAGTTTTGATGGGTGCCTCAGGATAACCTCTATGCTAGTATTGGAATCAGGCTTTTGAGGACACATGCCTGTAACCCAAAGCAATGGATCCTATTATGGCCTAGGGTCCTGTCTGGTTCAATCTTCTTCTCAGGGGACATCCATCTATGGTATGAGTGGAGGTCGATTATCAGCTCGTGTCAGAAGCCCTTGTTTGTTCCGGGCGACCTACACTATTGGGATGGCCTCAGGGACTTTGGAGGTTTCTCCTAATTTGTACGATTTTGGACCATGAAATGGGCAGAATTCCCATGGATTGGTAGGCACAGTCCTAATGTGTGGCTCCAGGGGCCCAGCCTGGAGGGTGTGTGGCCCAAGACTTTGAGGACAGAAGTCTGAAAACACAAACTCAGCTTAGGTTTGGGGACGTAGGTATGGCAGGCCCGATCTACAAACCATGAGAAGAAATCTTCAGGATATGAAGAAAGTGAGAGTCTGAGGCGCTTGCTCAGGCTTTTGTCTCTGGATTTTGTATCAGCGATGGCCGTGGAATATCGGGGAGGACTCATGGGCCATGGACGAATCTTCCTCTCTGAGGATTTGGCCCGATTCCCAATTGCTTTTCGTCAATCTGTGGGATGGGAGGACTCATTTCAGTTTTGTTACCTCAGGTGTCCCACCAAAAGAGGAATTCCAAAGCAAAGCCGTGGGGAAGACTGAAGGGACAACCCGAACTATGGTTAAAAATTGGGGCATAGGGGCATGGCAAGCCCAATATGCTATCTCTTCATCCAGCCACTGAGTGGCCTTACTTGAGGACTGGGCTCAGCCTGAGGGTCACAATGTGTGTCTGTGACCAATGTGGCCCGCGAGCTTGGGCGGGGCCTCATGGGACACACTGGTTTCAACTACACTGAACGTTGGACAACATGCCAACCACAAGGTTTCTTGCCATGGGGAAGGAGTTCTGATTTCTGCATCACCTTCATCCTGGGCAGTGATTGGAGATAAGGTCTAGGTTCTGAAACCTGAAAACCGAGGTTGGGAAGAGATAACGACCTAAGGCCATGGCGGCTCGATGTGCTCAGTGTGCGGCCAGCAGTCTGGGAGGGGCCAGGGGGTCCAGGCTCAGGCTGTGTCAGAAAGGGCATTAGTGCCCTGGTCAGCCTATGTATTGGGGGTACAGCCAAGGTCCGTGCAGGTTGATCCTCATTTGGGGTTACTGGGCAGCCCCAGAGGACAATGTTTTTCTTCTGGGTGGCAGGCAGAGTGCTGCATTGTAGTTCTGGATTGCCAAACTGGAGGGCTTGTGGGCCAGTAGTCAGACGACAAAAGTCTGAGAACACAAGCTAGGCTTAGGTTTCTGGGTGAGGCCATGGCAGGCACAATCTACAGACCTGAATCGAGATCTCGTGCATCTGAAGTCAGGGCGAGGATCAGACGATCGCTCAGGTTGGAGTTTCTGTCCCTGATGGCCCCTTCATGAATGGGGGGGCATCACGAGGCCATGGGGGTTTTCCCACGATGGGAGTTGTGAGAAGCTCCAAACTGCAGAGAGTCTTCTGCAGGACAATTGAGACCTGTTGTTTGGCTCCAGGCCAATGATTCTGAGCAGGGTTCTAAGGATGGATGGCTGGGTTGCCCACCTCGCATTCCAATTGTCTCCTAGCAACAAGACAGGTTAGATCTCCTGGATCTGTGGGGAGCCACCGAGGACGCTGAGTTGAAATGGACACCCCTGGGGATGGGTCCTAATGTGCTTTTGTGTCTATGGAGACCTTGGAATGAAGCGGTGGCACTGGGGACCTAAAGGGTTCTCCTAAACAGAGGCTTTGACACAGCTCCAACGTGCAAGTTTCCCATGTGTAGATGAGATGTTTTCTGATGGGTGAGTCAAGAAACAGCTAGATGCTGCTTTTGAAATCCAGGCCTCTGAAAAGAGATACCTGGAAACCAAAGCAATGGATCTGATTAGTGCCTAGGGGCCTGTTCTTTCCTTTTTATCTCTGGGGACATCTGTCTATGGGTATGAGTGCAGGTAGGTGCTCAGTTGGGCTCAGATTGCCCCTGTTTTTCCTGGGAAGCCACCACTATTGAGATGGATCAGGGACATTGGAGGTTTATCCTATTAGAAGTGTTGTGGCCATTGGAATGGGCACACACAATTCCCTTGGAGAGGGCAAGTACAGTCCTCAGGTTTGGCTCCAGGGGCCTGAGCCTGTAGGTTGTGTAGGCCAGGGCTGTTTGGACAGTTGTCTGAAAACACAAACTCGGCTTATGTTTCGGGTCTTAGGTATGGCAGGACCGATCTTCAGACCATGAGGAGAACTCTTCGGGATTTGAAAGAAGGGCGCTTGTGAGGCTCCTGCTCAAGTTTTTGTCTCTGGATATCGTGTCACTCATGGTCGTGGAATTTCTGGGTGACTTCATGGGAAATGGACGAGTCTTACTCTCTGGTCGTTTGGCCCCGTCCAAAGAGTTTGGGGTCATTCTGTGGGCTGGAAGAAGTCTGTTTTGTTGTTATTGTTGTTGTTGTTGTTGTTTTCTTTTTTAACCTCAGGTGTCCCACCAAATGAGGGATTCCAGAGTAGAGCCCTGGGGAGGGGCGACTGGACAATCAGAAATCTGGTTAAAAATTGGGGCCTAGGGAGATGTCAAGCCCATTATGACATCTAATGGTCCAGCCACTGAGACGACTTACTAGAGGACAGGACTCATGCTGAGAGTCACAATGCGTGTGTATGCCATTGTCGCACTCAAGAATGGGCGGGGCCTCAGGGTGAATGCTGGTTTCTCCTACACTGAACGTTGGACAACGTGCCAACCACAAGGGTTCTTGCCATGGGTAAGGAGGATTTCTGATTTCGCATCACACTCACCCTTGGGCAGTGATTGGAGATAAGGTCTCGGTTCTGAAGCCTGAAAGCTGAGGTAGGGAAGAGATGATGACCTAAGGCCATGGCGGGTTTTATGTGCTCAGTGTTCGTTCAGCTTTCTGGGTGTTGGTCAGGATGTCCGGGTCAGGTGGTGTTCGACAGTGCATTAGTGCCCAGGTTAGACTATATAATTTGGGTAAAGTCGAGTGCTGTGTAGGTTGATCCTCATTTAATGTGCCTGGGCAGCTCATGAGGCAATAATTTTTTTTCTAGAGAGCAGGCAGAGTGCTACATTGTGGGTCCGGAATTGCCAAACTTTAGGGCTTCGGGGCCAGGAGTGTGAGGACGGAAGTCTGAGAAGACAAGCTAGACTTGGGTTTCAGGGCGAGGGCATGGCAGGTACCCCCTGCAGATCTGAACCAATATCTCATGCATCTGAAGTCAGGGCGAGGATCAGACGTTGGCTCAGGTTGGAGTTTCTGTGCATTACGGCCGCTTCATGAAGGGAGCGGAATCTCGAGGTCATTGAGGTTTTCCCAAGTTGGGAGTTGTGGGATGCCCCCTTCAAGGATTCCTTCTGCGGGACAATTGAGACCTGTTGGATAGCTCCAGGACATCCCATATGGCATGACTCCAGAGCACCGTTCACGGATGGATGCCTGGGAAGCCCGCCTCGCATTCAAATTTCTACTAGCAACAAGACAGTTTAGATCTGATGGCTCTGCCGGGGCAACCGGGGTGGCTGAGTTGAAATGGACTTTCCTGAGGATGGGTCCTAATGTGTTTTTGTGTCCATGAGGGCCTTGGAATGGGGCGGTGGCACCGGGACCCTGAAGTACTCTCCTAAGCTTTGGACATGGCTCCCATGCACAGGTTTCCTTGTGGAGACGAGATGAGTTCTGATGGGTGCCTCAGGAAAACCCCTATGCTTGTATTGGAATCAGGCTTTTGAGGACACATGCCTGTAACCCTAAGCAATGGATCCTATTTTGGCCTAGGGTCCTGTCTGGTTCAATCTTCTTCTCTGGGGACATCCATCTATGGTATGAGTGGAGGTCGATTATCAGCTGGTGTCAGACAGCCCTTGTTTGTTCCGGGCGACCTACACTATTGGGATGGCCTCAGGGACTTTGGAGGTTTCTCCTAATTTGTACGATTTTGGACAATGGAATGGGCAGAATTCCCATGGATTGGTAGGCACAGTCCTAATGTGTGGCTCCAGGGGCCCAGCCTGGAGGGTGTGTGGCCCAAGACTTTGAGGACAGAAGTCTGAAAACACAAACTCAGCTTTGGTTTGGGGACGTAGGTATGGCAGGCCCGATCTACAAACCATGAGAAGAACTCTTCAGGATATGAAGAAAGTGCGAGTCTGAGGCGCTTGCTCAGGCTTTTGTCTCTGGATTTTGTATCAGCGATGGCCGTGGAATATCGGGGAGGACTCATGGGCCATGGACGAATCTTCCTCTCTGAGGATTTGGCCCGATTCCCAATTGCTTTTCGTCAATGGGTGGGATGGGAGGACTCATTACAGTTTTGTTACCTCAGGTGTCCCACCAAAAGAGGAATTCCAAAGCAAAGCCGTGGGGAAGACTGAAGGGACAACCCGAACTATGGTTAAAAATTGGGGCCTAGGGGCATGGCAAGCCCAATATGCTATCTCTTCATCCAGCCACTGAGTGGCCATACTTGAGGACTGGGCTCAGCCTGAGGGTCACAATGTGTGTTTGTGACCAATGTGGCCCGCGAGCATGGGCGGGGCCTCATGGGCCACACTGGTTTCAACTACACTGAAGGTTGGACAACATGCCAACCACAAGGTTTCTTGCCATGGGGAAGGAGTTCTGATTTCTGCATCACCTTCAACCCTGGGCAGTGATTGGAGATAAGGTCTAGGTTCTGAAACCTGAAAACCGAGGTTGGGAAGAGATGACGACCTAAGGCCATGGCGGCTCAATGTGCTCAGTGTGCGGCCAGCTGTCTGGGAGGGGCCAGGGGTTCCAGGCTCAGGCTGTGTCAGAAAAGCCATTAGTGCCCAGGTCAGCCTATGTATTGGGGGTACAGCCAAGGTCGGTGCAGGTTGATCCTCATTTGGGGGTTCTGGGTAGCTCCAGAGGACAATGTTTTTCTTCTAGAGGGCAGGCAGAGTGCTGCATTGTAGTTTTGGATTGCCAAACTGGAGGGCTTGTGGACCAGTATTCTGACGACAAAAGTCTGAGAAAACAAGCTAGGCTTAGGTTTCTAGGTGAGGCCATGGCAGGCACAATCTACAGACCTGAATCGTGTTCTCGTGCATCTGAAGTCAGGGCGAGGATCAAACGATCGCTCAGGTTGGAGTTTCTGTCCCTGATGGCCCCTTCATGAATGGGGGGGGCATCACGAGGCCATGGGGATTTTCCCACGATGGGAGTTGTGAGTAGCTCCAAACTGCAGAGAGTCTTCTGCAGGACAATTGAGACCTGTTCTTTGGCTCCAGGCCAATGATTCTGAGCAGGGTTCTAAGGATGATGGCTGGGTTGCCCACCTCGCATTCCTATTGTCTCCTACTAACAAGACAGGTTAGATCTCCTGGATCTGTGGGGAGCAACCGAGGACGCTGAGTTGAATTGGACACCCCTGGGGATGGGTCCTAATGTTCTTTTGTGTCTATGGAGACCTTGGAATGAAGCGGTGGCACTGGGGCCCTAAACGGTTCTCCTAAACAGAGGCTTTGACACAGCTCCAACGTGCAAGTTTCCCATGTGTAGATGAGATGTTTTCTGATGGGTGAGTCAAGAAAAAGCTAGATGCTGTTTTGAAATCCAGGCCTCTGAAAAGAGATACCTGGAAACCAAAGCAATGGATCTGATTAGTGCCTAGGGGCCTGTTCTTTCCTTTTTACCTCTGGGGACATCTGTCTATGGGTATGAGTGCAGGTAGGTGCTCAGTTGGGCTCAGATTGCCCCTGTTTTTCCTGGGAAGCCACCACTATTGAGATGGATCAGGGACTTTGGAGGTTTATCCTATTAGAAGGGTTGTGGCCATTGGAATGGGCACACACCATTCCCTTGGAGAGGGCAAGTACAGTCCTCAGGTTTGGCTCCAGGGGCCTGAGCCTGTAGGTTGTGTAGGCCAGGGCTGTTTGGACAGTTGTCTGAAAACACAAACTCGGCTTATGTTTCGGGTCATAGGTATGGCAGGACTGATCTTCAGACCATGAGGAGAACTCTTTCGGATTTAAAAGAAGGGCGAGTGTGAGGCTCCTGCTCAAGTTTTTGTCTCTGGATATCGTGTCACTCATGGTCGTGGAATTTCTGGGTGACTTCATGGGAAATGGACGAGTCTTACTCTCTGGTGGTTTGGCCCCGTCCAAAGAGTTTGGGGTCATTCTGTGGGCTGCAAGAAGTCCGTTTTGTTGTTGTTGTTGTTGTTGTTTTCTTTTTTAACCTCAGGTGTCCCACCAAATGAGGGATTCCGGAGTAGAGCCCTGGGGAGGGGCGACTGGACAATCAGAAATCTGGTTAAAAATTGTGGGCTAGGGACAAGTCAAGCCCATTATGACATCTAATGGTCAAGCCACTGAGACGACTTACTAGAGAACAGGACTCATGCTGAGGGTCACAATGCGTGTGTATGCCCTCGTCGCACTCAAGAATGGGCGGGACCTCAGGGTGAATGCTGGTTTCTCCTACACTGAATGTTGGACAACGTGCCAACTACAAGGGTTCTTGCCATGGGTAAGGAGGAGTTCTGATTTCCGCATCACACTCACCCTTGGGCAGTGATTGGAGATAAGGTCTCGGTTCTGACGCCTGAAAGCTGAGGTAGGGAAGAGATGATGACCTAAGGCCATGGCGGGTTTTATGTGCTCAGTGTTCGGTCAGCTTTCTGGATGTTGGTCAGGATGTCAGGGTCAGGTTGTGTTGGAGAGTGCATTAGTGCGCAGGTTAGACTATATAATTTGAATAAAGTCGAGTGCTGTGTAGGTTGATCCTCATTTAATGTGCCTGGGCAGCTCATGAGGCAATAATTTTTTTTCTAGAGGGCAGGCAGAGTGCTGCATTGTGGGTCCGGAATTGCCAAAGTTGAGGGCTTCGGGGCCAGGAGTGTGAGGACGGAAGTCTGAGAAGACAAGCTAGACTTGGGTTTCAGGGCGAGGGCATGGCAGGTACCCCCTGCAGATCTGAACCAATATCTCATGCATCTGAAGTCAGGGCGAGGATCAGACGTTGGCTCAGGTTGGAGTTTCTGTGCATGACGGCCGCTTCATGAAGGGAGCGGAATCTCGAGGTCATTGAGGTTTTCCCAGGTTGGGAGTTGTGGGATGCCCCCTTCAAGGATTCCTTCTGCGGGACAATTGAGACCTGTTGGATAGCTCCAGGACATCCCATATGGCATGACTCCAGAGCACCGTTTGCGGATGGATGCCTGGGAAGCCCGCCTCGCATTCAAATTGTCTCCTAGCAATAAGACAGTTTAGATCTGATGGCTCTGCCGGAGCAACCGGGGTGGCTGAGTTGAAATGGACTTTCCTGAGGATGGGTCCTAATGTGTTTTTGTGTCCATGAGGGCCTTGGAATGGGGCGGTGGCACCGGGACCCTGAAGTACTCTCCTAAGCTTTGGACATGGCTCCCATGCACAGGTTTCCTTGTGGAGACGAGATGAGTTCTGATGGGTGCCTCAGGAAAACCTCTATGCTCGTATTGGAATCAGGCTTTTGAGGACACATGCCTGTAACCCAAAGCAATGGATCCTATTATGGCCTAGGGTCCTGTCTGGTTCAATCTTCTTCTCTGGGGACATCCATCTATGGTATGAGTGGACGTCGATTATCAGCTCGTGTCAGACAGCCCTTGTTTGTTCCGGGCGACCTACACTATTGGGATGGCCTCAGGGACTTTGGAGGTTTCTCCTAATTTGTACGATTTTGGACCATGAAATGGGCAGAATTCCCATGGATTGGTAGGCACAGTCCTAATGTGTGGCTCCAGGGGCCCAGCCTGGAGGGTGTGTGGCCCAAGACTTTGAGGACAGAAGTCTGAAAACACAAACTCAGCTTTGGTTTGGGGACGTAGGTATGGCAGGCCCGATCTACAAACCATGAGAAGAAATCTTCAGGATATGAAGAAAGTGAGAGTCTGAGGCGCTTGCTCAGGCTTTTGTCTCTGGATTTTGTATCAGCGATGGCCGTGGAATATCGGGGAGGACTCATGGGCCATGGACGAATCTTCCTCTCTGAGGATTTGGCCCGATTCCCAATTGCTTTTCGTCAATCTGTGGGATGGGAGGACTCATTTCAGTTTTGTTACCTCAGGTGTCCCACCAAAAGAGGAATTCCAAAGCAAAGCCGTGGGGAAGACTGAAGGGACAACCCGAACTATGGTTAAAAATTGGGGCCTAGGGGCATGGCAAGCCCAATATGCTATCTCTTCATCCAGCCACTGAGTGGCCTTACTTGAGGACTGGCCTCAGCCTGAGGGTCACAATGTGTGTCTGTGACCAATGTGGCCCGTGAGCTTGGGCGGGGCCTCATGGGACACACTGGTTTCAACTACACTGAACGTTGGACAACATGCCAACCACAAGGTTTCTTGCCATGGGGAAGGAGTTCTGATTTCTGCATCACCTTCAACCCTGGGCAGTGATTGGAGATAAGGTCTAGGTTCTGAAACCTGAAAACCGAGGTTGGGAAGAGATAACGACCTAAGGCCATGGCGGCTCGATGTGCTCAGTATGCGGCCAGCTGTCTGGGAGGGGCCAGGGGGTCCAGGCTCAGGCTGTGTCAGAAAGGGCATTAGTGCCCTGGTCAGCCTATGTATTGGGGGTACAGCCAAGGTCGGTGCAGGTTGATCCTCATTTGGGGTTTCTGGGTAGCCACAGAGGACAATGTTTTTCTTCTGGAGGGAAGGCAGAGTGTTGCATTGTACTTCTGGATTGCCAAACTGGAGGGCTTGTGGGCCAGTAGTCTGACGACAAAAGTCTGAGAACACAAGCTAGGCTTAGGTTTCTGGGTGAGGCCATGGCAGGCACAATCTACAGACCTGAATCGAGATCTCGTGCTTCTGAAATCAGGGCGAGGATCAGACGATCGCTCAGGTTGGAGTTTCTGTCCCTGATGGCCCCTTCATGAATGGGGGGGCATCACGAGGCCTTGGGGGTTTTCCCACGATGGGAGTTGTGAGAAGCTCCAAACTGCAGAGAGTCTTCTGCAGGACAATTTAGACCTGTTGTTTGGCTCCAGGCCAATGATTCTGAGCAGGGTTAAGGATGGATGGCTGGGTTGCTCACCTCGCATTCCAATTGTCTCCTAGCAACAAGACAGGTTAGATCTCCTGGATCTGTGGGGAGCCACCGAGGACGCTGAGTTGAAATGGACACCCCTGGGGATGGGTCCTAATGTGCTTTTGTGTCTATGGAGACCTTGGAATGAAGCGGTGGCACTGGGGACCTAAAGGGTTCTCCTAAACAGAGGCTTTGACACAGCTCCAACGTGCAATTTTCCCATGTGTAGATGAGATGTTTTCTGATGGGTGAGTCAAGAAACAGCTAGATGCTGCTTTGAAATCCAGGCCTCTGAAAAGAGATACCTGGAAACCAAAGCAATGGATCTGATTAGTGCCTAGGGGCCTGTTCTTTCCTTTTTACCTCTGGGGACATCTGTCTATGGGTCTGAGTGCAGGTAGGTGCTCAGTTGGGCTCAGATTGCCCCTGTTTTTCCTGGGAAGCCACCACTATTGAGATGGATCAGGGACTTTGGAGGTTTATCCTATTAGAAGGGTTGTGGCCATTGGAATGGGCACATACCATTGCCTTGGAGAGGGCAAGTACAGTCCTCAGGTTTGGCTCCACGGGCCTGAGCCTGTAGGTTGTGTAGGCCAGGGCTGTTTGGACAGTTGTCTAAAAACACAAACTCGGCTTATGTTTCGGGTCTTAGGTATGGCAGGACCGATCTTCAGACCATGAGGAGAACTCTTCGGGATTTGAAAGAAGGCGAGTGTGAGGCTCCTGCTCAAGTTTTTGTCTCTGGATATCGTGTCACTCATGGTCGTGGAATTTCTGGGTGACTTCATGGGAAATGGACGAGTCTTACTCTCTGGTCGTTTGGCCCCGTCCAAAGAGTTTGGGGTCATTCTGTGGGCTGGAAGAAGTCTGTTTTGTTGTTATTGTTGTTGTTGTTGTTGTTTTCTTTTTTAACCTCAGGTGTCCCACCAAATGAGGGATTCCAGAGTAGAGCCCTGGGGAGGGGCGACTGGACAATCAGAAATCTGGTTAAAAATTGGGGCCTAGGGAGATGTCAAGCCCATTATGACATCTAATGGTCCAGCCACTGAGACGACTTACTAGAGGACAGGACTCATGCTGAGGGTCACAATGCGTGTGTATGCCATTGTCGCACTCAAGAATGGGCGGGGCCTCAGGGTGAATGCTGGTTTCTCCTACACTGAACGTTGGACAACGTGCCAACCACAAGGGTTCTTGCCATGGGTAAGGAGGATTTCTGATTTCGCATCACACTCACCCTTGGGCAGTGATTGGAGATAAGGTCTCGGTTCTGAAGCCTGAAAGCTGAGGTAGGGAAGAGATGATGACCTAAGGCCATGGCGAGTTTTATGTGCTCAGTGTTCGTTCAGCTTTCTGGGTGTTGGTCAGGATGTCCGGGTCAGGTGGTGTTCGACAGTGCATTAGTGCCCAGGTTAGACTATATAATTTGGGTAAAGTCGAGTGCTGTGTAGGTTGATCCTCATTTAATGTGCCTGGGCAGCTCATGAGGCAATAATTTTTTTTCTAGAGAGCAGGCAGAGTGCTACATTGTGGGTCCGGAATTGCCAAACTTTAGGGCTTCGGGGCCAGGAGTGTGAGGACGGAAGTCTGAGAAGACAAGCTAGACTTGGGTTTCAGGGCGAGGGCATGGCAGGTACCCCCTGCAGATCTGAACCAATATCTCATGCATCTGAAGTCAGGGCGAGGATCAGACGTTGGCTCAGGTTGGAGTTTCTGTGCATGACGGCCGCTCCATGAAGGGAGCGGAATCTCGAGGTCATTGAGGTTTTCCCACGTTGGGAGTTGTGGGATGCCCCCTTCATGGATTCCTTCTGCGGGACAATTGAGACCTGTTGGACAGCTCATGTCATCCCATATGGAATGACTCCAGAGCACCGTTCGCGGATGGATGCCTGGGAAGCCCGCCTCGCATTCGAATTGTCTCCTAGCAACAAGACAGTTTAGTTCTGATGGCTCTGCCGGAGCAACCGGGGTGGCTGAGTTGAAATGGACTTTCCTGAGGATGGGTCCTAATGTGTTTTTGTGTCCAAGAGGGCCTGGGAATGGGGCGGTGGCACCGGGACCCTGAAGTACTCTCCTACGCATTGGACATGGCTCCCATGCACAGGTTTCCTTGTGGAGACGAGATGAGTTCTGATGGGTGCCTCAGGAAAACCCCTATGCTCGTATTGGAATCAGGCTTTTGAGGACACATGCCTGTAACCCTAAGCAATGGATCCTATTATGGCCAAGGGTCCTGTCTGGTTCAATCTTCTTCTCTGGGGACATCCATCTATGGTATGAGTGGAGGTCGATGATCAGCTCGTGACAGACAGCCCTTGTTTGTTCCGGGCAACCTACACTATTGGGATGGCCTCAGGGACTTTGGAGGTTTCTCCTAATTTGTTCGATTTTGGACCATGGAAAGGGCAGAATTCCCATGGATTCGTAGGCACAGTCCTAATGTGTGGCTCCAGGGGCCCAGCCTGGATTGTGTGTGGCCCAAGACTTTGAGGACAGAAGTCTGAAAACACAAACTCAGCTTTGGTTTGGGGACGTAGGTATGGCAGGCCCGATCTACAAACCATGATAAGAACTCTTCAGGATATGAAGAAAGTGCGAGTCTGAGGTGCTTGCTCAGGCATTTGTCTCTGGATTTTGTATCAGCGATGGCCGTGGAATATCGGGGAGGACTCATGGGCCATGGACGAATCTTCCTCTCTGAGGATTTGGCCCGATTCCCAATTGCTTTTCGTCATTCTGTGGGATGGGAGGACTCATTTCAGTTTTGTTATCTCAGGTGTCCCACCAAAAGAGGAATTCCAAAGCAAAGCCGTGGGGAAGACTGAAGGGACAACCCGAACTATGGTTAAAAATTGGTGCCTAGGGGCATGGCAAGCGCAATATGCTATCTCTTCATCCAGCTACTGAGTGGCCTTACTTGAGGACTGGCCTCAGCCTGAGGGTCACAATGTGTGTATGTGACCAATGTGGCCCGCGAGCATGGGCGGGGCCTCATGGGCCACACTGGTTTCAACTACACTGAACGTTGGACAACATGCCAACCACAAGGTTTCTTGCCATGGGGAAGGAGTTCTGATTTCTGCATCACCTTCAACCCTGGGCAGTGATTGGAGATAAGGTCTAGGTTCTGAAACCTGAAAAAAGAGGTAGGGAAGAGATGACGACCTAAGGCCATGGCGGCTCGATGTGCTCAGTGTGCGGCCAGCTGTCTGGGAGGGGCCAGGGGGTCCAGGCTCAGGCTGTGTCAGAAAGGTTATTAGTGCCCTGGTCAGCCTATGTATTGGGGGTACAGCCAAGGTCGGTGCAGGTTGATCCTCATTTGGGGGTTCTGGGTAGCCACAGATGACAATGTTTTTCTTCTAGAGGGCAGGCAGAGTGCTGCATTGTAGTTCTGGATTGCCAAACTGGAGGGCTTGTGGGCCAGTAGTCTGACGACAAAAGTCTGAGAAAACAAGCTAGGCTTAGGTTTCTGGGTGAGGCCATGGCAGGCACAATCTACAGACCTGAATCGTGTTCTCGTGCATCTGAAGTCAGGGCGAGGATCAGACGATCGCTCAGGTTGGAGTTTCTGTCCCTGATGGCCCCTTCATGAATGGGGTGGCATCACGAGGCCATGGGGGTTTTCCCACGATGGGAGTTGTGAGAAGCTCCAAACTGCAGAGTCTTCTGCAGGACAATTGAGACCTGTTGTTTGGCTCCAGGCCAATGATTCTGAGCAGGGTTCTAAGGATGGATGGCCTGGTAGCCCACCTCGCATTCCAATTGTCTCCTAAAAACAAGACAGGTTAGATCTCCTGATCTGTGGGGAGTAACCGAGGACGCTGAGTTGAAATAGACACCCTTGGGGATGGATCCTAATGTGCTTTTGTGGCTATGGAGACCTTGGAATGAAGCGGTGGCACTGGGGCCCTAAAGGGTTCTCCTAAACAGAGGCTTTGACACAGCTCCAACGGGCAAGTTTCCCATGTGTAGATGAGATGTTTTCTGATGGGTGAGTCAAGAAACATCTATATGCTGGTTTTGAAATATAGGCCTCTGAGGAGAGATGCCTGGAAACCAAAGCAATGGATCTGATTAGTGCCTAGGGGCCTATTCTTTCCTTTTTACCTCTGGGGACATCTGTCTATGGGTCTGAGTGCAGATAGGTGCTCAGTTGGGCTCAGATTGCCCCTGTTTTTCCTGGGAAGCCACCACTATTGTGATGGATCAGGGACTTTGGAGGTTTATCCTATTAGAAGGGTTGTGGCCATTGGAATGGGCACACCCAATTCCCTTGGAGAGTGCAAGTTCAGTCCTCAGGTTTGGCTCCAGGGGCCTGAGCCTGTAGGTTGTGTAAGCCAGGGCTGTTTGGACAGTTGTCTAAAAACAATCTCGGCTTATGTTTCGGGTCATAGGTGTGGCAGGACTGATCTACAGACCATGAGGAGAACTCTTCGGGATTTGAAAGAAGGGCGAGTGTGAGGCTCCTGCTCAAGTTTTTGTCTCTGGATATTGTGTCATTTATGGTCGTGGAATTTCTGGGTGACTTCATGGGAAATGGACGAGTCTTACTCTCTGGTGGTTTGGCCCCGTCCAAAGAGTTTGGGGTCATTCTGTGGGCTGCAAGAAGTCCGTTTTTTTTTTTGTTGTTGTTGTTGTTTTCCTTTTTAACCTCAGGTGTCCCAACAAATGAGGGATTCCAGAGTAGAGCCCTGGGGAAAGACGACTGGTCAATCAGAAATCTGGTTAAAAATTGGGGCCTAGGGACATGTCAAGCACATTATGATATCTAATGGTGCAGCCACTGAGAGGACTTACTAGAGGACAAGAATCATGCTGAGGGTCACAATGCCTGTGTATGCCCTCCTCGCACTAAAGAATGGGCGGGGCCTCAGGGTGAATGCTGGTTTCTCCTACACTGAACGTTGTACAACGTGCCAACCACAAGGGTTCTTGCCATGGTTAAGGAGGAATTCTGATTTCCGCATCACACTCACCCTTGGGCAGTGATTGGAGATAAGGTCTCGGGTCTGAAGCCTGAAAACTGAGGTAGGGAAGGAATGACGACCTAAGGCCATGGCGGCTCGATGTGCTCAGTGTGCGGCCAGCTGTCTGGGAGGGGCCAGGGGGTCCAGGCTCAGGCTGTGTCAGAAAGGGCATTAGTGTCCTGGTCAGCCTATGTATTGGGGGTACAGCCAAGGTCGGTGCAGGTTGATCCTCATTTGGGGGTTCTGGGTAGCCACAGATGACAATGTTTTTCTTCTAGAGGGCAGGCAGAGTGCTGCATTATAGTTCTGGATTGCCAAACTGGAGGGCTTGTGGGCCAGTAGTCTGACGACCAAAGTCTGAGAACACAAGCTAGGCTTAGTTTTCTGGGTGAGGCCATGGAAGGCACAATCTACAGACCTGAATCGAGATCTCGTGCATCTGAAGTCAGGGCGAGGATCAGACGATCGCTCAGGTTGGAGTTTCTGTCCCTGATGGCCCCTTCATGAATGGGGGGGCATCACGAGGCCATTGGTGTTTTCCCACGATGGGAGTTGTGAGAAGCTCCAAACTGCAGAGAGTCTTCTGCAGGACAATTGAGACCTGTTCTTTGGCTCCAGGCCAATGATTCTGAGCAGGGTTCTAAGGATGGATGTCTGGGTAGCCCACCTCGCATTCCAATTGTCTCCTAGCCACAAGACAGGTTAGATCTCCTGGATCTGTGGGGAGCAATCGAGGACGCTGAGTTGAAATGGACACCCCTGGGGATGGGTCCTAATGTGCTTTTGTGTCTATGGAGACCTTGGAATGAAGCGGTGGCACTGGGGCCCTAAACGGTTCTCCTAAACAGAGGCTTTGACAGAGCTCCAACGTGCAAGTTTCCCATGTGTAGATGAGATGTTTTCTGATGGGTGAGTCAAGAAACAGCTATATGCTGCTTTGGAAATCCAGGCCTCTGAGGAGAGATGCCTGGAAACCAAAGCAATGGATCTGATTAGTGCCTAGGGGCCTGTTCTTTCCTTTTTACCTCTGGGGACATCTGTCTATGGGTCTGAGTGCAGATAGGTGCTCAGTTGGGCTCAGATTGCCCCTGTTTTTCCTGGGAAGCCACCACTATTGAGATGGATCAGGGACTTTGGAGGTTTATCCTATTAGAAGGGTTGTGGCCATTGGAATGGGCACACCCAATTCCCTTGGAGAGTGCAAGTTCAGTCCTCAGGTTTGGCTCCAGGGGCCTGAGCCTGTAGGTTGTGTAGGCCAGGGCTGTTTGGACAGTTGTCTAAAAATAAACTCGGCTTATGTTTCGGGTCATAGGTGTGGCAGGACTGATCTACAGACCATGAGCAGAACTCTTCGGGATTTGAAAGAAGGGCGAGTGTGAGGCTCCTGCTCAAGTTTTTGTCTCTGGATATTGTGTCATTCATGGTCGTGGAATTTCTGAGTGACTTCATGGGAAATGGACGAGTCTTACTCTCTGGTGGTTTGGCCCCGTCCAAAGAGTTTGGGGTCATTCTGTGGGCTGCAAGAAGTCCGTTTTTTTTTTTTGTTGTTGTTGTTGTTTTCCTTTTTAACCTCAGGTGTCCCAACAAATGAGGGATTCCAGAGTAGAGCCCTGGGGAAAGACGACTGGTCAATCAGAAATCTGGTTAAAAATTGGGGCCTAGGGACATGTCAAGCACATTATGATATCTAATGGTGCAGCCACTGAGAGGACTTACTAGAGGACAAGAATCATGCTGAGGGTCACAATGCCTGTGTATGCCCTCCTCGCACTCAAGAATGGGCGGGGCCTCAGGGTGAATGCTGGTTTCTCCTACACTGAACGTTGTACAACGTGCCAACCACAAGGGTTCTTGCCATGGGTAAGGAGGAGTTCTGAATTCTGCATCACACTCACCCTTGGGCAGTGATTGGAAATAAGGTCTCGGTTCTGAAACCTGAAAACTGAGGTAGGGAAGAGATGATGACCTAAGGCCATGGCGGGTTTTATGTGCTCAGTGTGCGGTCAGCTTTCTGGTTGTTGGTCAGGAGGTCCGGGCTCAGGATGTGTTCGACAGTGCATTAGTGCGCAGGTTAGACTATATAATTTGGGTAAAGTCGAGTGCTGAGTAGGTTGATCCTCATTTAAGGTGCCTGGGCAGCTCATGAGGCAATAATTGTTTTTCTAGAGGGCAGGGAGAGTTCTGCATTGTGGGTCCAGAATTGCCAAACTTGAGGGCTTCGGGGCCAGGAGTTGAGGCTGGAAGTCTGAGAAAACAAGCTAGACTTGGTTTTCAGGGCGAGGGCACGGCAGGTACCCCCTGCAGATCTGAACCAATATCTCATGCACCTGAAGTCTGGGCGAGGATCAGACGTTGGCTCAGGTTGGAGTTTCTGTGCATGACGGCCTCTTCATGAAGGGAGCGGAATCTCGGGGCCATTGAGGTTTTCCCATGTTGGGAGTTGTAGGATGCCCCACTCAAGGATTCCTTCTGAGGGACAATGGAGACCTGTTGGACAGCTCCAGGACATACCATATGGAATGAATCCAGATCACCGTTCGTGGATGGATGCCTGGGAAGCCTGCCTCGCATTCCAATTGTCTCCTTGCAACAAGACAGTTTAGATCTGACGGCTCTGCCGGAGCATCCGGGTTGGCTGAGTTGAAATTGACTTTCCTTAGGACGGGTCCTAATGTGTTTTTGTATCCATGAGGGCCTTGGAATGGGGCGGTGGCACCGGGACCCTGAAGTACTCTCCTAAGCTTTGGAAATGGCTCCCATGCACAGGTTTCCTTGTGGAGACGAGATGTGTTCGGATGGGTGCCTCAGGAAAACCCCTATGCTCGTATTGGAATCAGGCTTTTGAGGACACATGCATGTTACCCAAAGCCATGGATCCTATTATGGCCTAGGGTCCTGTCTGGTTCAATCTTCTTCTCTGGGGACAACCAATTATGGTATGAGTGGAGGTCGATTAACAGCTGGTGTCAGACAGCCCTTGTTTGTTCCGGGCGAACTACACTATTGGGATGGCCTCAGGGACTTTGGAGGTTTCTCCTAATTTGTACGATTTTGAACCATGGAATGGGCAGAATTCCCATGGATTGGTAGGCACAGTCCTAATGTGTGGCTCCAGGGGCCCAGCCTGGAGGGTGTGTGGCCCAAGACTTTGAGGACAGAAGTCTGAAAACACAAACTCAGCTTTGGTTTGGGGACGTAGGAATGGCAGGCCCGATCTACAAACCATTAGAAGAACTCCTGAGGATATGAAGAAAGTGCGAGTCTGAGGCGCTTGCTCAGGCTTTTGTCTCTGGATTTTGTATCAGCGATGGCCGTGGAATATCTTCGATGGCTCATGGGCCAGGGACGAATCTTCCTCTCTGAGGATTTGGCCCGATTCCCAATTGCTTTTTGTCAATCTGTGGGATGGGAGGACTCATTTCAGTTTTGTTACCTCCGGTGTCCCACCAAAAGAGGAAATCCAAAGCAAAGCCGTGGGGAAGACTGAAGGGACAACCCGAACTATGGTTAAAAATTGGGGCCTAGGGGCATGGCAAGCCCAATATAATATCTCTTCATCCAGCCACTGAGTGGCCTTTCTTGAGAACTGGACTCAGCCTGAGGGTCACAATGTGTGTTTGTGACCAATGTGGCCCGAGAGCATGAGCGGAGCCTGATGGGCCCACTGGTTTCAACTACACTGAACGTTGGACAACATGCCAACCACAAGGTTTCTTGCCATGGGGAAGGAGTTCTGATTTCTGCATCACCTTCAACCCTGGGCAGTGATTAGAGATAAGGTCTAGGTTCTGAAACCTGAAAACCGAGGTTGGGAAGAGATGACGACCTAAGGCCATGTCGGCTCGATGTTCTCCGTGTGCGGCCAGCTGTCTGGGAGGGGCCAGGGGGTCCAGGCTCAGGCTGTGTCAGAAAGGGCATTAGTGCCCTGGTCAGCCTATGTATTGGGGGTACAGCCAAGGTCGGTGCAGGTTGATCCTCATTTGGGGTTCTGGGTAACCTCAGAGGGCAATGTATTTCTTCGGGGGGGCCGGCAGAGTGCTGCATTGTAGTTCTGGATTGCCAAACTGGAGGGCTTGTGGGCCAGTAGTCTGACGACAAAAGTCTGAGAACACAAGCTAGGCTTAGGTTTCTGGGTGAGGCCATGGCAGGCACAATCTACAGACCTGAATCGAGATCTCGTGCATCTGAAGTCAGGGCGAGGATCAGACGATCGCTCAGGTTGGAGTTTCTGTCCCTGATGGCCCCTTCATGAAAGGGGGGGCATCACGAGGCCATGGGGTTTTTCCCACGATGGGAGTTATGATAAGCTTCAAACTGCAGAGTCTTCTGCAGGACAATTGAGACCTGTTGTTTGGCTCCAGGCCAATGATTCTGAGCAGGGTTCTAAGGATGGATGGCTGGGTAGCCCACCTCGCATTCCAATTGTCTCCTATCAACAAGACATGTTAGATCTCCTGGATCTGTGGGGATCAACCTAGGATGCTGAGTTGAAATGGACACCCCTGGGGATGGGTCCTAATGTGCTTTTGTGTCTATGGAGACCTTGGAATGAAGCGGTGGCACTGGGGACCTAAAGTGTTCTCCTAAACAGAGGCTTTGACACAGCTCCAATGTGCAAGTTTCTCATGTGTAGATGAGATGTTTTCTGATGGGTGAGTCAAGAAACAGGTATATGCTGCTTTTGAAATCCAGGCCTCTGAGGAGAGATGACTGGAAACCAAAGCAATGGATCGGATTAGTGCCTAGGGGCCTGTTCTTTTCTTTAAACCTCTGGGGACATCTGTCTATGGGTCTGAGTGCAGGCAGGTGCTCAGTTGGGCTCAGATTGCCCCTGTTTTTCTTGGGAAACCACCACTTTTGAGATGGATCAGGGACTTTGGAGGTTTATCCTATTAGAAGGGTTGTGGCCATTGGAATGGGCACACACAATTCCCTTGGAGAGGGCAAGTACAGTCCTCAGGTTTGGCTCCAGGGGCCTGAACCTGTAGGTTGTGTAGGCCAGGGCTGTTTGGACAGTTGTCTGAAAACACAAACTCGGCTTGTGTTTCGGGTCATAGGTGTGGCAGGACTAATCTACAGACCATGAGAAGAACTCCTCGGGATTTGAAAGAAGGGCGAGTGTGAGGCTCCTGCTCAAGTTTTTGTCTCTGGATATCGTGTCACTCATGGTCGTGGAATTTCTGGGTGACTTCATGGGAAATGGACGAGTCTTACTCTCTGGTGGTTTGGCCCCGTCCAAAGAGTTTGGGGTCATTCTGTGGGCTGGAAGAAGTCCGTTTTTTTTTGTTGTTGTTGTTGTTTTTGTTTTCTTTCTTAACCTCAGGTGTCCCACCAAATGAGGGATGCCAGAGTAGAGCACTGGGGAGGGGCGACTGGACAATCAGAAATCTGGTTAAAAATTGGGGCCTAGGGACATGTCAAGCCCATTATGACATCTAATGGATGCCGCCCCTGAGAGGACTTACTAGAGTACAGGACTCATGCTGAGGGTCACAATGCGTGTGTATGCCCTCGTCGCACTCAAGAATGGGCAGGGCCTCAGGGTGAATGCTGGTTTCTCCTACACTGAACGTTGGACAACGTGCCAACCACAAGGGTTCTCGCCATGGGTAAGAAGGAGTTCTGATTTCTGCATCACACTCACCCCTGGGCAGTGATTGGAGATAAGGTCTCGGTTCTGAAGCCTGAAAACTGAGGTAGGGAAGAGATGATGACCTAAGGCCATGGCGGGTTTTATGTGCTCAGTGTGCGGTCAGCTTTCTGGGTGTTGGTCAGGAGGTCCTGGCTCAGGTTGTGTTCGACAGTGCATTAGTCCCCAGGTTAGACTATATAATTTGGGTAAAGACGAGTGCTGTGTAGGTTGATCCACATTTAAGGTGCCTGGGCAGCTCATGAGATAATAATTTTTTTTCTAGAGGGCAGGCAGAGTGCTGCATTGTGGGTCCAGAATTGCCAAACTTGAGGGCTACGGGGCCAGGAGTGTGTGGACGGAAGTCTGAGAGGACTAGCTAGACTTGGGTTTCAGGGCGAGGGCACGTCAGGTCCCCCCTGCAGATCTGAACCAATATCTCATGCATCTGAAGTCAGGGCGAGGATCAGACGTTGGCTCAGGTTGGAGTTTCAGTGCATGACGTCCGCTTCATGAAGGGAGTGGGATCTCGAGGCCATTGAGGTTTTCCCACGTTGGGAGTTGTGAGATGCCCCGTTCAAGGATTCCTTCTGCGGGAAAATTGAAACCTGTTGGACAGCTCCAGGACATCCCATATGGAATGCCTCCAGAGCACCGTTCGCTGATGGATGCCTGGGAAGCCCGCCTCACATTCCAATTGTCTCCCGACAACAAGACAGTTTAGTTCTGATGGCTCTGCCGGAGCAACCGGGGTGGCTGAGTTGAAATGGACTTCCCTGAGGATGGGTCCTAATGTGTTTGTTTCCATGAGGGCCTTGGAATGGGGCGGTACACCGGGACCCTGAAAAACTCTCCTAAGCTTTGGACATGGCTCCCATGCACAGGTTTCCTTGTGGAGACCAGATGAGTTCTGATGGGTGCCTCAGGAAAACCACTATGCTCGTATTGGAATCAGGATTTTGAGGACACATGCCTGTAACCCAAAGCAATGGATCCTATTATGGCCTAGGGTCCTGTCTGGTTCCATCTTCTTCTCTGGGGACATCCATCTATGGTATGAGTGGAGGTCGATTATCAGCTGGTTTCAGACAGCCCTTGTTTGTTCCGGGCGACCTACACTATTTGGATGGCCTCAGGTTCTTTGGAGGTTTCTCCTAATTTGTACGATTTTGAACCATGGAATGGGCAGAAGTCCCATGGATTGGTAGGCACAGTCCTAATGTGTGGCTCCAGGGGCCCAGCCTGGAGGGTGTGTGGCCCAAGACTTTGAGGACAGAAGTCTGAAAACACAAACTCAGCTTAGGTTTGGGGACGTAGGTATGGCAGGCCCGATCTACAAACCATGAGACGAACTCTTCAGGATATGAAGAAAGTGTGAGTCTGAGGCGCTTGCTCAGGCTTTTGTCTCTGGATTTTGTATCAGCTATGGCCGTGGAATGTCGGGGAGGCCTCATGGGCCATGGACGAATCTTCCTCTCTGTGGATTTGGCCCGATTCCCAATTGCTTTTCGTCAATCTGTGGTATGGGAGGACTCATTTCAGTTTTGTTACCTCAGGTGTCCCACCAGAAGAGGATTTCCAAAGCAAAGCAGTGGGGAAGACTGAAGGGACAACCCGAACTATGGCCTAGGGTCCTGTCTGGTTCAATCTTCTTCTCTGGGGACATCCATCTATGGTATGAGTGGAGGTAGATGCTCAGCTGGTGTCAGACCGCCCTTGTTTTTCCCGGGAGACCTACAATATTGGGATGGCCCTGGGAACTTTGGAGGGCCCATGCTCGTGGGCCACATTGGTCACAAACACACATTGCGACCCTCAGCTTGAGCCCAGTCCTCAAGCAAGGCCTCTCAGTGGCTGGATGAAGAGACAGCATATTGGGCCTGCCATGCCCCTAGGCCCCAATTTTAACCATAGTTTGGGTTGTCCCTTCACTCTTTCCCAGGGCTCTGCTTTGGAATCCTCTTTTGTTCGGACACCTGAGGTAACAAACCTGAAATGGGACCTCCCATCCCACTGATTGACGAAAAACTTTGGGACCGGGCCAAATAGACAGAGAGGAAGATTTGTCCAAGGCCCATGAGGCCTCCCCACATTCCACGGCCATCGTTGATACAAAATCCAGGGACAAAAGCCTGAGCAAGCGCCTCAGACTCGCTTTTCTTCATATCCTGAAGAGTCCTTCTCATGGTTTGTAGATTGGGCTTGCCATACCTACCTCCACAAACCTAAGCTGAGTTTGTGTTTTCCGACTTCTGTTCTCAAAGTCCTGGGCCACACACCCTCCAGGCTGGGGACCCTGGAGCCAAACATTAAGATTGTGCCTACACAATCCATGGGAATTCTTCCCATTCCATTGTCCAAAATCGTACAAATTAGGAGAAACCTCTATAGTCCCCGAGGCCATCCCAATAGTGTAGGACTCCGGGAACAAACAAGGGCGGTCTGACACCAGGGGAGCATCTACCTCCACTCATACCATAGATGGATATCCCCAGAGAAGGGGATTGAACCAGACAGGACCCGAGGCCATTATCGGATCGATTGCTTTGGTTTACAGGCATATATCCTCAAAAGCCTGGATTCCAATACCAGCATAGGGGGATTCCTGAGGCACCCATCAGAACAAATCTCGTCTCCACAAGGAAACTTGTGCATGGGAGCTATGTAAAAAGCTTAGGAAAATACTTCAGGGTCCCGGGGCCACCACCCGAATCCAAGGCCCTCATGGACACAAACACACATTAGGCCCCATCCTCAGGACAGTCCATTTCAACTCAGCCACCCCGGGTGTTCCCGCATAGCCATCCGATCTCAACTGTCTTGTTCCTAGGAGACAATTGGAATGCGAGGCAGTCTTCCCTGGCATCCATCCTCGAACGGTGCTCTGGAGTCATTCCATATGGGATGTCCTGGAGCTGCCCAACAGGTCTCAATTGATCCGCAGAAGGAATCTTTGACGGAGGCATCCCACAACTCCCAACGTGGGAAAACCTGATGGCCTTGAAATTCCGTTCCGTTCATGAAGAGGCAGATATGCACAGAAACTGAAACCTGAGACAACTTCGGAACCTCGCCGTGACTTCAGATGCATGAGATATTGGTTCAGATCTGCAGGGGGTACCGGCTGTTCCCTCCGCCTGAAGCCCAAGTCTACCTGGTGTTCTCAGAGTTCTGTCCTCACACACCTGGCCCAGAAGACCTCAAGTTTGGCAATTCCGGACCCACAATGCAGCACTATGCCTGCCCTCTAGAAAAAATATCTTGCCTAATGAGCTGCCCAGACACATTAAATGATGATAAACCTACACAGAACTCGACTTTACCCGAATTACATAGTCTAACCTGGGCACTAATGCACTGTGGGACACAACCTGAGCCCTGACATCCTGACCAACACCCTGAAAGCTGAACGCACACTGAGCACATAAGACCCGCCATGGCCTTATGTCATCATCTCTTTCCTACTTCAGTTTTTAGGCTCAGAACAGAGACCTTATCTCCAATCACTGCCCAGGGGTGAGTGTGATGCAGAAATCAGAACTCCTCCTTACCCATGGCAAGTTACCTTGTGGTTGGCACGTTTTCCAACGTTCAGTGTAGGAGAAACCAGCATTCACCCTGAGGCCCCAACCATTCTTGAGTGTGAGGAGGTCATAAACACGCATTGTGACCCTCAGCATGAGTCCTGTCCTCTAGTAAGTCCTCTCAGTGGCTGGACCATTAGATGTCATAATGGGCTAGACATGTCCCTGGCCCCATTTTTAACCAGATTTCTGATTGTCCAGTCGCCCCTCCCCAGGGCTCTACTCTGGAATCCCTCATTTGGTGGGACACCTGAGGTTAAAAAAGAAAACAAAAACAACAAAAAAACAGAACTCTCCCATCCCACAGATGACCCCAAACACTTTGGACGGGGCCAAACCACCAGAGAGTAAGACTCGTCTATTTCACATGAAGTCACCCAGAAATTTCACCACCATGAGTGACACGATATCCAGAGACAAAAACTTGAGAAAGAGCCTCACACTCGCCCTTTTTCCAAATCATGAAAAGTTCTCCTCATGGTCTGTAGATCAGTCCTGCCATACCTATGACCCGAAACATAAGCCAAGTTTGTGTTTTCAGACAACTGTCCAAACAGCCCTGGCCTACAAAACCTACAGGCTCAGGCCCCTGGAGCCAAAACTGAGGACTGTACTTTCCCTCTCCAAGGGAATTGTGTGTGCCCATTCCAATGGCCACAACACTTCTAATAGGATAAACCTCCAAAGTCCCTGATCCATCTCACTAGTGCTGGCTTCCCAGGAAATACAGGGGCAATCTGAGCCCATCTGAGCACCTCCCTGCACTCAGACCCATAGACAGATGTCCCCAGAGGTTTAAAGGAAAGAACAGGCCCCTAGGCACTAATCAGATCCATTGCTTTGGTTTCCAGGAATCTCTCCTCAGAGGCCTGGATTTCAAAACCAGCATATGGCTGTTTCTTGACTCAACCATCAAAAAACATCTCATCTACACATGGGAAACTTGCACGTTGGAGCTGTGTCAAAGAATTTGTTTAGGAGAACCCTTCAGGGCCCCAATGCCACTGCTTCATTCCAAGGGCTCCATAGACACAAAAGCACATTAGGACCCAAACAGGAGAGTCCATTTGAACTCAGCCTCATCGGTTGCTCCCCCAGATCCAGCAGATCTAACCTATTTTTGAATCTAGGAGACAATTGGAATGCCAGGTGGACTACCCAGCTATCCTTCCTTAGAACCTTGCTCAGAATCATTGGCCTGGAGCGAAACAAGAGGTCTCAATTGTCCTGCAGAATACTCTTGCAGTTTGGAGCTGTACACAACTCCCATCGTGGGAAAACCCCCAAGCCCTCGTGATGCCACCCCTTCATGAAGGGGCCATCAGGGACAGAAACTCCAAAATGAGCGATCATCTGACCCTCTCCCGGATTTCAGATGCACGAGATCTCTATTCAGGTCTGTAGATTATGCCGGCCATGTCCTCACCCAGAAAACTAAGCCTAGCTTGTGTACTCAGACTTCTGTCCTAAGACTATTGGCCCACAAGCCCTCCAGTTTGGCAATCCAGAACTACAATGCAGCACTCTGCCAGCCCTCCAGAAGAAAAACATTGCCCTCTGGGGCTACCAGTAACCCCAAATGAGAATCAACCTGCACCTACCTTGGCTGTACCCCAAATACATAGGCTGACCAGGGCATTAATGCCCTTTCTGACACAGCCTGAGCCAGGACCTCCTGGCCCTACCCTGACAACTCTCCGCAAACTGAGCACATCAAGCCGCAATGGCCTTAGGTCGTCATCTGTTTCCAACCTCGGTTTTCAGGCTTAAGAACCTAGACCTTATCTCTAATCACTGCCCAGGGTTGAAAGTGATGCCGAAATCAGAACTCATCCCCATGGCAAGATATCTTCTGGTTGGCATGTTGTCCAACGTTCAGTGTAGTTGAAACCAGTGTGGCGATGAGGCCCCACCCATGCTCGCGGGCCACATGGGTCACAAGCACACATTGTGACCCTCAGACTGAGCCCAGTCCTCAGGTAAGGCCTCTCAGTGGCTTGATGAAGAGATAGCATATTGGGCTTGCCATGCCCCTCGGCCCCAATTTTTAACCATAGTTCGGGTTGTCCCTTCAGTCTTCCCCACGGCTTTGCTTTGGAATTCCTCTTTTGGTGGTACAACTGAGGTAACAAAACTGAAAGAGTCCTAGCATCCCACAGATTGACGAAAAACAATTGGGAATCGGGCCAAATCCTCAGAGAGGAAGATTCGTCCATGGCCCATGAGTCCTCCCCGACATTCCGCGACCACCGCTGATACAAAATCCAGAGACAAAAGCCTGAGCAAGCGCCTCAGTCTCGCACTTTCTTCATATCCTGAAGAGTTCTTCTCATGGTTTGTAGATCGGACCTGACATACCTACGTCCCCAAACGTAAGCTGAGTTTGTGTTTTCAGACTTCTGTCCTCAAAGTCTTGGGCCACACACCCTACAGGCTGGGGCCCCTGGAGCCACACATTAGGACTGTGCCTACCAATCCATGAGAATTCTGCCCATTCCATTGTCCAAAATCGTACAAATTAGGAGAAACCTCCAAATTCCCTGAGACCATCCCAATAGTGTAGGTCGCCCGGGACAAACAAGGGCGGTCTGACACCAGCTGAGCATCTACCTCCACTCCTACCATAGATGGATGTCCCCAGAGAAGAAGATTGAACCAGACAGCACCCAGGCCATAAAAGGTTCCATTGCTTTGGTTTACAGGCATGTCTCCTCCAAAACCTGATTACAATACGAGCATAGGGGTTTTCCTGAGGCACCCATCAGAACTCATCTCGTCTCCACAAGGAAAGCTGTGCATGGGAGCTATGTCAAAAGCTTAGGACAGTACTTCAGGGTCCCGGTGCCACCCCCCCATTCCAAAAACCTCATCGACACAAAAACCCATTAGGACCCATCCTCAGGAGTGTCCATTTCAACACAGCCACCCCGGTTGCTCCTGCAGAGCCATCAGATTTAAACCGTCTTGCTGCTAGGAGAAAATTGGAATGCGAGGCGGGCTTCCCAGGGCTCCATCCTCGAAAGGAGCTCTGGAGTCATTCCATATGGGATGTCCTGGATCTGTCCAACAGGACTCAATTGTCCCACAGAAATAATCCTTGAAGGGGGCATCCCACAAATCCCAACGTGGGAAAACCTCCATGGCCTCGAGATTCCGCTCCCTTCATGAAGCGGCCGTCATGCACAGAAACTCCAACCTGAGCCAACGTCTGATCCTCGCCCTGACTTCAGATGCATGAGATATTGGTTCAGATCTGCACGGGGTACCTGCCGTGCCCTCGCCCTAAACCCAAGTCTAGCTTGTCTTCTCAGACTTCCGTCCCCACACCCCTGGCTCTGAAGCCCTCAAGATTGGCAATTCCGGACCCACAATGCAGCACTCTGCCTGCCCTCTAGAAAAAAAATTATTGCCTCATGAGCTGCCCAGGCACCTTAAATGAGGTAAACCTACACAGCACTTGACTTTACACAAATTCTATAGTCAAACCTGGGCACTAATGCACTGTCGGACACAACTAGAGCCCGGACTTCCTGACCAACACCCAGGAAGCTGACCGCACACTGAGCACATACGACCCGCAATGGCCTTAGGTTATCATGTCTTCCCTACCTCAGTTTTCAGGCTTCTGAACCGAGAACTTATCTCCAATCACTGCCCAGTGGTGAGTGTGATGCAGAAATCAGAACTCCTCCTTACCCATGGCAAGTTACCTTGTGGTTGGCACGATTTCCATCGTTCAGTGTAGGAGAAACCAGCATTCACCCTGAGGCCCCGACCATTCTTGAGTGTGAGGAGGTCATAAACACGCATTGTGACCCTCAGCATGAGTCCTGTCTTCTAGTAAGTCCTCTCAGTGGCTGGACCATTAGATGTCATAATGGGCTTGACATGTCCCTAAGCCCCAATATTTAACCAGATTTCTGATTGTCCAATCGCCCCTCCCCAGGGCTCTACTCTGGAATCCCTCATTTGGTGGGACACATGAGGTTAAAAAAAAAAGCAACAACAACAAAAAAACGGACTTCCTCCATCACACAGAATGACCCCAAACTATTGGACGGGGCCAAACCACCAGAGAGTAAGACGCGTCCATCCCATGAAGTCACCCAGAAATTTCACCACCATGAGTGACACGATATCCAGAGACAAAAACTTGAGCAAGAGCCTCAGACTCGCCCTTTTTCAAAATCCCGAAGAATTCTCCTCATCGTCTGTAGATCAGTCCTGCCATACCTATGACCCGAAACAGAAGCCGAGTTTGTGTTTTCAGACAACTGTTCAAACAGCACTGGCCAACACAACCTACAGGCTCAGGCCCCTGGAGCCAAACCTGAGGACTGTACTTTCCCTCTCCAAGGGAATTGTGTGTGCCCATTCCAATGGCCACAACCCTTCTAATAAGATAAACCTCCAAATCCCTGATCCATCTCACTAGTGCTGGCTTCCCAGGAAATACAGGGGCAATCTGAGCCCATCTGAGCACCTCCCTGCACTCAGACCCATAGACAGATGTCCCCAGAGGTTTAAAGGAAAGAACAGGCCCTTAGGCACTAATCAGATCCATTGCTTTGGTTTCCAGGCATCTCTCCTCAGAGACCTGGATTTCAAAACCAGCATATGGCTGTTTCTTGACTCATCCATCAGAAAACATCTCATCTACACATGGGAAACTTGCACGTTGGAGCTGTGTCAAAGAGTCTGTTTAGGAGAACCCTTCAGGGCCTAAGTGCCAACGCTTCATTCCAAGGTCTCCATAGACACAAAAGCACATTAGGACCCAAACAGGAGAGTCCATTTCAACCTAGCCTCCTCGGTTGCTCCCCCAGATCCATCAGATCTAACCTGTTTTTGATGCTAGGAGACAATTGGAATGCGAGTTGGACTACCCAGCCATCCATCCTTAGAACCCTGCTCAGAATCATTGGCCTGGAGCCAAACAACAGGTCTCAATTGTCCTGCAGAAGACTCTTCGCAGTTTGGAGCTGTTCACAACTCCCATCGTGGGAAAACTCCCATGGCCTCGTGATGCCCCCCCCCCTTCATGAAGGGGCCATCAGGGACAGAATCCCAAAATGAACAATTGTCTGAACCTCGCTCTGACTCCAGATGCACGAGATCTCGATTCAGGTCTGTAGATTGTGCCTGCCATGTCCTCACCCAGAAACCGAAGCCTAGCTTGTGTTCTCCGACTTCTGTCCTCAGACTACTGGCCCACAAGCTCTCCAGTTTGGCAATCCAGAACTACAATGCAGCACTCTGCCAGCCTTCCAGAAGAAAAACATTGCTCCTTGCGGCGACCCAGTAACCCCTAATGAGAATCAAACTGCACCTACCCTGGCTGTACCACAAATACATAGGCTGATCAGGGCATTATTGCCCTTTCTGACACAGCCCGAGCCTGGAACTCCTGGCCCCACCCAGACAACTATCGCAAACTGAGCACATCAAACCGCCATGGCCTTAGGTCTTCATCTCTTCCCAACCTCGGTTTTCAGGCTTCAGAACCTAGAATTTAATCCAATCATGCCCAAGGTTGAACGTGAGCAGTAACCAGAACACCTTCCCCACAGCCAGGAACCCTGTGGTTGGCATGTTGTCCAACGTTCAGTGTAGTTGCAACCAGTGTGGCCCATGAGGCCCAGCCCATGCTCGCGGGCCGCATGGATCCCAAACACACATTGTGACCCACAGTCTGAGCCCAGTCTTCAAGTAAGGCCTCTCAGTGGCTGGATGAAGAGATAGCATATTGGGCTTGCCATGCCCCTAGGCCCCAATTTTTAACTATAGTTCGGGTTGTCCCTTCAGTCTTCCCCACGGCTTTGCTATGGAATTCCTCTTTTGGTGGTACACCTGAGGTAACAAAACTGAAAGTGTCCTCCCATCCCACAGATTGACGAAAAACAATTGGGAATCGGGCCAAATCCTCAGAGAGGAAGATTCGTCCATGGCCCATGAGTCCTCCCCGACATTCCGCGACCACCGCTGATACAAAATCCAGAGACAAAAGCCTGAGCAAGCGCCTCAGTCTCGCACTTTCTTCATATCCTGAAGAGTTCTTCTCATGGTTTGTAGATCGGGCCTGACATACCTACGTCCCCAAACCTAAGCTGAGTTTGTGTTTTCAACTTCTGTCCTCAAAGTCCTGGACCACACACCCTTCAGGCTGGGGCCCCTGGAGCCACACATTAGGACTGTGCCTACCAATCCATGGGAATTCTGCCCATTCCATTGTCCAAAATCGTACAAATTAGGAGAAACCTCCAAAGTCCCTGAGACCATCCCAATAGTGTAGGTCGCCCGGGACAAACAAGGGCAGTCTGACACCAGCTGAGCATCTACCTCCACTCCTACCATAGATGGATGTCCCCAGAGAAGAATATTGAACCAGACAGCACCCAGGCCATAAAATGTTCCATTGCTTTGGTTTACAGGCATGTCTCCTCCAAAGCCTGATTCCAATACGAGCATAGGGGTTTTCCTGAGGCACCCATCAGAACTCATCTCGTCTCCACAAGGAAACCTGTGCATGGGAGCTATGTCAAAAGCTTAGGAGAGTACTTCAGGGTCCCGGTGCCACCGCCGATACCAAGGCCCTCATCGACACAAAAACCCATTAGGACCCATCCTCAGGAGTGTCCATTGCAACTCAGCCACCCCGGTTGCTCCTGCAGAGCCATCAGATCTATACTGTCTTGCTGCTAGGAGAAAATTGGAATGCGAGGTAGGATTCCCAGGCGTCCATCCTCGAAAGGAGCTCTGGAGTCATTCCATATGGGATGTCCTGGAGCTGTCCAACAGGACTCAATTGTCCCACAGAAATAATCCTTGAAGGGGGCATCCCACAACTCCCAACGAGGGAAAATCTCAATGGCCTCGAGATTCCGCTCCCTTCATGAAGCGGCCCTCATGCACAGAAACTCCAACCTGAGCCAAAGTCTGATCCTCGCCCTGACTTCAGATGCATGAGATATTGGTTCAGATCTGCACGGGGTACCTGCCGTGCCCTCGCCCTAAACCCAAGTCTAGCTTGTCTTCTCAGACTTCTGTCCTCACACCCCTGGCCCTGAAGCCCACAAGATTGGCAATTCCGGACCCACAATGCAGCACTCTGCCTGCCCTCTAGAAAAAAAATTATTGCCTCTTGAGCTGCCCAGGCACCTTAAATGAGGTAAACCTACACAGCACTTGACTTTACCCAAATTCTATAGTCAAACCTGGGCATTAATGCACGGTCGGACACAACTAGAGCCATGACCTCCTGACCAACACCCAGGAAGCTGACCGCACAATGAGCACATACGACGCGCAATGGCCTTAGGTTATCATGTCTTCCCTACCTCAGTTTTCAGGCTTCAGAACCGAGAACTTATCTGCAATCACTGCCCAGTGGTGAGTGTGATGCAGAAATCAGAACTCCTCCTTACCCATGGCAAGTTTCCTTGTGGTTGGCACGTTTTCCAACCTTCAGTGTAGAAGAAACCAGCATTCACCCTGAGGCCCCGACCATTCTTGAGTGTGAGGAGGTCATAAACACGCATTGTGACCCTCAGCATGAGTCCTGTCCTCTAGTAAGTCCTCTCAGTGGCTGGACCATTAGATGTCATAATGGGCTTGACATGTCCCTAGGCCCCAATTTTTAACCAGATTTCTGATTGTCCAATCGACCCTCCCCAGGGCTCTACTCTGGAATCCCTCATTTGGTGGGACACATGAGGTTAAAAAAAAAAAAAAGCAACAACAACAAAAAAACGGACTTCTTCCATCCCACAGAATGACCCCAAACTCTTTGGACGGGGCCTAACCACCAGAGAGTAAGACTCGTCCATTTCCCATGAAGTCACCCAGAAATTTCACCACCATGAGTGACACGATATCCATAGACTAAAACTTGAGCAAGAGCCTCAGACTCGCCCTTTTTCCAAATCCCGAAGAGTTCTCCTCATCGTCTGTAGATCAGTCCTGCCATACCTATGACCCGAAACAGAAGCCGAGTTTGTGTTTTCAGACAATTGTTCAAACAGCACTGGCCAACACAACCTACAGGCTCAGGCCCCTGGAGCCAAACCTGAGGACTGTACTTTCCCTCTCCAAGGGAATTGTGTGTGCCCATTCCAATGGCCACAACCCTTCTAATAGGATAAACCTCCAAAGTCCCTGATCCATCTCACTAGTGCTGGCTTCCCAGGAAATACAGGGGCAATCTGAGCCCATCTGAGCACCTACCTGCACTCAGACCCATAGACAGATGTCCCCAGAGGTTTAAAGGAAAGAACAGGCCCCTAGGCACTAATCAGATCCATTGCTTTGGTTTCCAGGCATCTCTCCTCAGAGACCTGGATTTCAAATCCAGCATATGGCTGTTTCTTGACTCACCCATCAGAAAACATCTCATCTACACATGGGAAACTTGCACGTTGGAGCTGTGTCAAAGAGTCTGTTTAGGAGAACCCTTCAGGGCCTAAGTGCCACCGCTTCATTCCAAGGTCTCCATAAACACAAAAGCACATTAGGACCCAAACAGGAGAGTCCATTTCAACCTAGCCTCCTCGGTTGCTCCCCCAGATCCAGCAGATCTAACCTGTTTTTGATGCTAGGAGACAATTGGAATGCGAGTTGGACTACCCAGCCATCCATCCTTAGAACCCTGCTCAGAATCATTGGCCTGGAGCCAAACAACAGGTCTCAATTGTCCTGCAGAAGACTCTTTGCAGTTTGGAGCTGTTCACAACTCCCATCGTGGGAAAACTCCCATGGCCTCGTGATGCCCCCCCCCCCTTCATGAAGGGGCCATCAGTGACAGAATCCCAAAATGAGCGATTGTCTGAACCTCGCCCTGACTCCAGATGCACGAGATCTCGATTCAGGTCTGTAGATTGTGCCTGCCATGTCCTCACCCAGAAACCGAAGCCTAGCTTGTGTTCTCCAACTTCTGTCCTCAGACTACTGGCCCACAAGCTCTCCAGTTTGGCAATCCAGAACTACAATGCAGCACTCTGCCAGCCTTCCAGAAGAAAATCATTGCTCTCTGCGGCGACCCAGTAACCCCTAATGAGAATCAAACTGCACCTACCCTGGCTGTACCACAAATACATAGGCTGATCAGGGCATTATTGCCCTTTCTGACACAGCCCGAGCCTGGAACTCCTGGCCCCACCCAGACAACTGTTCGCAAACTGAGCACATCAAGCCGCCATGGCCTTAGGTCGTCATCTCTTCCCAACCTCGGTATTCAGGCTTCAGAACCTAGAATTTAATCCAATTACTTCCCAAGGTTGAAAGTGAGCAGTAACCAGAACTCCTTCCCCACAGCCAGGAACCTTGTGGTTGGCATGTTGTCCAACGTTCAGTGTAGTTGCAACCAGTGTGGCCCATGAGGCCCAGCCCATGCTCGCGGGCCGCATGGATCCCAAACACACATTGTGACCCACAGTCTGAGCCCAGTCTTCAAGTAAGGCCTCTCAGTGGCTGGATGAAGAGATAGCATATTGGGCTTGCCATGCCCCTCGGCCCCAATTTTTAACCATAGTTCGGGTTGTCCCTTCAGTCTTCCCCACGGCTTTGCTTTGGAATTCCTCTTTTGGTGGTACACCTGAGGTAACAAAACTGAAAGAGTCCTAGCATCCCACTGATTGACGAAAAACAATTGGGAATCGGGCCAAATCCTCAGAGAGGAAGATTCGTCCATGGCCCATGAGTCCTCCCCGACATTCCGCGACCACCGCTGATACAAAATCCAGAGACAAAAGCCTGAGCAAGCGCCTCAGTCTCGCACTTTCTTCATATCCTGAAGAGTTCTTCTCATGGTTTGTAGATCGGACCTGACATACCTACGTCCCCAAACGTAAGCTGAGTTTGTGTTTTCAGACTTCTGTCCTCAAAGTCTTGGGCCACACACCCTACAGGCTGGGGCCCCTGGAGCCACACATTAGGACTGTGCCTACCAATCCATGAGAATTCTGCCCATTCCATTGTCCAAAATCGTACAAATTAGGAGAAACCTCCAAATTCCCTGAGACCATCCCAATAGTGTAGGTCGCCCGGGACAAACAAGGGCGGTCTGACACCAGCTGAGCATCTACCTCCACTCCTACCATAGATGGATGTCCCCAGAGAAGAAGATTGAACCAGACAGCACCCAGGCCATAAAAGGTTCCATTGCTTTGGTTTACAGGCATGTCTCCTCCAAAACCTGATTACAATACGAGCATAGGGGTTTTCCTGAGGCACCCATCAGAACTCATCTCGTCTCCACAAGGAAAGCTGTGCATGGGAGCTATGTCAAAAGCTTAGGACAGTACTTCAGGGTCCCGGTGCCACCCCCCCATTCCAAAAACCTCATCGACACAAAAACCCATTAGGACCCATCCTCAGGAGTGTCCATTTCAACACAGCCACCCCGGTTGCTCCTGCAGAGCCATCAGATTTAAACTGTCTTGCTGATAGGAGAAAATTGGAATGCGAGGCGGGCTTCCCAGGGCTCCATCCTCGAAAGGAGCTCTGGAGTCATTCCATATGGGATGTCCTGGATCTGTCCAACAGGTTTCAATTTTCCCGCAGAAATAATCCTTGAAGGGGGCATCCCACAAATCCCAACGTGGGAAAACCTCCATGGCCTCGAGATTCCGCTCCCTTCATGAAGCGGCCGTCATGCACAGAAACTCCAACCTGAGCCAACGTCTGATCCTCGCCCTGACTTCAGATGCATGAGATATTGGTTCAGATCTGCACGGGGTACCTGCCGTGCCCTCGCCCTAAACCCAAGTCTAGCTTGTCTTCTCAGACTTCCGTCCCCACACCCCTGGCTCTGAAGCCCTCAAGATTGGCAATTCCGGACCCACAATGCAGCACTCTGCCTGCCCTAGAAAAAAAAATTATTGCCTCATGAGCTGCCCAGGCACCTTAAATGAGGTAAACCTACACAGCACTTGACTTTACACAAATTCTATAGTCAAACCTGGGCACTAATGCACTGTCGGACACAACTAGAGCCCGGACTTCCTGACCAACACCCAGGAAGCTGACCGCACACTGAGCACATACGACCCGCAATGGCCTTAGGTTATAATGTCTTCCCTACCTCAGTTTTCAGGCTTCTGAACCGAGAACTTATCTCCAATCACTGCCCAGTGGTGAGTGTGATGCAGAAATCAGAACTCCTCCTTACCCATGGCAAGTTACCTTGTGGTTGGCACGATTTCCATCGTTCAGTGTAGGAGAAACCAGCATTCACCCTGAGGCCCCGACCATTCTTGAGTGTGAGGAGGTCATAAACACGCATTGTGACCCTCAGCATGAGTCCTGTCTTCTAGTAAGTCCTCTCAGTGGCTGGACCATTAGATGTCATAATGGGCTTGACGTGTCCCTAGGCCCCAATTTTTAACCAGATTTCTGATTGTCCAATCGCCCCTCCCCAGGGCTCTACTCTGGAATCCCTCATTTGGTGGGACACATGAGGTTAAAAAAAAACAACAACAACAACAACAACAAAACGGACCTCTTTCGTCCCACACAATGACCCCAAACAATTTGGACGGGGCCAAACCACCAGAGAGTAAGACTCGTCCATTTCCCATGAAGTCACCCAGAAATTTCACCACCATGAGTGACACGATATCCAGAGACTAAAACTTGAGCAAGAGCCTCAGACTCGCCCTTTTTCCAAATCCCGAAGAGTTCTCCTCATCGTCTGTAGATTCTCCTGCCATACCTATGACCTGAAACAGAAGCCGAGTTTGTGTTTTCAGACAACTGTTCAAACAGCACTGGCCAACACAACATACAGGCTCAGGCCCCTGGAGCCAAACCTGAGGACTGTACTTTCCCTCTCCAAGGGAATTGTGTGTGCCCATTCCAATGGCCACAACCCTTCTAATAGGATAAACTACCAAAGTCCCTGATCCATCTCACTAGTGCTGGCTTCCCAGGAAATACAGGGGCAATCTGAGCCCATCTGAGCACCTACCTGCACTCAGACCCATAGACAGATGTCCCCAGAGGTTTAAAGGAAAGAACAGGCCCCTTGGCACTAATCAGATCCATTGCTTTGGTTTCCAGGCATCTCTCCTCAGAGACCTGGAATTCAAAACCAGCATATGGCTGTTTCTTGACTCACCCATCAGAAAACATCTCATCTACACATGGGAAACTTGCACATTGGAGCTGTGTCAAAGAGTCTGTTTAGGAGAACCCTTCAGGGCCTAAGTGCCACCGCTTCATTCCAAGGTCTCCATAGACACAAAAGCACATTATGACCCAAACAAAAGAGTCCATTTCAACTCAGCCTCCTCGGTTTCTCCCCCAGATCCAGCAGATCTAACCTGTCTTGTTGCTAGGAGACAATTGGAATGCGAGGTGGGCTACCCCGCCATCCACCCTTAGAACCATGCTCAGTATCATTGGCCTGGAGCCAAACAACAGGTCTCAATTGTCCTGCAGAAGACTCTTTGCAGTTTGGAGCTTCTCACAACTCCCATCGTGGGAAATCGCCCATGGCCTCGTGATGCCCCCCATTCATGAAGGGGCCATCAGGGACAGAAACTCCAACCTGAGCGATCGTCTGATCCTCTCCCTGACTTCAGATGCACGAGATCTCGATTCAGGTCTGTAGATTGTGCCTGCCCTGTCCTCACCCAGAAACCGAAGCCTAGCTTGTGTTCTCAGACATCTGTCCTCAGACTACTGGCCCACAAGCCCTCCAGTTTGGCAATCCAGAACTACAATGCAGCACTCTGCCAGCCCTCCAGAAGAAAAACATTGCCATCTGGGGCTACCCAGTAACCCCAAATGAGGATCAACCTGCACCTACCTTGGCTGTACCCCAAATACATAGGCTGACCAGGGCACTAATGTGCTTTCTGACACAGCCTGAGCCTGGACATCCTGGCCCCAGCCAGACAGCTCGCCGCACACTGAGCACATCGAGCCGCCATGGGGCCTTAGGCCGTCATCTCTTCCCAACCTCGGTTTTCAGGCTTCAGAACCTAGAATTTAATCCAATCACTGCCCAAGGTTGAACGTGAGCAGTAACCAGAACTCCTTCCCCACGGCCAGAAACCTTGTGTTTGGCATGTTTTCAACGTTCAGTGTAGTTGCAACCAGTGTGGCCCATGAGGCCCAGCCCATGCTCGCGGGCCACATGGATCCCAAACACACATTGTGACCCAAAGTCTGAGCCCAGTCTACAAATAAGGCCTCTCAGTGGCTGGATGAAGAGATAGCATATTGGGCTTGCCATGCCCCTAGGCCCCAATTTTTAACCATAGTTCGGGTTGTCCCTTCAGTCTTCCCCACGGCTTTGCTTTGGAATTCCTCTTTTGGTGGTACACCTGAGGTAACAAAACTGAAAGAGTCCTCCCATCCCACAGATTGACGAAAAACAATTGGGAATCGGGCCAAATCCTCAGAGAGGAAGATTCGTCCATGGCCCATGAGGCCTCCCCGACATTCCACGACCACCGCTGATACAAAATCCAGAGACAAAAGCCTGAGCAAGCGCCTCAGTCTCGCACTTTCTTCATATCCTGAAGAGTTCTTCTCATGGTTTGTAGATCGGGCCTGCCATACCTACGTCCCCATACCTAAGATGAGTTTGTGTTTTCAGACGTCTGTACTCAAAGTCCTGGGCCACACACCCTCCAGGCTGGGGCCCCTGGAGCCACACATTAGGACTGTGCCTACCAATCCATGGGAATTCTGCCCATTCCATTGTCCAAAATCGTACAAATTAGGAGAAACCTCCAAAGTCCCTGAGACCATCCCAATAGTGTAGGTCGCCCGGGACAAACAAGGGCGGTCTGACACCAGCTGAGCATCTACCTCCACTCCTACCGTAGATGGATGTCCCCAGAGAAGAAGATTGAACCAGACAGCACCCAGGCAATAAAAGGTTCCATTGCTTTGGTTTACAGGCATGTCTCCTCCAAAGCCTGATTCCAATACGAGCATAGGGGTTTTCCTGAGGCACCCCTCAGAACTCATCTCGTCTCCACAAGGAAACCTGTGCATGGGAGCTATGTCAAAAGCTTAGGAGAGTACTTCAGGGTCCCGGTGCCACCGCCCCATTCCAAGGCCCTCGTCGACACAAAAACCCATTAGGACCCATCCTCATGAGTGTCCATTTCAACTCAGCCACCCCGGTTGCTCCTGCAGAGCCATCAGATCTAAACTGTCTTGCTGCTAGGAGAAAATTGGAATGTGAGGCAGCTTCCCAGGGCTCCATCCTCGAAAGGAGCTCTGGAGTCATTCCATATGGGATGACCTGGAGCTGTCCAACAGGACTCAATTGTCCCGCAGAAATAATCCTTGAAGGGGGCATCCCACAATTCCCAACGTGGGAAAACCTCCATGGCCTCGAGAATCCGCTCCCTTCATGAAGCGGCCCTCATGCACAGAAAATCCAACCAGAGCCAACGTCTGATCCTCGCCCTGACTTCAGATGCATGAGATATTGGTTCAGATCTGCACGGGGTATCTGCCGTGCCCTCGCCCTAACCCCAAGTCTAGCTTGTCTTCTCAGACTTCCGTCCCCACACCCCTGGCTCTGAAGCCCTCAAGATTGGCAATTCCAGACCCACAATGCAGCACTCTGCCTGCCCTCTAGAAAAAAAATTATTGCCTCATGAGCTGCCCAGGCACCTTAAATGAGTTAAACCTACACAGCACTTGACTTTACCCAAATTCTATAGTCAAACCTGGGCACTAATGCACTGTCGGACACAACTAGAGCCCGGACCTCCTGACCAACACCCAGGAAGCTGACCGCACACTGAGCACATACGACCCGCAATGGCCTTAGGTTATTATGTCTTCCCTACCTCAGTTTTCAGGCTTCAGAACCGAGAACTTATCTCCAATCACTGCCCAGGGGTGAGTGTGATGCAGACATCAGAACTCCTCCTTACCCATGGCAAGTTTCCTTGTGGTTGGCACGTTTTCCAACCTTCAGTGTAGAAGAAACCAGCATTCACCCTGAGGCCCCGACCATTCTTGAGTGTGAGGAGGTCATAAACACGCATTGTGACCCTCAGCATGAGTCCTGTCCTCTAGTAAGTCCTCTCAGTGGCTGGACCATTAGATGTCATAATGGGCTTGACATGTCCCTAGGCCCCAATTTTTAACCAGATTTCTGATTGTCCAATCGACCCTCCCCAGAGCTCTACTGTGGAATCCCTCATTTGGTGGGACACATGAGGTTAAAAAAAAAAAAGCAACAACAACAAAAAAAACGGACTTCTTCCATCCCACAGAATGACCCCAAACTCTTTGGACGGGGCCAAACCACCAGAGAGTAAGACTCGTCCATTTCCCATGAAGTCACCCAGAAATTTCACCACCATGAGTGACACGATATCCAGAGACAAAAACTTGAGCCAGAGCCTCAGACTCGCCCTTTTTCCAAATCCCGAAGAGTTCTCCTCATCGTCTGTAGATCAGTCCTGCCATACCTATGACCCGAAACAGAAGCCGAGTTTGTGTTTTCAGACAACTGTTCAAACAGCACTGGCCAACACAACCTATAGGCTCAGGCCCCTGGAGCCAAACCTTAGGAATGTACTTTCCCTCTCCAAGGGAATTGTGTGTGCCCATTCCAATGGCCACAACCCTTCTAATAGGATAAACCTCCAAAGTCCCTGATCCATCTCACTAGTGCTGGCTTCCCAGGAAATACAGGGGCAATCTGAGCCCATCTGAGCACCTACCTGCACTCAGACCCATAGACAGATGTCCCCAGAGGTTTAAAGGAAAGAACAGGCCCCTAGGCACTAATCAGATCCATTGCTTTGGTTTCCAGGCATCTCTCCTCAGAGACCTGGATTTCAAATCCAGCATATGGCTGTTTCTTGACTCACCCATCAGAAAACATCTCATCTACACATGGGAAACTTGCACATTGGAGCTGTGTCAAAGAGTCTGTTTAGGAGAACCCTTCAGGGCCTAAGTGCCACCGCTTCATTCCATGGTCTCCATAGACACAAAAGCACATTAGGACCCAAACAGGAGAGTCCATTTCAACCTAGCCTCCTCGGTTGCTCTCCCAGATCCAGCAGATCTAAACTGTCTTGTTGCTAGGAGACAATTGGAATGCGATGTGGGCTACCCAGACATCCACCCTTAGAACCATGCTCAGTATCATTGGCCTGGAGCCAAACAACAGGTCTCAATTGTCCTGCAGAAGACTCTTTGCAGTTTGGAGCTGTTCACAACTCCCATCGTGGGAAAACCCCCATGGCCTCGTGATGCCCCCCCTTCATGAAGGGGCCATCAGGGACAGAAACTCCAACCTGAGCGATCGTCTGATCCTCGCCCTTACTTCAGATGCACGAAATCTCGATTCAGGTCTGTAGATTGTGCCTGCCATGTCCTCACCCAGAAACCGAAGCCTAGCTTGTTTCTCAGACATCTGTCCTCAGACTACTGGCCCACAAGCCCTCCAGTTTGGCAATCCAGAACTACAATGCAGCACTCTGCCAGCCCTCCAGAAGAAAAACATTGCCCTCTGGGGCTACCCAGTAACCCCAAATGAGGATCAACCTGCACCTACCTTGGCTGTACCCCAAATACATAGGCTGACCAGGGCACTAATGCGCTTTCTGACACAGCCTGAGCCTGGACCTCCTGGCCCCAGCCAGACAGCTGGCTGCACACTGAGCACATCGTGCCGCCCTGGCCTTAGGTCGTCATCTCTTCCCAACCTCGGTTTTCAGGCTTCAAAACCTAGACCTTATCTCCAATCCCTGCCCAGGGTTGAACGTGATGCAGAAATCAGAACTCCTTCCCCATGGCAAGAAACCTTGTGGTTGGCATGTTGTCCAACGTTCAGTGTAGTTGAAACCAGTGTGTCTCATGAGGCCCCGCCTATGCTCGTGGGCCACATTGGTCCCAAACACACATTGTGACCGGGAGCCTGAACCCAGTCCTCAAGTAAGGCCTCTCAGTGGCTGGATGAAGAGATAGCATATTGGGCTTGCCATGCCCCTAGGCCCCAATTTTTAACCATAGTTCAGGTTGTCTCTTCAGTCTTCCCCACGGCTTTGCTTTGGAATTCCTCTTTTGGTGGGACACCGGAGGTAACAAAATAAAGGAGTCCTCCCATCCCACAGATTGACGAAAAACAATTGGAAATCGGGCCAAATCCTCAGAGAGGAAGATTCGTCCATTGTCCGTGAGGCTTCCCGGACATTCCACGGCCACCGCTGATACAAAATCCAGAGACAAAAGCCTGAGCAAGCGCCTCAGACTCGCACTTTCTTCATATCCTGAAGAGTTCTTCTCATGGTTTGTAGATCGGGCCTGCCATACCTACGTCCCCAAACCTAAGCTGAGTTTGTGTTTTCAGACGTCTGTCCTCAAAGTCCTTGGCTACACACCCTCCAGGCTGGGGCCCCTGGAGCCACACATTAGGACTGTGCCTACGAATCCATGGGAATTCTGCCCATTCCATTGACAAAATCGTACAAATTAGGAGAAACCTCCAATGTCCCTGAGGACATCCCAATAGTGTAGGTCGCCCGGGACAAACAAGGGCGGTCTGACACCAGCTGAGCATCTACCTCCACTCATACCATAGATGGATGTCCCCAGAGAAGAAGATTGATCCAGACAGGACCCGAGGACATAATAGGATCCATTGCTTTGGTTTACAGGATGTCTCCTCAAAAGCCTGATTCCAATACGAGCATAGGGGTTTTCCTGAGGCACCCATCAGAACTCATCTCGTCTCCACAAGGAAACCTGTGATTGAGAGCTATGTCAAAGCTTAGGAGATTCTTCAGGGACCCGATGTCACCGCCCCATTTCAAGGCCCTCATGGACACAAAAACACATGAGGACCCATCCCCAAAATTGTCCATTTGAACTCAGCCACCCCGGTTGTTCCCACAGAACCATCAGATCTAAACTGTCCTGTTGCTAAGAGGCAATTGGAATTCGTGGCGGGCTTTCCAGGCATCCATCCTCAAACGGTGCTCTGGAGTCATTCCATATGGGATGTCCTAGAGCTGTCCAACAGGTCTCAATTGTCCTGCAGAAGGAATCCTTGAAAGGGGCATCCCAAAACTCCCAACGTGGGAAAACCTCAATGGTCTCGAAATTCCGCTCCCTTCATGAAGCGGCTGTCATGCACAGAAACTCCAACCTGAGCCAACGTCTGACCCTCGCCCTGACTTCAGATGCATGAGATATTGGTTCAGATCTGCAGGGGGTACCTGCCGTGCCCTCGCCCTTAAACCCAATTCTAGATTGTCTTCTCAGACTTCCGTCCTCACACCCCTGGCCCTGAAGACCTCAAGTTTGGCAATTCCGGACCCACAATGCAGCACTCTGCCAGCCCTGTAGAAAAAAATTAATGCCTCATGAGGTGCCCAGGCTCCTTAAATGAGGATAAGCCTACTCAGCACTCGACTTTACCCAAATTATATAGTCTCACCTGGGCACAAATGCACTGTCGGACACAACCTGAGCCCGGAGCTCCTAACCAAGCCCAGGAAGCTGACCGCACACTGAGCACATAAGACCCGCCATGGCCTTAGTTCGTCATCTCTTCCCTACCTCAGTTTTCAGGCTTCAGAACCGAGCCCTTAACACCAATCACTGCCCAGGGGTGAGTGTGATGCAGAAATCAGAATTCCTTCTTACACATGGCAAGTAACCTTGTGTTTGGATCGTTGTCCAACGTTCAGTGTAGGAGAAACCAGCATTCTCCCTGAGGCCCCGCCCATTCTTGAGTGCGATGAGGGCCTACACACGCATTGTGACCCTCAGCATGAGTCCTGTCCTCTTGTAAGTCCTCTCAGTGGCTGGACCATTAGATGTCATAATGGGCTTGACATGTCCCGAGGCCCCATTTTTAACCAGAATTCTGATTGTCCAGTCGCCCCTCCCCAGGCTCTACACTGGAATCCCTCATTTGGTGGGACACCTGAGGTTATAAAAGAAAACAACAACAAAAAAAACAAACGGACTTCTTCCATCCCACAGAATGACCACAAACTCTTTGGACGGGGCCAAACCACCTGAGTAAGACTCATCCATTTCCAATGAAGTCACCCCATAATTTCATGACCATGAGTGACACGGTATCCAGAGACAAAAACTTGAGCAAGAGCCTCAGACTCGCACTTTTTTCAAATCCCTACTTGTCGCAATGGAAAATGGGAATGCGATGCATGCTGCACAGGGATCCATCCTTCGAACCCTGCTCTCCAGTCCTTCCGTATGTTACGTCCTTGAGCCATGCAACAGGACTCGAATGTCCCGCAGAAGGAAACCTTGTGGTTTGGGGCAACATCCAAACACAGTGTGGGAAAACTTCCTTGGCCTCATGAGGCCTTCGCTTCATGAAGGTGCCATCATGGACACATACTCCAGCCTCAGCCAACGTCTGATTCTCAGCCTGAATTCAGATGCAGGAGATTTTGATTCAGCCTCTGCAGAGTGAGCCTGCTCTGCCCTTGGCTCCAATCCTCACTCTAGCTTGTGTTTTCAGACTTCCGTCCTCACACTCCTGGACCACAAACCCTCCCTACTGGGAATTCTGGGGCCACAATGAAGCACTCTGCCTGCCTCCCAGGAGAAAAACATTGTATATGGTGCTGCCCAGAGACCCCAAATGAGGATCAAACTGCTGGGCCCTCGGCACAACCCCAGTTGCATAGGCTACCTTAAAAACTGATGCTCTGTCGCAAATAGCCTGAGCCCACCCTTCCAACAGACACCGAAACAGCTGGCTGCACAACCAGCACATTGGACCCGCCACTGCCTTAGGCCACAATCCATTCCCAATCTGGGTTTTCAGTCATCGAACCTAGACCTTATCTCCAATCCCTGCACAGTGTTGAACCTGATGCACAAGTCAGAACCCCTCCTTCCCCATGTCAAGAAACCTTGCTGCTGGCAGTGAGTCAAACCTTCAGTGTAGGAGAAAATGGCATGGCCCATGAGGCCACCCCCATGCGTGAGGGCCGCCTTGGGCACAAACACACATTGTGACCCTCAGCGTGAGTACCTTATTCAAGTAACGCCTCTCAGTGACTGGACCAAGAGCCCGCATATGTGGCTTTCCATGCCCACACGCACCCAGGACTAACTAGATGGTGTGTATTCCATTTGAGGTAACCCACTGCTGTGCTCTAGAGTCCCTCTCCTGGGGGGTCCCCTGTGGCTGAAAACAGTACTCTTCCCTTCTCACAGAATGAACCCAAACACGTGAGAGCTTGGACAATCCCCGGTGAGGAAGGCTCTACCTCGGCCCCTGAGGCAACACCTACCCTGAACGGCCACTGTGAACGCAACACCCAGAGACAAAAGCCTGAGTGACTGCCTCCAATTTGCCCTCCTTGGATATCCAGAGGATCTCCCCTCACGGACTGGAGATCAGGCCTGCCATTACCTTGACCCCTAGCTGAGCCAAGTTTGCTTTTTCAGACATCTGTCCCCAAAGCCCTTGCAAACACAGCCTCTAGGCTGGGTCCTTTGGAGCCATACCACAGGACCGTGCCTGCTCTCTCCTGGGAAACTGTGTCCATTCCTTTGGCCACACAACTCCAGAATATGAGAAACCTAAAGGCCCCCGAGGACATCCCACTACTGGGAGCCTCCCTGGACACACAGGGGCATTTGGACACAAGCTGAGCACCTACCTCCACGAAAGCATGCACACAGATGTCAACAGAGATAGAAGGTTGAGTCAGACAGGCCCTTAGGCCCTAATCTCAACTCTCGCTTTGGTTTCCAGGTGTCACTCCTCAGAGGCTTTGGTTCGAAGAACAGGATATGGGGCTTTCCTGAGGCACTGAACAGAACTCCTCTCGTCTCCACATGGGAAGCTTCCTTGTTGGAGCCATGTCAAACACTTCAGGTTGGAGAACCCTGCAGAGTTCTGAGCCACCTCCACATTCCAAGGTCTCCCAGGCCACCAACCCACAGTAGGACTCATCTTCAGGAGAGTCCATTTCAACTCTCCCCTCTGGGTAGCTCACCCAGGAGCCCGCAGATTGAGCCAGCCTTGTCCTGACTAAAGAGTGGGAATATGAGGTGGCTTTCCCAGGCATCCATGCTTAGACACCTGCTCTCGAGTCTTTCCGCATGGGGCCTCCTGGAACCATCCAATAGGACTCGACTGTCGTGCAGAAGGAAACCTTGAGGTTTGGAGTAGTTCACAAATCCCATCGTAGGCAAACCTCCCTGGCCTCATGAAGCCCCCACACCCTTCAGGAAGAGGCCATGCTGGACAAAAACTCTAGCCTGAGGCACGTCTCATAGTTGACATGACCTTAGTGCAGGAGATCTCGATTCAGCCTCTGCAGAGTGGGCCTGCCGTGCCCTCGGTCCCAAACCTCACGCTAGCTTGTGTTTTCAGACTTCATTCCTCACACTCCTGGCAAACAAGCCCTCCGGACTAGGATCTCCAGAACCACAACCCAGCCCTTGGTCTGCACAACGGAAGAAAAAGGTTTCCCTGTGGGGCTCTCCAGAAAACTCAGATAAGGATCAACCTACTCGGGCCTCGACGGTAACCGAACTGGATAGGCTGCTCTGGGCACTCATGCTCTGTCTGACACAGCCTGAAGCCAGACGTCCAGACAGACAAGGAGACAGCTGGCCGCACACCCAGCACATCGGACACGCCATGGTCTTATGCCGTCACCTCTTCCTAACCTTGGTTTTCAGATATCTGAACCTAGACATTATATCAATTCCCCACACAGCTGGGTATCGGAAGCACGAAACAGAACCCGTCCTTCTTCATGGCTGTAAAGCCTGCTCTTGGCATGGAGTCACACCTACAGGGTGGGAGAAACCTTCATGGCCCCTGATGCCACGCCCAAACGTGAGTGCTGCTTGGGTACGGATTCACACTGTGACCCTCAGCATGAGCCCCATGTCAAAGAAAGGTCTGTTATGGCCTGGACCAAGAGCCCACAAATGCGGCTTGCCAATCCCCTATGCACCCAATCCTCACCAGGGTATGAGTTTTACAGTCGCCCCTCCCGTACCTGGGGCTCTGCTCTGGAATCCCTTTCTTGGAGAGACACATGAGCCAGACAACACGACTGCACCCTTCCCACAAAATGACCCCAAACTCTTGGGAGCTGGGACAAATCCGCAGAGAGGGATATTCGTCCACAGTCCCTGAGGCCACCCCTCCAATCTACGGCTATCCCGGACACAACATCCAGAGACAAAAGCCTCCCACTCGCCCTTGTTTCAGAGGCCCAGGAGCTCCCTCTCAGGCTGTACATCCGGCCTGCCATAACCTAGGCGCCACTCATAAGCTGAGTTTGTGTTTTCAGACTTCTGTGCCCACAACCTGGACCCACACATCCTCCAGGCTAGGGCCTCTGGAGCCACAGCGAAAGATTGTGCCTGCCCTCTCCAAGGAAAGTGTGCCCAATCCATTGACCACACCTCTACAAGTTAGGGAAAAACTCCAAGGCCCCTGAGGCCATCAATAGTGTAGGCCACCCTGGACTAAGAGGGGCTCTCTGACACCAGCGGAGCAACTATCTCCACTTAGACTCTCAGACAGTGTCCCCAGAGACAGAAGGTTGAAATGGACAGGCCCCCAGGCCCTAATCTGAACCGTAGCTTTGGTTTCCATGTGTCCGTCCTCAGAGGACTGTTTTCGTAGACCAGCACACGGGGCTTTTCTGAGGCACCAAACCAAACTTCTCTCGTCTCCACATTTGGAGCTTCTTACTGGGGATGATTCAAACCCTTCAGTTAGGAGAGTTCCGCAGGGCCACTGAACAACCAGCACATTCCAAGGTCTCCATGGACCCAAATGCACATTATGAGGCATCCTCAGGAGAGGCCCTTTCAACTCAGCCCCCTGGGTATCCTGCCCCAGAGGCAGCAGTTCAAACATATCTTGTCGCTAATGGCCAATGGGAATGCGAGGCATGCTGTACAGGGATCCATCCTTCGAACCCTGATCTCCAGTCCTTCCGTATGGTATGTCCCGCAGAAGGAAACCTTGTGGTTTGGAGCAATTTCCAAACTCAGCGTGGAAAAACTTCCTTGGCCTCATGAGGCCCCCGCTTCATGAAGGTGCCATTATGGACACATACTCCAGCCTCAGCCAACGTCTGATCCTCAGCCTGACTTCCGATGCAGTAGATTTTGATTCAGTCTCTGCAGAGTGGGCCTGCTCTGCCCTTGGCTCAAATCCTCACACTAACTTGTGTTTTCCGACTTCCGTCCTCACACTCCTGGCCCACAAACCCTCCCTACTGGGAATTCTGGGGCCACAATGAAGGACTCTGCCTGCCTCCCAGGAGAAAAACATTGTCTATGGTGCTGCCCAGAGACCCCAAATGAGAATCAAACTGCTTGGCCCTCGGAAACACCCCAATTTCATAGGCTACCTTAAACACTGATGCTCTGTCGCAAATAGCCTGAGCCCAGACCTTCCAACAGACACTGACACAGCTGCCTGCACACCCAGCACATTGTACACGCCACTGCCTTAGGCCACCATTCTTTCCCAACCTGGGTTTTCAGTCATCGGAACCTAGACCTTATCTCCAATTCCTGCACAGGGGGAAAACTCAAACAAAAAAAGTGAATAAACATAAAAACCTCCAGAGAACAAATGTCTGAAAAAAAAACAAAACAGTTTCCTCAGAGCCCACCACATTGAGAGGGGCGCGAGAACTTAACTCAGGGTACATCACTGACCAAAAACCCACGTGGCAGGCCCCTCTCCTAGAAAACAAATCAAGAAAGAAAAAAAAAAGAGAGAGAGAGAAAAAATAAAAAAGGACTACAAGTGTACAACCACTACTTCATAGGAAAAGTTTTTTTTTTTTTATTCATTCCGACTATTCTGGTATATATATATATATATATATATATATATATATATATATATATATATTTATATCCACTCTCCAATCTTTATCTTCCACCAGTGTTTCTGTGTTTTTGTGTTTGTCCTGAATGTATATAAATCTTACACGTGGGGTTCTTTTTGACGACGTTCTTCCTTTTTTTTTTTTGTATATATATATATATTTTTTTCTCTTGTCATATACATATATATACATATATATATGTAATTATATTAACCTGTACCATCAGAGCGAGCTGTCCAGTACATCAAATTCCAAAATAACTTTTTAACCTTAAATTTTTGATATATACACCTATGTTTTCCTTTTGCATTTTTATTTTTTTATTCCTACATTTTTTTATATTTTAGTTTAGTTTAGTTTTTTCCTTTTTATTTTTATCTTCTATTATTCATATAGAGTTAAACTTCAAAGTAGTCCCCTTTCCCCAGTCAATACTACCCCTAGTAACTAATTTTTAATACCCCTTTATCTTAGGAAAGTTGAGTCCTTTAACAAATATATCAAGATACATCCAGGAAAAATTAAAACAAACTTCCTCGCAGACACTGAGAATTTATATCCACTCTCCAATCTTTATCTTCCACCAGTGTTTCTGTGTTTTTGTGTTTGTCCTGATAGTATATAAATCTTACACGTGGGGTTCTTTTTGACGACGTTCTTCCTTTTTTTTTGTATATATATATTTTTTTTTCTCTTGTCATATACTTTTATCAGTCTTTTTGTTTGTCTACTTCATAAATCTTACCTTGGGGCTCATTTGGGCTGAACTTTTTCTTTAATCTTCCCTCTCTTTCCTGTCTCTATCTCTTTTTTTGTTTTTTTTTTTTCTTTTTCTTTTCTTTTTTCTCTCATTTGGGTGGGGAATCATGATTGTTCAGAAGTTTTCCAGTGTGCACCTTGACTGCACCATGGCTGATACATCCAGCTACATCTGTTCAGTCATCTCTCACCAAAATGACTAGGAGGAGGAATCCCCAACAGAAGAAAAATACAGTGGATGGACCTTCTGCACTAGAGCTAATGGCTATCAGCATAGACAATATGTTGGAAAGAGAATTCAGGTTAACAATAATCCAGGAAATAGCTAGTTTGGAGAAAGGCATGGATGACCAAACATAATTGATAAAGGCCAAGCTGAAAGCGATGAGACATGATGTTCACAATGTTAGGGCGAAGCTTAAAGCTACCAGGGAGGAGGTCCACAGTGCTCTCAATGAGTTCCAATCTAATCTAAACTCTCTCAAAGCTAGGGTAACTGAGACAGAAGATAGAATTAGTGATCTGGAGGACAAACAGATAGAGAGAAAGGATCAGGAGGAAGCCTGGAACAAACAGCTTAGAAATCACAAAAACAGAATCAGGGTAATAAATGGTGCCATGAAACGTTCCAACCTCAGAATTACTGGAATCCCTGAAGGGGAGAAGAAAGAAAGATCTAGAAGATATAGTAGAACAAGTCCTTCAAGAAAATTTTCCCAATCTCGCGAATGGAACCAGAATTCATGTACTGGAGGCTAAATGGTCTCCACCCAAGATTATACATTAAAAAAAAAACATACAATACAAAACAAAACAAAACAAAAACACGACACCTGATAGTCAAATTGAGGAATTATAATTGTAGGTATAATCTCCTGAAAGCTGCTAGGGCAAAGAGGCTCCTTACTTACATAGGAAAGCCCATCAATATAACATCAGACCTGTCCACAGAAGCCTGGCAAGCTGAAAAGGCTGGCAAGATATATTCAGGGCACTAAATGAGAAGAACATGCAGCCAAGAATACTTTATCCATCAAGACTGACATTCAGAATGGATGGAGATATAAAGAGTTTCCAAGACTGGCAAGACTTAAACGACTATGCTACCACCAAGCCGACACTGCAGGAAATATTAAGGGGGGTTCTATAAAAGAGTAAAAATCCTAAGAATAGCACGGAGGAGAAATATAGAAACAATCTACAGAAAGAAAGACTTCAAAGGTAACTCGATGTCAATAAAAACGTATCTATCAATAATCAATCTCAATGCGAATGGCCTAAATGCGCCCATAAAACAGCACAGGGTTGCAGATTGGATAAAACGACAGAACCCATCCATATGTTCTCCACAAGAGACCCATTTTGAACCTAAAAATACACCCAGACTGAAAGTGAAGGGACGGAGAAGCATCTTTCATGACAATGGGCCTCAAAAGAAGGCCGGGGTAGCGATTCTCATATCAGATAAATTAGATTTTAAACTAAAGGCTTTAGTCAGAGATACAGAAGGACACTACATAATTCTTAAAGGGACAATCCACCAAGATGATCTAACAATTGTAAATATCTATGCCTCTAATATGGGAGCAACCAATTACATAAGAAAACTGTTAATCAAGATAAAGAGTCATATTGATATGAATACACTAATCATAGGAGATCTTAACATGCCTCTCTCAGAAATAAACAGATCATTGAAGCAGAAAATCAATAAAGAAACAAGAGCATTGAATGACACATTGGAACAAATGGATCTCATAGATATATTCAGAACATTCCACCCTAAAACAAAAGAATACTCATTCTTCTCAAGAGCACAGGGAACCTTCTCAAGAATAGACCACATGCTGGGTCATAAATCACTACTAAACTGATATCAAAAGACTGAGATTTTTCCCGCATATTCTCAGATCATAATGCTTTGAACCTGGAGCTTAATCACAAGGAAAAGTACAGAAGGAACTCAAAAACCTGGAAGCTAAAGACCATCTTGCTTAAGAATGCTTGGATCAACCAGGAGATCAAAGAAGAACTGAAACAAATGGAAACCAATGAGAATAAAGACACTTCGATCCAAACCCTATGGGATACAGCAAAGGCGGTTCTAAGGGGGAAATCCATAGACATCCAAGCCTCCCTCAAAATTTTGAAAAATCCAGAATACACCAGCTGTCTCTACACCTTAAAGAACTGGAGAATCAACAAAAAAATCAAACCAACTCCACACATAAGAAGAGAAATCATCAAGATTAGAGCTGAGATCAATGAGGTAGAAACCAAAGATACAGTAGAACGTATTAATGAAACTAGAAGTTGGTTTTTTTGAAAGAATCAAGAAGATCAATAAGGCACTGGCCACACTAATCCAAAAGAAAATAGAGAAAGCCCAAATTCACAAAATTATAAATAAAAACGGAGATCACAACTAACAACGAGGAAGTAGAAACAATCATCAGAAGTTATTATCATTAGTTATATGCCAATAAGCTTAGCAACCTTGATGAAATGGATGCATTCTTGGAAAACTATATAAACTTCCAAAATTGAACCAGGAAGAGATCAACAACCTGAATCGACCGATATCTAGTAACGAGATATAAGCAGTGATCAAAAACCTCCCAAGAAACAAGAGCCCAAGACCTGACGGATTGCTTGGGGAATTCTACAAACTTTCAAAGAAGAAATAACATCTATTCTCCTGAAGCTGTTTCAAAAAATTGAAGCAGAAGAAAAACTTCCAGACTCTTTCTATGAAGCCAGAATTACCCTGATCCCCAAACCAGGCAAATACCCTACCAAAATGGATAATTTCAGACCAATATCACTGATGAATATGGATGCTAAGATTCTCAACAAGATACTTGCAAACAGGGTCAAACAGCACATTAAAAAGATTATCTACAATGACCAGGTGGGATTCATCCCTGGGCTACAAGGATGGTTCAACATTCATAAATCAATCAATGTCATTGAAAAAATTAATATGAGAAGAGAGAAGAACCACATGGTCCTCTCAATCAATGCAGAAAACACATTAGACAAAATCCAGCATCCATTCGTGATTAAAACGCTGCAAAATATAGGGATAGAGGGAACATTCCTGAACTTCATCATATCTATCTATGAAAGACCCACAGAAAATATAATCCTCAATGGGAAAAATCTTGCAGCCTTCCCGTTGAGATCAGGATCACGACAAGGATGCCCACTCTCACCAGTCTTGTTCAACAAAGAAAACAGAAGTGAAGATGTACCTTTGGGACTTCATCAGGATCAAATACTTCTGCACTGCAAAGGAAACTGTCAATGAAACAAAGAGGCAACCCACAGATTGCGAGAAGATATTTGTAAATGACAGTACAGACAAAAGGTTGATATCCAGGATCTATAGAGAACTCCTCAAACTCAACACACACAAAACAGACAATCATATAAAAAATTGGACAGAAGATAGGAACAGACACCTCTCCAATGAAGACATAGAAATGGCTATCAGACACATGAAAAAATGTTTATCATCACTAGCCAACAGGGAAATGCAAATTAAAACCACATTGAGATAGCACCTTACACCAGTTAGAATGGCCAAATTAGCAAGACAGGAAACATGTGTTGGGGAGGATGTGGGGAAAGGGGAAACCTCTTACACTGATGTCCGGAATACAAGTTGGTACAGGCACTTTGGAGAAAAGAATGGAGATTCCTCAAGAAATTAAAAACAGAGCTTCCCTATGACCTTGCAATTGCACTACTTGGTATTTACCACAAAGATACAGATGTAGTGAAAAGAAGGGCCATCTGTACCCCAATATTTAGAACAGCAATAGCCATGGTCACCAAACTGTGGATAGAACCAAGATGCTCTTCAAAGGACAAAAGGATAAGGAAGATGTGGGCCATATACACTATGGAGTATTATGCCTCCCTCAGAAGGAATGAATGCCCTACTTCTGTAGCAACATGGACGGGACTAGAAGAGATTCTACTGAGTGAAATAAGTCAAGCAGAGAGTGTCAATTATCATATAGTTTCACCTATGTGTGGAGCACAACAAATAGCATGGAGGACAAGGGGAGATGGATAGGAGAAGGGAGTGGAGGGAAATTGGAAGGGGGGGTGAACCATGAGAGATTATGGACTCTGAAAATGAATTGGAGGGATTTAAGGGGCAGAGGGTTGGGGGGTTGGGGGAACCAAAAGGTGAGTATTATCGAGGGCATGGATTGCTGGATGTGGTTCTAAAACAATGAATAGATTTAAAAAATGAACAGTTGTATGCCAATAAGCTAGTCCCCCTAGGTGAAATGGATGTATTCCCAGAAAACTATACAAGCCCAAAATTGAACCAGGAAGACAGTCACAACTTGCATAGACCGTTAACCAGTAACGGTATTGAAGTCATGACCAAAAACCTCACAAAAGTTCCATCCACGTCCTCTGTTGATGGACATCTAGGTTCTTTCCATAGTTTGGCTATTGTGGACAGTGCTGCTAAAAACATTCTGGTGCATGGGCCCCTTCGGATCACTACATTTGTATCTTTTGGGCAAATACCCAGTAGTGCAATTGCTGGGTCATAGGGTAGTTCTATTTTCAACATTTTGAGGAACTTCCATGCTGTTTTCCAGAGTGGTTTCACCCGCTTGCATTCCCACCAGCAGTGTAGGAGGGTTTCCCTTTCTACACATCCACGCCAGCATCTGTCACTTCCTGACTTGTTAATTTTAGCCATTCTGACTAGTGTGAGGTGATATCGCATTGTGGCTTTAATTTTTATATCCCTGATGCCGAGTGATATAGAGCACTTTTTCATGTGTCTGTTGGCCATCTGGATGTCTTCTTTGCAGAAGTGTCTGTTCATGTTCTCTGCCCATTTGTTGATTGGATTATTTGTTCTTTGGGTGTGGAGTGTGCTAAGCTCTTTACAGATTTGGACACTAGCCCTTTATCCGATATGTCATTTGCAAATATCTTCTCCCATTCTGTCAGTTGTCTTTTGGTTTTGTTAACTGTTTCCTTTGCTGTGCAAAAGCTTTTGATCTTGATGAAATCCCAATAGTTCATTTTTGCCCTTGCTTCCCTTGCCTTTGGCGATGTTCCTAGGAAGATGTTGCTGCCGCTGAGGTCGAAGAGGTTGTTGCCTGTGTTCTCCTCAAGGATTTTGATGTATTCCTTTCTCACATCGAGGTCCTTCATCCATTTTGAGTCTATTTTTGTGTGTGGTGTAAGGAAATGGTCCAATTTCATTTTTCTGCATGTGGCTGTCCAATTTTCCCAACACCATTTATTGAAGAGACTTTTTTCCATTGGACATTCTTTCCTGCTTTGTTGAAGATTAGTTGACCATTGAGTTGAGGGTCTAGTTCTGGGTTCACTGTTCTGTTCCATTGATCTGTGTGTCTGTTTTTGTGCCAGTACCATGCTGTCTTGATGATGACAGCTTTGTGATAGAGCTTGAAGTCCGGAATTGTGATGCCACCAACTTTGGATTTCTTTTTCAATATTCCTTTGGCTATTCGAGGTCTTTTCTGGTTCCATGTAAATTTTAGGATTATTTGTTCCATTTCTTTGAAAAAGATGGATGGTACTTTGATAGGAATTGCATTAAATGTGTAGATTGCTTTAGGTAGCACAGATATTTTCAAAATATTAATTCTTACAATCCAGGAGCATGGAACATTTTTCCATTTCTTTGTGTCTTCCTCAATTTCTTCCATGAGTACTTCATAGTTTTCTGAATATAGATTCTTTGCCACTTTGGTTAGGTTTATTCCTAGGTATCTTGTGATTTTGGGTGCAATTGTAAATGGGACTAGAGGGTATCATGCTTAGCAAAATGAGTCAAGCAGAGAAAGAAAACTACCATATGGTCTTCCTGATATGAGGAGGTGGAGATGCAATGGGCGGGAGAGGTTAAGGGGTAGGAGAAGAATAAACGAAGCAAGATGGGATTGGGAGGGAGACAAACCATAAGTTACTCTTAATCTCATGAAACAAACTGAGGGTTGCTGGGGAGAGGGGGGTTGGGTGAAGGGGGGTTGGGTTATGGACATTGGGGAGGTTATGTGCTATGGGGAGTTCTGTGAAGTGTGTAAACCTGTTGATTCACATACCTGTACCCTCAGGGATAAAATTATATGTTTATAAAAAATAAAAAAATTAAAAAGGAAAAAAAAATCTCCCACCCCAACAAAAAGAGCCCAGGATCTGACGAATTTTCTGGGCAATTCAACCAAACCTTCACAGAAGATGTAACACCCCTTCTCCTGGAGCTCTTTCCAAAAATTGAAGCAGAAGGAAAACTTTCATATACTTTTTATGAAGCTAGCATTATGCTCATCCCGAAACCAGGCAAATAACGCACCAACAAGGATAAATGTTCATCATCACTAGCCATCAGGGAGATTCAAATTAAAACCACATTGAGATATCACCTTACACCAGTTAGAATGACCAAAATTAGCAAGACAGGAAACAACATGTGTTGGAGAGGATGTGGAGAAAGGGGAACCCTCGTCCACTGTTGGTGGGAATGCAAGTTGGTGCAGCCTCTCTGGAGAACAGTGTTGGAGAATCCTCAAGAAATTAAAAACAGAACTTCCCTATGACCCTGCAATTGCACTCCTGGGTATTGACCCGAAAGATACAGGTGGAGTGAAAAGAAGGGCCATCTGTACCCCAATGTTTATAGTAGCAATGGCCACGGTCGCCAAACTGTGGAAAGAACCAAGATGCCCTTCAACGGACGAATGGATTAGGAAGATGTGGTCCATATACACTATGGAGTATTATGCCTCCATCAGAAAGGATGAATTCCCAGCTTTTGGAACAACATGGACGGGACTGGAAGAGATAATGCTAAATGAAATGAGTCAAGCAGAGAGTCAATGATCATATGATTTCACTTATTTGTAGAGCATAACAAATAGTATGGAAGGCATGGGGAGTTAGAGAGGAGAAGGGAGTTGGGGTAAATTGGAAAGGTAAGTGAACTATGAGAGAGTATGGACTCTGAAAAACAATCGGAGGGGTTTGAAGTTGTGGGGGTGTGGGATGTTGGGGTACCAGGTAGTGGGTATTATAGAGGGCACAGATTGCATGGAGCACTGGGTGTGGTGAAAAAATAATGAATACTGTTATGCTGAAAATAAATTAATTAATAAAAAAAAAAAGAAATAAAAAAAAAAGCTTGTTGCCTTCCCGTTGAGATCAGGAACATGAGAAGTATGCCTACTCCCACCACACTTGTTTAACTAAGTATTAGAAGTCCTAGCAACAGCAATCAGATAACAAAGAGAAATAAAAGGTATCCAAATTAGCAATGAAGAAGTCAAACACTCTTCGCAGATGACATGATTCTTTATAGGGAAAACCCAAAAGACTCCACCCCCAAACTACTAGAACTCATACAGCAATTCAGCAACGTGGCAGGATAGAAAGTCAATGTACAGAAATCAGTGGCTTTCTTATACACTAACAATGAAAATACAGAGTGGGAAATTAGAGATTTACTACAAAGCTGAGATCATCAAGATAGCATTGTATTGGCATAAAAAAAGACACATAGACCAGTGGAACAGAGTAGAGAGCCCAGATATGGACCCTCAACTCTATGGGCAAATAATCTTTGACAAAACAGGAAAACATATACAGTGGTAAAAAGTCACTCTCTTCAATAAATGGTGCTGGGTAAACTGGGAAGCTCTATGTAGAAAAATGAAACTCGACCATTCTCTTACACCATACACAAAGATAAACTCAAAATGGATAAAAGACCTCAACATGAGACAGGAATCCATCAGAACCCTAGAGGAGAACATAGGCAGTAATTTCTTTGATATCAGCCACAGCAACTTTTTTCAAGAAATATCTCCAAAGACAAAGGAAAAAAAGTTAAAATGAACTTTTGGGACTTCATCAAAATCAAAAGCTTCTGCACAGCAAAGGAAACATTTAAGAAAACAAAGAGGCAACCCACGGAATGGGAGAAGATATTTGCAAATGACTGTACAGACAAAAGGTTGATATCCAGGATCTATAAAGAACTCCTCAAACTCAACACACACAAAACAGACAATCATATCAAAACAGACAATCATATCACAAAACAGACAATCATATCAAAAAAAAAATCAGAAGATATGACAAGACACTTCTCCAATCAAGACATACACATCGCTATCAGACACATGAAAAAATGTTAATCATCACTAGCCATCAGAGAGATTCAAATTAAAACCACATTGAGATATCACCTTACACCAGTTAGAATGACCAAAATTAGCAAGACAGGAAACAACATGTGTTGGAGAGGATGTGGAGAAAGGGGAACCCTCTTCCACTGTTGGTGGGAATGCAAGTTGCTACAGCCTCTCTGGAGAACAGTGTTGGAGAATCCTCAAGAAATTAAGAACAGAACTTCCCTATGACCCTGCAATTACACTCCTGGGTATTGACCCGAAATATACAGGTGGAATGAAAAGAAGGGCCATCTGTACCCCAATGTTTATAGCAGCAATGGCCGCGGTCATCAAACTGTGGAAAGAACCAAGATGCCCTTCAACGGACGAATAGATAAGGAGGATGTGGTCCATATACACTATGGAGTATTATGCCTCCATCAGAAAGGATGAATTCCCAGCTTTTGGAGCAACAGGGATGGGACGCGAAGAGATTCTCCTTAGTGAAATAAGTCAAGCAGAGAGAGTCAATGATCATATGGTTTCAATTATTTGTGAAGCATAACAAATAGCATGGAAGACATGGGGAGATAGAGAGGAGAAAGGAGTTGGGGGAAATTGGAAGGAGAGGTGAACCATGAGAGACTATGGACTCTGAAAAACAATCTGAGTGTTTTGAAGGGGCAGGGGGTGGGAGGTCGGGGTACCAGGTGGTGAGCATACAGAGGGCATGGATTCCATGGAGCACTCGGTGTGGTGCAAAATAATGAATACTGTTATGCTGGAAATAAATACAAAATAAATTTAAAAAATAAGAAAAAGAAAATTGGGAGCATCACTTTGCCCAATTTCAAGGGTAACTACAAAGCTGTGATCACCAAGACAGAATGGTACTGGCATAAAAACAGACACATAGACATGTGGAATAGAGTAGAGAGCTCATATATTGACCATCAACTCTATGGTCAAATAATCTTCAACAAAGCGGGAAAATATACAGTGGAAAAAATACAGTCTTTTCAATAAATGGTGCGGAAAAATTGGGCCATCTCTGTGTAGATGAATGAAACTTAACCATTCTCTTCCACCATACACAAAGAGAAACTCGAAAAGGATAAAAGAGCTCAACATTGGGGGGAGGGGACCAGATGGCAGGCAAGTAGGAGGAGGCGACTTTTCAACCTGTACCCGAAAGTGAGCTGATTACCAACCAAAGAACTACGATCACCCATGAAATCAGCCTGAGGTCAGAATTATACACGTCTGGATCTCTATAATTTTTAACTATGGTAAAAATTGGGGCCTAGAGGCATGGCAGGCCCAATATGCTGTATCTTCATCCAGTCACTGAGAGGCCTTACTTGAGGACCGGGCTCAGGCTGAGGGTCACAATGTGTGTTTGTGACCAATGTGGCCCGCGAGCATGGGCGGGGCCTCATGGGCCACACTAGTTTCAACTACACTGAACTTTGGACAACATGTCAATCACAAGGTCTCTTGCCATGGGGAAGGATTTCTGATTTCTGCATCATTTTCAACCCTGGGCAGTGGTTGGAAATAAGGTCTAAGTTCTGAAGCCTGAAACCGCAGTTGGAAAGAGTTGACGACCTAAGGCCATGGCTGGTCTGATGTGTTCAGTGTGCGGACATCTGCCTGGGTTTGGTAAGGAGTTTCGGGCTCAGGTTGTGTCAGACAGTACATTAGTGCCCAGGTTAGACTGTATAATTGGGGTACAGTCGAGTGCCGTGTAGGTTGATCCTCTTCTGAGGTGCATGGGCAGCTCATGAGGCAATAATTTTTTTCTAGAGGACAGGCAGAGTGCTGCATTGTGGGTCCGGAATTGCCAAACTCGAGGGCTTCTGGGCCAGGAGTGTGAGGACAGAAGTCTGAGAACACAAGCTAGTCTTGGGCTTCAGGCCGAGGTCATGGCAGGTAACCCCTGCAGATCTCTACATATCTCATGAATCTGAAGTCCCGGTGATGATCAGACGTTGGCTCAGGTTGGAGTTTCTGTACATGACTGCCCCTTCATAAACGGAGCGGAATCTCAAGGCCATGGAGGTTTTCCACGTTGGGAGTTGTGGGATGCCCCCTTCAAGGATTCCTTCTCCAGGACAATTGAGACCTGTTGGGCAGCTCCAAGACATCCCATATGGAATGACTCCAGAGCACCGTTCGAGGATGGATGCCAGGGAAGCCCGCCTCGCATTCCAATTGACATCTAGCAACAAGGCAGTTGAGATCGGGTGCGTCTTCGGGAGTATCAGGGGTGGCTGAGTTGAAATGGACTTTCCTGAGGATGGGGCCTTATATGTGTTTGTGTCCAGGAGGGCCTTGGAATGGGGCGGTGGCCCTGGGACCCTGAAGTATTCTCCTAAGATTTTGACATAGCTCCCATGCACAAGTTTCCTTGTGGAGACGAGATTTGTTCTGATGGGTGCCTCAGGAAACCCCTATTTGGGCTTGGGATCCAGGCTTTTGAGGAGACATGCCTGCAAACCAATGCCTTGGATCCGATTATGGCCTAGGGTTTTTTCTTGTTACATCTTCCTCTATGGAGACATCAATCTATGATATGAGTGGAAGTAGATGCTCAACTTGTGTCAGACCGCCCTTGTATGTCCCGGGAGACCTACACTATTGGGATGGCCGCGGGGACTTTGGAGGGTTCACCTAATTTGTACGATTTTGGACAATGAAAAGGGCAGAATTCCCATGCATTCGGTAGGCACAGTCCTAATGTCTGGCTCCAGGCGCCCCAGCCTTGAGGTTGTTTGCCCAGGCCTTTGAGGACAGAAGTCTGAAAAAACAAACTCAGCTTAGGTTTGGGGACGTAGGTATGGCAGGCCCAATCTACAAACCATGAGAAGAACTCTTCAGGATATGAAGAAAGAGCGAGTCTGAGGCGCTTGCTCAGGCTTTTGTCTCTGGATTTTGGATCAACGATGACCGTGGAATGTGGAGAGGCCTCATGGTCGATGGACGAATCTTCCTCTCTGTGGATTTGGCCCGGTCCCAATTGTTATTCGTCAATCTGTGGGATGGGTGGTCTCCTTTCAGTTTTATTATATCAGGTGTCCCAACCAAAGAGGAATTCCAAGGCAGAGCCCTGGGGAAGAGTGAAGGGACAAACAAAACTATGGTAAAACATTGGGGCCTAGGGGCATGGCAGGCCCAATATGCTGTCTCTTCATCCAGCCACTGAGAAGCCTTACTTGAGGACTGGGCTTAGGCTGAGGGTCACAATGTGTGTTAGTCACCAATGTGGCCCGCGAGCATGGGCGGGGCTTGTTGGGACACACTGGTTTCAACTACACTGAAGTTTGGACGACATGCCAAACACAAGGTCTGTTGCCATGGGGAAGGAGTTCTGATTTCTACATCATTTTCAACCCTGGGCAGTGGTTGGAGATAAGGTCTAGGTTCTGAAGCCTGAAAACCGCAGTTGGGAAGAGTCGACGACATAAGGCCTTGGAGGGTCTGATGCGCTCAGTGTGCGGTCAGCTGCCTGGGAGTTGGTCAGGAGGTTCGGGCTCAGGTTGTGTCAGACAGTGCATTAGTGCCCAGGTTAGAGTATATAATTTGGGTATAGTCGAGAGCCGTGTAGGATGATCCTCATTTGAGGTGCCTGGGCAGCTCATTAGGCGAGATATTTTTTCTAGAGGGCTGGCAGAGTGCTGCATTGTGGGTCCGGAATTGCCAAACTTGAGGGATTCTGGGCCAGGAGTGTGCGGACAGACGTCTGAGAACACAAGCTACACTTGGGCTTCAGGTCGAGGGCACGGCAGGTACCCCCTGAAACAATATCTCATGCATCTGAAGTCACGGCGAGGTTCAGACGTTGGCTCAGGTTGGAGTTTCTGTGCATGACGGCCGCTTCATGAAGGGAGCAGAATCTCGAGGCCATTGAGGTTTTCCCACGTTGGGAGTTGTGGGATGCCCCCTTCAAGGATTCCTTCTGCGGGACAATTGAGACCTGTTGGGCAGCTCCAGGACATCCCATATAGAATGACTCCAGAGCACCGTTCGAGGATGGATGCCAGGGAAGCCCGCCTCGCATTCCAATTGTCTCCTAGCAACAAGGCAGTTGAGATCGGGTGGGTCTTCGGGAGTATCCGGGGTGGCTGAGTTGAAATGGACTTTCCTGAGGATGGGGCCTAATATGTGTTTGTGTCCAGGAGGGCCTTGGAATGGGGCGGTGGCCCTGGGACCCTGAAGTATTCTCCTAAGCTTTTGACATAGCTCCCATGCACAAGTTTCCTTGTGGAGACCAGATTTGTTCTGATGGGTGCCTCAGGAAACCCCCTATGCTGGTCTTGGGATCCCGGCTTTTGAGGAGACATGCCTGCAAACCAATGCCTTGGATCCGATTATGGCCTAGGGTTTTTTCTTGTTACATCTTCCTCTATGGAGACATCAATCTATGATATGAGTGGAAGTAGATGCTCAACTTGTGTCAGACCGCCCTTGTATGTCCCGGGAGACCTACACTATTGGGATGGCCACGGGGACTTTGGAGGGTTCACCTAATTTGTACGATTTTGGACAATGAAAAGGGCAGAATTCCCATGCATTCGGTAGGCACAGTCCTAATGTCTGGCTCGAGGGGCCCCAGCCTTGAGGTTGTTTGCCCAGGCCTTTGAGGATAGAAGTCTGAAAACACAAACTCAGCTTAGGTTTGGGGACGTAGGTATGGCAGGCCCAATCTACAAACCATGAGAAGAACTCTTAGGATATGCAGAAAGAGCGAGTCTGAGGCGCTTGCTCAGGCTTTTGTCTCTGGATTTTGTATCTACGATGGCCGTGGAATGTTGGGAGGCCTCATGGGCCATGGACGAAACTTCCTCTCTGTGTATTTGGCCCGTTCCCAATTGTTTTTCGTCAATCAGTCGGTTGGGAGGTCGCCTATCAGGTTTGTTAGCTCAGGTGTCCCAACCAAAGAGCAATTCCAAAGCAGAGACCTGGGGAAGATTGAAGGGACAACCCAAACTATGGTTAAAAATTGGGGCCTAGGGCCATGGCAAGCCCAATATGCTGTCTCTTCATCCAGCTACTGAGAGGCCTTACTTGAGGACCGGCTTCAGGCTGAGGGTCACAATGTGTGTTTTTGACCAATGTGGCCTGCGAGCATGGGCGGGGCCTCTTGGGCCACACTGGTTTCAACTACACTGAACTTTGGAGAACATGTCAATCACAAGGTCTCTTGCCATGGGGAAGGATTTCTGATATCTGCATCATTTTCAACCCTGGGCAGTGGTTGGAGATAAGGTCTAGGTTCGGAAGCCTGGAAACCGCAGTTGTGAAGAGATGAGGACTTATGGCCATGGCGAGTCTGAGGTGCACAGTGTGCGGTCATCTGCCTGGGTGTTGGTCAGGAGGTTCGGGCTCAGGTTGTGTCAGACAGTGCATTAGTGCCCAGGTTAGAGTATATAATTTGGGTATAGTCGAGAGCCGTATAGGATGATCCTCATTTGAGGTGCCTGGGCAGCTCATTAGGCGAGATATTTTTTCTAGAGGGCTGGCAGAGTGCTGCATTGTGGGTCCGGAATTGCCAAACTTGAGGGATTCTGGGCCAGGAGTGTGCGGACAGATGTCTGAGAACACAAGCTACACTTGGGCTTCAGGCCGAGGGCACGGCAGGTACCCCCTGCAGATCTGAAACAATATCTCATGCATCTGAAGTCACGGCGAGTTTCAGACGTTGGCTCAGGTTGGAGTTTCTGTGCATGACGGACGCTTCATGAAGGGAGCGGAATCTCGAGGCCATTGAGGTTTTCCCACGTTGGGAGTTGTGGGATGCCCCCTTCAAGAATTCCTTCTGCGGGACAATTGAGACCTGTTGGGCAGCTCCAGGACATCCCATATAAAATGACTCCAGAGCACCGTTCGAGGATGGATGCCAGGGAAGCCCGCCTCGCATTCCAATTGTCTCCTAGCAACAAGGCAGTTGAGATCGGGTGGGTCTTCGGGAGTATCCGGGGTGGCTGAGTTGAAATGGACTTTCCTGAGGATGGGGCCTAATATGTGTTTGTGTCCAGGAGGGCCTTGGAATGGGGCGGTGGCCCTGGGACTCTGAAGTATTCTCCTAAGCTTTTGACATAGCTCCCATGCACAAGTTTCCTTGTGGAGACGAGATTTGTTCTGATGGGTGCCTCAGGAAACCCCCTATGCTGGTCTTGGGATCCCGGCTTTTGAGGAGACATGCCTGCAAACCAATGCCTTGGATCCGATTATGGCCTAGGGTTTTTTCTTGTTACATCTTCCTCTATGGAGACATCAATCTATGATATGAGTGGAAGTAGATGCTCAACTTGTGTCAGACCGCCCTTGTATGTCCCGGGAGACCTACACTATTGGGATGGCCGCGGGGACTTTGGAGGGTTCACCTAATTTGTACGATTTTGGACAATGAAAAGGGCAGAATTCCCATGCATTCGGTAGGCACAGTCCTAATGTCTGGCTCCAGGCGCCCCAGCCTTGAGGTTGTTTGCCCAGGCCTTTGAGGACAGAAGTCTGAAAAAACAAACTCAGCTTAGGTTTGGGGACGTAGGTATGGCAGGCCCAATCTACAAACCATGAGAAGAACTCTTCAGGATATGAAGAAAGAGCGAGTCTGAGGCGCTTGCTCAGGCTTTTGTCTCTGGATTTTGTATCAACGATGACCGTGGAATGTGGAGAGGCCTCATGGTCGATGGACGAATCTTCCTCTCTGTGGATTTGGCCCGGTCCCAATTGTTATTCGTCAATCTGTGGGATGGGTGGTCTCCTTTCAGTTTTGTTATATCAGGTGTCCCAACCAAAGAGGAATTCCAAGGCAGAGCCCTGGGGAAGAGTGAAGGGACAAACAAAACTATGGTAAAACATTGGGGCCTAGGGGCATGGCAGGCCCAATATGCTGTCTCTTCATCCAGCCACTGAGAAGCCTTACTTGAGGACTGGGCTTAGGCTGAGGGTCACAATGTGTGTTAGTCACCAATGTGGCCCGCGAGCATGGGCGGGGCTTGTTGGGACACACTGGTTTCAACTACACTGAAGTTTGGACGACATGCCAAACACAAGGTCTGTTGCCATGGGGAAGGAGTTCTGATTTCTACATCATTTTCAACCCTGGGCAGTGGTTGGAGATAAGGTCTAGGTTCTGAAGCCTGAAAACCGCAGTTGGGAAGAGTCGACGACATAAGGCCTTGGAGGGTCTGATGCGCTCAGTGTGCGGTCAGCTGCCTGGGAGTTGGTCAGGAGGTTCGGGCTCAGGTTGTGTCAGACAGTGCATTAGTGCCCAGGTTAGAGTATATAATTTGGGTATAGTCGAGAGCCGTGTAGGTTGATCCTCATTTGAGGTGCCTGGGCAGCTCATTAGGCGAGATATTTTTTCTAGAGGGCTGGCAGAGTGCTGCATTGTGGGTCCGGAATTGCCAAACTTGAGGGATTCTGGGCCAGGAGTGTGCGGACAGACGTCTGAGAACACAAGCTACACTTGGGCTTCAGGCCGAGGGCACGGCAGGTACCCCCTGAACCAATATCTCATGCATCTGAAGTCACGGCAAGTTCAGACGTTGGCTCAGGTTGGAGTTTCTGTGCATGACGGACGCTTCATGAAGGGAGCAGAATCTCGAGGCCATTGAGGTTTTCCCACGTTGGGAGTTGTGGGATGCCCCCTTCAAGGATTCCTTCTGCGGGACAATTGAGACCTGTTGGGCAGCTCCAGGACATCCCATATAGAATGACTCCAGAGCACCGTTCGAGGATGGATGCCAGGGAAGCCCGCCTCGCATTCCAATTGTCTCCTAGCAACAAGGCAGTTGAGATCGGGTGGGTCTTCGGGAGTATCCGGGGTGGCTGAGTTGAAATGGACTTTCCTGAGGATGGGGCCTAATATGTGTTTGTGTCCAGGAGGGCCTTGGAATGGGGCGGTGGCCCTGGGACCCTGAAGTATTCTCCTAAGCTTTTGACATAGCTCCCATGCACAAGTTTCCTTTTGGAGACGAGATTTGTTCTGATGGGTGCCTCAGGAAACCCCCTATGCTGGTCTTGGGATCCCGGCTTTTGAGGAGACATGCCTGCAAACCAATGCCTTGGATCCGATTATGGCCTAGGGTTTTTTCTTGTTACATCTTCCTCTATGGAGACATCAATCTATGATATGAGTGGAAGTAGATGCTCAACTTGTGTCAGACCGCCCTTGTATGTCCCGGGAGACCTACACTATTGGGATGGCCGCGGGGACTTTGGAGGGTTCACCTAATTTGTACGATTTTGGACAATGAAAAGGGCAGAATTCCCATGCATTCGGTAGGCACAGTCCTAATGTCTGGCTCCAGGGGCCCCAGCCTTGAGGTTGTTTGCCCAGGCCTTTGAGGACAGAAGTCTGAAAACACAAACTCAGCTTAGGTTTGGGGACGTAGGTATGGCAGGCCCAATCTACAAACCATGAGAAGAACTCTTAGGATATGCAGAAAGAGCGAGTCTGAGGCGCTTGCTCAGGCTTTTGTCTCTGGATTTTGTATCTACGATGGCCGTGGAATGTTGGGAGGCCTCATGGTCGATGGACGAATCTTCCTCTCTGTGTATTTGGCCCGTTCCCAATTGTTTTTCGTCAATCAGTCGGTTGGGAAGTCGCCTTTTAGGTTGGTTAGCTAGGTGTCCCAACCAAAGAGTAATTCCATAGCAAAGACCTGGGGAAGAGTGTAGGGACAACCCAAACTATGGTTTAAAAATTGGGGCCTAGGGCCATGGCAAGCCCAATATGCTGTCTCTTCATCCAGCTATTGAGAGGCCTTACTTGAGGACTGGGCTCAGGCTGAGGGTCACAATGTGTGTTTTTGACCAATGTGGCCTGCGAGCTTGGGCGGGGCCTTTTGGGCCACACTGGTTTCAACTACACTGAACTTTGGAGAACATGTCAATCACAAGGTCTCTTGCCATGGGGAAGGAGTTCTGATTTCTGCATCATTTTCAACCCTGGGCAGTGGTTGGAGATAAGGTCTAGGTTCGGAAGCCTGGAAACCGCAGTTGTGAAGAGATGAGGACTTATGGCCATGGCGAATCTGAGGTGCACAGTGTGCGGTCATCTGCCTGGGTGTTGGTCAGGAGGTGCGGGCTCAGGTTGTGGGCGACAGTGCATTAGTGCCCAGGTTAGACTATATAATTTGGGTACAGTCGAGTGCCGTGTAGGTTGATCCTCATTTGAGGTGCCTGGGCAGCTCATTAGGCGAGATATTTTTTCTAGAGGGCAGGCAGAGTGCTGCTTTGTGGGTCCGGAATTGCCAAACTTGAGGGCTTCTGGGCCAGGAGTGTGAGGACAGAAGTCTGAGAACACAAGCTTCACTTAGGCTTCAGGCCGAGGGCACGGCAGGTACCCCCTGCAGATCTGAACCAAGATCTCATGCATCTGAAGTCACGGTGAGGTTCAGACGTTGGCTCAGGTTGGAGTTTCCGTGCATGACGGCCCCTTCATGAACGGAGCGGAATCTCAAGGCCATGCAGGTTTTCCCACATTGGGAGTTGTGGGATGCCCCCTTCAAGTATTCCTTCTGCGGGACAATTGAGACCTGTTGGGCAGCTCCAGGACATCGCATATGGAATGACTCCAGAGCACCGTTCGAGGATGGATGCCAGGGATCCCGCCTCGCATTCCAATTGACATCTAGCAACAAGTCAGTTGAGATCTGATGGCTCCGCCCGAGCAACCGGGGTGGATGAGTTGAAATGGACTTTCCTGAGGATGGGGAATAATGTGCGTTTGTGTCCCTGAGTGCCTTTCCATGGGTCCGTGGCACCGGGACCCTGAAGTATTCTCCTAAGATTTTGACATAGCTCCCATGCACAAGTTTCCTTTTGGAGACGAGATTTGTTCTGATGGGTGCCTCAGGAAACCCCCTATGCTGGTCTTGGGATCCCGGCTTTTGAGGAGACATGCCTGCAAACCAATGCCTTGGATCCGATTATGGCCTAGGGTTTTTTCTTGTTACATCTTCCTCTATGGAGACATCAATCTATGATATGAGTGGAAGTAGATGCTCAACTTGTGTCAGACCGCCCTTGTATGTCCCGGGAGACCTACACTATTGGGATGGCCGCGGGGACTTTGGAGGGTTCACCTAATTTGTACGATTTTGGACAATGAAAAGGGCAGAATTCCCATGCATTCGGTAGGCACAGTCCTAATGTCTGGCTCGAGGGGCCCCAGCCTTGAGGTTGTTTGCCCAGGCCTTTGAGGACAGAAGTCTGAAAACACAAACTCAGCTTAGGTTTGGGGACGTAGGTATGGCAGGCCCAATCTACAAACCATGAGAAGAACTCTTAGGATATGAAGAAAGAGCGAGTCTGAGGCGCTTGCTCAGGCTTTTGTCTCTGGATTTTGTATCTACGACGGCCGTGGAATGTTGGGAGGCCTCATGGGCCATGGACGAAACTTCCTCTCTGTGTATTTGGCCCGTTCCCAATTGTTTTTCGTCAATCAGTCGGTTGGGAGGTCGCCTATCAGGTTGGTTAGCTCAGGTGTCCCAACCAAAGAGCAATTCCAAAGCAGAGACCTGGGGAAGAGTGAAGGGACAACCCAAACTATGGTTAAAAATAGGGGCCTAGGGCCATGGCAAGCCCAATATGCTGTCTCTTCATCCAGCTACTGAGAGGCCTTACTTGAGGACCGGCTTCAGGCTGAGGGTCACAATGTGTGTTTTTGACCAATGTGGCCTGCGAGCATGGGCGGGGCCTCTTGGGCCACACTGCTTTCAACTACACTGAACTTTGGAGAACATGTCAATCACAAGGTCTCTTGCCATGGGGAAGGATTTCTGATTTCTGCATCATTTTCAACCCTGGGCAGTGGTTGGAGATAAGGTCTAGGTTCGGAAGCCTGGAAACCGCAGTTGTGAAGAGATGAGGACTTATGGCCATGGCGAGTCTGAGGTGCACAGAGTGCGGTCATCTGCCTGGGTGTTGGTCAGGAGGTTCGGGCTCAGGTTGTGTCAGACAGTGCATTAGTGCCCAGGTTAGAGTATATAATTTGGGTATAGTCGAGAGCCGTGTAGGATGATCCTCATTTGAGGTGCCTGGGCAGCTCATTAGGCGAGATATTTTTTCTAGAGGGCAGGCAGAGTGCTGCATTGTGGGTCCGGAATTGCCAAACTTGAGGGCTTCTGGGCCATTAGTGTGAGGACAGAAGTCTGAGAACACAAGCTTCACTTGGGCTTCAGGCCGAGGGCACGGCAGGTACCCCCTGCAGATCTGAACCAAGATCTCATGCATCTGAAGTCACGGCGAGGTTCAGACGTTGGCTCAGGTTGGAGTTTCCGTGCATGACGGCCCCTTCATGAACGGAGCGGAATCTCAAGGCCATGCAGGTTTTCCCACATTGGGAGTTGTGGGATGCCCCCTTCAAGTATTCCTTCTGCGGGACAATTGAGACCTGTTGGGCAGCTCCAGGACATCCCATATGGAATGACTCCAGAGCACTGTTCGAGGATGGATGCCAGGGATCCCGCCTCGCATTCCAATTGACATCTAGCAACAAGTCAGTTGAGATCTGATGGCTCCGCCCGAGCAACCGGGGTGGATGAGTTGAAATGGACTTTCCTGAGGATGGGGAATAATGTGCGTTTGTGTCCCTGAGTGCCTTGCCATGGGTCCGTGGCACCGGGACCCTGAAGTATTCTCCTAAGATTTTGACATAGCTCCCATGCACAAGTTTCCTTTTGGAGACGAGATTTGTTCTGATGGGTGCCTCAGGAAACCCCCTATGCTGGAATTGGGATCCAGGCTTTTAGGAGACAGGCCTGTAAACCAAAGAAATTGATCCGATTGTGACCAAGGTTCCTTTCTGGTTCCATCTTCTTCATTGGGGACATCCATCTATGGTATGAGTGGATGTAGATGCTCAGGTGTTGTCTGACCGCCCTTGGTGTCCTGTGAGACCTACTGTATTGGGATGGCCTCGGGGAAATTGGAGGGTTCTTCTAATTTGTACGAATTTGGACAATGAAATGGGCAGAATTTCCATGCATGGTGTAGGCACAGTCCTAATGTGTGGCTCCAGGGGCCCCAGCCTTGATCGTGTGTGGCACAGGACTTTGAGGACAGAAGTCTGAAAACACAATCTCAGCTTAGGTTTGGGGATGTAGGTATGGCAGGCTTAATCTACAAACCATGGGAAGAACTCTTCAGGATATGAAGAAAGAGCGAGTCTGAGGTGCTTGCTCAGGCTTTTTTCTCTGGATTTTGTATCAAAGATTGCCGTGGAATGTGGGGAGGCCTCATGGGCCATGGACGAATATTCCTCTCTGTGGATTTGGCCCGGTCCCAATTTTTTTTCGTCAATCTGTGGGATGGGATTTCTCCTTTCAGGTTTGTTACCTCAGGTGTCCCAACCAAAGAGGAATTCCAAAGCAGAGCCCTGGGGAAGAGTGAAGGGACAACACAAACTATGTTTAAAATTGGGGCCTTAGGGGCATGGCAGACCCAATATGGTATCTCTACATCCAGCTACTGAGAGGCCCTACTTGAGGACTGGGCTCAGGCTGAGGGTCACAATGTGTGTTTGTGACAAATGTGGCCTCCCAGCAGGGGCGGGGCCTCATGGGCCACACTGGTTTCAACTACACTGAACTTTGGACCTCATGCCAATCACAAGGTCTCTTGCCATGGGGAAGGAGTTCTGATTTCTGCATCATTTTGAACCCTGGGCAGTGGTTGGAGATATCGTTAAGTTCTGAAGCTTGAAAACCGCAGTTGTGAAGAGATGACGACCTAAGGCCATGGCGGGTTTGATGTGCTCATTGGGCGATTAGCTGCCTGGGTGTTGGTCAGGAGGTTCTGGCTCAGGTTGTGTCAGACAGTGCATTAGTGCCCAGGTTAGACTATATAATTTGGGTACAGTGATTGCCGTGTAGGTTGATCCTCATTTGTGGTGCCTGGGAAGCTCATTAGGCAAGATATATTTTCTAGTGTGCCGGCAGAGTGCTGCATTTTGTGTCCGGAATTGACAAACTTGTGGGCTTCTGGGCCAGGAGTGTGAGGACAGAAGACTGAGAACAAAAGCTAGATTTGGGCTTCAGGCCGAGGGCACGACAGGTACCCCCTGAACCAATATCTCATGCATCTGAAGTCAGGGCAGGATAAGATGTTGGCACAGGTTGGAGTTTCTGTGCATGACTGCCCCTTCATGAACGGAGCGGAATCTCAAGACCATGGAGGTTTTCCCACGTTGGGAGTTGTGGGATGCCCCCTTCGAGGATTGCTTCTGCAAGACAATTGAGACCTGTTGGGCAGCTCCAGGACATCCCATATGGAATGACTCCAGAGCACTGTTGGAGGATGGATGCCAGGGAAGCGCGCCTCACATTCCAATTGTCTCCTAGCAACAAGACTGTTGAGATCTGATGGCTCTGCAGGAGCAACCGGGGTGGCTGAGTTGAAATGGACTTTCCCGAGGATGGGGCCTAATGTGTGTTTGTGTCCATGAGGGCCTTGGAATGAGGCAGTGGCACCAGGAACCTGAAGTATTCTCCTAAGCTTTTGACCTATCACCCATGCACAAGTTTCCTTGTGGAGACGAGATTTGTTCTGATGTGTGCCTCAAGAAACCCCATATGCTGCTATTGGAATCCAGACTTTTGAGGAGACATGCCTGTAAACCAAGCAATGGTTCCGATTATGGCCTAGGGTCCAGTCTTGTTCCATCTTCTTCTCTGCTGACATCCATCTATGGTATGAGAGGAGGTAGATGCTCAGCTGGAGTCAGACCGCCCTTGTTTGACACGGGATATCTCCACTATTGGGATGGCCTCAGGGACTTTGGAGGGTTCTTCTAATCTGTACGATTTTGGACAATGAAAAGGGCAGAATTCCCATGCATTGGGTAGGCACAGTCCTAATGTGTGGCTCCAGGGACCCTAACCTGGACGGTGTGTGGCCTAAGACTTTGAGGATAGAAGTCTGAAAACACAAACTCAGCTTAGGTTTGGGGACGTAGGTATGGCAGGCCCAATCTACAAACCATGAGAAGAACTCTTCAGGATATGAAGAAAGAGCGAGTCTGAGGCGCTTGCTCAGGCTTTTGTCTCTGGATTTTGTATCAACGATAGCCGTGGAATGTGGGGAGGCCTCATGGGCCATGGACGAATCTTCCTCTCTGTGGATATGGCCCGGAACCAATTGTTTATCGTCAATCTGTGGGATGCGAGGTCTCCTTTCAGGTTTGTTAACTCAGGTGTCCCAACCAAAGAGGAATTCCAAAGCAGAGCCCTGGGGAAGAGTGAAGGAACAACCCAAACTATGTTTAAAATTTGGTGCCTTTGGGCATGGCAGGTCCAATATGCTGTATCTTCATCCAGCCACTAGGAGGCCTTACTTGAGGACTGGGCTCAGGCTGAGGGTCACAATGTGTGTTTGTGACAAATGTGGCCTGCGAGCAAGGGCGGGGCCTCATGGGCCACACTGGTTTCAACTACACTGAACTTTGGACAACTTGCCAATCACAAGGTCTCTTGCCATGGGGAAGGAGTTCTGATTTCTGTACCATTTTTAACCCTGGGCAGTGGTTGGAGATAAGGTCTAGTTTCTGAAGCCTGAAAACGGCAGTTGGGAAGAGATGACCACCTAAGGCCATGGCGGGTCTGATGTGCTCAGTGTGCGGTCAGCTGCCTGGGTGTTGGTCAGGAGGTTCGGGCTCAGGTTGTGTCAGACAATGCATTAGTGCCCAGGTTAGACTATATAATTTGGGTACAGTCGAGTGCCGTGTAAGTTGATCCTCATTTGAGGTGCCAGGACAGCTCATTAGAAAATATATTTTTCTATTTTTTCTAGAGGGCAGGCAGAGTGCTGCATTGTGGGTTCGGAATTGCCAAACTTGAGGTCTTCTGGGCCAGGAGTGTGAGGAGAGAAGTCTGAGAACACAAACTAGACTTGGTCTTTAGGCCGAGCGCATGGAGGGTGGAAAGGGCAGAATTCCCATTCATTTTGTAGGCACACCCTAATGTGTGGCTTCAGGGTCCCCAGCCTGGAGGGTGCGTGGCCCAGGACTTTGAGTACAGAAGTCTGAAAACATAAACTCAGCTTAGGTTAGGGACGTAGGTATGGCAGGCACAATCTAAAAAGTATGAGAAGAACTCTTCAGGATATGAAGAAAGAGGGATTCTGAGGTGCTTGATCAGGCTTTTGTCTCTGGATTTTGTATCAACGATGGCCGTGGAATGTGGGGAGGCCTCATGTGCCACGGACGAATCTCCCTCTCTGTGGATTTTGCTCGGTTCCAATGGTTTTTGGTCAATCTGTGGGATGGTAGGTCTCCTCTCAGGTTTGTTACCTCAGGTGTCCAAACCAAAGAGTAATTCCAAAGCAGAGCCCTGGGGAAGAGTGAAGGCACAACCTAAACTTTGGATATAAATTGGGGCCTAGAGGCATGGCAGGCCCAATATGCTGTATCTTCATCCAGCCACTGAGAGGCCTGACTTGAGGACTGGGCTCAGGCTGAGGGTCACAATGTGTGTTGGTGACCAATGTGGCCCGTGAGCATGGGCGGGGCCTCATGGGCCACACTGGGTTAAACTACACTGAACATTGGACAACATGTCAATCACAAGATCTCTTGCCATGGTGAAGGAGTTCTGATTTCTGCATCATTTTCAACCCTGGACAGTGGTTGGAGATAAGGTCTAGGTTCTGAACTCTGAAAACCGCAGTTGGGAAGAGATGACGACCTAAGGCCATGGCTGTTCTGATGCGCTCAGTGTGCAGTCAACAGCCTGGGTTTGGTCAGGAGGATCGGGCTCAGGTTGTTTCAGACTGTTCATTAGTGCCCAGGTTTGACTATATAATTTGGATACAGTCGAGTGCCGAGTAGGTTGATCCTCATTTGAGGTGCCTGGGCAGCTCATTAGGCAAAATATTTTTTCTAGAGGGAAGGCAGAGTGCTGCATTCTTGGTAATGAATTGCCGAACTTGAGGGCTTCTCGACCAGGAGTGTGAGGACACAAGTCTGAGAACACAAGCTAGACTTGGGCTTCAGGCCGAGGGCACGGCAGGTACCCCCTGCAGATCTGAACCAGTATCTCATGCATCTGAGGTCACGGTGAGGATCAGACGTTGGCTCAGGTTGGAGTTTTTGTGCATGACTGCCCCTTCATGAACGGAGCGGAATTTCAAGGCCATGGAGGTTTTCCCAGGTTGGGAGTTGTGGGATGCCCCCTTCAAGGACTCCTTCTGCGGGACAATTGAGAACTGTTGGGCAGCGCCAGGACTTCCCATATGGAATTACTCCAGAGCAGCGTTCGAGGATGAATGCCAGGGAAGCCCACCTCACAACCCTATTGTCTCCTAGCCACAAGAGAGTTGAGATCTGATGGCTCTGCGGGAGTAACCGGGGTGGCTGAGTTGAAATGGCCTTTCCTGAGGATGGGGCCTAATGTGTGTTTGTGTCCATGAGGGCCTTGGAATGGGGTGGTGGCACCGGGACCCTGAAGTATTCTTCTAAGCTTTTGACATAGCTCCCATGCGCAAGTTTCCTTGTGGAGACGAGATTTGTTCTGATGGGTTCCTCAGAAAACTCCCTATGCTTGTATTGGAATCCAGGCTTTTAGGGGACATGCCTGTAAACCAAAGCAATGGATTCTATTATGGCCTAGGGTCCTGTCTGGTTTCATCTTCTTCTCTGGGGACATCCCTCTATGGTATGAGTGGAGGTAAATGCTCAGCTGTTGTCAGACCACCCTTGTTTGTCCCGGGATACCTCCACTATTTGGATGGCCTCGGGGACTTTGGAGGGTTCTCCTAATTTGTACGATTTTGGACAATGGAATGGGCAGAATTCCCATGCATGGGGTTCACACAGTCCTAATGTGTGGCTCCAGGGGCCCCAGTCTGGAGGGTGTGTGGCCCAGGACTTTGAGGACAGAAGTCTGAAAACACAAACTCCATTAGGTTTGGGGACGTAGGTATGGCAGGTCCAATCTACAAACCATGAGAAGAACTCTTCAGGATATGAAGAAGGAGCGAGTCTGAGGCGCTTGGTCAGGCTTTTGTGTCTGGATTTACTATCATCGATGGCCGTGGAATGTAAGGAGGCATCATGGGCCATGGACGAATCTACCTCTCAGTGGATTTGGCCAGTCCCATTGGTTTTGGTCAATCTGTGGGATGGGAGGTCTCCTCTCAGGTTTGTTACCTCAGGTGTCCCAACCAAAGAGGAATTCCAAAGCAGAGCCCTGGGGAATGGTGAAGGGACAACCCAAACTATGGTTAAAAATTGGGGCCTAGGGCCATGGCAGGCCCAATATGCTATCTCTTCATCCAGCCACTGAGAGGCCTTACTTGAGGACTGGGCTCAGGCTGAGGGTCACTATGTGTGTTTCTGACCAATGTGGCCTGCGAGCATGGGTGGGGCCTCTTGCGCCACACTGGTCTCCCCTACACTAAATGTTGGACAACATGTCAATCACAAGGTCTCTTGCCATGGGGAAGGAGTTCTGATTTCTGCATCATTTTCAACCCTGGGCTGTGGTTGGAGATAAAGTCTAGGTTCTGAAGCCTGAAAACCGCAGTTGGGAAGAGATGACGACATAAGGCCATGGCGGGTCTGATGTGCTCAGTGTGCGGTCAGCTGCCTGGGTGTTGGTCAGGAGGTTCAGGCTTATGTTGTGTCTGACAGTGCATTAGTGCCCAGCTTAGACTGTATAATTTGGGTACAGTCGAGTGCCGTGTAGGTTGATCCTCATTTGAGTTGCCTGGGAAGCTCATTAGGCAAAATATTTTTTCTAGAGGGCAGGCAGAGTGCTGCATTGTGAGTCCGGAATTGCCAAACTTGAGGGCTTCTGGGCCAGGAGTGTGAGGACAGAAGTCTGAGAACACAAGCTAGACTTGGGCTTCAGGCCTAGGGCAAGACAGGTACCCCCTGCAGATCTGAAACAGTATCTCATGCATCTGAAGTCATGGCAAGGATCAGACGTTGGCTCAGGATGGAGTTTCTGTGCAAGACTGCCCATTCATGAAAGTACGGAATCTCAAGGCCATAGAGGTTTTCAGAGGTTGGGAGTTGTGGGATGCGCCCTTCAAGGATTCCTTCTGAGGGACAATTGAGACCTGTTGGGCAGCGCCAGGACTTCCCACATGGAATGACTACAGAGCACCGTTCGAGGATGGATGCCAGGGAAGCCCGCCTCGCATTCCAATTGTCTTTTAGCAACAAGGCAGTTGAGGTCTGATAGCTCTGCGGGAGCAACCGGTGGGGCTGCGTTGAAATGGACTTTCCCGAGGATGGGGCGTAATATGTTTTTGTGTCCATGAGGGCCTTGGAATGAAGCGGTGGCACCGGGACCCTGAAGTATTCTCCTAAGCTTTTGACATAGCTCCCATGCACAAGTTTCCTTGTGGAGACGAGATTTGTTCTGATGGGTGCCTCAGGAAACCCTCTATGCTTGTATTGGAATCCAGGCTTTTGAGGAGACATGCCTGTAAACCAAAGCAAAGGATCCGATTTTGCCTAGGGTCTTGCCTGGTTTCATCTTCTTCTCTGGGGATATCCATCTATGGTATGAGTGGAGGTAAATGCTCAGCTGGTGTCTGACCGCCCTTGTGTCCCGGGAGACCTACACTATTGGGATGGCCTCGGGGACTTTGGAGGGTTCTCCTAATTTGTACGATTTTGGACAATGGAATGGGCAGAATTCCCATGGATTGGGTAGGCACATTCCTAATGTGTGGCTCCAGGGCCTCAGCCTGGAGGGGTTGTGACCCAGGACTTTGAGGACAGAAGTCTGAAAACACAAACTCAGCTTAGGTGTGGGACGTAGGTATGGCAAGCCAAATCTACAAACCATGATTAGAACTCTTCTGGATATAAGAAATGTTGAGTCTGAGGCGCTTGCTCAGGCTTTTGTCTCTGGATTTTGTATCAACGTAGGCCATGGATGTGGGGAGGCCTAATGGGCCATGGACGAATCTTCCTCTCTGTGGATTTAGCCCGGTCCAAATAGTTTTCCGTCAATCTGTGGGATGGGAGGTCTCCTTTCAGTTTTGTTACCTCTGGTGTTCTAACCAAAGAGGAATTCCAAAGCTGAGCCCTGGTGAAGAGTGAAGGGACAACCCAAACTATGGTTAAAATTGGGGCCTAGGGCCATGGCAGGCCCAATAAGCTGTCTCTTCATCCAGCCACTGAGAGTCCTTACTTGAGGACTGGGCTCAGGCTGAGGGTCACTATGTGTGTTTCTGACCAATGTGGCCCACGAGCATGGGCGGGGCCTCATGGGACACACTGGTTTCAACTACATGGAAAGTTGGACAACATTCCAATCACAAGGTTTCTAGCCATGGGGCAGGAGTTCTGATTTCTGCATCATTTTCAAACCTGGGCGGTGGTTGGAGATAAGGTCTAAATTCTGAAGCCTGAAAACCGCAGTTGGGAAGAAATGACGACCTAAAGCCATGGCGGGTCTGACGTGCTCAGTGTGCGGTCAGGTGCCTGGGTGTTGGTCAGGAGTTTCGGACTCAGGTTGTGTCAGACAGTGCATTAGTGCCCAGGTTAGACTATATAATTTGGGTACAGTCGAGTGCCCTGTACGTTTATCCACCTTTGAGGTGCCTGGCAGCTCATTCGGCAAGATATTTTTTCTAGAGGGCAGGCAGAGTGCTGCATTGTGTGTCCGGAATTGCCAAACTTGAGGGCTTCTGGGCCAGGAGTGCGAGGACAGAATTCTGATTGCACAAGCTAGACTTGGGCTTTGGCCGAGCGCACGGCATGTACCCCCTGCAGATCTGAACTAATATCTCAAAAAATGAAGGCACGGCGAGGATCCGACGATGGCTCAGGTTGGAGTTTCTGTGAATGACTGCCCTTCATGAACGGAGCTTAGTCTCAAGGCTATGGAGGTTTTCCCACGTTGGGAGTTGTGGGATGCCCCCTTCAAGGATTCCTTCTGCAGGACAATTGAGAACTGTTGTGCAGTTCCAGGACATCCCATATCGAAAGACTCCAGAGCACCGTTCGAGGATGGATGCTATGGAAGCCCGCCTTGCATTCCAATTGTCTCCTAGCAAAAGACACTTGAGATCGGATGGCTATGCAGGAGCAACCGGGGTGGCTGTGTTTTAATGGACTTTCCTGAGGATGGGGCCTAATGTGTGTTTGTGTCCATGGGGGCCTTGGAATGGGGCAGTGGCACCGGGCCCCTGAAGTATTCTCCTAAGCTTTTGACATAGCTCCCATGCACAAGTTTCCTTGTGGAGACAGATTTGTTCTGATGGGTGCTCAGGAAACCCCCCTATGCTGGTATTGGAATCCAGGCTTTTGAGGAGACATGCCTGTAAACCAAATCAATGGATCCGATTATGGCCTAGTGTCCTGTCTGGTTCCATCTTCTTCTCTGGGGACATCCATCTATGGTATGAGTGGAGGTAGATGCTCTGCGGTGTCAGACCGCCCTTGTTTATCCCGGGATACCTCCACTATTGGTATGGCCTCGGGGTCTTTGGAAGCTTCTCCTAATTTGTACGATTTTGGACAATGGAATGGGCAGAATTCCCATGCATGGGGTAGGCACAGTCCTAATGTGTGGCTCCAGGGGCCCCAGCCTGGAGGGTTTGTGTCCCAGGACTTTGAGGACAGAAGTCTGAAAACACACTCAGCTTAAGTTTGGGGACGTAGGTATGGCAGGTCCAATCTAAAAACCATGAGAAGAACTCTTCAGGATATGAAGAAAGAGCGAGTCTGAGGCGCTTGCTCAGGCATTTGTCTCTGGATTTTGTATCAACAATGGCCGTGGAATGTGGGGAGGCCTCATGGGCCATGGACGAATCTAGCTCTCTGTGGATTTAGCCCAGTCCCAATTGTTTTTCGTCAATCTGTGGGATGGGAGGTCTCCTTTCAGGTTTGTTACCTCAGGTGTCCCAACCAAAGAGGAAATCAAAGCAGAGCCCTGGGGAAGAGTGAACAACACCCAAACATTGGTAAAAAATTTGGGCCTATGGGCATGGCAGGCCCAATATGCTGTCTCCTCATCCAGCCACTGAGAGGCCTTACTTGAGGACTGGGCTCAGGCTGAGGGTCACAATGTGTGTTTGTGACAAATGTGGCCTCCCAGCAGGGGCGGGGCCTCATGGGCCACACTGGTTTCAACTACACTAAACTTTGGACAACATACCAATCACAAGGTTTCTTACCATGGGGAAGGTGTTCTGATTTCTGCATCATTTTCAACCCTGGGCAGTGGTTGGAGATAAGGTCTAGGTGAAGCCTGAAAACCGCAGTTGGGAAGAGATGACGACCTAAGGCCATGGCGGGTCTCACGGGCTCAGTTTGCGGTCAGCTGCCTGGGTGTTGGTCTGGAGTTTCGGGCTCAGGTTATGTCAGACAGTGCATTAGTGCCCAGGTTAGACTATATAATTTGGGTACAGTCGAGTGCCGTTTAGGTTTATCCTCATTTGAGTTGCCTGGGCAGCTAAGTAGGCAAGATATTTTATCTACAGGGCAGGCAGAGTGCTGCATTGTGGGTCTGGAATTGCCAAACTTGAGGGCTTCTATTCCAGGAGTGTGAGGACAAAAGTCTGAGAACACAAGCTAGACTGGGGAGTCAGGCCGAGGGCAAGGCAGGTACCCCCTGAAGATATGAACCAATATCTCATGCATCTGAATTCACGGCGAGGATCAGACGTTGGCTCAGGTTGGACTTTCTGTGCATGACTGCCCCTTCATGAATGGAGAGGAGTCTCAATGCCATGGAGGTTTCCCTCGTTGGGAGTTGTGGGATGCCCTCTTCAAGGATTCCTTCTGCGGGACAATTGAGAACCTTTGGGCAGCTCCAGGACTTTTCATATGGAATGACTCCAGAGCACCGTTCGAGGATGGATACCAGGGAAGCCCCCCTCGCAACCCTATTGTTTCCTAGCAACAAGACAATTGAGATCTGATGGCTCTGCGGGAGCAACCAGTGTGGCTGAGTTGAAATGGACATTCCTGAGGATGGGGCCTAATGTGTGTTTGTGTCCATGAGGGCCTTGGAATGGGGCAGTGGCACAAGGACCCTGAAGTATTCTCCTAAGCTTTTCACATAGCTCCCATGCACAAGTAGGCTTGTGGAGATGAGATTTGTTCTGATGGGTGCCAGAGGCTGTTATTGGAGTCCAGGCTTTTGAGGAGACATGCCTGTAAACCAAAGCAATGGATCCGATTATGGTCTCGGGTCCTGTCCGGTTCAAACTTCTTCTCTGGGGACATCCATCAATGGTATGAGTGGAGGTCGATGGTCAGATGGTGTCAGACCACCCTTGTTTTTCCCGGGAGACCTACACTATTGGGATGGCCTCGGGGACTTTGGAGGGTTCTCCTAATTTGTACGTTTCTGGACAATGGAATGGGCAGAATTCCCATCGATGGGGTAGGCACAGTACGAATTGTGGATCCAGGGGCCAAGCCTGGAGGGTATGTGTCCCAGGACTTTGAGGACATAATTCTGAAAACACAAACTCAGCTTAGGTTTGGGGACGTAGGTATGGCAGGCCCAATCTAAAGACCATGAGAAGAACTCTGCAGGATATGAAGAAAGAGCGAGTTTGAGGCGATTGCTCAGACTTTTGTCTCTGGATTTTGTATCAACGATGGCCGAGGAATGTGGGGAGGCCTTATGGGCCACTGACGAATCTTCCTCTCTGTGGATTTGGCCCGGTCCCAATTGTTTTTCGTCAGTCTGTGGGATGGGAGGTCTCCTTTCAGGTTTGTTAGCTCAGGTGTCCCAACCAAAGAGGAATTCAAAGCAGAGCCCTGGGGAAGAGTGAAGGGACAACCCAAACTATGGTTAAAAATTGGAGCATAGGGGCATGGCAGGCCCAATATGCTCTCTCTTCATCCAGCCACTGAGAGGCCTTACTTGAGGACTGGGCTCAGGCTGAGGTTCACAATGAGTGTTTTTGACCAATGTGGCCCGAGAGCATTGGCGGGGCCTCATGGGCCACACTGGTTTCAACTACACTGAACTTTGGACAACATGCCAATCATGGTTTCTAGCCATGTGGAAGGAGTTCTGATTTCTGCATCATTTTCAACCCTGGGCAGTCGTTGGAGATAAGGTCTAGGTTCTGAAGCCTGAAAACCACAGTTGGGAAGAGATAACCTCCTAGGCCTTGGTGGGTCGTATGTGCTCATGTGTGTTCAGCTGCCTGGGTGTTGGTCAGGAGGTTCGGGCTCAGGTTGTGTCAGACTGTGCATTAGTGCCCTGGTTAGACTATATAATTTGTACAGTCGTGTGCCGTGTAGATTTATCCTCATTTGAGGTGCCTGGGCAGCTCATTAGGCAAGATATTTTTTCCAGAGGGCATGCAGAGTGCTGTATTGTGGGTCCAGAATGGCCAATCTTGAGGGCTAATGGGCCGGGAGTGTGAGGTCAGAAGTCTGAGAACACAAGCTATACTTGGGCTTCAGGCCGAGGGCACGGCATGTACACCCTGCAGATCTGAACCAATATCTCAAGCATCTGAGGTCACGGTGAGTATCATACGTTTCTCAGGTTGGAGTTTCTGTGCATGAAGGCCAATTCATGAACGTTGCGGAGTCTCAAGGCCATGGAGGTTTTCCAACGTTGGGAGTTGTGGGATGCCCGCTTTAAGGATTACTTCTGCGGGGAAATTGAAAATCTTGGGCAATTCTAGGACATCCATTATGGAATGACTCCAGAACACCGTTCAAGGATGGATGCCAGGGAAGCCCTCTTCACATTGCAATTGTCGCCTTACAACAAGACAGTTGAGATCCCATGGCTCTGCGAGAGCAACCGGGGTGGCTGAGTTGAAATGGACTTTCCCGAGGATGGGGCCTAATGTGTGTTTGTGTCCATGAGGGCCTTGGAATGGGGCAGTGGCCCCGGGACCCTGAAGTATTCAACTAAGCTTTTAACATAGCTCCCATGCACAAGTTTCCTTGTGGAGACGAGATTTGTTCTGATGGATGCCTCAGGAAACCCCCTATGCTGGTATTGGAATCCAGGCTTTTGAGGAGACATGCCTGTAACCAAAGCAATGGATCCGATTATGGCCTAGGGCCCTGTCTGGGTCCATCTGCTTCTCTGGGGACATCCCTCTATGGTATGAGTGGAGGTAGATGCTCAGCTTGAGTCAGATCTCCCTCGTTTGTTCCGAGAGACATCCACTATAGGGAAGGCCTCGGGGACTTTGGAAGGTTCTCCTAATTTGTATGATTTTGGACAATGGAATGGGCAGAATTCCCATCGATTGGGTAGGCACATTCCTCATGAGTGGCTCCAGGGGCCCCAGCCTGGAGGGTGTGTGGCCCATGACTTTGAGGACAAGTCTGAAAACACAAACTCAGCTTAGCTTTGGGGACGTGGTATGGCAGGCCCAATCTAAAAACCATGAGAAGAACTCTTCAGGTTATAAAGAAAGAGCGAGTCTGAGGCGCTTGCTTAGGCTTTGGTCTCTGGATTTTGTATCAACGATGGCCGTGGAATGTGGGGAGGCCTCATGGGCCATGGACGAATCTTCCTCTCTGTGGATTTGGCACAGTCTCAATTGTTTTTCGTCAATCTATGGGATGGCAGGTCTCCTTTCAGGTTTGTTACCTCTGGTGTCCCAACAAAAGAGGAATTCCAAAGCAGAGCCCTGCGGAAGAGTTTAGGGACCAACCAAACTATGGTTAAAAATTGAGGCCTAGGGGAATGGCAGGCCCAATATGCGCTCTCTTCATCCAGCCACTGAGAGGCCTTACTTGAGGACTGGGCTCAGGCTAAGGGTCACAATGTGTGTTGGTGACCAATGGGGCCCGCGAGCATGGGCGGGGACTCATGGGCCACACTGGATTCAAATACACTGAACTTTGGACAATATTCCAACCACAAGGTTTCTTGCCATGGGGAAGGAGTTCTGATTTCTGCATCATTTTAAACCCTGGGCAGTGGTTGGAGATAAGGTCTAGGTTCTGAAGCCTGAAAACCGAGGTTGGGAACAGATGACACCTAACGCCATGGCGCCTAATGTGCTCAGTGTGCGGCCAGCTGTCTGGGTAGGGCCAGGAGGTCCAGGCTCAGGCTGTGTCAGAAAGGGCATTAGTGTCCTGGTCAGCCTATGTATTTGGGGTACAGCCAAGGAAGGTGCAGGTTAATCCTCACTTGGGGTTACTGGGTAGCCCCAGAGGGCAATGTTTTCTTATGGAGGGCAGGCAGAGTGCTGCATTATAGTTCTGGATTGCCAAACTGGCGGGCTTGTGGGCCAGTACTCTGAGGTCCGAAGTCTGAGAACACAAGCTAGGCTAAGGTTTCAGGGTGAGTACATGGTAGGCACAACCTACAGACCTGAATCACCATCTCATGCATCTGAAGTCAGGGCGAGGATCAGACGATCGCTCAGGTTGGAGTTTCTGTCCCTGATGGCCCCTTCATGAAGGGGGGGCATCACGAGGCCATGGGTGTTTTCCCACGATGGGAATTGTGAGAAGCTCCAAAGTGCAAAGAGTCTTCTGCAGGACAATTGAGATCTGTTGTTTGGCTCCAGGCCAAAGATTCCGAGCAGGGTTCTAAGAATGGATAGCTGGTAGCCCACCTTGCATTCCAATTGTCTCCTAGCAACAAGACAGGTTAGATCTGCTGGATCTGGGGGAGCAACCGAGGAGGCTGAGTTGAAATGGACTCTACTGTGGATGGGTCTTAATGTGCTTTTGTGTCTATGGAGACCTTGGAATGAAGCGGTGGCACTGGGGCCCTGAAGGCTTCTCCAAAACAGAGGCTTTGACACGGCTCCAACGTGCAAGTTTCCCATGTGTAGATAAGATGTTTTCTGATGGGTGAGTCAAGAAAGAGCCATATGCTGGTTTTGAAATCCAGGCCTCTAAGGAGAGATGCCTGGAAACCAAAGCAATGGATCTGATTAGTGCCTAGGGTCCTGTTCTTTCCTTTTTACCTCTGGGGACAACTGTCTATGGGTCTGAGTGCAGGGAGGTGCTCAGATGGGCTCAGATTGCCCCTGTTTTTCCTGGGAAGCCACCACTATTGAGATGGATCAGGGACTTTGGAGGTTTATCCTATTAGAAGGGTTGTGGCCATTGGAATGGGCACACACAATTCCCTTGGAGAGGGCAAGTACAGTCCTCAGGTTTGGCTACAGGGGCCTGAGCCTGTAGGTTGTGTAGGCCAGGGCTGTTTGGACAGTTGTCTGAAAACACAAACTCGGCTTATGTTTCGGGTCATAGGTATGGCAGGACTGATCTACAGACCATGAGGAGTACTCTTCGGGATTTGACAAAAGGGCGAGTGTGAGGCTCTTGCTCCAGTTTTTGTCTCTGGATATCGTGTCACTCATGGTCGTGAAATTTCTGCGTGACTTCTTGGGAAATGGACGAGTCTTACTCTCTGGTGGTTTGGCCCCGTCCAAAGAGTTTGGGGTCATTTTGTGGGATGAAAGAAGTCCGTTTCTTTGTTGTTGTTGTTTATTTTTTAACCTCAGGTGTCCCACTTAATGAGGGATTCCAGAGTAGAGTCCTGGGGAGGGGCGACGGGACAATCAGAAATCTGGTTAAAAATTGGGGCGTAGACACATGTCAAGCCCATTATGACATCTAATGGTCCAGACACTGAGAGGACTTACTAGAGGACGGACTCATGCTTAGGGTCACAATGCGTGTATATGCCCTCGTCGCACTCAAGAATGGGCGGGGCCTCTGGGTGAATGCTGGTTTCTCGTACACTGAACGTTGGACAACGTGCCAACCACAAGGTTTCTTGCCATGGGTAAGGAGGAGTGCTGATTTCTGCATCACACTCACCCCTGGGCAGTGATTGGAGATAAGGTCTTGCTTCTGAAGCCTGAAAACTGATGTAGGGAAGAGATGATGACCTAAGGCCATGGCGAGTCTGATGTGCTCAGTGTGCGGTCAGCTCTCTGGGTGTTGGTCAGGAGGTCCGGGCTCAGGTTGTATCCGACAGTGCATTAGTGCCCAGGTTAGACTATATAATTTGGGTAAAGTCTAGTGCTGTGTAGGTTTATCCTCATTTAAGGTGCCTGGGCAACTCATTAGGCAATAATTTTTTTCTAGAGGGCAGGCAGAGTGCTGCATTGTGGGTCCGGAGTTGCCAAACTTGAGGGCTTTAGGGGCCAGGAGTGTGAGGACGGAAGTCTGAGAAGACAAGCTAGACTTGGGTTCAGGGCGAGGGCACGGCAGGTACCCATGAAGATATGAACCGATATCTCATGCATCTGAAGTCAGGGCTAGGATCAGACGTTGGCTCAGGTTGGAGTTTCTGTGCATGACGGCCGCTTCATGAAGGGAGCGGAATCTCGAGGCCATTGAGGTTTTTCCACTTTGGGAGTTGTGGGATGCCCCCTTCAAGGATTCCTTCTGCAGGACAATTGAGACCTGTTGGACAGCTCCAGGACATCCCATATGGAATGACTCCAGAGCACCGTTCGAGGATGGATGCCTGGGAAGCCCACCTCGCATTCCAATTGTCTCCTAGCAACAAGACAGTTTAGAACTGATGGCTTTGGGGGAGCAATAGGGGTTGCTGAGTTGAAATGGACTTTCCTGAGGATGGGTACTAATGTGTTTTGTGTCCATGAGGGCCTTGGAATGTGGCTATGTCACCGGGACCCTGTAGTACTCTCCTAAGCTTTTGACATAGCTTTAATGCACAGGTTTCCTTGTGTAGACGAGATGAGTTCTGATGGGAGCCTCAGGAAAACCCCTATGGTCGTATAGGAATCAGGCTTTTGAAGATACATGCCTGTAAACCAAAGCAATGCATCCTATTATCCCTAGGGTTCTGTCTGGTTCAATATTCTTCTCTGGCGACATCCATCTATGGTATGAGTGGAGGTAGATTATCAGCTGGTGTCAGACAGCCCTTGTTTGTTCCAGGTGACCTACACTATTGGGATGGCCGCCAGAACTTTGGCGGTTTCTCCTAATTTGTACCGTTTTGGACAATGGAATGGAAAGAATTTCCATGGATTGGTAGGCACAGTTCTAATGTGTGGCTCCAGGGGCCCCAGCCTGGAGGGTGTGTGGCCCAGGACTTTGAGGACAGAAGTCTGAAAACACAAACTCAGCTTAGGTTTGGGACGTAGGTATGGCAGGCCTGATCTAAAACCATGAGAATAACTTTTCAGGATTTGAAGAAAGTGTGAGTCTGCAGCGCTTGCTCAGGCTTTTGTCTCTGGATTTGTATCAGCGATGGACGTAGATTGCCGGGTAGGCCTCATGGGCAATGGGCGAATCTTCCTCTCTAAGGATCTGGCCCGATTCCCAATAGTTTTTCGTCAATCTGTGGGATAGGGGTACTCCTTTCAGTTTTATTACCTCAGCTGTCCCACCAAAAGAGGAATTCCAAAGCAAAGCCGTGGGGAAGACTGAAGGGACAATCCGAAATATGGTTAAAAATTGGGGCCTAGGGGCATGGCAAGCCAAATATGCTATCTCTTCATCCAGACACTGAGAGGCCTTACTTGAAGACTGGGCTCAGGCTGAGGGTCACAATGTGTGTGTGGGACCAAAGTGGCCCGCGAGCGTGGGCGGGGCCTCATGGGCCACACTGGTTTCACCTACACTGAACGTTGGACAACATGCCAACGACAAGGTTTCTTGCCATGGGGAAGAAGTTCTGATTTCTACATCACGTTCAACCCTGGGCAGTGATTGGAGATAAGGTCTAGGTTCTGAAACCTGAAAACCGAGGTTGGGAACAGATGATAACTAATGCCATGGCGGCTCGATGTGCTCAGTGTGCGGCAAGCTGTCTGGGTGGAGCCAGGAGGTCCAGGCTCAGGCTGTGTCAGAAAGGGCATTAGTGCCCTGGTTAGCCTATGTATTTGGGGTACAGCCAAGGAAGGTGCAGGTTGATCCTCACTTGGGGTTACCGATAGCACCAGAGGGCAATGTTTTACTTCTGGAGGGCAGGCAGAGTGCTGCATTGTAGTTCTGGATTGCCAAACTGGAGGGCTTGTGGGCCAGTACTCTGAGGACCGAAGTGTGAGAACACAAGCTAGGCTTAGGTTTCAGGGTGAGGACATGGCAGGCACAATCTACAGACCTGAATCGCCATCTCGTGCATCTGAAGACAGGGCGAGGATCAGATGATCGCTCAGGTTGGAGTTTCTGTCCCTGATGGCCCTTCTATGAAGGGGGGGCATCACGAGTCCATGGGGGTTTTCCCACGATGGGAGTTGTGAGAAGCTCCAAAGTGCAAAGAGTCTTCTGCAGGACAATTGAGACCTGTTTTATGGCTTCAGGCCAATGATTCCGAGCAGTGTTCTAAGGATGGATGGCTGGGTAGCCCACCTCGCATTCCAATTGTCTCCTAGAAACAAGAAAGGTTAGATCTGCTGGATCTGGGGGAGCAACCGAGGAGGCTTAGTTGAAATGGACTCTACTGTGCATGGGTCCTAATGTGCTATTGTGTCTATGGAGACCTTGGAATGAACCGGTGGCACTGGGGCCCTGAAGGGTTCTCCTAATCAGAGGCTTCACACGGCTCCAACGTGCAAGTTTCCCATGTGTAGATGAGATGTTTTCTGATGGGTGAGTCAAGAAAGATCCATATGCTGGTTTTGAAATCCAGGCCTCTGAGGAGAGATGCCTGGAAACAAAGCAATGGATCTGATTAGTGCCTAGGGGCCTGTTCTTTCCTTTTTCCCTCTGGGGACATCTGTCTATGGGTCTGAGTGCAGGTAGGTGCTCAGTTGGGCTCAGATTGCCCCTGTTTTTCCTGGGAAGCCACCACTATTGAGATGGATCAGGGACTTTGGAGGTTTATCCTATTAGAATGGTTGTGGACATTGGAATGGGCACACACAATTCCCTTGGAGAGGGCAAGTACAGTCCTCAGGTTTGGCTCCAGGGGCCTGAGCCTGTAGGTTGTGTAGTCCAGGGCTGTTTAGACAGTTGTCTGAAAACACAAACTCGGCTTATGTTTCGGGTCATAGGTATGGCAGGACTGATCTACAGACCATGAGGAGAACTCTTTGGGATTTGACAAAAGGGCGAGTGTGAGGCTCTTGCTCCAGTTTTTCTCTCTGGATATTGTGTCACTCATGGTCGTGAAATTTCTGGGTGACTTCATGGGAAATGGATGAGTCTTACTCTCTGGTGGTTTGGCCAGTCCAAAGAATTTGGGGTCATTCTGTGTGATGAAAGAAGTCCGTATCTTGTTGTTGTTGTTTATTTTTTAACCTCAGGTGTCCCACCAAATGAGGGATTCCAGAGTAGAGCCCTGGGGAGGGGCGACTGGACAATCAGAAATCTGGTTAAAAATTGGGGCCTAGGGACATGTCAAGCCCATTATGACATCTAATGGTCCAGCCACTGAGAGGACTTACTAGAGGACAGGACTCATGCTGAGGGTCACAATGCGTGTTTATGCCCCCGTCGCACTCAAGAATGGGCCGGGCCTCTGGGTGAAGGCTGGTTTCTCCTACACTGAACATTGGACAACGTGCCAAAAACAAGGTTTCTTGCCATGGGTAAGGAGGAGTGCTGATTTCTGCATCACACTCACCCCTGGGCAGTGATTGAAGATAAGGTATCGGTTCTGAAGCCTGAAAACTGAGGTGTGGAAGAGATGATGACCTAAGGCCATGGCGGGTCGTATGTGCTCAGTGTGCGGTCAGCTTTCTGGGTTTTGGTCAGGAGGTCCAGGCTCAGGTTGTATCCGACAGTGCATTAGTGCCCAGGTTAGACTATATAATATGGGTAAAGTCGAGTGCTGTGTAGGTTGATCCTAATTTAAGGTGCCTGGGCAGCTCATTAGGCAATAATATTTTTCTAGAGGGCAGGCAGAGTGCTGCATTCTGTTTCCGGAATTGCCAAACTAGAGGGCTTAGGGGCCAGGAGTGTGAGCACGGAAGTCTGAGAAGACAAGCTAGACGTGGGTTTCAGGGCAAGGGCACGGCAGGTACCCCTGAAGATCGGAACCAATATCTCATGCATCTGAAGTCAGGGCGAGGATTAGACGTTGGCTCAGGTTAGAGTTTCTGTGCATGACGGCCGCTTCATGAAGGGAGCGGAATCTCGAGGCCATTAGGTTATCCCACGTTGGGAGTTGTGGGATGCCCCCTTCAAGGATTCCTTCTGCGGGACAATTGAGACCTGTTGGACAGCTCCAGGACATCCCATATGGAATGACTCCAGAGCACCGTTCGCGGATGGATGCCTGGGAAGCCCGCCTCGCATTCCAATTGTCTCCTAGCAACAAGACAGTTTAGAACTGAGGGCTTTTCGGGAGCAACCGGGGTGGCTGAGTTGAAATGGACTTTCCTGAGGATGGGTCCTAATGTGTTTGTGTCCATGAAGGCCTTGGAATGGGGCTATGGCACCGGGACCCTGTAATACTCTCTGAAGCTTTTGAAATAGCTCCCATGCACAGGTTTCCTTGTGGAGACGAGATGAGTTCTAATCGGTGCCTCAGGAAAACCCCTATGCTCGTATTGGAATCAGGCATTTGAGGAGACATGCTTGTAAACCAAAGCAATGGATCCTATTATGGCCTAGGATCCTCTCTGGTTCAATCTTCTTCTCTGGCGACATCCATCTATGGTATGAGTGGAGGTAGATTATCAGCTGGTGTCAGACAGCCCTTGTTTGTTCCAAGTGACCTACACTATTGGGATGGCCGCCGGGACTTTGGCGGTTTCTCCTAATTTGTACCGTTTTGGACAATGGAATGGACAGAATTCCCATGGATTTATAGGCACAGTTCTAATGTGTGGCTCCAATGGCCCCAGCCTGGAGTGTGTGTAGCCCAGGACTTTGAGGACAGAAGTCTGAAAACACAAACTCAGCTTAGGTTTGGGGACGTAGGTTGGCAGGCCTGATCTAAAACCATGAGAATAACTTTTCAGGATTTGAATAAAGTGTGAGTCTGCGGCACTTGCTCAGGCTTTTGTCTCTGGATTTTGTATCAGCGATGGACGTGGATTGCCGGGAGGCCTCATGGGCCATGGGCGAATCTTCCTCTCAAAGGATCTCGCCCGATTCCCAATGGTTTTTCGTAAATCTGGGATGGGGGGACTCATTTCAGCTTTGTAACCTCAGGTGTCCCACCAAAAGAGGAATTCCAAAGCAAAGCCGTGGGGAAGACTGAAGGGACAACCCGAACTCTGGTTAAAAATTGGGGCCTAGGGGCATGGCAAGCCCAATATGCTATCTCTTCATCCAGACACTGAGAGGCCTTACTTGAGGACTGGGCTCAGGCTGAGGGTCACAATGTGTGTTTGGGACCAATGGGGCCCGCGAGCATGGGCGGGGCCTCATGGGCCACACTGGTTTCAACTACACTGAACGTTGGACAACATGCCAACCACAAGGTTTCTTGCCATGGGGAAGGAGTTCTGATTTCTGCATCATCTTCAACCCTGGGCAGTGATTGGAGATAAGGTCTAGGTTCTGAAGCCTGAAAACCGAGGTTGGGAACAGATGACACCTAAGGCCATGGCAGCTCGATGTGCTCAGTGTGCGACCAGCTGTCTGGGTGGGGCCAGGAGGTCCAGGCTCAGGTTGTGTCAGAAAGGGCATTCGTGCCCTGGTCAGCCTATGTATTTGGGGTACAGCCAAGGAAGGTGCAGGTTGATCCTCACTTAGGGTACCTGATAGCCCCAGAGGGCAATGTTTTTCTTCTGGAGGGCATGCAGAGTGCTGCATTGTAGTTCTGGATTGCCAAACTGGAGGGCTTGTGGGCCAGTACTCTGAGGACCGAAGTGTGAGAACACAAGCTAGGCTTAGGTTTCAGGGTGAGGACATGGCAGGCACAATCTAGAGACCTGAATCGCCATCTCGTGCATCTGAAGTCAGGGCAAGGATCAGATGATCGCTCAGGTTGGAGTTTCTGTCCTTGATGGCCCCTTCATGAAGGGGGGGCCACGAGTCCATGGGTGTTTTCCCACGATGAGAGTTGTGAGAAGCTCCAAAGTGCAAAGAGTCTTCTGCAGGACAATTGAGACCTGTTTTATGGCTTCAGGCCAATGATTCCGAGCAGTGTTCTAAGCATGGATGGCTGGGTAGCCCACCTCGCATTCCACTTGTCTCCTAGCAACAAGACAGGTTAGATCTGGTGGATCTGGAAGAGCAACCGAGGAGGCTGAGTTGAAATGGACTCTCCTGTGGATGGGTCCTAATGTGCTTTTGTGTCTATGGAGACCTTGGAATGAACCGGTGGCACTGGGGCCCTGAAGGCTTCTCCAAAACAGAGGCTTTGACACGGCTCCAACGTGCAAGTTTCCCATGTGTAAATGAGATGTTTTCTGATGGGTGAGTCAAGAAAGATCCATATGCTGGTTTTGAAATCCAGGCCTCTGAGGAGAGATGCCTAGAAACCAAAGCAATGGATCTGATTAGTGCCTAGGGGCCTATTCTTTCCTTTTTACCTCTGGGGACATCTGTCTATGGGTCTGAGTGCAGGTAGGTGCTCACATGGGCTCATATTGTCCCTGTTTTTCCTGGGAAGCCACCACTATGAGATGGATCGGGGACTTTGGAGGTTTATCCTATTAGAAGGGTAGTGGCCATTGGAATGGGCACACAAAATTCCCTTGGAGAGGGCAAGTACAGTCCTCAGGTTTGGCTCCAGGGGCCTGAGCATGTAGGTTGTGTAGGCTAGGGTTCTTTGGACAGTTTTCTGAAAACACAACCTCGGATTATGTTTCGGGTCATAGTTATGGCAGGAATGATCTACAGACCATGAGGAGAACTCTTCGGGATTAAAAAAAGGGCAAGTCTGAGGCTCTTGCTCCAGTTTATGTCTCTGGATATCGTGTCACTCATGTTCATGAAATTTCGGGGTGACGTCATGGGAAATGGATGAGTCTAACTCTCTGGTGTTTGGCCCCGTCCAAGGATTTTGGGGTCATTCTGTGGGATGGGAGAAGTCCGTTCATTTGTTGTTGTTTTTTTCTATATTAACCTCAGGTGTCCAACCAAATGAGGGATTCCAGCGTAGAGCCCTGGGGAGGGGCGACTGGACAATCAGAAATCTGCTCAAAAATTGGGGCCTAGGGACTTGTCAAGCCCATTATAACATCTAATGTTCCAGCCACTGAGAGGACTTACTAGAGGACAGGACTCATGCTGAGGGTCACAATGCGTGTTTGTATCCTTGTCGCACTCAAGATAGGGCGGGGCCTCTGGGTGAATGCTGGTTTCTCCTACACTGAACGTTGGACAACGTGCCAACCACAAGGTTTCTTGCCATGGGTAAGGAGGGGTGCTGATTTATGCATCAAACTCACACCTGGGCAGTGATTGGAGATAAGGTCTCGGTTCTGAAGCCTGAAAAATGAGGTAGGGAAGATATGATGACCTAAGGCCATGGCGGGTCTTATGTGCTCAGTGTGCGGTCAGCATTCTGGGTGTTGGTCAGGAGGTCCAGGCTCAGGTTATGTCCGACAGTGCATTAGTGCCCAGGTTAGACTACATAATTTGGGTAAAGTCGAGTACTGTGTAGGTTTATCCTCATTTAAGGTGCCTGGGCAGCTCATTAGGCAATAATTTTTTTCTAGAGGGCAGGCAGAGTGCTGCATTGTGGGTCCGGAATTGCCTAACTTGAGGGCTTCGGGGCCAGGAGTTTGAGGACGGAAGTCTGAGAAGACATGCTAGACTTGGGTTTCCTGGCGAGGGCACGGCAGGTACCCCTAAAGATCTGAACCGATATCTCATGCATCTGAAGTCAGGGCGAGGATCAGAAGATTGCTCAGGTTGGAGTTTCTGTCCCTGATTGCCCCTTCATGAAGGGAGCGGAAACTCAAGGCCATTGAGGTTTTCCCACGTTGGGAGTTGTGGGATGCCCTCTTCAAGGATTCCTTCTACAGGACAATTGAGACCTGTTGGAAAGCTCCAGGACATCCCATATGGAATGACTCCAGAGCACCATTCGAGGATGGATGCCTGGGAAGGCCGCCTCGCATTCCAATTGTCTCCTAGCAACAAGACAGTTTAGATCTGATGGCTTTGCGGGAGCAACCGGGGTGGCTGAGTTGAAATCGACTTTCCTGAGGATGGGTCCTAATGTGTTTGTATCCATGAGCGTCTTGGAATGGGGCGGTGGCAACGGGACCCTTAAGTACTCTCCTAAGCTTTTGACATAGCTCCCATGCACAGGTTTCCTTGTGGAGACAAGATGAGTTCTGATGGGTGCCTCAGAAAAACCCCTATGCTCGTATTGGAATCAGGCTTTTGAGGAGACATGCCTGTAAACCAAAGCAATGGATCCTATTATGGCCATCGGTTCTCTCTGGTTCAATCTTCTTCTCTGGGGACTTCCATCTATGGTATGAGTGGAGGTAGATTATCAGCTGATGTCAGACAGCCCTTGTTTGTTCCGGGTGACCTACACTATTTGGATGGCCTCCGGGACTTTGGCCGTTTCTCCTAGTTTGTACGGTTTTGGACAATGGAACGGGCAGAATTCCTATGGATTGGTAGGCACAGTCCTAATGTGTGGCTCGAGGGGCCCTAGCCTGGAGGGTGTGTGGCCCAGGACATTGAGGACAGAAGTGTGAAAACACAAACTCAGCTTAGGTTTGGGGACGTAGGTATGGCAGGCCCCATCTAAAACCATGAGAATAACTTTTCAGGATATGAAGAAAGTGTGAGTCTGCGGCACTTGCTCAGGCTTTTGTCTCTGGATTTTGTATCAGCGATAGCCGTGGATTGCCGGGAGGCCTCATGGGCCATGGGCGAATCGTCCTCTCTAAAGATCTGGCCTGATTCCCAATTGTTTATTGTCAATCTGTGGGATGGGGGGACTCCTTTCAGTTTTGTTACCTCAAGTGTCCCACCAAAAGAGGAATTCCAAAGGAAAGCCGTGGGGAAGACTGAGGGTCAACCCGAACTATGGTTAAAAATTGGGGCCTAGGGGCATGGCAAGCCCAATATGCTATCTCTTCATCCAGACACTGAGTGGCCTTACTTGAAGAGGGCTCAGGCTGAGGGTCACAATGTGTGTTTGGGACCAATGGGGCCCGCGAGCATGGGCGGGGCCTCATGGGCCACACTGGTATCAACTACACTGAACGTTGGAAAACATGCCAACCACAAGGTTTCTTGCCATGGGGAAGGAGTTCTGATTTCTGCATCACGTTCAACCCTGGGCAGTGATTGGAGATAAGGTCTAGGTTCTGAAGCCTGAAAACCGAGGTTGGGAACAGATGACACCTAAGGCCATGGCAGCTCGATGTGCTCAGTGTGCGGCCAGCTGTCTGGGTGGGGCCAGGAGGTCCAGGCTCAGGTTGTGTCAGAATGGGCATTATTGCCCTGGTCATCCTATGTATTTGGGGTACAGCCAAGGAAGGTGCAGGTTGATCCTCACTTAGGGTACCTGATAGCCCCAGAGGGCAATGTTTTTCTCCTGGAGGGCAGGCAGAGTGCTGCATTGTAGTTCTGGATTGCCAAACTGGAGGGCTTGTGGGCCAGTAGTCTGAGGACCGAAGTGTGAGAACACAAGCTAGGCTTAGGTTTCAGGTTGAGGACATGGCAGGCACAATCTAGAGACCTGAATCGCCATCTCGTGCATCTGAAGTCAGGGCGAGGATCAGACGATCGCTCAGTTTGTAGTTTCTGTCCCTGATGGCCCCTCTATGAAGGGGGGGCATCACGAGTCCATGGGGGTTTTCCCACGATGGGAGTTGTGAGAAGCTCCAAAGTGCAAAGAGTCTTCTGCAGGACAATTGAGACCTGTTTTATGGCTTCAGGCCAATGATTCCGAGCAGTATTCTAAGGATGGATGGCTGGGTAGCCCACCTCGCATTCCAATTGTCTCCTAGCAACAAGACAGGTTAGATCTGCTGGATCTGGGGGAGCAACCGAGGAGTCTGAGTTGAAATGGACTCTCCTGTGCATGGGTCCTATGTGCTCTTGTGTCTATGGAGACCTTGGAATGAAGCGGTGGCACTGGGGACCTGAAGGGTTCTCCTAATCAGAGGCTTCACACGGCTCCAACGTGCAAGTTTCCCATGTGTAGATGAGATGTTTTCTGATGGGTGAGTCAAGAAAGATCCATATGCTGGTTTTGAAATCCAGACCTCTGAGGAGAGATGCCTGGAAACCAAAGCAATGGATCTGATTAGTGCCTAGGGGCCTGTTCTTTCCTTTTTCCCTCTGGGGACATCTGTCTATGGGTCTGAGTGCAGGTAGGTGCTCAGATGGACTCAGATTGCCCCTGTATTTCCTGGGAAGCCACCACTATTGAGATGGTTCGGGGACTTTGGAGGTTTATCCTATTAGAAGGGTAGTGGCCATTAAAATGTGCACACACAATTCCCTTGGAGAGGGAAAGTACAGTCCTCAGGTTTGGCTCCAGGGGCCTGAGCCTGTAGGTTGTGTAGTCCAGGTCTGTTTAGACAGTTGTCTGAAAACACAAACTCGGCTTATGTTTCAGGTCATAGGTATGACATGACTGACCTACAGACCATGAGGAGAACTCTTCGGGATTTGAAAGAAGGGCGAGTGTGAGGCTACTGCTCAAGTTTTTCTCTCTGGATATCGTGTCACTCATGGTCGTGGAATTTCTGGGTGACTTCATGGGAAATGGACGAGTCTTACTCTCTGGTGGTTTGGCCCCGTCCAAAGAGTTTGGGGTCATTCTGTGGGCTGGAAGAAGTCAGTTTTTTTGTTGTTGTTCTTGTTTTCTTTTTTAACCTCAGGTGTCCCAAAAAATGAGGGATTCCAGAGTATAGCCCTGGGGAGGGGCGACTGGACAATCAGAAATCTGGTTAAAAATTGGGGCCTAGGGACATGTCAAGCCCATTATGACATCTAATGGTCCAGGCACTCACAGAACGTACTAGAGGACAGGACTCATGCTGAGGGTCACAATGCGTGTGTATGCCCTCGTTGCACTCCAGAATGGGCGGGGCCTCAGGGTGAATGCTGGTTTCTCCTTCACAGAATTTTGGACAACGTGCCAACCACAAGGGTTCTTGCCATGTGTAAGGAGGAGTTCTGATTTCTGCATCACACTCACCCCTGGGCAGTGATTGGAGATAAGGTCTCAGTTCTGAAGCCTGAAAACTGAGGTAGGGAAGAGATGATGACCTAAGGCCATGGCGGGTTTTATGTGCTCAGTGTGTGGTCAGCTTTCTGGGTGTTGGTCAGGAGGTCTGGGCTCAGGTTGTGTTCGACAGTGCATTAGTGCCCAGGTAGACTATATAATTTGGGTAAAGTCGAGTGCTGTGTAGGTTGATCCTCATTTAATTTGCCTGGGCAGCTCATGAGGCAATAATTTTTTTTCTAGAGGGGAGGCAGAGTGCTGCATTGTGGGTCCGGAATTGCCAAACTTGGGGGCTTCGAGGCCAGGAGTGTGAAGACGGAAGTCTGAGAAGACAAGCTAGACTTGGGTTTCAGGGCGAGGGCACGGCAGGTACCCCCTACAGATCTGAACCAATATCTCATGCATCTGAAGTCAGGGCGAGGATCACACGTTGGCTCAGTTTGGAGATTTTGTGCATGACGGCCGCTTCATGAAGGGAGCGGAATCTCGAGGCCATTGAAGTTTTCCCACGTTGGGAATTCTGGGATGCCCCCTTCAAGGATTCCTTCTGCGGGACAATTGAGACCTGTTGGACAGCTCCAGGACATCCCATATGGAATGACTCCAGAGCACCATTCGCGGATGGATGCCTAGGAAGCCCGCCTCATATTCCAATTGTCTCCTAGCAACAAGACAGTTTAGATCTGATGGCTCTGCCGGAGCAACCCGGGTGGTTGAGTTGAAATAGACTTTCCTGAGGATGGGCCCTAATGTGTTTTTGTGTCCATGAGGGCCTTGGAATGGGGCGGTTGCACCGGGACCCCAGGAAAACCCCTATGCTCGCATTGGAATCAGGCTTTTGAGGACACATGCCTGTAACCCAAAGCAATGGATCCTATTATGGCCTAGGGTCCTGTCTGGTTCAATCTTCTTCTCTGGTGACATCCATCTATGGTATGAGTGGAGGTCGATTATCAGCTGGTGTCAGACAGCCCTTGTTTTTTCCGGGCGACCTACACTATTGGGAGGGCCTCAGGGACTTTGGAGGTTTCTCCTAATTTGTACGATTTTGGACCATGGAATGGGCAGAATTCCCATGGATTGGTAGGCACAGTCCTAATGAGTGGCTTCAGGGGCCCAGCCTGGAGGGTGTGTGGCCCAAGACTTTGAGGACAGAAGTCTGAAACCACAAACTCAGATTAGGTTTGGGGACGTAGGTATGGCAGGCCCTATCTACAAACCATGAGAAGAACTCTTCAGGATATGAAGAAAGTGCGAGTCTGAGGCGCTTGCTCAGGCTTTTGTCTCTGGATTTTGTATCAGCGATGGCCATGGAATGTCGGGGAGGCCTCATGGGCCATGGACGAATCTTCCTCTCTGAGGCTTTGGCCCGATTCCCAATTGCTTTTCGTCAATCTGTGGGATGGGAGGACTCATTTCAGTTTTGTTACCTCAGGTGTCCCACCAAAAGAGGAATTCCAAAGCCAAGCCGTGGGGAAGACTGAAGGGACAACCCGAACTATGGTTAAAAATGGGGCCTAGGGGCATGGCAAGCCCAATATGCTATCTCTTCATCCAGACACTGAGTGTCCTTACTTGAGGACTGGGCTCTGCCTGAGGGTCACAATGTGTGTTTGTGACCAATATGGCCCGCGAGCAAGGGCGGGGCCTCATGGGCCACACTGGTTTCAACTATACTGAAAGTTGGACAACATGCCAACCACAAGGTTTCTTGCCATGGGGAAGAAGTTCTGATTTCTGCATCACCTTCAACCCTGGGCAGTGATTGGAGATAAGGTCTAGGTTCTGAAACCTAAAAACAAGGTTGGGAATAGATGACGACCTAAGGCCATGGCAGCTCGATGTGCTCAGTGTGCGGCCAGCTGTCTGGGAAGGGTCAGAGAGTCAGGCTCAGGCTGTTTCAGAAAGGGCATTAGTGCCCTGGTCAGCCTAAGTATTTGGGGTACAGCCAAGGTCGGTGCAGGTTGATCCTCATTTAGGGTTACTGGGTAGCCCCAGAAGATATTTTTTTCTTCTGGAGGGCAGGCAGAGTGCTGCATTGTAGTTCTGGATTGCCAAAATGGAGGGCTTGTGGGCCAGTAGTCTGACGACAAAAGTCTGAGAACACAAGCTAGGCTTAGGTTTTGGGTGAGGCCATGGCAGGCACAATCTATAGACCTGAATCGAGATCTCGTGCATCTGACGTCAAGGCGAGGATCAGACGATCGCTCAGGTTGGAGTTTCTGTCCCTGATGGCCCCTTCATGAACAGGGGGGCATCACGAGGCCATGGGTGTTTTCCCACGATGGGAGTTGTGAGAAGCTCCAAACTGCAGAGAGTCTTCTGCAGGACAGTTGAGACGTGTTGTTTGGCTCCAGGTCAATGATTCTGAGCAGGGTTCTAAGGATGGATGGCTGGGTAGCCCACCTCGCATTCCAATTGTCTCCTAGCAACAAGACAGCTTAGATCTCCTGGATCTGTGGGGAGCAACCGAGGACGCTGAGTTGAAATGGACACCCCTGGGGATGGGTCCTAATGTGCTTTTGTGTCTATGGAGAACTTGGAATGAAGTGGTGGCACTGGGGCCCTAAAGGGTTCTCCTAAACAGAGGCTTTGACTCAGCTCCAACGTGCAAGTTTCCCATGTGTAGATGAGATGTTTTCTGATGGGTGAGTCAAGAAACAGCTAGATGCTGCTTTTGAAATCCAGGCCTCTGAGGAGAGATGCCTGGAAACCAAAGCAATGGATCTGATTTGTGCCTAGGGGCCTGTTCTTTCCTTCCTCTGGGGACATCTGTCTATGGGTCTGAGTGCAGGTAGGTGCTCAGTTGGGCTCAGATTGCCCCTGTTTTTCCTGGGAAGCCACCACTATTGAGATGGATCAGGGACTTTGGAGGTTTATCCTATTAGAATGGTTCTGGACATTGGAATGGGCACACACAATTCCCTTGGAGAGGGCAGGTACAGTCCTCAGGTTTGGCTCCAGGGCCCTGAGCCTGTAGGTTGTGTAGGCCAGGGCTGCTTGGACAGTTGTCTGAAAACACAAACTCGACTTATGTTCCGTGGAATGTGGGGGAGGCCTCATGGGCCATGGACGAATCTTCCTCTCTTATGATTTGGCCCGATTCCCAATTGTTTTTCGTCAATCTGTGGGATGGGAGGACTCATTTCAGTTTTGTTACCTCAGGTGTCCCACCAAAAGAGGAATTCCAAAGCCAAGCCGTGGGGAAGACTGAAGAGACAACCCGAAGTATGGTTAAAAATTGGGGCCTAGGGGCATGGCAAGCCCAATATGCTATCTCTTCATCAAGCCACTGAGTGGCCTTACTTGAGGACTGGGCTCAGCCTGAGGGTCACAATGTGATTTTGTGACCAATGTGGCCCGCGAGCATGGGCGGGGCCACACGGGCCACACTGGTTTCAACTATACTGAAAGTTGGACAACATGCCAACCACAAGGTTTCTTGCCATGGGGAAGGAGTTCTGATTTCTGCATCACCTTCAACCCTGGGTAGTGATTGGAGATAAGGTCTAGGTTCTGAAACCTTAAAACCGAGGTTGGGAAGAGATGACGACCTAATGCCATGGCGGCTCGATGTGCTCAGTGTGCGGCCAGCTGTCTGGGAGGGGCCAGGGGGTCCAGGCTCAGGCTGTGTCAGAAAGGGCATTAGTGCCCTGGTCAGCCTATATATTTGGGGTACAGCCAAGGTCGGTGCAGGCTGATCCTCATTGGGGGTTACTGGGCAGCCCCAGAGGACAATGTTTTTCTTCTGGAGGGCAGGCAGAGTGCTGCATTGTAGTTCTGGATTGCCAAACTGGAGGGCTTGTGGGCCAGTAGTCTGACGACAAAAGTCTGTGAACACAAGCTAGGCTTAGGTTTCTGGGTGAGGCCATGGCTGGCACAATCTACCCCCTGAATCGAGATCTCGTGCATCTGAAGTCAGGGCGAGCATCAGACGATCGCTCAGGTTGGAGTTTCTTTCCCTGATGGCCCCTCCATGAATGGAGGGGCATCCCGAGGCCATGGGGGTTTTCCCACGATGGGAGTTGTGGGATGCCCCCTTCAAGGATTTCTTCTGCAGGACAATTGAGACCTGTTGGACAGCTCCAGGACATCCCATATGGAATGACTGCAGAGCACCGTTCGCGGATGGATGCCTGGGAAGCCGGCGTCGCATTCCAATTGTCTCCTAGCAACAAGACAGTTTACATCTGATGGCTCTGCGGGAGCAACCGGGGTGGCTGAGTTGAAATGGACTTTCCTGAGGATGGGTCCTAATGTGTTTTTGTGTCCATGAGGGCCTTGGAATGGGGCGGTGGCACCGGGACCCTGAAGTACTCTCCTAAGCTTTGGACATGGCTCCCATGCACAGGTTTCCTTGTGGAGACGAGATGAGCCCGATGGGTGCCTCAGGTAAACCCCTATGCTCGTATTGGAATCAGGCTTTTGAGGACACATGCCTGTAACCCAAAGCAATGGATCCTATTATGGCCTAGGGTCCTGTCTGGTTCAATCTTCTTCTCTGGGGACATCCATCTATGGTATGAGTGGAGGTCGATTATCAGCTGGTGTCAGACAGCCCTTGTTTGTTCCGTGCGACCTACACTATTGGGATGGCCTCAGGGACTTTGGAGGTTTCTCCTAATTTGTACGATTTTCGACCATGGAAAGGACAGATTTCCCATGGACTGGTAGGCACAGTCCCTATGTGTGGCTCTAGGGGCCCAGCCTGGAGGGTGTGTGTCCCATAATTTGAGGACAGAAGTCTGAAAACACAAACTCAGCTTAGGTTTGGGGACGTAGGTATGGCAGTCCCGATCTACAAACCATGAGAAGAACTCTTCAGGATATGAAGAAAGTGCGAGTCTGAGGCGCTTGCTCATGCTTTTGTCTCTATATTTTGTATCAGCGATGGCCTTGGAATGTCGGGGAGGCCTCATGGGCCATGGACGAATTATCCTCTCTGAGGATTTGTCCCAATTCCCAATTGCTTTTCGTCAATCTGTGGGATGGGAGGTCTCATTTTAGTGTTGCTACCTCAGGTGTCCCACTAAACGAGGAATCGCAAAGCAACGCCGTGGGGAAGACTGAAGGGACAACCCAAACTAGGGTTAAAAATTGGGGCCTAGGGGCATGGCAAGCCCAATATGCTGTCTCTTCATCAATCCACTGAGTGGCCTTACTTGAGGACTGCGCTTAGCCTGAGGGTCACAATTGCCAAACTGGAGGGCTTGTGGGCCAATAGTCTGACGACAAAGTCTGAGAACACAAGCTAGGCTTAGGTTTCTGGGTGAGGCCATGGCAGGCACAATCTACAGACTTGAATCGAGATCTCGTGCATCTGTAGTCAGGGCGAGGATCAGATGATCGCTCAGGTTGGAGTTTCTGTCCCTGATGGCCCCTTCATGAATGGGGGGGCATCACGAGGGCATGGGGGTTTTCCCACGATGGGAGTTGTGAGAAGCTCCAAACTGCAGAGAGTCTTCTGCAGGACAATTGAGACCTGTTGTTGGGCTCCAGGCCAATGATTCTGAGCAGGGTTCTAAGGATGGATGGCTGGGTAGCACGCCTCACATTCCAATTGTCTCCTAGCAACAAGACAGTTTAGATATCCTGGATTTGTGGGGAGCAACCGAGGACGCTGAGTTGAAATATCTCCCCTGGGGATGGGTCCTAATGTGCTTTTGTGTCTATGGAGACCTTGGAATGAAGCGTTGGAACTGGGGCCCTAAAGAGTTCTCATAAACAGAGGCTCTGACACAGATCCAACGTGCAAGTTTCCCATGTGTAGATGAGATGTTTTCTGATGGGTGAGTCAAGAAACAGCTAGATGCTGCTTTTGAAATCCAGGCCTCTGAGGAGAGATGCCTGGAAACCAAAGCAATGGATCTGATTAGTGCCTAGGGGCCTGTTCTATCCCTTTTACCTCTGGGGACATCTGTCTATGGGTCTGAGTGCAGGTAGGTGCTCAGCTGGGCTCAGATTCCCCTTGTTTTCCTGGGAAGCCACCGCTATTGAGATGGATCAGGGACTTTGGAGGTTTATCCTATTAGAAGGGTTGTGGCCATTGCAATGGGCACACAGAATTCCCTTGGTTAGGGCAAGTACAGTCCACAGGTTTGGCGCCAGGGGCCTGAGCCTGTAGGTTGTGTAGGCCAGGGCTGTTTGGACAGTTGTCTGAAAACACAAACTCGGCTTATGATTCGGGTCATAGGTATGGCAGGACTGATCTACAGACCATGAGGAGAACTCTTCGGGATTTGAAAGAAGGGCGAGTGTGAGGCTCCTGCTCAAGTTTTTGCCTCTGGATATCGTGTCACTCATGGTCGTGGAATTTCTGGGTGACTTCATGGGAAATGTACGAGTCTTACTCTCTGGTGTTTTGGCCCCGTCCCAAGAGTTTCGGGTCATTCTGTCGGCTGGAAGAAGTCCGTTTTTTTGTTGTTGTTGTTGTTTTCTTTTTTAACCTCAGGTGTCCCACCAAATGAGGGATTCCAGAGTAGAGCCCTGTGGAGGGGCGACTGGACAATCAGAAATCTGGTTAAAAATTGGGGCCTAGGGACATGTCAAGCCCATTATGACATCTAATGGTCCAGCCACTGAGAGGACTTACTAGAGGACAGGACTCATGCTGAGGGTCACAATGCGTGTGTATGCCCTCCTGGCACTCAAGAATGGGCGGGGCCTCAGGGTGAATGCTGGTTTCTCCTACACTGAACGTTGGACAACGTGCCAACCACAAGGGTTCTTGCAATGGGTAAGGAGGAGTTCTGATTTCTGCATCACCTTCAACCCTGGGCAGTGATTGGAGATAAGGTCTAGGTTCTGAAACCTGATAACCGAGGTTGGGAATAGATGACGACCTAAGGCCATGGCGGGTTTTATGTGTCAGTGTGCGGCCAGCTGTCTGGGAGGGGCCAGGGGTTCCAGGCTCATGCTGTGTCAGAAAGGGCATTAGTGCCCTGGTCAGCCTATGTATTTGGGGTACAGCCATGTTCGGTGCAGGTTGATCCGCATTTGGGGTTACTCGGCAGCCCCAGAGGACAATGTTTTTCTTCTGGAGGGCAGGCAGAGTGCTGCATTGTAGTTCTGGATTGCCAAACTGGAGGGCTTGTGGGCCAGTAGTCTGACGACAAAAGTCTGAGAACACAAGCTAGGCTTAGGTTTCTGGGTGAGGCCATGGCAGGCACAATCTACAGACCTGAATCGAGATCTCGTGCATCTGAATTCAGGGCGAGGATCAGACGATCGCTCAGGTTGGAGGTTCTGTCCCTGATGGCCCCTTCATGAATGGGGGGGCATCACGAGACCATGGGGTTTTTCCCACGATGGGAGTTGTGAGAAGCTCCAAACTGCAGAGAGTCTTCTGCAGGACAATTGAGACCTGTTGTTTGGCTCCAGGCCAATGATTCTGAGCAGGGTTCTAAGGATGGATGGCTGGGTAGCCCACCTCGCATTCCAATTGTCTCCTAGCAACAAGACAGGTTAGATCTCCTGGATCTGTGGGGAGCAACCGAGGACGCTGAGTTGAAATGGACACCCCTGGGGATGGGTCCTAATGTGCTTTTGTGTCTATGGAGACCTTGGAATGAAGCGGTGGCACTGGGGCCCTAAAGGCTTCTCCTAAACAGAGGCTTTGACACAGCTCCAACGTGCAAGTTTCCCATGTGTAGATGAGATGTTTTCTGATGAGTGAGTCAAGAAACAGCTAGATGCTGCTTTTGAAATCCAGGCCTCTGAGGAGAGATGCCTGGAAACCAAAGCAATGGATCTGATTAGTGCCTAGGGTCCTGTTCTTTCCTTTTTACCTCTGGGGACATCTGTCTATGTGTCTGAGTGCAGGTAGGTGCTCAGTTGGGCTCAGATTGCCCCTGTTTTTCCTGGGAAGCCACCACTATTGAGATGGATCAAGGACTTTGGAGGTTTATCCTATTAGAAGGGTTGTGGCCATTGGAATGGGCACACACAATTCCCTTGGAGAGGGCAAGTACAGTCCTCAGGTTTGGCTCCAGGGGCCTGAGCCTTTAGGTTGTGTAGGCCAGGGCTGTTTGGACAGTAGTCTGAAAACACAAACTCGGCTTATGATTCGGGTCATAGGTATGGCAGGACTGATCTACAGACCATGAGGAGAACTCTTCGAGATTTGAAAGAAGGGCGAGTGTGAGGCTCCTTACAAAGTTTTTGTCTCTGGATATCGTGTCACTCATGGTCGTGGAATTTCTGGGTGACTTCATGGGAAATGGACGAGTCTTACTCTCTGGTGGTTTGGCCCCGTCCCAAGAGTTTCGGGTCATTCTGTCGGCTGGAAGAAGTCCGTTTTTTTGTTGTTGTTGTTGTTGTTTTCTTTTTTAACCTCAGGTGTCCCACCAAATGAGGGATTCCAGAGTAGAGCCCAGGGAAGGGCGACTGGACAATCAGAAATCTGGTTAAAAATTAGGGCCTAGGGAAATGTCAAGCCCATTATGACATCTAATGGTCCAGCCACTGAGAGGACTTACTAGAGGACAGGACTCATGCTGAGGGTCACAATGCGTGTGTATGCCCTCGTCGCACTCAAGAATGGGCGGGGCCTCAGGGTGAATGCTGGTTTCTCCTACACTGAACGTTGGACAAGATGCCAACCACAAGGGTTCTTGCCATGGGTAAGGAGGAGTTCTGATTTCTGCATCACCTTCAACTCTGGGCAGTGATTGGAGATAAGGTCTCGGTTCTGAAGCCTGAATACTGAGGTAGGGAAGAGATGATGACCTAAGGCCATGGCGGGTTTTATGTGGTCAGGGGCGACTGGACAATAAGAAATCTGGTTAAAAATTGGGGCCTAGGGGAGGAGTCAAGATGGCGGAGAAGTAGCAAGCTGAGACTGCTTCAGCTTGCCGTAGATCAGCTGGGTAGCTTATCTAAAGATTGCAAACACCTGAAAATCCATCGGCAGGTTGAAGAGAAGAAGAACAGCAATTCTGGAAACAGAAAAACAACCACTTTCTGAAAGGTAGGTTGGCGGAGAAGTGAATCCAAAGCCACGGGAAGATAGACCCCGGGGGAGGGGCCGGCTCCCGGCAAGCGGCGGAGCAACCGCGCACAAAATCAGGTCTTTTAAAAGTCTGTTCCGCTGAGGGACATCGCTCCAGAGGCTAAACAGGGGCGAAGCCCACGCGGGGTCAGCGTGGCCTCAGGTCCCGCAGGGTCACAGAAGGATTGGGGGTGTCTGAGTGTCGCAGAGCTTGCGGGTATTGGAACGGGAAAGCCGGCTGCAGAGTCAGAGCCGACAGTAAACTCGCAGCTCGGGGTGACCTTGAACTGGTCGCAGGCTCGGTGAGCTCGGAGCGCGGCCGGAGGTCAGGCAGACGGGAGTGACTGGGCGCTGTTCTCTGAGGGCGCCCTGAGCCATGCGGCCCTGGGCTCTCGGCTCCTCCGGGCCAGAGACCAGGAGGCCGCCATTTGTATCCCCGTCCTCCAGAACTCTATGGAAAGCGCTCAGGGAACAAAAGCTCCTGAAAGCAAACCGGAGCGGATTACTCACCCCGGCCCCGGGTAAGGGCGGTGTAATTCCGCCTGGGGCAAAGACACTTGAGAATCACTACAACAGGCCCCTCCCCCAGAAGATCAACAAGAAATCCAGCCGAGACCAAGTTCACCTACCAAGGAGTGCGGTTTCAATACCAAGGAGAGCAGCAGAATTCCAGAGGAGGAGAAAGCCAAGCACGGAACTCATGGCTTTTTTCCTGTTATTTTTTTTAGTCTTGCAGTTAATTTAATTTTTTCTTTTTCATTTTTTTTTTTTCTTCTCGCCTTCGGGTAATTTTTTTTTTTAACTGTTACCTTTTTCTTTTTTAACGATTTTTTACTAGTTTATCTAATATATATATTTTTTCTTTTTTACAATTTTCTCAGGTGTTTTCTTTTTTAAAATTTTTTTTCTTTCCTTTTTTTTTTCTTTTCTTTGTTCTTTTTTTTCTTTCTTCCTTTTTGAACCTTTTTTTATCCCCTTTCTCCCCACTCACGATTTTGGATCTCTTCTAATTTGGTTAAAGCATATTTTCCTGGGGTTGTTGCCACCCTTTTAGTATTTTACTTGCCCCTTCATTTACTCTTATCTGGCCAAAATGACAAGACGTAAAAACTCAACACAAAAAAAAGAACAAGAGGCAGTACCGAAGGCTAGGGACCTAATCAATACAGACATCGGTAATATGTCAGATCTAGAGTTCAGAATGACAATTCTCAAGGTTCTAGCCGGGCTCGAAAAAGGCTTGGAAGATATTAGAGAAACCCTCTCGAGAGATATAAAGGCCCTTTCTGGAGAAATAAAAGAACTAAAATCTAACCAAGTTGAAATCAAAAAAGCTATTAATGAGGTGCAATCAAAAATGGAGGCTCTAACTGCTAGGATAAATGAGGCAGAAGAAAGAATTAGTGATATAGAAGACCAAATGACAGAGAATAAAGAAGCTGAGCAAAAGAGGGACAAACAGCTACTGGACCACGGGGGGAGAATTCGAGAGATAAGTGACACCATAAGACAAAACAACATTAGAATAACTGGGATTCCAGAAGAAGAAGAAAGAGAGAGGGGAGCAGAAGGTATACTGGAGAGAATTATTGGGGAGAATTTCCCCAATATGGCAAAGGGAATGAGCATCAAAATTCAGGAGGTTCAGAGAACGCCCCTCAAAATCAATAAGAATAGGCCCACACCCCGTCACCTAATAGTAAAATTTACAAGTCTCAGTGACAAAGAGAAAATCCTGAAAGCAGCCCGGGAAAAGAAGTCTGTAACATACAATGGTAAAAATATTAGATTGGCAGCTGACTTATCCACAGAGACCTGGCAGGCCAGAAAGAGCTGGCATGATATTTTTAGAGCACTAAACGAGAAAAACATGCAGCCCAGAATACTATATACAGCTAGGCTATCATTGAAAATAGAAGGAGAGATTAAAAGCTTCCAGGACAAACAACAACTGAAAGAATTTGCAAATACCAAACCAGCTCTACAGGAAATATTGAAAGGGGTCCTCTAAGCAAAGAGAGAGCCTACAAGTGGTAGATCAGAAAGGAACAGAGACCATATACAGTAACAGTCACCTTACAGGCAATACAATGGCACTAAATTCATATCTCTCAATAGTTACCCTGAATGTGAATGGGCTAAATGCCCCTGTCAAAAGACACAGGGTATCAGAATGGATAAAAAAACAAAACCCATCTATATGTTGCCTCCAAGAAACTCATTTTAAGCCCGAAGACACCTCCAGATTTAAAGTGAGGGGGTGGAAAAGAATTTACCATGCTAATGGACATCAGAAGAAAACAGGAGTGGCAATCCTTATATCAGATCAATTAGATTTTAAGCCAAAGACTATAATAAGAGATGATGAAGGACACTATATCATACTCAAAGGGTCTGTCCAACAAGAAGATTTAACAATTTTAAATATCTATGCCCCCAACGTGGGAGCAGCCAACTATATAAACCAATTAATAACAAAATCAAAGAAACACATCAACAATAATACAATAATAGTAGGGGACTTTAACACTCCCCTCACTGAAATGGACAGATCATCCAAGCAAAAGATCAGGAATAAAATAAAGGCCTTAAACGACACACTGGACCAGATGGACATCACAGATATATTCAGAATATTTCATCCCAAAGCAACAGAATACACATTCTTCTCTAGTGCACATGGAACATTCTCCAGAATAGATCACATCCTCGGTCCTAAGTCAGGACTCAACTGGTATCAAAAGATTGGGATCATTCCCTGCATATTTTCAGACCACAATGCTCTAAAGCTAGAACTCAACCACAAAAGGAAGTTTGGAAAGAACCCAAATACATGGAGACTAAACAGTATCCTTCTAAAGAATGAATGGGTCAACCGGGAAATTAAAGAAGAATTGAAAAAAATCATGGAAACAAATGATAATGAAAATACAACGGTTCAAAATCTGTGGGACACAACAAAGGCAGTCCTGAGAGGAAAATATATAGCGGTACAAGCCTTTCTCAAGAAACAAGAAAGGTCTCAGGTACACAACCTAACCCTACACCTAAAGGAGCTGGAGAAAGAACAAGAAAGAAACCCTAAGCCCAGCAGGAGAAGACAAATCATAAAGATCAGAGCAGAAATCAATGAAATAGAAACCAAAAAAACAATAGAACAAAACAACAAAACTAGGAGCTGGTTCTTTGAAAGAATTAATAAAATTGATAAACCCCTGGCCCGACTTATCAAAAAGAAAAGAGAAAGGACCCAAATAAATAAAATCATGAATGAAAGAGGAGAGATCACAACTAACACCAAAGAAATACAAACTATTATAAGAACATACTATGAGCAACTCTACGCCAATAAATTTGACAATCTGGAAGAAATGGATGCATTCCTAGAAACATATAAACTACCACAACTGAACCAGGAAAAAATAGAAAGCCTGAACAGACCCATAACCAGTAAGGAGATTGAAACAGTCATTAAAAATCTCCAAACAAACAAAAGCCCAGGGCCAGATGGCTTCCCGGGGGAATTCTACCAAACATTTAAAGAAGAACTAATTCCTATTCTCCTGAAACTGTTCCAAAAAATAGAAATGGAAGGAAAACTTCCAAACTCATTTTATGAGGCCAGTATCACCTTGATCCCAAAACCAGACAAGGATCCCACCAAAAAAGAGAGCTATAGACCGATATCCTTGATGAACACAGATGCAAAAATACTCAACAAAATACTAGCCAATAGGATTCAACAGTACATTAAAAAGATTATTCACCACGACCAAGTGGGATTTATTCCAGGGCTGCAAGGTTGGTTCAACATCCGCAAATCAGTCAATGTGATAGAACACATCAATAAAAGAAAGAACAAGAACCATATGATACTCTCAATAGATGCTGAAAAAGCATTTGACAAAGTACAGCATCCCTTCCTGATCAAAACTCTTCAAAGTGTAGGGATAGAGGGCACATACCTCAATATCATCAAAGCCATCTATGAAAAACCCACCGCAAATATCATTCTCAATGGAGAAAAACTGAAAGCTTTTCCACTAAGGTCAGGAACACGGCAGGGATGTCCATTATCACCACTGCTATTCAACATAGTACTAGAGGTCCTAGCCTCAGCAATCAGACAACAAAAGGAAATTAAAGGCATCCAAATCGGCAAAGAAGAAGTCAAATTATCACTCTTCGCAGATGATATGATACTATATGTGGAAAACCCAAAAGACTCCACTCCAAAACTGCTAGAACTTATACAGAAATTCAGTAAAGTGTCAGGATATAAAATCAATGCACAGAAATCAGTTGCATTTCTCTACACCAACAGCAAGACAGAAGAAAGAGATATTAAGGAGTCAATCCCATTTACAATTGCATCCAAAACCATAAGATACCTAGGTATAAACCTAACCAAAGAGACACAGAATCTATACTCAGAAAACTATAAAGTACTCATGAAAGAAATGGAGGAAGACACAAAGAAATGGAAAAATGTTCCATGCTCCTGGATTGGAAGAATAAATATTGTGAAAATGTCTATGCTACCTAAAGCAATCTACACATTTAATGCAATTCCTATCAAAGTACCATCCATCTTTTTCAAAGAAATGGAACAAATAATGCTAAAATTTATATGGAACCAGAAAAGACCTCGAATAGCCAAAGGGATATTGAAAACGAAAGCCAACGTTGGTGGCATCACAATTCCGGACTTCAAGCTCTATTACAAAGCTGTCATCATCAAGACAGCATGGTACTGGCACAAAAACAGACACATAGATCAATGGAACAGAATAGAGAGCCCAGAAATAGACCCTCAACTCTATGGTCAACTCATCTTCGACAAAGTAGGAAAGAATGTCCAATGGAAAAAAGACAGCCTCTTCAATAAATGGTGCTGGGAAAACTGGACAGCCACATGTAGAAAAATGAAATTGGACCATTTCCTTACACCACACACAAAAATAGACTCAAAGTGGATGAAGGACCTCAATGTGTGAAAGGAATCCATCAAAATCCTTGAGGAGAACACAGGCAGCAACCTCTTCGACCTCTGCCGCAGCAACATCTTCCTAGGAACAACGCAAAAGGCAAGGGAAGCAAGGGAAAAAATGAACTATTGGGATTTCATCAAGATCAAAAGCTTTTGCACAGCAAAGGAAACAGTTAACAAAATCAAAAGACAACTGACAGAATGGGAGAAGATATTTGCAAACGACATATCAGATAAAGGACTAGTGTCCAGAATCTATAAAGAACTTAGCAAACTCAACACCCAAAGAACAAATAATCCAATCAAGAAATGGGCAGAGGACATGAACAGACATTTCTGTAAAGAAGACATCCAGATGGCCAACAGACACATGAAAAAGTGCTCCATATCACTCGGCATCAGGGAAATACAAATCAAAACCACAATGAGATATCACCTCACACCAGTCAGAATGGCTAAAATCAACAAGTCAGGAAATGACAGATGCTGGCGAGGATGTGGAGAAAGGGGAACCCTCCTACATTGTTGGTGGGAATGCAAGCTGGTGCAGCCACTCTGGAAAACAGCATGGAGGTTCCTCAGAATGTTGAAAATAGAACTGCCCTATGACCCAGCAATTGCACTATTGGGTATTTACCCTAAAGAGACAAATGTAGTGATCCAAAGGGGCACATGCACCCGAATGTTTATAGCAGCAATGTCCACAATAGCCAAACTATGGAAAGAACCTAGATGTCCATCAACAGATGAATGGATCAAGAAGATGTGGTATATATACACAATGGAATCCTATGCAGCCATCAAAAGAAATAAAATCTTGCCATTTGCGACAACATGGATGGAACTAAAGCGAATCATGCTTAGCGAAATAAGTCAAGCAGAGAAAGACAACTATCATATGATCTCCCTGATATGATAAAGTGGTGATGCAACATGGAGGCTTAAGTGGGTAGGAGAAGAATAAATGAAACAAGATGGGATTGGGAGGGAGAAAAACCATAAGTGACTCTTAATCTCACAAAACAAACTGAGGGTTGCTGGGGGGAGGGAGTTTGGGAGAAGAGGGTGGGATTATGGACATTGGGGAGGGTATGTGCTTTGGTGACTGCTGTGAAGTGTGTAAACCTGGTGATTCACAGACCTGTACCCCTGGGGATAAAATATATGTTTATAAAAAATAAATATTTATAAAAAAAAAATTGGGGCCTAGGGACATGTCAAGCCCATTATGACATCTAATGGTCCAGCCACTGAGAGGACTTACTAGAGGACAGGACTCATGCTGAGGGTCACAATGCGTGTGTATGCCTTCGTCGCACTCAATAATGGGCGGGGCCTCAGGGTGAATGCTGGTTTCTCCTACACTGAACGTTGGACAACGGCCAACCACAAGGGTTCTTGCCATAGGTAAGTGGGAGTTCAGATTTCTGCATCACACTCACCCCTGGGCAGTGATTGGAGATAAGGTCTCGGTTCTGAAGCCTGAAAACTGAGGTAGGGAAGAGATGATGACCTAAGGCCATGGCAGGTTTTATGTGCTCAGTGTGCGGTCAGCTTTCTGGGTGTTGGTCAGGAGGTCCGGGCTCAGGTTGTGTTCGATAGTGCATTAGTGCCCAGGTTAGACTACATAATTTGGGTAAAGTCGAGTGCTGTGTAGGTTTATCCTCATTTAAGTTGCCTGGGCAGCTCATGAGGCAATAATTTTTTTTCTAGAGGGCAGGCAGAGTGCTGTATTGTGGGTCCGGAATTGCCAAACTTGAGGGCTTTGGGGCCAGGAGTGTGAGGACGGAAGTCTGAGAAAACAAGCTAGACTTGGGTTTCAGGGCGAGGGCACGGCAGGTACCCCCTGCAGATCTGAACCAATATCTCATGCATCTGAAGTCAGGGCGAGGATCAGACGTTGGCTCAGGTTGGAGTTTCTGTGCATGACGGCCGCTTCATGAATGGAGCAGAATCTCGAGGCCATTGAGGTTTTCCCACGTTGGGAGTTGTGGGATGCCCCCTTCAAGGATTCCTTCTGCGGGACAATTGAGACCTGTTGACAGCTCCAGGACATACCATATGGAATAACTCCAGAGCACCGTTCGCGGATGGATGCCTGGGAAGCCCGCCTCGCATTCCAACTATCTTCTAGCAACAAGACAGTTTAGATCTGATGGCTCTGCCGGAGCAACCGGGGTGGCTGAGTTGAAATGGACTTTCCTGAGGATGGGTCCTAATGTGTTTTTGTGTCCATGAGGGCCTTGGAATGGGGCGGTGGCACCGGGACCCTGAAGTACTCCCCTCAGCTTTGGACATGGCTCCCATGCACAGGTTTCCTTGTGGAGACGAGATGAGTTCTGATGGGTGCCTCAGGAAAACCCCTAGGCTCGTATTGGAATCAGGCTTTTGAGGACACATGCCTGTAACCCAAAGCAATGGATCCTATTATGGCCTAGGGTCCTGTCTGATTCAATCTTCTTCTCTGGGGACATCCATCTATGCTATGAGTGGAGGTCGATTATCAGCTGGTGTCAGACAGCCCTTGTTTGTTCCGGGCGATCTACACTATTGGGATGGCCTCAGGGACTTTGGAGGTTTCTCCTAATTTGTACGATTTGGGACCATGGAATGGGCAGAATTCCCATGGATTGATAGGCACAGTCCTAATGTGTGGCTCCAGGAACCCAGCCTGGAGGGTGTGTGGCCAAAGACTTTGAGGACAGAAGTCTGAAAACACAAACTCAGCTTAGGTTTGGGGACGTAGGTATGGCAGGCCCGATCTACAAACCATGAGAAGAACTCTTCAGGATATGATGAAAGTGCGAGTCTGAGGCGCTTGCTCAGGCTTTTGTCTCTGGATTTTGTATCAGCGATGGCCGTGGAATGTCGTGGAGGCCTCATGGGCCATGGACGAATCTTCCTCTCTGAGGATTTGGCCCGATTCCCAATTGCTTTTCGTCAATCTGTGGGATGGGAGGACTCATTTCAGTTTTGTTACCTCAGGTGTCCCACCAAAAGAGGAATCCCAAAGCCAAGCCGTGGGGAAGACTGAAGGGACAACCCAAACTATGGTTAAAAATTGGGGCCTAGGGGCATGGCAAGCCCAATATGCTATCTCTTCATCCAGCCACTGAGTGGCCTTCCTTGAGGACTGGGCTCAGCCTGAGGGTCACAATGTGTGTTTGTGACCAATGTGGCCCGTGAGCATGGGCGGGGCCTCATGGGCCACACTGGTTTCAACTACACTGAACGTTGGACAACATGCCAACCACAAGGTTTCTTGCCATGGGGAAGGAGTTCTGATTTCTGCATCACCTTCAAACCTGGGCAGTGATTGGGGATAATGTCTAGGTACTGAAACCTGAAAACCGAGGTTTGGAAGAGATGACGACCTAAGGCCATAGCGGCTCGATGTGCTCAGTGTGCGGCCAGCTGTCTGGGAGGGGCCAGGGTGTCCAGGCTCAGGCTGTGTCAGAAAGGGCATTAGTGCCCTGGTCAGCCTATGTATTGTGGGTACAGCCAAGGTCGGTGCAGGTAGATCCTCATTTGGGGTTACTGGGCAGCCCCAGAGGACAATATTTTTCTTCTGGAGGGCAGGCAGAGTGCTGCATTGTAGTTCTGGATTGCCAAACTGGAGGGCTTGTGGGCCAGTAGTCTGACGACCAAAGTCTGAGAACACAAGCTAGGCTTAGGTTTCTGGGTGAGGCCATGGCAGGTTCAATCTACAGACCTGAATCGAGATCTCGTGCATCTGAAGTCAGGGCGAGGATCAGACGATCGCTCAGGTTGGAGTTTCTGTCCCTGATGGCCCCTTCATGAATGGAGGGGGCATCACGAGGCCATGGGGGTTTTCCCACGATGGGAGTTGTGAGAAGCTCCAAACTGCAGAGAGTCTTCTGCAGGACAATTGAGACCTGTTTTTTGGCTCCAGGCCAATGATTCTGAGCAGGGTACTAAGGATGGATGGCTGGGTAGCCCATCTCGCAGTCCAATTGTCTCCTAGCAACAAGACAGGTTAGATCTCCTGGATCTGTGGGGAGCAACCGAGGACGCCGAGTTGAAATGGACACCACTGGGGATGGGTCCTAATGTGCTTTGGTGTCTATGGAGACCTTGTAATGAAGAGGTGGCACTGGGGACCTAAAGGGTTCTCCTAAACAGAGGCTTTGACACAGCTCCAACGCGCAAGATTCCCATGTGTAGATGAGATGTTTTCTGATGGGTGAGTCAAGAAACAGCTATATGCTGCTTTTGAAACCAGGCCTCTGAGGAGAGATGCCTGGAAATCAAAGCAATGTATCTGATTAGTGCCTAGGGGCCTGTTCTTTCCATTTTACCACTGAGGACATCTGTCTATGAGTCTCAGTGCAGGTAGGTGCTCAGTTGGGCTCAGATTGCCCCTTTTTTTCCTGGGAAGGCACCACTGTTGAGATGGATCCGGGACTTTGGAGGTTTATCCTATTAAAAGGGTTGTGGCCATTGGAATGGGCACACAGAATTCCCTTGAATGGGCAGGGCCTCAGGGTGAATGCTGGTTTCTCCTACACTGAACCTTGGACAATATGTCAACCACAAGGGTTCTTGCCATGGGTAAAGAGGAGTTCTGATTTCTGCATCACACTCACCCCTGGGCAGTGATTGGAGATAAGGTCTCGGTTCTGAAGCCTGAAAACTGAGGTAGTGAAGAGATGATGACCTAAGGCCATGGCGGGTTTTATGTGCAAGTGCGCGGTAGCTTTCTGGGTGTTGGTCAGGAGGTCCGGGCTCAGGTTGTGTTCAACAGTGCAGTAGTGCGCAGGTTAGACTATATAATTTGGGTAAAGTCGAGTGCTGTGTAGGTTGATCCTCATGTAAGTTGCCTGGGCAGCTCTGGAGGCAATAATTTTTTTTTTTCTAGAGAGCAGGCTGTGTGCTGCATTGTGGGTCCGGAATTGCCAAACTTGAGGGCTTCGGGGCCAGGAGTGTGTGGACGGAAGTCTGAGAAGACAAGCTAGACTTGGGTTTCAGGGCGAGGGCACGGCAGGTACCCCCTGCAGATCTGAACCAATATCTCATGCATCTGAAGTCAGGGCGAAGATCAGACGTTGGCTCAGGTTGGAGTTTCTGTGCATGACGGCCACTTCATGAAGGGAGCGGAATCTCGAGGCCTTTGAGGTTTTCCCACGTTGGGAGTTGTGCGATGCCCCCTTCAAGGATTCCTTCTGCGGGACAATTGAGACCTGTTGGACAGCTCCAGGACATCCCATATGGAATGACTCCAGAGCACCGTTCGCGGATGGATGCCTGGGAAGCCCGCCTCGCATTCCAATTGTCTCATAGCAACAAGACAGTTTAGATCTGATGGATCTGCCGGAGCAACCGGGGTGGCTGAGTTGAAATGAACTTTCCTGAGGATGGGTCCTAATGTGTTTTTGTGTCCATGAGGGCCTTGGAATGGGGCGGTGGCACCGGGACCCTAAAGTACTCTCCTAAGCTTTGGACATGGCTCCCATGCACAGGTTTCCTTGTGGAGACGAGATGAGTTCTGATGGGTGCCTCAGGAAAACCCCTATGCTCGTATTTTAATCAGTCTTTTGAGGACACATGCCTGTAACCCAAAGCAATGGATCCTATTATGGCCGAGGTTCCTGTCTGGTTCAATCTTCTTCTCTGGGGACATCCATCTATGGTATGAGTGGAGGTCGATTATCAGCTGGTGTCAGACAGCCCTTGTTTATTCCAGGCTACCTACACTATAGGGATGGCCTCAGGGACTTTGGTGGTTTCTCCTAATTAGTGCTATTTTGGAAGATGGAATGGGCAGAATTCCCATGGATTGGTAGGCACAGTCCTAAAGTGTGGCTCCAGGGGCCCAGCCTGGAGGGTGTGTGGCACAAGACTTTGAGAACAGAAGTCTGAAAACACAAACTCAGCTTAGGTTTGGGGACGTAGGTATGGCAGGCCCGATCTACAAACCATGAGAAGAACTCTTGAGGATATGAAGAAAGTGCGAGTCTGAGGCGCTTGCTCAGGCTTTTGTCTCTGGATTTTGTATCAGCGATGGCCGTGCAATGTCGGGGAGGCCTCATGGGACATGGACGAATCTTCCTCTGTGAGGATTTGGCCCGATTCCCAATTGCTTTTCGTCAATCTGTGGGATGGGAGGACTCATTTCAGTTTTGTTACCTCAGGTGTCCCACCAAAAGAGGAATTCCAAGCCAAGCCCTGGGGAAGACTGAAGGGACAACCCGAACTATGGTTAAAAATTGGGTCCTAGGGGCATGGCAAGCCCAATATGCTATCTCTTCATCCAGCCACTGAGTGGCCTTCCTTGAGGACTGGGCTCAGCCTGAGGGTCACAATGTGTGTTTGTGACCAATGTGGCCCGCAAGCATGGGCGGGGCCTCATGGGCCACACTGGTTTCAACTACACTGAACGTTGGACAACATGCCAACCACAAGGTTTCTTGCCATGGGGAAGGAGTTCTGATTTCTGCAACACCTTCAAACATGGGCAGTGATTGGGGATAAGGTCTAGGTTCTGAAACCTGAAAACCGAGGTTTGGAAGAGATGACGACCTAAGGCCATGGCGGCTCGATGTGCTCAGTGTGCGGCCAGCTGTCTGGGAGGGGCCAGGGTGTCCAGGCTCAGGCTGTGTCAGAAAGGGCATTAGTGCCCTGGTCAGCCTATGTATTGGGGGTACAGCCAAGGTCGGTGCAGGTAGATCCTCATTTGGGGTTACTGGGCAGCCCCAGAGGACAATATTTTTCTTCTGGAGGGCCGGCAGAGTGCTGCATTGTAGTTCTGGATTGCCAAACGGAGGGCTTGTGGGCCAGTAGTCTGACGACCAAAGTCTGAGAACACAAGCTAGGCTTAGGTTTCTGGGTGAGGCCATGGCAGGTTAAATTTACAGACCTGAATCGAGATCTCTTGCATCTGAAGTCAGGGCGAGGATCAGACGATCGCTCAGGTTGGAGTTTCTGTCCCTGATGGCTCCTTCATGAATGGAGGGGGCATAACGAGGCCATGGGGGTTTTCCCACGATGGGAGTTGTGAGAAGCTCCAAACTGCAGAGAGTCTTCTGCAGGACAATTGAGAACTGTTGTTTGGCTCCAGGCCAATGATTCTGAGCAGGGTACTAAGGATGGATGGCTGGGTAGCCCATCTCGCAGTCCAATTGTCTCCTAGCAACAAGACAGGTTAGATCTCCTGGATCTGTGGGGAGCAACCGAGGACGCCGAGTTGAAATGGACACCCTTGGGGATGGGTCCTAATGTGCTTTGGTGTCTATGGAGACCTTGGAATGAAGAGGTGGCACTGGGGACCTAAAGTGTTCTCCTAAACAGAGGCTTTGACACAGCTCCAACGCGCAAGATTCCCATGTGTAGATGAGATGTTTTCTGATGGGTGAGTCAAGAAACAGCTATATGCTGCTTTTGAAACCAGGCCTGAGGAGAGATGCCTGGAAATCAAAGCAATGTATCTGATTAGTGCCTAGGGGCCTGTTCTTTCCTTTTTACCTCTGAGGACATCTGTCTATGAGTCTCAGTGCAGGTAGGTGCTCAGTTGGGCTCAGATTGCCCCTGTTTTTCCTGGGAAGGCACCACTGTTGAGATGGATCCGGGACTTTGGAGGTTTATCCTATTAAAAGGGTTGTGGCCATTGGAATGGGCACACAGAATTCCCTTGAATGGGCAGGGCCTCAGGGTGAATGCTGGTTTCTCCTACACTGAACCTTGGACAATATGTCAACCACAAGGGTTCTTGCCATGGGTAAAGAGGAGTTCTGATTTCTGCATCACTCTCACCCCTGGGCAGTGATTGGAGATAAGTTCTCGGTTCTGAAGCCTGAAAACTGAGGTAGGGAATAGATGATGACCTAAGGCCATGGCGGGTTTTATGTGCAAGTGCGCGGTAGCTTTCTGGGTGTTGGTCAGGAGGTCCGGGCTCAGGTTGTGTTCAACAGTGCATTAGTGCGCAGGTTAGACTATATAATTTTGGTAAAGTCGAGTGCTGTGTAGGTTGATCCTCATGTAAGTTGCCTGGGCAGCTCTGGAGGCAATAATTTTTTTTCTAGAGAGCAGGCTGTGTGCAGCATTGGGGGTCCGGAATTGCCAAACTTGAGGGCTTCGGGGCCAGGAGTGTGAGGACGGAAGTCTGAGAAGACAAGCTAGACTTGGGTTTCAGGGCGAGGGCACGGCAGGAACCCCCTGCAGATCTGAACCAATATCTCATGCATCTGAAGTCAGGGCAAAGATCAGACGTTGGCTCAGGTTGGAGTTTCTGTGCATGACGGCCACTTCATGAAGGGAGCGGAATCTCGAGGCCTTTGAGGTTTTCCCACGTTGGGAGTTGTGCGATGCCCCCTTCAAGGATTCCTTCTGCGGGACAATTGAGACCTGTTGGACAGCTTCAGGACATCCCATATGGAATGACTCCAGAGCACCGTTCGCGGATGGATGCCTGGGAAGCACGCCTCGCATTCCAATTGTCTCATAGCAACAAGACAGTTTAGATCTGATGGATCTGCCGGAGCAACCGGGGTGGCTGAGTAGAAATGAACTTTCCTGAGGATGGGTCCTAATGTGTTTTTGTGTCCATGAGGGCCTTGGAATGGGGCGGTGGCACCGGGACCCTGAAGTATTCTCCTAAGCTTTGGACATGGCTCCCATGCACAGGTTTCCTTGTGGAGACGAGATGAGTTCTGATGGGTGCCTCAGGAAAACCCCTATGCTCGTATTTTAATCAGGCTTTTGAGGACACATGCCTGTAACCCAAAGCAATGGATCCTATTATGGCCGAGGTTCCTGTCTGGTTCAATCTTCTTCTCTGGGGACATCCATCTATGGTATGAGTGGAGGTCGATTATCAGCTGGTGTCAGACAGCCCTTGTTTATTCCAGGCTACCTACACTATAGGGATGGCCTCAGGGACTTTGGTGGTTTCTCCTAATTAGTGCTATTTTGGACCATGGAATGGGCCGAATTCCCATGGATTGGTAGGCACAGTCCTAAAGTGTGGCTCCAGGGGCCCAGCATGGAGGGTGTGTGGCAAAAGACTTTGAGAACAGAAGTCTGAAAACACAAACTCAGCTTAGGTTTGGGGACGTAGGTATGGCAGGCCCGATCTACAAACCATGAGAAGAACTCTTCAGGATATGAAGAAAGTGCGAGTCTGAGGCGCTTGCTCACGCTTTTGTCTCTGGATTTTGTATCAGCGATGGCCGTGGAATGTCGGGGAGGCCTCATGGGCCATGGACGAATCTTCCTCTCTGAGGATTTGGCCCGATTCCCAATTGCTTTTCGTCAATCTGTGGGATGGGAGGACTCATTTCAGTTTTGTTACCTCAGGTGTCCCACCAAAAGAGGAATTCCAAAGCCAAGCCCTGGGGAAGACTGAAGGGACAACCCGAACTATGGTTAAAAATTGGGGCCTAGGGGCATGGCAAGCCCAATATGCTGTCTCTTCATCCAGCCACTTAGTGGCCTTACTTGAGGACTGGGCTTAGCCTTAGGTTCACAATGTGTGTTTGTGACCAATGTGGCCCGCGAGCATGGGCGGGGCCTCAGGGGCCACACTGGTTTAAACTACGCTGAACCTTGGACAACATGCCAACCACAAGGTTTCTTGCCATGGGGAAGGAGTTCTGATTTCTGCATCACCTTCAACCCTGGGCAGTGATAGGAGATAAGGTCTAGGTTCTGAAACCTGAAAACCGAGGTTGGGAAGAGATGACGACCTAAGGCCATGGCGGATCGATGTGCCTAGTGTGCGGCCAGCTGTCTGGGAGGGGCCAGGGGGTCGTGGCTCAGGCTGTGTCAGAAAGGGCATTAGTGCCCTGGTCAGCCTATGTATTGGGGGTACAGCCAAGGTCGGTGTAGGTTGATCCTCATTTGGGGTTACTGGGTAGCCTCAGAGGGCAATGTTTTTGTTCTGGAGGGCAGGCAGAGTGCTGCATTGTAGTTCTGGATTGCCAAACTGGAGCGCTTGTGTGCCAGTAGTCTGACGACAAAAGTCTGAGAACACAAGCTAGGCTTAGGTTTCTGGGTGAGGCCATGGCAGGCACAATCTACACACCTGAATCGAGATCTCATGCATCTGAAGTCAGGGCGAGGATCAGACGATCGCTCAGGTTGGAGTTTCTGTCCCTGATGGCCCCTTCATGAATGGGGGGGCATCACGAGGCCATGGGGGTTTTTCCACGATGGGAGTTGTGAGAAACTACAAACTGCAGAGATTTTTCTGCTGGACAATTGAGACCTGTTGTTTGGCTGCAGGCCAATGATTCTGAGCAGGGTTCTAAGGATGGATGGCTGGGTAGCCCACCTCGCATTCCAATTGTCCCCTAGCAACAAGACAGGTTAGATCTCCTGGATCTGTGGGGAGGAACCGAGGACGCTGAGTTGAAATGGACACCCCTGGGGATGGGTCCTTATGTGCTTTTGTGTCTATGGAGACCTTGGAATGAAGCGGTGGCACTGGGGCCCTAAAGGGTTCTCCTAAACAGAGGCTTTGACACAGCTCCAACGTGCAAGGTTCCCATGTGTAGATGAGATGTTTTCTGATGGGTGAGACAAGAAACAGCTATATGCTGCTTTTGAAACCAGGCCTCTGAGGAGAGATGCCTGGAAACCAAAGCAATGGATCTGATTAGTGCCTAGGGGCCTGTTCTTTCCTTTTTACCTCTGGGGACATCTGTCTATGGGTCTGAGTGCAGGTAGGTGCTCAGTTGGGCTCAGATTGCCCCTGTTTTTTCTGGGAAGCCACCACCATTGAGATGGATCAGGGACTTTGGAGGTTTATCCTATTAGAAGGGTTGTGGCCATTGGAATGGGCACACACAATTCCCTTGGAGAGGGCAAGTACAATCCTCAGGTTTGGCTCCAGGGGCTTGAGCCTGTAGGTTGTGTAGGCCAGGGCTGTTGGACAGTTGTCTGAAAACACAAACTCGGCTTATGGTTCGGGTCATAGGTATGGAAGTAGTAACTTACAGACCATGAGGAGAACTCTTCGGGATTTGAAAGAAGGTCGAGTGTGAGGCTCCTGCTCAAGTTTTTGTCTCTGGATATCGTGTCACTCATGGTCGTGGAATTTCTCGGTGACTTCATTGGAAATGGACGAATCTTACTCTCTGGCGGTTTGGCCCCGTCCAAAGTGTTTGGGGTCATTCTGTGGGCTGAAAGAAATCCGTTTTTTTTGGTGTTGTTGTTGTTTTTGTTTTCTTTTTTAACCTCAGGTTTCCCACCAAATGAGGGATTCCAGAGTAGAGCCCTGCCGAGGGGCGACTGGACAATCAGAAATCTGGTTAAAAATTGGGGCCTAGGGACATGTCAAGCCCATTATGACATCTAATGGTCCAGCCATTGAGAGGACTTACTAGGGGACAGGACTCATGCTGAGGGTCACAATGCGTGTGTATGCCTTCATCGCACTCAAGAATGGGCGGGGCCTCCTGGTGAATGCTGGTTTCTCCTACACTGAATTTTGGACAACGGGCCAACCACAAGGTTTCTTGCCATGGGGAAGGAGTTCTGATTTCTGCAACACCTTCAAACATGGGCAGTGATTGGGGATAAGGTCTAGGTTCTGAAACCTGAAAACCGAGGTTTGGAAGAGATGACGACCTAAGGCCATGGCGGCTCGATGTGCTCAGTGTGCGGCCAGCTGTCTGGGAGGGGCCAGGGTTTCCAGGCTCAGGCTGTGTCAGAAAGGGCATTAGTGCCCTGGTCAGCCTATGTATTGGGGGTACAGCCAAGGTCGGTGCAGGTAGATCCTCATTTGGGGTTACTGGGCAGCCCCAGAGGACAATATTTTTCTTCTGGAGGGCCGGCAGAGTGCTGCATTGTAGTTCTGGATTGCCAAACGGAGGGCTTGTGGGCCAGTAGTCTGACGACCAAAGTCTGAGAACACAAGCTAGGCTTAGGTTTCTGGGTGAGGCCATGGCAGGTTAAATTTACAGACCTGAATCGAGATCTCTTGCATCTGAAGTCAGGGCGAGGATCAGACGATCGCTCAGGTTGGAGTTTCTGTCCCTGATGGCTCCTTCATGAATGGAGGGGGCATAACGAGGCCATGGGGGTTTTCCCACGATGGGAGTTGTGAGAAGCTCCAAACTGCAGAGAGTCTTCTGCAGGACAATTGAGAACTGTTGTTTGGCTCCAGGCCAATGATTCTGAGCAGGGTACTAAGGATGGATGGCTGGGTAGCCCATCTCGCAGTCCAATTGTCTCCTAGCAACAAGACAGGTTAGATCTCCTGGATCTGTGGGGAGCAACCGAGGACGCCGAGTTGAAATGGACACCCTTGGGGATGGGTCCTAATGTGCTTTGGTGTCTATGGAGACCTTGGAATGAAGAGGTGGCACTGGGGACCTAAAGTGTTCTCCTAAACAGAGGCTTTGACACAGCTCCAACGCGCAAGATTCCCATGTGTAGATGAGATGTTTTCTGATGGGTGAGTCAAGAAACAGCTATATGCTGCTTTTGAAACCAGGCCTGAGGAGAGATGCCTGGAAATCAAAGCAATGTATCTGATTAGTGCCTAGGGGCCTGTTCTTTCCTTTTTACCTCTGAGGACATCTGTCTATGAGTCTCAGTGCAGGTAGGTGCTCAGTTGGGCTCAGATTGCCCCTGTTTTTCCTGGGAAGGCACCACTGTTGAGATGGATCCGGGACTTTGGAGGTTTATCCTATTAAAAGGGTTGTGGCCATTGGAATGGGCACACAGAATTCCCTTGAATGGGCAGGGCCTCAGGGTGAATGCTGGTTTCTCCTACACTGAACCTTGGACAATATGTCAACCACAAGGGTTCTTGCCATGGGTAAAGAGGAGTTCTGATTTCTGCATCACTCTCACCCCTGGGCAGTGATTGGAGATAAGTTCTCGGTTCTGAAGCCTGAAAACTGAGGTAGGGAATAGATGATGACCTAAGGCCATGGCGGGTTTTATGTGCAAGTGCGCGGTAGCTTTCTGGGTGTTGGTCAGGAGGTCCGGGCTCAGGTTGTGTTCAACAGTGCATTAGTGCGCAGGTTAGACTATATAATTTTGGTAAAGTCGAGTGCTGTGTAGGTTGATCCTCATGTAAGTTGCCTGGGCAGCTCTGGAGGCAATAATTTTTTTTCTAGAGAGCAGGCTGTGTGCAGCATTGGGGGTCCGGAATTGCCAAACTTGAGGGCTTCGGGGCCAGGAGTGTGAGGACGGAAGTCTGAGAAGACAAGCTAGACTTGGGTTTCAGGGCGAGGGCACGGCAGGAACCCCCTGCAGATCTGAACCAATATCTCATGCATCTGAAGTCAGGGCAAAGATCAGACGTTGGCTCAGGTTGGAGTTTCTGTGCATGACGGCCACTTCATGAAGGGAGCGGAATCTCGAGGCCTTTGAGGTTTTCCCACGTTGGGAGTTGTGCGATGCCCCCTTCAAGGATTCCTTCTGCGGGACAATTGAGACCTGTTGGACAGCTTCAGGACATCCCATATGGAATGACTCCAGAGCACCGATCGCGGATGGATGCCTGGGAAGCACGCCTCGCATTCCAATTGTCTCATAGCAACAAGACAGTTTAGATCTGATGGATCTGCCGGAGCAACCGGGGTGGCTGAGTAGAAATGAACTTTCCTGAGGATGGGTCCTAATGTGTTTTTGTGTCCATGAGGGCCTTGGAATGGGGCGGTGGCACCGGGACCCTGAAGTATTCTCCTAAGCTTTGGACATGGCTCCCATGCACAGGTTTTCTTGTGGAGACGAGATGAGTTCTGATGGGTGCCTCAGGAAAACCCCTATGCTCGTATTTTAATCAGGCTTTTGAGGACACATGCCTGTAACCCAAAGCAATGGATCCTATTATGGCCGAGGTTCCTGTCTGGTTCAATCTTCTTCTCTGGGGACATCCATCTATGGTATGAGTGGAGGTCGATTATCAGCTGGTGTCAGACAGCCCTTGTTTATTCCAGGCTACCTACACTATAGGGATGGCCTCAGGGACTTTGGTGGTTTCTCCTAATTAGTGCTATTTTGGACCATGGAATGGGCCGAATTCCCATGGATTGGTAGGCACAGTCCTAAAGTGTGGCTCCAGGGGCCCAGCATGGAGGGTGTGTGGCACAAGACTTTGAGAACAGAAGTCTGAAAACACAAACTCAGCTTAGGTTTGGGGACGTAGGTATGGCAGGCCCGATCTACAAACCATGAGAAGAACTCTTCAGGATATGAAGAAAGTGCGAGTCTGAGGCGCTTGCTCACGCTTTTGTCTCTGGATTTTGTATCAGCGATGGCCGTGGAATGTCGGGGAGGCCTCATGGGCCATGGACGAATCTTCCTCTCTGAGGATTTGGCCCGATTCCCAATTGCTTTTCGTCAATCTGTGGGATGGGAGGACTCATTTCAGTTTTGTTACCTCAGGTGTCCCACCAAAAGAGGAATTCCAAAGCCAAGCCCTGGGGAAGACTGAAGGGACAACCCGAACTATGGTTAAAAATTGGGGCCTAGGGGCATGGCAAGCCCAATATGCTGTCTCTTCATCCAGCCACTTAGTGGCCTTACTTGAGGACTGGGCTTAGCCTTAGGTTCACAATGTGTGTTTGTGACCAATGTGGCCCGCGAGCATGGGCGGGGCCTCAGGGGCCACACTGGTTTAAACTACGCTGAACCTTGGACAACATGCCAACCACAAGGTTTCTTGCCATGGGGAAGGAGTTCTGATTTCTGCATCACCTTCAACCCTGGGCAGTGATAGGAGATAAGGTCTAGGTTCTGAAACCTGAAAACCGAGGTTGGGAAGAGATGACGACCTAAGGCCATGGTGGATCGATGTGCCTAGTGTGCGGCCAGCTGTCTGGGAGGGGCCAGGGGGTCGTGGCTCAGGCTGTGTCAGAAAGGGCATTAGTGCCCTGGTCAGCCTATGTATTGGGGGTACAGCCAAGGTCGGTGTAGGTTGATCCTCATTTGGGGTTACTGGGTAGCCTCAGAGGGCAATGTTTTTGTTCTGGAGGGCAGGCAGAGTGCTGCATTGTAGTTCTGGATTGCCAAACTGGAGCGCTTGTGTGCCAGTAGTCTGACGACAAAAGTCTGAGAACACAAGCTAGGCTTAGGTTTCTGGGTGAGGCCATGGCAGGCACAATCTACACACCTGAATCGAGATCTCATGCATCTGAAGTCAGGGCGAGGATCAGACGATCGCTCAGGTTGGAGTTTCTGTCCCTGATGGCCCCTTCATGAATGGGGGGGCATCACGAGGCCATGGGGGTTTTTCCACGATGGGAGTTGTGAGAAACTACAAACTGCAGAGATTTTTCTGCTGGACAATTGAGACCTGTTGTTTGGCTGCAGGCCAATGATTCTGAGCAGGGTTCTAAGGATGGATGGCTGGGTAGCCCACCTCGCATTCCAATTGTCCCCTAGCAACAAGACAGGTTAGATCTCCTGGATCTGTGGGGAGGAACCGAGGACGCTGAGTTGAAATGGACACCCCTGGGGATGGGTCCTTATGTGCTTTTGTGTCTATGGAGACCTTGGAATGAAGCGGTGGCACTGGGGCCCTAAAGGGTTCTCCTAAACAGAGGCTTTGACACAGCTCCAACGTGCAAGGTTCCCATGTGTAGATGAGATGTTTTCTGATGGGTGAGACAAGAAACAGCTATATGCTGCTTTTGAAACCAGGCCTCTGAGGAGAGATGCCTGGAAACCAAAGCAATGGATCTGATTAGTGCCTAGGGGCCTGTTCTTTCCTTTTTACCTCTGGGGACATCTGTCTATGGGTCTGAGTGCAGGTAGGTGCTCAGTTGGGCTCAGATTGCCCCTGTTTTTTCTGGGAAGCCACCACCATTGAGATGGATCAGGGACTTTGGAGGTTTATCCTATTAGAAGGGTTGTGGCCATTGGAATGGGCACACACAATTCCCTTGGAGAGGGCAAGTACAATCCTCAGGTTTGGCTCCAGGGGCTTGAGCCTGTAGGTTGTGTAGGCCAGGGCTGTTGGACAGTTGTCTGAAAACACAAACTCGGCTTATGGTTCGGGTCATAGGTATGGAAGTAGTAACTTACAGACCATGAGGAGAACTCTTCGGGATTTGAAAGAAGGTCGAGTGTGAGGCTCCTGCTCAAGTTTTTGTCTCTGGATATCGTGTCACTCATGGTCGTGGAATTTCTCGGTGACTTCATTGGAAATGGACGAATCTTACTCTCTGGCGGTTTGGCCCCGTCCAAAGTGTTTGGGGTCATTCTGTGGGCTGAAAGAAATCCGTTTTTTTTGGTGTTGTTGTTGTTTTTGTTTTCTTTTTTAACCTCAGGTTTCCCACCAAATGAGGGATTCCAGAGTAGAGCCCTGCCGAGGGGCGACTGGACAATCAGAAATCTGGTTAAAAATTGGGGCCTAGGGACATGTCAAGCCCATTATGACATCTAATGGTCCAGCCATTGAGAGGACTTACTAGGGGACAGGACTCATGCTGAGGGTCACAATGCGTGTGTATGCCTTCATCGCACTCAAGAATGGGCGGGGCCTCCTGGTGAATGCTGGTTTCTCCTACACTGAATTTTGGACAACGGGCCAACCACAAGGGTTCTTGCCATGGGTAAGGAGGAGTTCTGATTTCTGCATCACACTCACCCCTGGGCAGTGATTGGAGATAAGGTCTCGGTTCTGAAGCCTGAAAACTGAGGTAGGGAAGAGATGATGACTTCAGGCCATGGCGGGTTTTATGTGCTCAGTGTGCGGTCAGCTTTCTGGGTGTTGGTCAGGAGGTCCGGGCTCAGGTTGTGTTCGACAGTGCATTAGTTCCCAGGTTAGACTCTATAATTTGGGTAAAGTCGAGTGCTGTGTAGGTTGATCCTCATTTAAGGTGCCTGGGCAGCTCATGAGGCAATAATTTTTTTTCTAGAGGGCAGGCAGAGTGCTGCATTGTGGGTCCGGAATTGCGAAACTTGAGGGCTTCGGGGCCAGGAGTGTGAGGCCGGAAGTCTGAGAAGACATGCTAGACTTGGGTTCCAGGGCGAGGACACGGCAGGTACCCCGTGCAGATCTGAACCAATATCTCATGCATCTGAAGTCAGGGCGAGGATCAGACGTTGGCTCAGGTTGGAGTTTCTGTGCATGACGGCCGCTTCATGAAGGGAGCGGAATCTCGAGGCCATTGAGGTTTTCCCACGTTGAGAGTTGTGGGATGCCCCCTTCAAGGATTCCTTCTGCGGGACAATTGAGACCTGTTGGACAGCTCCAGGACATCCCATATGGAATGACTCCAGAGCACCGTTCGCGGATGGATGCCTGGGAAGCCCGCCTCGCATTCCAATTGTCTCCTAGCAACAAGACAGTTTAGATCTGATGGCTCTGCTGGAGCAACCGGGGTGGCTGAGTTGAAATGGACTTTCCTGAGGTTGGGTCCTAATGTGTTTTTGTGTCCATGAGGGCCTTGGAATGGGGCGGTGGCACCGGGACCTGAAGTACTCTCCTAAGCTTTGGACATGGCTCCCATGCACGGGTTTCCTTGTGGAGACGAGATGAGTTCTGATGGGTGCCTCAGGAAAACCCCTATGCTCGTATTGGAATCAGGCTTTTGAGGACACATGCCTGTAACCCAAAGCAATGGATCCTATTATGGCCTAGGGTCCTGTCTGGTTCAATCTTCTTCTCTGGGGACATGCATCTATAGTATGAGTGTAGGTCGATTATCAGCTGGTGTCAGACAGCCCTTGTTTATTCCAGGCGACCTACATTATTGGGATGGCCTCAGGGACTTTGGAGGTTTCTCCTAATTTGTACGATTTTGGACCATGGAATGGGCCGAATTCCCATGGATTGGTAGGCACAGTCCTAAAGTGTGGCTCCAGGGGCCCAGCATGGAGGGTGTGTGGCACAAGACTTTGAGAACAGAAGTCTGAAAACACAAACTCAGCTTAGGTTTGGGGATGTAGGTATGGCAGGCCCGATCTACAAACCATGAGAAGAACTCTTCAGGATATGAAGAAAGTGCGAGTCTGAGGCGCTTGCTCAGGCTTTTGTCTCTGGATTTTGTATCAGTGATGGCCGTGGAATGTCGGGGAGGCCTCATGGGCCATGGACGAATCTTCCTCTGTGAGGATTTGGCCCGATTCCCAATTGCTTTTCGTCAATCTGTGGGATGGGAGGACTCATTTCAGTTTTGTTACCTCAGGTGTCCCACCAAAAGAGGAATTCCAAGCCAAGCCCTGGGGAAGACTGAAGGGACAACCCGAACTATGGTTAAAAATTGGTTCCTAGGGGCATGGCAAGCCCAATATGCTATCACTTCATCCAGCCACTGAGTGGCCTTCCTTGAGGACTGGGCTCAGCCTGAGGGTCACAATGTGTGTTTGTGACCAATGTGGCCCACGAGCATGGGCGGGGCATCATGGGCCACACTGGTTACAACTACACTGAACGTTGGACAACATGCCAACCACAAGGTTTCTTGCCATGGGGAAGGAGTTCTGATTTCTGCATCACCTTCAAACCTGGGCAGTGATTGGGGATAAGGTCTAGGTTCTGAAACCTGAAAACCGAGGTTTGGAAGAGATGACGACCTAAGGCCATGGCGGCTCGATGTGCTCAGTGTGCGGCCAGCTGTCTGGGAGGGGCCAGGGTGTCCAGGCTCAGGCTGTGTCAGAAAGGGCATTAGTGTCCTGGTCAGCCTATGTTTGGGGGTAAAGCCAAGGTCGGTGCAGGTAGATCCTCATTTGGGGTTACTGGGCAGCCCCAAAGGACAATATTTTTCTTCTGGAGGGCAGGCAGTGTGCTGCATTGTAGTTCTGGATTGCCAAACTGGAGGGCTTGTGGGCCAGTAGTCTGACGACCAAAGTCTGAGAACACAAGCTAGGCTTAGGTTTCTGGGTGAGGCCATGGCAGGTTCAATCTACAGACCTGAATCGAGATCTTGTGCATCTGAAGTCTGGGCGAGGATCAGACGATCGCTCAGGTTGGAGTTTCTGTCCCTGATGGCTCCTTCATGAATGGAGGGGGCATCACGAGGCCATGGGGGTTTTCCCACGATGGGAGTTGTGAGAAGCTCCAAACTGCAGAGAGTCTTCTGCAGGACAATTGAGACCTGTTTTTTGGCTCCAGGCCAATGATTCTGAGCAGGGTACTAAGGATGGATGGCTGGGTAGCCCATCTCGCAGTCCAATTGTCTCCTAGCAACAAGACAGGTTAGATCTCCTGGATCTGTGAGGAGCAACCGAGGACGCCGAGTTGAAATGGACACCCCTGGGGATGGGTCCTAATGTGCTTTGGTGTCTATGGAGACCTTGGAATGAATAGGTGGCACTGGGACCTAAAGGGTTCTCCTAAACAGAGGCTTTGACACAGCTCCAACGCGCAAGATTCCCATGTGTAGATGAGATGTTTTCTGATGGGTGAGTCAAGAAACAGCTATATGCTGCTTTTGAAACCAGGCCTCTGAGGAGAGATGCCTGGAAATCAAAGCAATGTATCTGATTAGTGCCTAGGGGCCTGTTCTTTCCATTTTACCTCTGAGGACATCTGTCTATGAGTCTCAGTGCAGGTAGGTGCTCAGTTGGGCTCAGATTGCCCCTGTTTTTCCTGGGAAGGCACCACTGTTGAGATGGATCCGGGACTTTGGAGGTTTATCCTATTAAAAGGTTTGTGGCCATTGGAATGGGCACACAGAATTCCCTTGAATGGGCAGGGCCTCAGGGTGAATGATGGTTTCTCCTACACTGAATTTTGGACAACGGGCCAACCACAAGGGTTCTTGCCATGGGTAAGGAGGAGTTCTGATTTCTGCATCACACTCACCCCTGGGCAGTGATTGGAGATAAGTTCTCGGTTCTGAAGCCTGAAAACTGAGGTAGGGAAGAGATGATGACCTAAGGCCATGGCGGGTTTTATGTGCAAGTGCGCGGTAGCTTTCTGGGTGTTGGTCAGGAGGTCCGGGCTCAGGTTGTGTTCAACAGTGCATTAGTGCGCAGGTTAGACTATATAATTTTGGTAAAGTCGAGTGCTGTGTAGGTTGATCCTCATGTAAGTTGCCTGGGCAGCTCTGGAGGCAATAATTTTTTTTTTTCTAGAGAGCAGGCTGTGTGCTGCATTGTGGGTCCGGAATTGCCAAACTTGAGGGCTTCGGGGCCAGGAGTGTGAGGACGGAAGTCTGAGAAGACAAGATAGACTTGGGTTTCAGGGCGAGGGCACGGCAGGAACCCCCTGCAGATCTGAACCAATATCTCATGCATCTGAAGTCAGGGCGAAGATCAGACGTTGGCTCAGGTTGGAGTTTCTGTGCATGACGGCCACTTCATGAAGGGAGCGGTTTCTCGAGGCCTTTGTGGTTTTCCCACGTTGGGAGTTGTGCGATGCCCCCTTCAAGGATTCCTTCTGCGGGACAATTGAGACCTGTTGGACAGCTCCAGGACATCCCATATGGAATGACTCCAGAGCACCGTTCGCGGATGGATGCCTGGGAAGCCCGCCTCGCATTCCAATTGTCTCATAGCAACAAGACAGTTTAGAACTGATGGATCTGCCGGAGCAACCGGGGTGGCTGAGTTGAAATGAACTTTACTGAGGATGGGTCCTAATGTTTTTTTGTGTCCATGAGGGCCTTGGAATGGGGCGGTGGCACCGGGACCCTGAAGTACTCTCCTAAGCTTTGGACATGGCTCCCATGCACAGGTTTCCTTGTGGAGACGAGATGAGTTCTGATGGGTGCCTCAGGAAAACCCCTATGCTCGTATTTTAATCAGGCTTTTGAGGACACATGCCTGTAACCCAAAGCAATGGATCCTATTATGGCTGAGGTTCCTGTCTGGTTCAATCTTCTTCTCTGGGGACATGCATCTATGGTATGAGTGGAGGTCGATTATCAGCTGGTGTCAGACAGCCCTTGTTTATTCCAGGCTACCTACACTATAGGGATGGCCTCAGGGACTTTGGTGGTTTCTCCTAATTAGTGCTATTTTGGAAGATGGAATGGGCAGAATTCCCATGGATTGGTAGGCACAGTCCTAAAGTGTGGCTCCAGGGGCCCAGCATGGAGGGTGTGTGGCACAAGACTTTGAGAACAGAAGTCTGAAAACACAAACTCAGCTTAGGTTTGGGGACGTAGGTATGGCAGGCCCGATCTACAAACCATGAGAAGTACTCTTCAGGATATGAAGAAAGTGCGAGTCTGAGGCGCTTGCTCAGGCTTTTGTCTCTGGATTATGTACAGCGATGGCCGTGGAATGTCGGGGAGGCCTCATGGGCCATGGACGAATCTTCCTCTCTGAGGATTTGGCCCGATTCCCAATTGCTTTTCGTCAATCTGTGGGATGGGAGGACTCATTTCAGTTTGTTACCTCAGGTGTCCCACCAAAAGAGGAATTCCAAAGCCAAGCCCTGGGGAAGACTGAAGGGACAACCCGAACTATGGTTAAAAATTGGGTCCTAGGGGCATGGCAAGCCCAATATGCTGTCTCTTCATCCAGCCACTTAGTGGCCTTACTTGAGGACTGGGCTTACCTTAGCTTCACAATGTGTGTTTGTGACCAATGTGGCCCGCGAGCATGGGCTGGGCCTCAGGGGCCACACTGGTTTCAACTACGCTGAACCTTGGACAACATGCCAACCACAAGGTTTCTTGCCATGGGGAAGGAGTTCTGATTTCTGCATCACCTTCAACCCTGGGCAGTGATAGGAGATAAGGTCTAGGTTCTGAAACCTGAAAACCGAGGTTGGGAAGAGCTGACGACCTAAGGCCATGGCGGGTAGATGTGCCCAGTGTGCGGCCAGCTGTCTGGGAGGGGCCAGGGGGTCGTGGCTCAGGCTGTGTCAGAAAGGGCATTAGTGCCCTGGTCAGCCTATGTATTGGGGGTACAGCCAAGGTCGGTGTAGGTTGATCCTCATTTGTGGTTACTGGGTAGCCTCAGAGGGCAATGTTTTTCTTCTGGAGGGCAGGCAGAGTGCTGCATTGTAGTTCTGGATTGCCAAACTGGAGCGCTTGTGTGCCAGTAGTCTGACGACAAAAGTCTGAGAACACAAGCTAGGCTTAGGTTTCTGGGTGAGGCCATGGCAGGCACAATCTACAGACCTAATCGAGATCTCGTGCATCTGAAGTCAGGGCGAGGATCAGACGATCGCTCAGGTTGGAGTTTCTGTCCCTGATGGCCCCTTCATGAATGGGGGGGCATCACGAGGCCATGGGGGTTTTCCCACGATGGGAGTTGTGAGAAGCTCCAAACTGCAGAGAGTCTTCTGCAGGACAATTGAGACCTGTTGTTTGGCTCCAGGCCAATGATTCTGAGCAGGGTTCTAAGGATGGATGGCTGGGTAGCCCACCTCGCATTCCAATTGTCTCTAGCAACAAGACATGTTAGATCTCCTGGATCTGTGGAGAGGAACGGAGGACGCTGAGTTGAAATGGACACCCCTGGGGATGGGTCCTTATGTGCTTTTGTGTCTATGGAGACCTTGGAATGAAGCGGTGGCACTGGGGCCCTAAAGGGTTCTCCTAAACAGAGGCTTTGACACAGCTCCAAAGTGCAAGTTTCCCATGTGTAGATGAGATGTTTTCTGATGGGTGAGTGTAGAAACAGCTATATGCTGCTTTTGAAACCAGACCTCTGAGGAGAGATGCCTGGAAACCAAAGCAATGGATCTGATTAGTGCCTAGGGGCCTGTTCTTTCCTTTTTACCTCTGGGGACATCTGTCTATGGGTCTGAGTGCAGGTAGGTGCTCAGTTGGTCTCAGATTGCCCCTGTTTTTCCTGGGAAGCCACCACCATTGAGATGGATCAGGGACTTTGGAGGTTTATCCTATTAGAAGGGTTGTGGCCATTGGAATGGGCACACTCAATTCCCTTGGAGAGGGCAAGTACAGTCCTCAGGTTTAGCTCCAGGGGCTTGAGCCTGTAGGTTGTGTAGGCCAGGGCTGTTGGACAGTTGTCTGAAAACACAAACTCGGCTTATGGTTCGGGTCATAGGTATGGAAGTAGTGACTTACAGACCATGAGGAGAACTCTTCGGGATTTGAAAGAAGGTCGAGTGTGAGGCTCCTGCTCAAGTTTTTGTCTCTGGATATCGTGTCACTCATGGTCGTGGAATTTCTCGGTGACTTCATTGGAAATGGACGAATCTTACTCTCTGGCGGTTTGGCCCCGTCCAAAGTGTTTGGGGTCATTCTGTGGGCTGAAAGAAATCCGTTTTTTTTGGTGTTGTTGTTGTTTTTGTTTTCTTTTTTAACCTCAGGTTTCCCACCAAATGAGGGATTCCAGAGTAGAGCCCTGCCGAGGGGCGACTGGACAATCAGAAATCTGGTTAAAAATTGGGGCCTAGGGACATGTCAAGCCCATTATGACATCTAATGGTCCAGCCATTGAGAGGACTTACTAGGGGACAGGACTCATGCTGAGGGTCACAATGCGTGTGTATGCCTTCGTCGCACTCAAGAATGGGCGGGGCCTCCTGGTGAATGCTGGTTTCTCCTACACTGAATTTTGGACAACGGGCCAACCACAGGGGTTCTTGCCATGGGTAAGGAGGAGTTCTGATTTCTGCATCACACTCACCCCTGGGCAGTGATTGGAGATAAGGTCTCGGTTCTGAAGCCTGAAAACTGAGGTAGGGAAGAGATGATGACTTAAGGCCATGGCGGGTTTTATGTGCTCAGTGTGCGGTCAGCTTTCTGGGTGTTGGTCAGGAGGTCCGGGCTCAGGTTGTGTTCGACAGTGCATTAGTTCCCAGGTTAGACTCTATAATTTGGGTAAAGTCGAGTGCTGTGTAGGTTGATCCTCATTTAAGGTGCCTGGGCAGCTCATGAGGCAATAATTTTTTTTCTAGAGGGCAGGCAGAGTGCTGCATTGTGGGTCCGGAATTGCCAAACTTGAGGGCTTCGGGGCCAGGAGTGTGAGGCCGGAAGTCTGAGAAGACATGCTAGACTTGGGTTTCAGGGCGAGGACACGGCAGGTACCCCGTGCAGATCTGAACCAATATCTCATGCATCTGAAGTCAGGGCGAGGATCAGACGTTGGCTCAGGTTGGAGTTTCTGTGCATGACGGCCGCTTCATGAAGGGAGCGGAATCTCGAGGCCATTGAGGTTTTCCCACGTTGAGAGTTGTGGGATGCCCCCTTCAAGGATTCCTTCTGCGGGACAATTGAGACCTGTTGGACAGCTCCAGGACATCCCATATGGAATGACTCCAGAGCACCGTTCGCGGATGGATGCCTGGGAAGCCCGCCTCGCATTCCAATTGTCTCCTAGCAACAAGACAGTTTAGATCTGATGGCTCTGCTGGAGCAACCGGGGTGGCTGAGTTGAAATGGACTTTCCTGAGGTTTGGTCCTAATGTGTTTTTGTGTCCATGAGGGCCTTGGAATGGGGCGGTGGCACCGGGACCTGAAGTACTCTCCTAAGCTTTGGACATGGCTCCCATGCACGGGTTTCCTTGTGGAGACGAGATGAGTTCTGATGGGTGCCTCAGGAAAACCCCTATGCTCGTATTGGAATCAGGCTTTTGAGGACACATGCCTGTAACCCAAAGCAATGGATCCTATTATGGCCTAGGGTCCTGTCTGGTTCAATCTTCTTCTCTGGGGACATGCATCTATAGTATGAGTGTAGGTCGATTATCAGCTGGTGTCAGACAGCCCTTGTTTATTCCAGGCGACCTACATTATTGGGATGGCCTCAGGGACTTTGGAGGTTTCTCCTAATTTGTACGATTTTGGACCATGGAATGGGCCGAATTCCCATGGATTGGTAGGCACAGTCCTAAAGTGTGGCTCCAGGGGCCCAGCATGGAGGGTGTGTGGCACAAGACTTTGAGAACAGAAGTCTGAAAACACAAACTCAGCTTAGGTTTGGGGACGTAGGTATGGCAGGCCCGATCTACAAACCATGAGAAGAACTCTTCAGGATATGAAGAAAGTGCGAGTCTGAGGCGCTTGCTCAGGCTTTTGTCTCTGGATTTTGTATCAGCGATGGCCGTGGAATGTCGGGGAGGCCTCATGGGCCATGGACGAATCTTCCTCTCTGAGGATTTGGCCCGATTCCCAATTGCTTTTCGTCAATCTGTGGGATGGGAGGACTCATTTCAGTTTTGTTACCTCAGGTGTCCCACCAAAAGAGGAATTCCAAAGCCAAGCCCTGGGGAAGACTGAAGGGACAACCCGAACTATGGTTAAAAATTGGGGCCTAGGGGCATGGCAAGCCCAATATGCTGTCTCTTCATCGAGCCACTTAGTGGCCTTACTTGAAGACTGGGCTTAGCCTTAGGTTCACAATGTGTGTTTGTGACCAATGTGGCCCGCGAGCATGGGCGGGGCCTCAGGGGCCACACTGGTTTCAACTACGCTGAACCTTGGACAACATGCCAACCACAAGGTTTCTTGCCATGGGGAAGGAGTTCTGATTTCTGCATCACCTTCAACCCTGGGCAGTGATAGGAGATAAGGTCTAAGTTCTGAAACCTGAAAACCGAGGTTGGGAAGAGATGACGACCTAAGGCCATGGCGGATCGATGTGCCTAGTGTGCGGCCAGCTGTCTGGGAGGGGCCAGGGGGTCGTGGCTCAGGCTGTGTCAGAAAGGGCATTAGTGCCCTGGTCAGCCTATGTATTTGGGGTACAGCCAAGGTCGGTGTAGGTTGATCCTCATTTGTGGTTACTGGGTAGCCTCAGAGGGCAATGTTTTTCTTCTGGAGGGCAGGCAGAGTGCTGCATTGTAGTTCTGGATTGCCAAACTGGAGGGCTTGTGTGCCAGTAGTCTGACGACAAAAGTCTGAGAACACAAGCTAGGCTTAGGTTTCTGGGTGAGGCCATGGCAGGCACAATCTACAGACCTAATCGAGATCTCGTGCATCTGAAGTCAGGGCGAGGATCAGACGATCGCTCAGGTTGGAGTTTCTGTCCCTGATGGCCCCTTCAAGAATGGGGGGGCATCACGAGGCCATGGGGGTTTTCCCACGATGGGAGTTGTGAGAAGCTCCAAACTGCAGAGAGTCTTCTGCAGGACAATTGAGACCTGTTGTTTGGCTCCAGGCCAATGATTCTGAGCAGGGTTCTAAGGATGGATGGCTGGGTAGCCCACCTCGCATTCCAATTGTCTCCTAGCAACAAGACAGGTTAGATCTCCTGGATCTGTGGAGAGGAACGGAGGACGCTGAGTTGAAATGGACACCCCTGGGGATGGGTCCTTATGTGCTTTTGTGTCTATGGAGACCTTGGAATGAAGCGGTGGCACTGGGGCCCTAAAGGGTTCTCCTAAACAGAGGCTTTGACACAGCTCCAACGTGCAAGTTTCCCATGTGTAGATGAGATGTTTTCTGATGGGTGAGACAAGAAACAGCTATATGCTGCTTTTGAAACCAGACCTCTGAGGAGAGATGCCTGGAAATCAAAGCAATGGATCTGATTAATTCCTAGGGGCCTGTTCTTTCCTTTTTACCTCTGGGGACATCTGTCTATGGGTCTGAGTGCAGGTAGGTGCTCAGTTGGTCTCAGATTGCCCCTGTTTTTCCTGGGAAGCCACCACCATTGAGATGGATCAGGGACTTTGGAGGTTTATCCTATTAGAAGGGTTGTGGCCATTGGAATGGGCACACTCAATTCCCTTGGAGAGGGCAAGTACAGTCCTCAGGTTTGGCTCCAGGGGCTTGAGCCTGTAGGTTGTGTAGGCCAGGGCTGTTGGACCGTTGTCTGAAAACACAAACTCGGCTTATGGTTCGGGTCATAGGTATGGAAGTAGTGACTTACAGACCATGAGGAGAACTCTTCGGGATTTGAAAGAAGGTCGAGTGTGAGGCTCCTGCTCAAGTTTTTGTCTCTGGATATCGTGTCACTCATGGTCGTGGAATTTCTCGGTGACTTCATTGGAAATGGACGAATCTTACTCTCTGGCGGTTTGGCCCCGTCCAAAGTGTTTGGGGTCATTCTGTGGGCTGAAAGAAATCCGTTTTTTTTGGTGTTGTTGTTGTTTTTGTTTTCTTTTTTAACCTCAGGTTTCCCACCAAATGAGGGATTCCAGAGTAGAGCCCTGCCGAGGGGCGACTGGACAATCAGAAATCTGGTTAAAAATTGGGGCCTAGGGACATGTCAAGCCCATTATGACATCTAATGGTCCAGCCATTGAGAGGACTTACTAGGGGACAGGACTCATGCTGAGGGTCACAATGCGTGTGTATGCCTTCGTCGCACTCAAGAATGGGCGGGGCCTCCTGGTGAATGCTGGTTTCTCCTACACTGAATTTTGGACAACGTGCCAACCACAAGGGTTCTTGCCATGGGTAAGGAGGAGTTCTGATTTCTGCATCACACTCACCCCTGGGCAGTGATTGGAGATAAGGTCTCGGTTCTGAAGCCTGAAAACTGAGGTAGGGAAGAGATGATGACTTCAGGCCATGGCGGGTTTTATGTGCTCAGTGTGCGGTCAGCTTTCTGGGTGTTGGTCGGGAGGTCCGGGCTCAGGTTGTGTTCGACAGTGCATTAGTTCCCAGGTTAGACTCTATAATTTGGGTCAAGTCGAGTGCTGTGTAGGTTGATCCTCATTTAAGGTGCCTGGGCAGCTCATGAGGCAATAATTTTTTTTCTAGAGGGCAAACAGAGTGCTGCATTGTGGGTCCGGAATTGCCAAACTTGAGGGCTTCGGGGCCAGGAGTGTGAGGCCGGAAGTCTGAGAAGACATGCTAGACTTGGGTTTCAGGGCGAGGACACGGCAGGTACCCCGTGCAGATCTGAACCAATATCTCATGCATCTGAAGTCAGGGCGAGGATCAGACGTTGGCTCAGGTTGGAGTTTCTGTGCATGACGGCCGCTTCATGAAGGGAGCGGAATCTCGAGGCCATTGAGGTTTTCCCACGTTGAGAGTTGTGGGATGCCCCCTTCAAGGATTCCTTCTGCGGGACAATTGAGACATGTTGGACAGCTCCAGGACATCCGATATGGAATGACTCCAGAGCACCGTTCGCGGATGGATGCCTGGGAAGCCCGCCTCGCATTCCAATTGTCTCCTAGCAACAAGACAGTTTAGATCTGATGGCTCTGCTGGAGCAACCGGGGTGGCTGAGTTGAAATGGACTTTCCTGAGGTTGGGTCCTAATGTGTCTTTTTGTCCATGAGGGCCTTGGAATGGGGCGGTGGCACCGGGACCTGAAGTACTCTCCTAAGCTTTGGACATGGCTCCCATGCACGGGTTTCCTTGTGGAGACGAGATGAGTTCTGATGGGTGCCTCAGGAAAACCCCTATGCTCGTATTGGAATCAGGCTTTTGAGGACACATGCCTGTAACCCAAAGCAATGGATCCTATTATGGCCTAGGGTCCTGTCTGGTTCAATCTTCTTCTCTGGGGACATGCATCTATAGTATGAGTGTAGGTCGATTATCAGCTGGTGTCAGACAGCCCTTGTTTATTCCAGGCGACCTACATTATTGGGATGGCCTCAGGGACTTTGGAGGTTTCTCCTAATTTGTACGATTTTGGACCATGGAATGGGCCGAATTCCCATGGATTGGTAGGCACAGTCCTAAAGTGTGGCTCCAGGGGCCCAGCATGGAGGGTGTGTGGCACAAGACTTTGAGAACAGAAGTCTGAAAACACAAACTCAGCTTAGGTTTGGGGACGTAGGTATGGCAGGCCCGATCTACAAACCATGAGAAGAACTCTTCAGGATATGAAGAAAGTGCGAGTCTGAGGCGCTTGCTCAGGCTTTTGTCTCTGGATTTTGTATCAGCGATGGCCGTGGAATGTCGGGGAGGCCTCATGGGCCATGGACGAATCTTCCTCTGTGAGGATTTGGCCCGATTCCCAATTGCTTTTCGTCAATCTGTGGGATGGGAGGACTCATTTCAGTTTTGTTACCTCAGGTGTCCCACCAAAAGAGGAATTCCAAAGCCAAGCCCTGGGGAAGACTGAAGGGACAACCCGAACTATGGTTAAAAATTGGGGCCTAGGGGCATGGCAAGCCCAATATGCTGTCTCTTCATCGAGCCACTTAGTGGCCTTACTTGAAGACTGGGCTTAGCCTTAGGTTCACAATGTGTGTTTGTGACCAATGTGGCCCGCGAGCATGGGCGGGGCCTCAGGGGCCACACTGGTTTCAACTACGCTGAACCTTGGACAACATGCCCACCACAAGGTTTCTTGCCATGGGGAAGGAGTTCTGATTTCTGCATCACCTTCAACCCTGGGCAGTGATAGGAGATAAGGTCTAGGTTCTGAAACCTGAAAACCGAGGTTGGGAAGAGATGACGACCTAAGGCCATGGCGGATCGATGTGCCTAGTGTGCGGCCAGCTGTCTGGGAGGGGCCAGGGGGTCGTGGCTCAGGCTGTGTCAGAAAGGGCATTAGTGCCCTGGTCAGCCTATGTATTTGTGGTACAGCCAAGGTCGGTGTAGGTTGATCCTCATTTGTGGTTACTGGGTAGCCTCAGAGGGCAATGTTTTTCTTCTGGAGGGCAGGCAGAGTGCTGCATTGTAGTTCTGGATTGCCAAACTGGAGGGCTTGTGTGCCAGTAGTCTGACGACAAAAGTCTGAGAACACAAGCTAGGCTTAGGTTTCTGGGTGAGGCCATGGCAGGCACAATCTACAGACCTAATCGAGATCTCGTGCATCTGAAGTCAGGGCGAGGATCAGACGATCGCTCAGGTTGGAGTTTCTGTCCCTGATGGCCCCTTCAAGAATGGGGGGGCATCACGAGGCCATGGGGGTTTTCCCACGATGGGAGTTGTGAGAAGCTCCAAACTGCAGAGAGTCTTCTGCAGGACAATTGAGACCTGTTGTTTGGCTCCAGGCCAATGATTCTGAGCAGGGTTCTAAGGATGGATGGCTGGGTAGCCCACCTCGCATTCCAATTGTCTCCTAGCAACAAGACAGGTTAGATCTCCTGGATCTGTGGAGAGGAACGGAGGACGCTGAGTTGAAATGGACACCCCTGGGGATGGGTCCTTATGTGCTTTTGTGTCTATGGAGACCTTGGAATGAAGCGGTGGCACTGGGGCCCTAAAGGGTTCTCCTAAACAGAGGCTTTGACACAGCTCCAACGTGCAAGTTTCCCATGTGTAGATGAGATGTTTTCTGATGGGTGAGACAAGAAACAGCTATATGCTGCTTTTGAAACCAGACCTCTGAGGAGAGATGCCTGGAAATCAAAGCAATGGATCTGATTAATTCCTAGGGGCCTGTTCTTTCCTTTTTACCTCTGGGGACATCTGCCTATGGGTCTGAGTGCAGGTAGGTGCTCAGTTGGTCTCAGATTGCCCCTGTTTTTCCTGGGAAGCCACCACCATTGAGATGGATCAGGGACTTTGGAGGTTTATCCTATTAGAAGGGTTGTGGCCATTGGAATGGGCACACTCAATTCCCTTGGAGAGGGCAAGTACAGTCCTCAGGTTTGGCTCCAGGGGCTTGAGCCTGTAGGTTGTGTAGGCCAGGGCTGTTGGACCGTTGTCTGAAAACACAAACTCGGCTTATGGTTCGGGTCATAGGTATGGAAGTAGTGACTTACAGACCATGAGGAGAACTCTTCGGGATTTGAAAGAAGGTCGAGTGTGAGGCTCCTGCTCAAGTTTTTGTCTCTGGATATCGTGTCACTCATGGTCGTGGAATTTCTCGGTGACTTCATTGGAAATGGACGAATCTTACTCTCTGGCGGTTTGGCCCCGTCCAAAGTGTTTGGGGTCATTCTGTGGGCTGAAAGAAATCCGTTTTTTTTGGTGTTGTTGTTGTTTTTGTTTTCTTTTTTAACCTCAGGTTTCCCACCAAATGAGGGATTCCAGAGTAGAGCCCTGCCGAGGGGCGACTGGACAATCAGAAATCTGGTTAAAAATTGGGGCCTAGGGACATGTCAAGCCCATTATGACATCTAATGGTCCAGCCATTGAGAGGACTTACTAGGGGACAGGACTCATGCTGAGGGTCACAATGCGTGTGTATGCCTTCGTCGCACTCAAGAATGGGCGGGGCCTCCTGGTGAATGCTGGTTTCTCCTACACTGAATTTTGGACAACGGGCCAACCACAAGGGTTCTTGCCATGGGTAAGGAGGAGTTCTGATTTCTGCATCACACTCACCCCTGGGCAGTGATTGGAGATAAGGTCTCGGTTCTGAAGCCTGAAAACTGAAGTAGGGAAGAGATGATGACCTAAGGCCATGGAGTGTTTTATGTGCTCAGTGTGCGGTCAGCTTTCTGGGTGTTGGTCGGGAGCTCCGGGCTCAGGTTGTGTTCGACAGTGCATTAGTTCCCAGGTTAGACTCTATAATTTGGGTAAAGTCGAGTGCTGTGTAGGTTGATCCTCATTTAAGGTGCCTGGGCAGCTCATGAGGCAATAATTTTTTTTCTAGAGGGCAGGCAGAGTGCTGCATTGTGGGTCCGGAATTGCCAAACTTGAGGGCTTCGGGGCCAGGAGTGTGAGGCCGGAAGTCTGAGAAGACATGCTAGACTTGGGTTTCAGGGCGAGGACACGGCAGGTACCCCGTGCAGATCTGAACCAATATCCCATGCATCTGAAGTCAGGGCGAGGATCAGACGTTGGCTCAGGTTGGAGTTTCTGTGCATGACGGCCGCTTCATGAAGGGAGCGGAATCTCGAGGCCATTGAGGTTTTCCCACGTTGAGAGTTGTGGGATGCCCCCTTCAAGGATTCCTTCTGCGGGACAATTGAGACCTGTTGGACAGCTCCAGGACATCCCATATGGAATGACTCCAGAGCACCGTTCGCGGATGGATGCCTGGGAAGCCCGCCTCGCATTCCAATTGTCTCCTAGCAACAAGACAGTTTAGATCTGATGGCTCTGCTGGAGCAACCGGGGTGGCTGAGTTGAAATGGACTTTCCTGAGGTTGGGTCCTAATGTGTTTTTGTGTCCATGAGGGCCTTGGAATGGGGCGGTGGCACCGGGACCTGAAGTACTCTCCTAAGCTTTGGACATGGCTCCCATGCACGGGTTTCCTTGTGGAGACGAGATGAGTTCTGATGGGTGCCTCAGGAAAACCCCTATGCTCGTATTGGAATCAGGCTTTTGAGGACACATGCCTGTAACCCAAAGCAATGGATCCTATTATGGCCTAGGGTCCTGTCTGGTTCAATCTTCTTCTCTGGGGACATGCATCTATAGTATGAGTGTAGGTCGATTATCAGCTGGTGTCAGACAGCCCTTGTTTATTCCAGGCGACCTACATTATTGGGATGGCCTCAGGGACTTTGGAGGTTTCTCCTAATTTGTACGATTTTGGACCATGGAATGGGCCGAATTCCCATGGATTGGTAGGCACAGTCCTAAAGTGTGGCTCCAGGGGCCCAGCATGGAGGGTGTGTGGCACAAGACTTTGAGAACAGAAGTCTGAAAACACAAACTCAGCTTAGGTTTGGGGACGTAGGTATGGCAGGCCCGATCTACAAACCATGAGAAGAACTCTTCAGGATATGAAGAAAGTGCGAGTCTGAGGCGCTTGCTCAGGCTTTTGTCTCTGGATTTTGTATCAGCGATGGCCGTGGAATGTCGGGGAGGCCTCATGGGCCATGGACGAATCTTCCTCTCTGAGGATTTGGCCCGATTCCCAATTGCTTTTCGTCAATCTGTGGGATGGGAGGACTCATTTCAGTTTTGTTACCTCAGGTGTCCCACCAAAAGAGGAATTCCAAAGCCAAGCCCTGGGGAAGACTGAAGGGACAACCCGAACTATGGTTAAAAATTGGGGCCTAGGGGCATGGCAAGCCCAATATGCTGTCTCTTCATCGAGCCACTTAGTGGCCTTACTTGAAGACTGGGCTTAGCCTTAGGTTCACAATGTGTGTTTGTGACCAATGTGGCCCGCGAGCATGGGCGGGGCCTCAGGGGCCACACTGGTTTCAACTACGCTGAACCTTGGACAACATGCCCACCACAAGGTTTCTTGCCATGGGGAAGGAGTTCTGATTTCTGCATCACCTTCAACCCTGGGCAGTGATAGGAGATAAGGTCTAGGTTCTGAAACCTGAAAACCGAGGTTGGGAAGAGATGACGACCTAAGGCCATGGCGGATCGATGTGCCTAGTGTGCGGCCAGCTGTCTGGGAGGGGCCAGGGGGTCGTGGCTCAGGCTGTGTCAGAAAGGGCATTAGTGCCCTGGTCAGCCTATGTATTTGTGGTACAGCCAAGGTCGGTGTAGGTTGATCCTCATTTGTGGTTACTGGGTAGCCTCAGAGGGCAATGTTTTTCTTCTGGAGGGCAGGCAGAGTGCTGCATTGTAGTTCTGGATTGCCAAACTGGAGGGCTTGTGTGCCAGTAGTCTGACGACAAAAGTCTGAGAACACAAGCTAGGCTTAGGTTTCTGGGTGAGGCCATGGCAGGCACAATCTACAGACCTAATCGAGATCTCGTGCATCTGAAGTCAGGGCGAGGATCAGACGATCGCTCAGGTTGGAGTTTCTGTCCCTGATGGCCCCTTCAAGAATGGGGGGGCATCACGAGGCCATGGGGGTTTTCCCACGATGGGAGTTGTGAGAAGCTCCAAACTGCAGAGAGTCTTCTGCAGGACAATTGAGACCTGTTGTTTGGCTCCAGGCCAATGATTCTGAGCAGGGTTCTAAGGATGGATGGCTGGGTAGCCCACCTCGCATTCCAATTGTCTCCTAGCAACAAGACAGGTTAGATCTCCTGGATCTGTGGAGAGGAACGGAGGACGCTGAGTTGAAATGGACACCCCTGGGGATGGGTCCTTATGTGCTTTTGTGTCTATGGAGACCTTGGAATGAAGCGGTGGCACTGGGGCCCTAAAGGGTTCTCCTAAACAGAGGCTTTGACACAGCTCCAACGTGCAAGTTTCCCATGTGTAGATGAGATGTTTTCTGATGGGTGAGACAAGAAACAGCTATATGCTGCTTTTGAAACCAGACCTCTGAGGAGAGATGCCTGGAAATCAAAGCAATGGATCTGATTAATTCCTAGGGGCCTGTTCTTTCCTTTTTACCTCTGGGGACATCTGCCTATGGGTCTGAGTGCAGGTAGGTGCTCAGTTGGTCTCAGATTGCCCCTGTTTTTCCTGGGAAGCCACCACCATTGAGATGGATCAGGGACTTTGGAGGTTTATCCTATTAGAAGGGTTGTGGCCATTGGAATGGGCACACTCAATTCCCTTGGAGAGGGCAAGTACAGTCCTCAGGTTTGGCTCCAGGGGCTTGAGCCTGTAGGTTGTGTAGGCCAGGGCTGTTGGACCGTTGTCTGAAAACACAAACTCGGCTTATGGTTCGGGTCATAGGTATGGAAGTAGTGACTTACAGACCATGAGGAGAACTCTTCGGGATTTGAAAGAAGGTCGAGTGTGAGGCTCCTGCTCAAGTTTTTGTCTCTGGATATCGTGTCACTCATGGTCGTGGAATTTCTCGGTGACTTCATTGGAAATGGACGAATCTTACTCTCTGGCGGTTTGGCCCCGTCCAAAGTGTTTGGGGTCATTCTGTGGGCTGAAAGAAATCCGTTTTTTTTGGTGTTGTTGTTGTTTTTGTTTTCTTTTTTAACCTCAGGTTTCCCACCAAATGAGGGATTCCAGAGTAGAGCCCTGCCGAGGGGCGACTGGACAATCAGAAATCTGGTTAAAAATTGGGGCCTAGGGACATGTCAAGCCCATTATGACATCTAATGGTCCAGCCATTGAGAGGACTTACTAGGGGACAGGACTCATGCTGAGGGTCACAATGCGTGTGTATGCCTTCGTCGCACTCAAGAATGGGCGGGGCCTCCTGGTGAATGCTGGTTTCTCCTACACTGAATTTTGGACAACGGGCCAACCACAAGGGTTCTTGCCATGGGTAAGGAGGAGTTCTGATTTCTGCATCACACTCACCCCTGGGCAGTGATTGGAGATAAGGTCTCGGTTCTGAAGCCTGAAAACTGAAGTAGGGAAGAGATGATGACCTAAGGCCATGGAGTGTTTTATGTGCTCAGTGTGCGGTCAGCTTTCTGGGTGTTGGTCGGGAGCTCCGGGCTCAGGTTGTGTTCGACAGTGCATTAGTTCCCAGGTTAGACTCTATAATTTGGGTAAAGTCGAGTGCTGTGTAGGTTGATCCTCATTTAAGGTGCCTGGGCAGCTCATGAGGCAATAATTTTTTTTCTAGAGGGCAGGCAGAGTGCTGCATTGTGGGTCCGGAATTGCCAAACTTGAGGGCTTCGGGGCCAGGAGTGTGAGGCCGGAAGTCTGAGAAGACATGCTAGACTTGGGTTTCAGGGCGAGGACACGGCAGGTACCCCGTGCAGATCTGAACCAATATCCCATGCATCTGAAGTCAGGGCGAGGATCAGACGTTGGCTCAGGTTGGAGTTTCTGTGCATGACGGCCGCTTCATGAAGGGAGCGGAATCTCGAGGCCATTGAGGTTTTCCCACGTTGAGAGTTGTGGGATGCCCCCTTCAAGGATTCCTTCTGCGGGACAATTGAGACCTGTTGGACAGCTCCAGGACATCCCATATGGAATGACTCCAGAGCACCGTTCGCGGATGGATGCCTGGGAAGCCCGCCTCGCATTCCAATTGTCTCCTAGCAACAAGACAGTTTAGATCTGATGGCTCTGCTGGAGCAACCGGGGTGGCTGAGTTGAAATGGACTTTCCTGAGGTTGGGTCCTAATGTGTTTTTGTGTCCATGAGGGCCTTGGAATGGGGCGGTGGCACCGGGACCTGAAGTACTCTCCTAAGCTTTGGACATGGCTCCCATGCACGGGTTTCCTTGTGGAGACGAGATGAGTTCTGATGGGTGCCTCAGGAAAACCCCTATGCTCGTATTGGAATCAGGCTTTTGAGGACACATGCCTGTAACCCAAAGCAATGGATCCTATTATGGCCTAGGGTCCTGTCTGGTTCAATCTTCTTCTCTGGGGACATGCATCTATAGTATGAGTGTAGGTCGATTATCAGCTGGTGTCAGACAGCCCTTGTTTATTCCAGGCGACCTACATTATTGGGATGGCCTCAGGGACTTTGGAGGTTTCTCCTAATTTGTACGATTTTGGACCATGGAATGGGCCGAATTCCCATGGATTGGTAGGCACAGTCCTAAAGTGTGGCTCCAGGGGCCCAGCATGGAGGGTGTGTGGCACAAGACTTTGAGAACAGAAGTCTGAAAACACAAACTCAGCTTAGGTTTGGGGACGTAGGTATGGCAGGCCCGATCTACAAACCATGAGAAGAACTCTTCAGGATATGAAGAAAGTGCGAGTCTGAGGCGCTTGCTCAGGCTTTTGTCTCTGGATTTTGTATCAGCGATGGCCGTGGAATGTCGGGGAGGCCTCATGGGCCATGGACGAATCTTCCTCTCTGAGGATTTGGCCCGATTCCCAATTGCTTTTCGTCAATCTGTGGGATGGGAGGACTCATTTCAGTTTTGTTACCTCAGGTGTCCCACCAAAAGAGGAATTCCAAAGCCAAGCCCTGGGGAAGACTGAAGGGACAACCCGAACTATGGTTAAAAATTGGGGCCTAGGGGCATGGCAAGCCCAATATGCTGTCTCTTCATCGAGCCACTTAGTGGCCTTACTTGAAGACTGGGCTTAGCCTTAGGTTCACAATGTGTGTTTGTGACCAATGTGGCCCGCGAGCATGGGCGGGGCCTCAGGGGCCACACTGGTTTCAACTACGCTGAACCTTGGACAACATGCCCACCACAAGGTTTCTTGCCATGGGGAAGGAGTTCTGATTTCTGCATCACCTTCAACCCAGGACAGTGATAGGAGATAAGGTCTAGGTTCTGAAACCTGAAAACCGAGGTTGGGAAGAGATGACGACCTAAGGCCATGGCGGATCGATGTGCCTAGTGTGCGGCCAGCTGTCTGGGAGGGGCCAGGGGGTCGTGGCTCAGGCTGTGTCAGAAAGGGCATTAGTGCCCTGGTCAGCCTATGTATTTGTGGTACAGCCAAGGTCGGTGTAGGTTGATCCTCATTTGTGGTTACTGGGTAGCCTCAGAGGGCAATGTTTTCTTCTGGAGGGCAGGCAGAGTGCTGCATTGTAGTTCTGGATTGCCAAACTGGAGGGCTTGTGTGCCAGTAGTCTGACGACAAAAGTCTGAGAACACAAGCTAGGCTTAGGTTTCTGGGTGAGGCCATGGCAGGCACAATCTACAGACCTAATCGAGATCTCGTGCATCTGAAGTCAGGGCGAGGATCAGACGATCGCTCAGGTTGGAGTTTCTGTCCCTGATGGCCCCTTCAGGAATGGGGGGGCATCACGAGGCCATGGGGGTTTTCCCACGATGGGAGTTGTGAGAAGCTCCAAACTGCAGAGAGTCTTCTGCAGGACAATTGAGACCTGTTGTTTGGCTCCAGGCCAATGATTCTGAGCAGGGTTCTAAGGATGGATGGCTGGGTAGCCCACCTCGCATTCCAATTGTCTCCTAGCAACAAGACAGGTTAGATCTCCTGGATCTGTGGAGAGGAACGGAGGACGCTGAGTTGAAATGGACACCCCTGGGGATGGGTCCTTATGTGCTTTTGTGTCTATGGAGACCTTGGAATGAAGCGGTGGCACTGGGGCCCTAAAGGGTTCTCCTAAACAGAGGCTTTGACACAGCTCCAACGTGCAAGTTTCCCATGTGTAGATGAGATGTTTTCTGATGGGTGAGACAAGAAACAGCTATATGCTGCTTTTGAAACCAGACCTCTGAGGAGAGATGCCTGGAAATCAAAGCAATGGATCTGATTAGTGCCTAGGGCCCTGTTCTTTCCTTTTTACCTCTGGGGACATCTGTCTATGGGTCTGAGTGCAGGTAGGTGCTCAGTTGGTCTCAGATTGCCCCTGTTTTTCCTGGGAAGCCAACACCATTGAGATGGATCAGGGACTTTGGAGGTTTATCCTATTAGAAGGGTTGTGGCCATTGGAATGGGCACACTCAATTCCCTTGGAGAGGGCAAGTACAGTCCTCAGGTTTGGCTCCAGGGGCTTGAGCCTGTAGGTTGTGTAGGCCAGGGCTGTTGGACAGTTGTCTGAAAACACAAACTCGGCTTATGGTTCGGGTCATAGGTATGGAAGTAGTGACTTACAGACCATGAGGAGAACTCTTCGGGATTTGAAAGAAGGTCGAGTGTGAGGCTCCTGCTCAAGTTTTTGTCTCTGGATATCGTGTCACTCATGGTCGTGGAATTTCTCGGTGACTTCATTGGAAATGGACGAATCTTACTCTCTGGCGGTTTGGCCCCGTCCAAAGTGTTTGGGGTCATTCTGTGGGCTGAAAGAAATCCGTTTTTTTTGGTGTTGTTGTTGTTTTTGTTTTCTTTTTTAACCTCAGGTTTCCCACCAAATGAGGGATTCCAGAGTAGAGCCCTGCCGAGGGGCGACTGGACAATCAGAAATCTGGTTAAAAATTGGGGCCTAGGGACATGTCAAGCCCATTATGACATCTAATGGTCCAGCCATTGAGAGGACTTACTAGGGGACAGGACTCATGCTGAGGGTCACAATGCGTGTGTATGCCTTCGTCGCACTCAAGAATGGGCGGGGCCTCCTGGTGAATGCTGGTTTCTCCTACACTGAATTTTGGACAACGGGCCAACCACAAGGGTTCTTGCCATGGGTAAGGAGGAGTTCTGATTTCTGCATCACACTCACCCCTGGGCAGTGATTGGAGATAAGGTCTCGGTTCTGAAGCCTGAAAACTGAAGTAGGGAAGAGATGATGACCTAAGGCCATGGAGTGTTTTATGTGCTCAGTGTGCGGTCAGCTTTCTGGGTGTTGGTCGGGAGCTCCGGGCTCAGGTTGTGTTCGACAGTGCATTAGTTCCCAGGTTAGACTCTATAATTTGGGTAAAGTCGAGTGCTGTGTAGGTTGATCCTCATTTAAGGTGCCTGGGCAGCTCATGAGGCAATAATTTTTTTTCTAGAGGGCAGGCAGAGTGCTGCATTGTGGGTCCGGAATTGCCAAACTTGAGGGCTTCGGGGCCAGGAGTGTGAGGCCGGAAGTCTGAGAAGACATGCTAGACTTGGGTTTCAGGGCGAGGACACGGCAGGTACCCCGTGCAGATCTGAACCAATATCCCATGCATCTGAAGTCAGGGCGAGGATCAGACGTTGGCTCAGGTTGGAGTTTCTGTGCATGACGGCCGCTTCATGAAGGGAGCGGAATCTCGAGGCCATTGAGGTTTTCCCACGTTGAGAGTTGTGGGATGCCCCCTTCAAGGATTCCTTCTGCGGGACAATTGAGACCTGTTGGACAGCTCCAGGACATCCCATATGGAATGACTCCAGAGCACCGTTCGCGGATGGATGCCTGGGAAGCCCGCCTCGCATTCCAATTGTCTCCTAGCAACAAGACAGTTTAGATCTGATGGCTCTGCTGGAGCAACCGGGGTGGCTGAGTTGAAATGGACTTTCCTGAGGTTGGGTCCTAATGTGTTTTTGTGTCCATGAGGGCCTTGGAATGGGGCGGTGGCACCGGGACCTGAAGTACTCTCCTAAGCTTTGGACATGGCTCCCATGCACGGGTTTCCTTGTGGAGACGAGATGAGTTCTGATGGGTGCCTCAGGAAAACCCCTATGCTCGTATTGGAATCAGGCTTTTGAGGACACATGCCTGTAACCCAAAGCAATGGATCCTATTATGGCCTAGGGTCCTGTCTGGTTCAATCTTCTTCTCTGGGGACATGCATCTATAGTATGAGTGTAGGTCGATTATCAGCTGGTGTCAGACAGCCCTTGTTTATTCCAGGCGACCTACATTATTGGGATGGCCTCAGGGACTTTGGAGGTTTCTCCTAATTTGTACGATTTTGGACCATGGAATGGGCCGAATTCCCATGGATTGGTAGGCACAGTCCTAAAGTGTGGCTCCAGGGGCCCAGCATGGAGGGTGTGTGGCACAAGACTTTGAGAACAGAAGTCTGAAAACACAAACTCAGCTTAGGTTTGGGGACGTAGGTATGGCAGGCCCGATCTACAAACCATGAGAAGAACTCTTCAGGATATGAAGAAAGTGCGAGTCTGAGGCGCTTGCTCAGGCTTTTGTCTCTGGATTTTGTATCAGCGATGGCCGTGGAATGTCGGGGAGGCCTCATGGGCCATGGACGAATCTTCCTCTCTGAGGATTTGGCCCGATTCCCAATTGCTTTTCGTCAATCTGTGGGATGGGAGGACTCATTTCAGTTTTGTTACCTCAGGTGTCCCACCAAAAGAGGAATTCCAAAGCCAAGCCGTGGGGAAGACTGAAGGGACAACCCGAACTATGGTTAAAAATTGGGGCCTAGGGGCATGGCAAGCCCAATATGCTGTCTCTTCATCGAGCCACTTAGTGGCCTTACTTGAGGACTGGGCTTAGCCTTAGGTTCACAATGTGTGTTTGTGACCAATGTGGCCCGCGAGCATGGGCGGGGCCTCAGGGGCCACACTGGTTTCAACTACGCTGAACCGTGGACAACATGCCAACCACAAGGTTTTTGCCATGGGGAAGGAGTTCTGATTTCTGCATCACCTTCAACCCTGGGCAGTGATAGGAGATAAGGTCTAGGTTCTGAAACCTGAAAACCGAGGTTGGGAAGAGATGACGACCTAAGGCCATGGCGGATCGATGTGCCTAGTGTGCGGCCAGCTGTCTGGGAGGGGCCAGGGGGTCGTGGCTTAGGCTGTGTCAGAAAGGGCATTAGTGCCCTGGTCAGCCTATGTATTTGGGGTACAGCCAAGGTCGGTGTAGGTTGATCCTCATTTGTGGTTACTGGGTAGCCTCAGAGGGCAATGTTTTTCTTCTGGAGGGCAGGCAGAGTGCTGCATTGTAGTTCTGGATTGCCAAACTGGAGCGCTTGTGTGCCAGTAGTCTGACGACAAATGTCTGAGAACACAAGCTAGGCTTAGGTTTCTGGGTGAGGCCATGGCAGGCACAATCTACAGACCTAATCGAGATCTCGTGCATCTGAAGTCAGGGCGAGGATCAGACGATCGCTCAGGTTGGAGTTTCTGTCCCTGATGGCCCCTTCAGGAATGGGGGGGCATCACGAGGCCATGGGGGTTTTCCCACGATGGGAGTTGTGAGAAGCTCCAAACTGCAGAGAGTCTTCTGCAGGACAATTGAGACCTGTTGTTTGGCTCCAGGCCAATGATTCTGAGCAGGGTTCTAAGGATGGATGGCTGGGTAGCCCACCTCGCATTCCAATTGTCTCCTAGCAACAAGACAGGTTAGATCTCCTGGATCTGTGGAGAGGAACGGAGGACGCTGAGTTGAAATGGACACCCCTGGGGATGGGTCCTTATGTGCTTTTGTGTCTATGGAGACCTTGGAATGAAGCGGTGGCACTGGGGCCCTAAAGGGTTCTCCTAAACAGAGGCTTTGACACAGCTGCAAAGTGCAAGTTTCCCATGTGTAGATGAGATGTTTTCTGATGGGTGAGACAAGAAACAGCTATATGCTGCTTTTGAAACCAGACCTCTGAGGAGAGATGCCTGGAAATCAAAGCAATGGATCTGATTAATTCCTAGGGGCCTGTTCTTTCCTTTTTACCTCTGGGGACATCTGTCTATGGGTCTGAGTGCAGGTAGGTGCTCAGTTGGTCTCAGATTGCCCCTGTTTTTCCTGGGAAGCCACCACCATTGAGATGGATCAGGGACTTTGGAGTTTTATCCTATTAGAAGGATTGTGGCCATTGGAATGGGCACACACAATTCCCTTGGAGAGGGCAAGTACAGTCCTCAGGTTTGGCTCCAGGGGCTTGAGCTTGTAGGTTGTGTAGGCCAGGGCTGTTGGACAGTTGTCTGAAAACACAAACTCGGCTTATGGTTCGGGTCATAGGTATGGAAGTAGTGACTTACAGAACATGAGGAGACTCTTCGGCATTTGAAAGAAGGTCGAGTGTGAGGCTCCTGCTCAAGTTTTTGTCTCTGGATATCGTGTCACTCATGGTCGTGGAATTTCTCGGTGACTTCATTGGAAATGGACGAATCTTACTCTCTGGCGGTTTGGCCCCGTCCAAAGTGTTTGGGGTCATTCTGTGGGCTGAAAGAAATCCGTTTTTTTTGGTGTTGTTGTTGTTTTTGTTTTCTTTTTTAACCTCAGGTTTCCCACCAAATGAGTGATTCCAGAGTAGAGCCCTGCCGAGGGGCGACTGGACAATCAGAAATCTGGTTAAAAATTGGGGCCTAGGGACATGTCAAGCCCATTATGACATCTAATGTTCCAGCCATTGAGAGGACTTACTAGGGGACAGGACTCATGCTGAGGGTCACAATGCGTGTGTATGCCTTCGTCGCACTCAAGAATGGGCGGGGCATCCTGGTGAATGCTGGTTTCTCCTACACTGAATTTTGGAAAACGGGCCAACCACAAGGGTTCTTGCCATGGGTAAGGAGGAGTTCTGATTTCTGCATCACACTCACCCCTGGGCAGTGATTGGAGATAAGGTCTCGGTTCTGAAGCCTGAAAACTGAGGTAGGGAAGAGATGATGACTTAAGGCCATGGCGGGTTTTATGTGCTCAGTGTGCGGTCAGCTTTCTGGGTGTTGGTCAGGAGGTCCGGGCTCAGGTTGTGTTCGACAGTGCATTAGTTCCCAGGTTAGACTCTATAATTTGGGTAAAGTCGAGTGCTGTGTAGGTTGATCCTCATTTAAGGTGCCTGGGCAGCTCATGAGGCAATAATTTTTTTTCTAGAGGGCAGGCAGAGTGCTGCATTGTGGGTCCGGAATTGCCAAACTTGAGGGCTTCGGGGCCAGGAGTGTGAGGCCGGAAGTCTGAGAAGACATGCTAGACTTGGGTTTCAGGGCGAGGACACGGCAGGTACCCCGTGCAGATCTGAACCAATATCTCATGCATCTGAAGTCAGGGCGAGGATCAGACGTTGGCTCAGGTTGGAGTTTCTGTGCATGACGGCCGCTTCATGAAGGGAGCGGAATCTCGAGGCCATTGAGGTTTTCCCACGTTGAGAGTTGTGGGATGCCCCCTTCAAGGATTCCTTCTGCGGGACAATTGAGACCTGTTGGACAGCTCCAGGACATCCCATATGGAATGACTCCAGAGCACCGTTCGCGGATGGATGCCTGGGAAGCCCGCCTCGCATTCCAATCGTCTCCTAGCAACAAGACAGTTTAGATCTGATGGCTCTGCTGGAGCAACCGGGGTGGCTGAGTTGAAATGGACTTTCCTGAGGTTGGGTCCTAATGTGTTTTTGTGTCCATGAGGGCCTTGGAATGGGGCGGTGGCACCGGGACCTGAAGTACTCTCCTAAGCTTTGGACATGGCTCCCATGCACGGGTTTCCTTGTGGAGACGAGATGAGTTCTGATGGGTGCCTCAGGAAAACCCCTATGCTCGTATTGGAATCAGGCTTTTGAGGACACATGCCTGTAACCCAAAGCAATGGATCCTATTATGGCCTAGGGTCCTGTCTGGTTCAATCTTCTTCTCTGGGGACATGCATCTATAGTATGAGTGTAGGTCGATTATCAGCTGGTGTCAGACAGCCCTTGTTTATTCCAGGCGACCTACATTATTGGGATGGCCTCAGGGACTTTGGAGGTTTCTCCTAATTTGTACGATTTTGGACCATGGAATGGGCCGAATTCCCATGGATTGGTAGGCACAGTCCTAAAGTGTGGCTCCAGGGGCCCAGCATGGAGGGTGTGTGGCACAAGACTTTGAGAACAGAAGTCTGAAAACACAAACTCAGCTTAGGTTTGGGGACGTAGGTATGGCAGGCCCGATCTACAAACCATGAGAAGAACTCTTCAGGATATGAAGAAAGTGCGAGTCTGAGGCGCTTGCTCAGGCTTTTGTCTCTGGATTTTGTATCAGCGATGGCCGTGGAATGTCGGGGAGGCCTCATGGGCCATGGACGAATCTTCCTCTCTGAGGATTTGGCCCGATTCCCAATTGCTTTTCGTCAATCTGTGGGATGGGAGGACTCATTTCAGTTTTGTTACCTCAGGTGTCCCACCAAAAGAGGAATTCCAAAGCCAAGCCCTGGGGAAGACTGAAGGGACAACCCGAACTATGGTTAAAAATTGGGGCCTAGGGGCATGGCAAGCCCAATATGCTGTCTCTTCATCGAGCCACTTAGTGGCCTTACTTGAGGACTGGGCTTAGCCTTAGGTTCACAATGTGTGTTTGTGACCAATGTGGCCCGCGAGCATGGGCGGGGCCTCAGGGGCCACACTGGTTTCAACTACGCTGAACCTTGGACAACATGCCAACCACAAGGTTTCTTGCCATGGGAAAGGAGTTCTGATTTCTATATCACCTTCAACCCTGGGCAGTGATAGGAGATAAGGTCTAGGTTCTGAAACCTAAAAACCGAGGTTGGGAAGAGATGACGACCTAAGGCCATGGCGGATCGATGTGCCTAGTGTGCAGCCAGCTGTCTGGGAGGGGCCAGGGGGTCGTGGCTCAGGCTGAGTCAGCAAGGGCATTAGTGCCCTGGTCAGCCTATGTATTTGTGGTACAGCCAAGGTCGGTGTAGGTTGATCCTCATTTGTGGTTACTGGGTAGCCTCAGAGGGCAATGTTTTTCTTCTGGAGGGCAAGCAGAGTGCTGCATTGTAGTTCTGGAATGCCAAACTGGAGCGCTTGTGTGCCAATAGTCTGACGACAAAAGTCTGAGAACACAAGCTAGGCTTAGGTTTCTGGGTGAGGCCATGGCAGGCACAATCTACAGACCTAATCGAGATCTCGTGCATCTGAAGTCAGGGCGAGGATCAGACGATCGCTCAGGTTGGAGTTTCTGTCCCTGATGGCCCCTTCAGGAATGGGGGGGCATCACGAGGCCATGGGGGTTTTCCCACGATGGGAGTTGTGAGAAGCTCCAAACTGCAGAGAGTCTTCTGCAGGACAATTGAGACCTGTTGTTTGGCTCCAGGCCAATGATTCTGAGCAGGGTTCTAAGGATGGATGGCTGGGTAGCCCACCTCGCATTCCAATTGTCTCCTAGCAACAAGACAGGTTAGATCTCCTGGATCTGTGGAGAGGAACGGAGGACGCTGAGTTGAAATGGACACCCCTGGGGATGGGTCCTTATGTGCTTTTGTGTCTATGGAGACCTTGGAATGAAGCGGTGGCACTGGGGCCCTAAAGGGTTCTCCTAAACAGAGGCTTTGACACAGCTCCAACGTGCAAGTTTCCCATGTGTAGATGAGATGTTTTCTGATGGGTGAGACAAGAAACAGCTATATGCTGCTTTTGAAACCAGACCTCTGAGGCGAGATGCCTGGAAATGAAAGCAATGGATCTGATTAATTCCTAGGGGCCTGTTCTTTCCTTTTTACCTCTGGGGACATCTGTCTATGGGTCTGAGTGCAGGTAGGTGCTCAGTTGGTCTCAGATTGCCCCTGTTTTTCCTGGGAAGCCTCCACCATTGAGATGGATCAGGGACTTTGGAGTTTTATCCTATTAGAAGGGTTGTGGCCATTGGAATGGGCACACACAATTCCCTTGGAGATGGCAAGTACAGTCCTCAGGTTTGGCTCCAGGGGCTTGAGCCTGTAGGTTGTGTAGGCCAGGGCTGTTGGACAGTTGTCTGAAAACACAAACTCGGCTTATGGTTCGGGTCATAGGTATGGAAGTAGTGACTTACAGACCTTGAGGAGAACTCTTCAGGATTTGAAAGAAGGGCGAGTGTGAGGCTCCTGCTCAAGTTTTTGTCTCTGGATATCGTGTCACTCATGGTCGTGGAATTTCTCGGTGACTTCATGGGAAATGGACGAATCTTACTCTCTGGCGGTTTGGCCCCGTCCAAAGAGTTTGGGGTCATTCTGTGGGCTGAAAGAAGTCCGTTTTTTTTTGGTGTTGTTGTTGTTTTTGTTTTCTTTTTTAACCTCAGGTTTCCCACCAAATGAGGGATTCCAGAGTAGAGCCCTGGGGAGGGGCGACTGGACAATCAGAAATCTGGTTAAAAATTGGGGCCTAGGGACATGTCAAGCCCATTATGACATCTAATGGTCCAGCCACTGAGAGGACTTACTAGAGGACAGGACTCATGCTGAGGGTCACAATACGTGTGTATGCCCTCGTCGCACTCAAGAATGGGCGGGGCCTCAGGGTGAATGCTGGTTTCTCCTACACTGAATGTTGGACAACGGGCCAACCACAAGGGTTTTTGCCATGGGTAAGGAGGAGTTCTGATTTCTGCATCACACTCACCCCTGGGCAGTGATTGGAGATAAGGTCTCGGTTCTGAAGCCTGAAAACTGAGGTAGGGAAGAGATGATGACTTAAGGCCATGGCGGGTTTTATGTGCTCAGTGTGTGGTCAGCTTTCTGGGTGTTGGTCAGGAGGTCCGGGCTCAGGTTGTGTTCGACAGTGCATTAGTTCCCAGGTTAGACTCTATAATTTGGGTCAAGTCGAGTGCTGTGTAGGTTGATCCTCATTTAAGGTGCCTGGGCAGCTCATGAGGCAATAAGTTTTTTTTCTAGAGGGCAGGCAGAGTGCTGCATTGTGGGTCCGGAATTGCCAAACTTGAGGGCTTCGGGGCCAGGAGTGTGAGGCCGGAAGTCTGAGAAGACATGCTAGACTTGGGTTTCAGGGCGAGGACACGGCAGGTACCCCGTGCAGATCTGAACCAATATCTCATGCATCTGAAGTCAGGGCGAGGATCAGACGTTGGCTCAGGTTGGAGTTTCTGTGCATGACGGCCGCTTCATGAAGGGAGCGGAATCTCGAGGCCATTGAGGTTTTCCCACGTTGAGAGTTGTGGGATGACCCCTTCAAGGATTCCTTCTGCGGGACAATTGAGACCTGTTGGACAGCTCCAGGACATCCCATATGGAATGACTCCAGAGCACCGTTCGCGGATGGATGCCTGGGAAGCCCGCCTCGCATTCCAATTGTCTCCTAGCAACAAGACAGTTTAGATCTGATGGCTCTGCTGGAGCAACCGGGGTGGCTGAGTTGAAATGGACTTTCCTGAGGTTGGGTCCTAATGTGTTTTTGTGTCCATGAGGGCCTTGGAATGGGGCGGTGGCACCGGGACCTGAAGTACTCTCCTAAGCTTTGGACATGTCTCCCATGCACGGGTTTCCTTGTGGAGACGAGATGAGTTCTGATGGGTGCCTCAGGAAAACCCCTATGCTCGTATTGGAATCAGGCTTTTGAGGACACATGCCTGTAACCCAAAGCAATGGATCCTATTATGGCCTAGGGTCCTGTCTGGTTCAATCTTCTTCTCTGGGGACATGCATCTATAGTATGAGTGTAGGTCGATTATCAGCTGGTGTCAGACAGCCCTTCTTTGTTCCAGCGACCTACATTATTGGGATGGCCTCAGGGACTTTGGAGGTTTCTCCTAATTTGTACGATTTTGGACCATGGAATGGGCCGAATTCCCATGGATTGGTAGGCACAGTCCTAAAGTGTGGCTCCAGGGGCCCAGCATGGAGGGTGTGTGGCACAAGACTTTGAGAACAGAAGTCTGAAAACACAAACTCAGCTTAGGTTTGGGGACGTAGGTATGGCAGGCCCGATCTACAAACCATGAGAAGAACTCTTCAGGATATGAAGAAAGTGCGAGTCTGAGGCCCTTTCTCAGGCTTTTGTCTCTGGATTTTGTATCAGCGATGGCCGTGGAATGTCGGGGAGGCCTCATGGGGGATGGACGAATCTTCCTCTCTAAGGATTTGGCCCGATTCCCAATTGCTTTTCGTCAATCTGTGGGATGGGAGGACTCATTTCAGTTTTGTTACCTCAGGTGTCCCACCAAAAGAGGAATTCCAAGCCAAGCCCTGGGGAAGACTGAAGGGACAACCTGAACTATGGTTAAAAATTGGGTCCTAGGGGCATGGCAAGTCCAATATGCTGTCTCTTCATCCCACCACTTAGTGGCCTTACTTGAGGACTGGGCTTAGCCTTAGGTTCACAATGTGGGTTTGTGACCAATGTGGCCCGCGAGCATGGGCGAGGCCTCAGGGGCCACACTGGTTTCAACTACGCTGAACCTTGGACAACATGCCAACCACAAGGTTTCTTGCCATGGGGAAGGAGTTCTGATTTCTGCATCACCTTCAACCCTGGGCAGTGATAGGAGATAAGGTCTAGGTTCTGAAACCTGAAAACCGAGGTTGGGAAGAGATGACGACCTAAGGCCATGGCGGATCGATGTGCCTAGTGTGCGGCCAGCTGTCTGGGAGGGGCCAGGGGGTCCAGGCTCAGGCTGTGTCAGAAAGGGCAATAGTGCCCTGGTCAGCCTATGTATTTGTGGGACAGCCAAGGTCGGTGCAGGTTGATCCTCATTTGGGGTTACTGGGCAGCCCCAGAGGGCAATGTTTTTCTTCTGGGTGGCAGGCAGAGTGCTGCATTGTAGTTCTGGATTGCCAAACTGGAGCGCTTGTGTGCCAGTAGTCTGACGACAAAAGTCTGAGAACACAAGCTAGGCTTAGGTTTCTGGGTGAGGCCATGGCAGGCACAATCTACAGACCTAATCGAGATCTCGTGCATCTGAAGTCAGGGCGAGGATCAGACGATCGCTCAGGTTGGAGTTTCTGTCCCTGATGGCCCCTTCATGAATGGGGGGGCATCACGAGGCCATGGGGGTTTTCCCACGATGGGAGTTGTGAGAAGCTCCAAACTGCAGAGAGTCTTCTGCAGGACAATTGAGACCTGTTGTTTGGCTCCAGGCCAATGATTCTGAGCAGGGTTCTAAGGATGGATGGCTGGGTAACCCACCTCACAATCCATTTGTCTCCTAGCAACAAGACAGGTTAGATCTCCTGGATCTGTGGAGAGCAACCGAGGACGTTGTGTTGAAATGGACACTCCTGGGGATGGGTCCTAATGTGCTTTTGTGTCTATGGAGACCTTGGAATGAAGCGGTGGCACTGGGGCCCTAAAGGGTTCTCCTAAACAGAGGCTTTGACACAGCTCCAACGTGCAAGTTTCCCATGTGTAGATGAGATGTTTTCTGATGGGTGAGTCAAGAAACAGCTAGATGCTGCTTTTGAAATCCAGGCCTCTGAGGAGAGATGCCTGGAAACCAAAGCAATGTATCTGATTAGTGCCTTGGGGCCTGTTCTTTCCTTTTTACCACTGGGGAAATCTGTCTATGGGTCTGAGTGCAGGTAGGTGCTCATTTGGGCTCAGATTGCCCTTGTTTTTCCTGGGAATCCACCACTATTGAGATGGATCAGGGATTTTGGAGGTTTATGTTATTAGAAGGGTTGTGGCCATTGGAATGGGCACACAGAATTCCCTTGGAGAGGGCAAGTACAGTCCTCAGGTTTGGCTCCAGGGGCCTGAGCCTGTAGGTTGTGTAGGCCAGGGCTGTTTGGACAGTTGTCTGAAAACACAAACTCGGCTTATGTTTCGGGTCATAGGTATGGCAGGACTGATCTACAGACCATGAGGGGAACTCTTCGTGATTTGAAAGAAGGGCGAGTGTGAGTCTTCTGCTCAAGTTTTTGTCTCTGGATATCGTGTCACTCATGGTCGTGGATTTTCTGGGTGACTTCATGGGAAATGGACGAGTCTTACTCTCTGGTGGCTTGGCCCTGTCCAAAGATTTTGGTGTCATTCTGTGGGCGTCAAGAAGTCCGTTTTTTTTTTTGTTGTTGTTGTTGTTGTTTTCTTTTTTAACCTCAGGCGTAACACCAAATGAGGGATTCCAGAGTAGAGCCCTGGGGAGGGGCGACTGGACAATCAGAAATCTGGTTAAAAATTGGGGCCTAGGGACATGTCAAGCCCATTATGACATCTAATGGACCAGCCACTGAGAGGACTTACTAGAGGACAGGACTCATGCTGAGGGTCACAATGCGTGTGTATGCCCTCGTCTCACTCAAGAATGGGCGGGGCCTCAGGGTGAATACTGGTTTCTCCTACACTGAACTTTGGACAACGTGCCAACCACAAGGGTTCTTGCCATGGGTAAGGAGGAGTTCTGATTTCTGCATCACACTCACTCCTGCGCAGTGATTGTAGATAAGGTCTCGGTTCTGAAGCCTGAAAACTGAGGTAGCAAAGAGATGATGACCTAAGGCCATGGCGGGTTTTATGTGCTCAGTGTGCGGTCAGCTTTCTGGTTGCTGGTCAGGAGGTCTGGGGTCAGGCTATGTTCGACAGTGCATTAGTGCCCAGTTTAGACTATATAATTTGGGTAAAGTCGAGTGCTGTGTATGTTGATCCTCATTTAAGGTGCCTGTGCAGCTCTTGATGCAAAAATTTTTATCTAGAGGGCAGGCAGAGTGCTGCATTGTGGGTCCGGAATTGCCAAACTTGAGGGCTTCGGGGCCAGGAGTGTGAGGCCGAAAGTCTGAGAAGACAAGCTAGACTTGGGTTTCAGGGCGAGGGCACGGCAGGTACGCCCTGCAGATCTGAACCAATATCTCAAGCATCTGAAGTCAGGGCGAGGATCAGACGTTGGCTCAGGTTGGAGTTTCTGTGCATGACGGCTGCTTCATGAAGGGAGCGGAATCTCGAGGCCATTGAGGTTTTCCCACGTTGGGAGTTGTGGGATGCCCCCTTCAAGGATTCCTTCTGCGGGACAATTGAGACCTGTTGGACAGCTCCAGGACATCCCATATGGATTGAATCCAGAGCACCGTTCGCAGATGGATGCCTGGGAAGCCCGCCTCCCATTCCTATTGTCTCCTACCAACAAGACAGTTTAGATCTGATGGCTATGCTGGAGCAACCGGGGTGGCTGAGTTGAAATGGACTTTCCTGAGAATGGGTCCTAATGTGTTTTTCTGACCATGAGGGCCTTGGAATGGGGCGGTGGCACCGGGACCCTGACGTACTCTCCTAAGATTTGGACATGGCTCCCAAGCACAGGTTTCCTTGTGGAGACGAGATGAGTTCTGATGGGTGCCTCAGGAAAACCCCTATGCTCGTATTTTAATCAGGCTTTTGAGGACACATGCCTGTAACCCAAAGCAATGGATCCTATTATGGCCTAGGGTTCTGTCTGGTTCAATCTTCTTCTCTGGGGACATCCATCTATGGTATGAGTGGAGGTCGATTATCAGCTGGTGTCAGACAGCCCTTGTTTGTTCCAGGCGACCTACACTATTGGGATGGCCTCAGGGACTTTGGAGGTTTCTCCTAATTTGTACGATTTTGGACCATGGAATGGGCCGAATTCCCATGGATTGGTAGGCACAGTCCTAATGTGTGGCTCCAGGGGCCCAGCATGGAGGGTGTGTGGCACAAGACTTTGAGAACAGAAGTCTGAAAACACAAACTCAGCTTAGGTTTGGGGACGTAGGTATGGCAGGCCCGATCTACAAACCATGAGAAGAACTCTTCAGGATATGAAGAATGTGCGAGTCTGAGGCGCTTGCTCAGGCTTTTGTCTCTGGATTTTGTATCAGCGATGGCCGTGGAATGTCGGGGAGGCCTCATGGGGGATGGACGAATCTTCCTCTGTGAGGATTTGGCCCGATTCCCAATTGCTTTTCGTCAATCTGTGGGATGGGAGGACTCATTTCAGTTTTGTTACCTCAGGTGTCCCACCAAAAGAGGAATTCCAAGCCAAGCCCTGGGGAAGACTGAAGGGACAACCCGAACTATGGTTAAAAATTGGGTCCTAGGGGCATGGCAAGTCCAATATGCTGTCTCTTCATCCCGCCACTTAGTGGCCTTACTTGAGGACTGGGCTTAGCCTTAGGTTCACAATGTGGGTTTGTGACCAATGTGGCCCGCGAGCATTGGCGGGGCCTCAGGGGCCACACTGGTTTCAACTACGCTGAACCTTGGACAACATGCCCACCACAAGGTTTCTTCCCATGGGGAAGGAGTTCTGATTTCTGCATCACCTTCAACCCTGGGCAGTGATAGGAGATAAGGTCTAGGTTCTGAAACCTGAAAACCGAGGTTGGGAAGAGATGACGACCTAAGGCCATGGCGGATCGATGTGCCTAGTGTGCGGCCAGGTGTCTGGGAGGGGCCAGGGGGTCCAGGCTCAGGCTGTGTCAGAAAGGGCAATAGTGCCCTGGTCAGCCTATGTATTGGGGGTACAGCCAAGGTCGCTGCAGGTTGATCCTCATTTGGGGTTACTGGGTAGCCCCAGAGGACAATGTTTTTTCTTCGGGAGGGCAGGCAGAGTGCTGCATTGTACTTCTGGATTGCCAAACTGGAGGGTTTGTGGACCATTAGTCTGACGACAAAAGTCTGAGAACACAAGCTAGGCTTAGGTTTCTGGGTGAGGCCATGGCAGGCACAATCCACAGAACTGAATAGAGATCTCGTGCATCTGAAGTCAGGGCGAGGTTCAGACGATCGCTCAGGTTGTAGTTTCTGCCCCTGATGGCCCCTTCATGAATGTCGGGGCATCACGAGGCCATGGGGGTTTTCACACAATGAGAGTTGTGAGAAGCTCCAAACTGCAGAGAGTCTTCTGTAGGACAATTGTGACCTGTAGTTTGGATCCAGGCCAATGATTCTGAGCAGGGTTCTAAGGATGGATGGCTGGTTAGCCCACCTCGCATTCCAATTGTCTCCTAGCAACAAGACAGGTTAGATCTCCTGGATCTGTGGGGAGCAACAGAGGACGCTGAGTTGAAATAGACACCCCTGGGGATGGGTCCTAATGTGCTTTTGTGTCTATGGAGACCTTGGAATGAAGCGGTGGCACTGGGGCCCTAAAGGGTTCTCCTAAACAGAGGCTTTGACACAGCTCCAACGTGCAAGTTTCCCATGTGTAGATGAGATGTTTTCTGATGGGTGAGTCAAGAAACAGCTAGATGCTGCTTTGGAAATCCAGGCCTCTGAGGAGAGAGGCCTGGAAACCAAAGCAATGGATCTGATTAGTGCCTAGGGGCCTGTTCTTTCCTTTTTACCTCTGGGGACATCTGTCTATGGGTCTGAGTGCAGGTAGGTGCTCAGTTGGGCTCAGATTGCCCTTGTTTTTCCTGGGAAGCCACCACTATTGAGTTGGATCAGGGACTTTGGAGGTTTATCCTATTAGAAGGGTTGTGGCCATTGGAATGGGCACACACAATTCCCTTGGAGAGGGCAAGTACAGTCCTCAGGTTTGGCTCCAGCGGCCTGAGCCTGGAGGTTGTGTAGGCCAGGGCTGTTTGGACAGTTGTCTGAAAACACAAACTTGGCTTATGTTTCGGGTCATAGGTATGGCAGGACTGATCTACAGACCATGAGGAGAACTCTTCGGGATTTGAAAGAAGGGCGAGTGTGAGGCTCCTGCTCAAGGTTTTGTCTCTGGATATCGTGTCACTCATGGTCGTGGAATTTCTGGGTGACATCATGGGAAATGGACGAGTCTTACTCTCTGGTGGTTTGGCCCCGTCTAAAGAGTTTGGGGTCATTCTGTGGGCTGGAAGAAGTCCGTTTTTTTTTTTGTTGTTGTTGTTGTTGTTTTCTTTTTAACCTCAGGTGTCCCCCAAAATGAGGGATTCCAGAGTAGAGCCCTGGGGAGGGGCGACTGGACAATCAGAAATCTGGTTAAAAATTGGGGCCTAGGGACATGTCAAGCCCATTATGACATCTAATGGTCCAGCCACTGAGAGGACTTACTAGAGGACAGGACTCATGCTGAGGGTCGCAATGCGTGTGTATGCCCTCGTCGCACTCAAGAATGGGCGGGGCCTCAGGGTGAATGCTGGTTTCTCCTACACTGAACGTTGGACAACGTGCCAAACACAGGGGTTCTTGCCATGGGTTAGGAGGAGTTCTGATTTCTGCATCACACTCACCCCTAGGCAGTGATTGGAGATAAGGTCTCGGTTCTGAAGCCTGAAAACTGAGGTAGGGAAGAGATGACAACCTAAGGCCATGGCGGGTTTTATGTGCTCAGTGTGCGGTCATCTTTCTGGGTGTTGGTCAGGAGTTCCGGGCTCAGGTTGTGTTTGACAGTGCATTAGTGCCCAGGTTAGACTGTATAATTTGGGTAAATTCGAGTGCCTTGTAGGTAGATCCTCATTTAAGGTGCCTGGGCAGCTCATGAGGCAATAATTTTTTTTCTAGAGGGCAGGCAGAGTGCTGCATTGTGGGTCCGGAATTGCCAATCTTGAGGGCTTCGGGGCCAGGAGTGTGAGGACGGAAGTCTGAGAAGACAAGCTAGACTTGGGTTTCAGGGCGAGGGCACGGCAGGTACCCTTTGCAGATTTGAACCAATATCACATGCATCTGAAGTCAGGGCGAGGATCAGACGTTGGCTCAGGTTGGAGTTTCTGTGCATGACGGCCACTTCATGAAGGGAGCGGAATCTCGAGGCCATTGAGGTTTTCCCACGTTGGGAGTTGTGGGATGCCCCCTTCAAGGATTCCTTCTGCGGGACAATTGAGACCTGATGGACAGCTCCAGGACATCCCATATGGAATGACTCCAGAGCACCGTTCGCGGATGGATGCCAGGGAAGCCCGCCTCGCATTCATTTGTCTCCTAGCAACAAGACAGTTTAAGATCTGATGGCTCTGCCGGAGCAACTGGGGTGGCTGAGTTGAAATGGACTTTCCTGAGGATGGGTCCTAATGTTTTTTTGTGTCCATGAGGGCCTTGGAAAGGGGCGGTTGCACCGGGACACTGAAGTACTCACCTGAGCTTTGGACATGGCTCCTTGCACAGGTATCCTTGTGGAGACGAGATGAGTTCTGATTGATGCCTCAGGAAAACACCTATGCTCGTATATTAATCAGGCTTTTGAGCACACATGCCTGTAACCCAAAGCAATGGATCCTATTATGGCCTAGGGTATTGTCTGGTTCAATCTTCTTCTCTGGGGACAACCATCTATGGTATGAGTGGAGGTCGATTATCAGCTGGTGTCAGACAGCCCTTGTTTGTTCTGGGCGACCTACACTATTGAGACGGCCTCAGGGACTTTGGAGGTTTCTCCTAATTTGTACGATTTTGGACCATGGAATGGGCAGAATTCCCATGGATTGGTAGGCACAGTCCTAATGTGTGGCTCCAGGGGCCCAGCCTGGAGGGTGTGTGGCCCAAGACTTTGAGAACAGAAGTCTGAAAACACAAACTCAGCTTAGGTTTGGGGACGTAGGTATGGCAGGCCCGATCTACAAACCATGAGAAGAACTCTTCAGGATATGAAGAAAGTGCGAGTCTGAGGCGCTTGCTCAGGCTTTTGTCTCTGGATTTTGTATCAGCGATGGCCGTGGAATGTCGGGGAGGCCTCATGGGCCATGGACGAATATTCCTCTCTGAGGATTTGGCCCGATTCCCAATTGCTTTTCGTCAATCTGTGGGATGGGAGGACTCATTTCAGTTTTGTTACCTCAGGTGTCCCACCAAAAGAGGAATTCCAAAGTCAAGCCGTGGGGAAGACTGAAGAGACAACCCGGACTATGGTTAAAATTTGGGGCATAGGGGCATGGCAAGCCCAATATGCTGTCTCTTCATCCAGCCACTGAGTGACCTTACTTGAGGACTGGGATCAGCCTGAGGTTCACAATGTGATTTTGTGACCAATGTGGCCCGCGAGCATGGGCGGGGCCTCAAGGGCCACACTGGTTTCAACTACACTGAACGTTGGACAACATGCCAACCACAAGGTTTCTTGCCATGGGGAAGGAGTTCTGATTTCTGCAACACCTTCAACCCTGGGCAGTGATTTGAGATAAGGTCTAGGTTCTGAAACCTGAAAACTGATGTTGGGAAGAAATGAAGACCTAAGGCCATGGCGGCTCGATGTGCTCAGTGTGCGGCCAGCTGTCTGGGAGGGGCCTAGGAGTCCAGGCTCAGGCTGTGTCAGAAAGGGCATTAGTGCCCTGGTCAGCCTATGTATTTGGGGTACAGCCAAGGTCGGTGCAGGTTGATCCTCATTTGGGGTTACTGGGTAGCCCCAGAGGACAATGTTTTTCTTCTGGAGGGCCGGCAGAGTGCTGCATTGTTGTTCTGGATTGCCAAACTGGAGGGCTTGTGGGCCAGTAGTCTGACGACAAAAGTCTGAGAACACAAGCTAGGCTAAGGTTTCTGGGTGAGGCCATGGCAGGCACAATCTACAGACCTGAATCGAGGTCTCGTGCATCTGAAGTCAGGGCGAGGATTAGACGATCGCTCAGGTTAGAGTTTCTGTCCCTGATGGCCCCTTCATGAATGGGCGGGGCATCACGAGGCCATGGGTGTTTTCCCACGATGGGAGTTGTGAGAAGCTCCAAACTGCAGAGAGTCTTCTGCAGGACAATTGAGACCTGTTGTTTGGCTCCAGGCCAATGATTCTGAGCAGGGTTCTAAGGATGGATGGCTGGGTAGCCCACCACGCATTCCAATTGTCTCCTAGCAACAAGACAGGTTAGATCTCCTGGATCTGTGGGGAGCAACTGAGGCCGCTGAGTTGAAATGGACACCCCTGGGGATGGGTCCTAACGTGCTTTTGTGTCTATGGAGACCTTGGAATGAAGCGGTGGCACTGGGGCCCTAAAGGGTTCTCCTAAACAGAGGCTTTGACACAGCTCCAACGTGCAAGTTTCCCATGTGTAGATGAGATGTTTTCTGATGGGTGAGTCAAGAAACAGCTATATGCTGCTTTTTAAATCCAGACCTCTGAGGGAGATGCCTGGAAACCAAAGCAATGGATCTGATTAGTGCCTAGGGGCCTGTTCTTTCCTTCATACCTCTGGGGACATCTGTCTATGGGTCTGAGTGCAGGTAGGTGCTCAGTTGGGCTCAGATTGCCCCTGTTTTTCCTGGGAAACCACCACTATTGAGATGGATCAGGGACTTTGGAGGTTTATCCTATTAGAAGGGTTGTGGCCATTGGAATGGGCACACACAATTCCCTTGGAGAGGGCAAGTACAGTCCTCAGGTTTGGCTCCAGGGGCCTGAGCCTGTAGGTTGTGTAGGCCAGGGCTGTTTGGACAGTTGTCTGAAAACACAAACTCGGCTTATGTTTCGGGTCATAGGTATGGCATGACTGATCTACAGACCATGAGGAGAACTCTTCGGGATTTGAAAGAAGGGCGAGTGTGAGGCTCCTGCTCAAGTTTTTGTCTCTGGATATCGTGTCACTCATGGACGTGGAATTTCTGGGTGACTTCATGGGAAATGGACGAGTCTTACTCTCTGGTGGTTTGGCCCCGTCCAAAGAGTTTGGGGTCATTCTGTGCGCTGGAAGAAGTCCGTTTTTTTTTTTTGTTGTTGTTGTTTTTTTCTTTTTTAACCTCAGGTGTCCCACCAAATGAGGGATTCCAGAGTAGAGCCCTGGGATTGGGGCGACTGGACTATCAGTAATCTGGTTAAAAATTGGGGCCTAGGGCCATGTCAAGGCCATTATGACATCTAATGGTCCAGCCACTGAGAGGACTTACTAGAGGACAAGATTCATGATGAGGGTCACAATGCGTGTGTATGCCATCGTCGCACTCAAGAATGGGCGGGGCCTCAGGGTGAATGCTGGTTTCTCCTACACTGAACATTGGACAACGTGCCAACCACAAGGGTTCTTGCCATGGGTAAGAGGAGTTCTGATTTCTGCATCACACTCACCCCTGGGCAGTGATTGGGATAAGGTCTCGGTTCTGAAGCCTGAAAACTGAGGTAGGGAAGAGATGATGACCTAAGGCCATGGCGGGTTTTATGTGCTCAGTGTGCGGTCAGCTTTCTGGGTGTTGGTCAGGAGGTCCGGGCTCAGGTTGTGTTCGACAGTGCATTAGTGCCCAGGTTAGACTATATAATTTGGGTAAAGTTGAGTGCTGTGTAGGTTTACCCTCATTTAAGGTGCCTGGGCAGCTCATGAGGCAATAATTTTTATTTTCTAGAGTGCAGGCAGAGTGCTGCATTGTGGGTCCGGAATTGCCAAACTTGAGGGCTTCGGGGCCAGGAGTGTGAGGACAGAATTCTGAGAAGACAAGCTAGACTTGGGTTTCAGGGCGAGGGCACGGCAGGTACCCCCTGCAGATCTGAACCAATATCTCATGCATCTGAAGTCAGGGCGAGGATCAGACGTTGGCTCAGGTTGGAGTTTCTGAGCATGACGGCTGCTTCATGAAGGGAGCGGAATCTCGAGGCCATTGAGGTTTTCCCTCGTTGGGAGTTGTGGGATGCCCCCTTCAAGGATTCCTTCTGCGGGACAATTGAGACCTGTTGGACAGCTCCAGGACATCCCATATGGAATGACTCCAGAGCACCGTTCGCGGATGGATGCCTGGGAAGCCCGCCTCCATTCCAATTGTCTCCTAGCAACAAGACAGTTTAGATCTCAGGACTCTGCGGGAGCAACCGGGGTGGCTGAGTTGAAATGGACTTTCCCGAGGATGGGTCCTAATGTGTTTTTGTGTCCATGAGGGCCTTGGAATGGGGCGGTGGCACCGGGACCCTGAAGTACTCTCCTAAGCTTTGGACATGGCTCCCATGCACAGGTTTCCTTGTGGAGACGAGATGAGTTCTGATGGGTGCCTCAGGAAAACCCCTATGCTCGTATTGGAATCAGAATTTTGAGGACACATGCCTGTGACCCAAAGCAATGGATCCTATTATGGCCTAGGGTCCTGTCTGGTTCAATCTTCTTCTCTGGGGACATCCATCTATGGTATGAGTGGAGGTCGATTATCAGCTGAAGTCAGACAGCCCCTGTTTGTTCCTGGGCGACCTACACTATTGGGATGGCCTCAGGGACTTTGGAGGTTTCTCCTAATTTGTACGATTTTGGACCATGAATAGGCAGAATTCCCATGGATTGTTAGGCACAGTCCTAATGTGTGGCTCCAGGGGCCCAGCCTGGAGGGTGTGTGGCCCAAGAATTTGAGGACAGAAGTCTGAAGACACAAATTCAGCTTAGGTTTGGCGACGTAGGTATGGCAGGCCCGATCTACAAACCATGAGAAGAACTCTTCAGGATATGAAAAAAGTGCGAGTCTGAGGCGCTTGCTCAGGCGTTTGTCTGGGGATTTTGTATCAGCGATGGCCGTGGAATGTCGGGGACGCCTCATGGGCCATGGACGAATCTTCCTCTCTGAGGATTTGGCCCGATTCCCAATTGCTTTTCGTCAATCTGTGTGATGGGAGGACTCATTTCAGTTTTGTTACGTCAGGTGTCCCACCAAAAGAGGAATTCCAAAGCCAAGCCGTGGGGAAGACTGAAGGGACAACCCGAACTATGGTTAAAATTTGGGGCCTAGGGGCATGGCAAGCCCAATATGCTCTCTCTTCATCCAGCCACTGACGGCCTCATGAGGACTGGGCTCAGCTTGAGCGTCACAATGTGTGTTTGTGACCAATGTGGCCCGCCAGCATGGGCGGGGCCTCATGGGCCACACTGGTTTCAACTACACTGAACGTTGGACAACATGCCAACCACAAGGTTTCTTGCCATGGGGAAGGAGTTCTGATTTCTGCATCACCTTCAACCCTGGGCAGTGATTGGAGATAAGGTCTAGGTTCTGAAACCTGAAAACTGATGTTGGGAAGAAATGACGACCTAAGGCCATGGCGGCTCGATGTGCTCAGTGTGCGGCCAGCTGTCTGGGAGGGGCAAGGGGGTCCAGGCTCAGGCTGTGTCAGAAAGGGCATTAGTGCCCTGGTCAGCCTATGTATTTGGGGTACAGCCAAGGTTGGTGCAGGTTGATCCTCATTTGGGGTTACGGGGTAGCCCCAGAAGACAATGTTTTTCTTCTGGAGGGCCGGCAGAGTGCTGCATTGTAGTTCTGGATTGCCAAACTGGAGGGCTTGTGGGCCAGTAGTCTGACGACAAAAGTCTGAGAACACAAGCTAAGCTTAGGTTTCTGGGTGAGGCCATGGCACGCACAATCTACAGACCTGAATCGAGGTCTCGTGCATCTGAAGTCAGCGCGAGGATCAGACGATCGCTTAGGTTGGAGTTTCTGTCCCTGAAGAGTCCTTCATGAATGGGGGGGGCATCACGAGGCCATGGGTGTTTTCCCACGATGGGAGTTGTGAGAAGCTCCAAACTGCAGAGAGTCTTCTGCAGGACAATTGAGACCTGTTGTTTGGCTCCAGGCCAATGATTCTGAGCAGGGTTCTAAGTACGGATGGCTGGGTAGCCCACCTCACATTCCAATTGTCTCCTAGCAACATGACAGGTTACATCTCCTGGATCTGTGGGGAGCAACCGAGGACGCTGAGTTGAAATGGACACCCCTGGGGATGGGTCCTAACGTGCTTTTGTGTCCATGGAGACCTTGGAATGAAGCGGTGGCACTGGGGCCCTAAAGGGTTCTCCTAAACAGAGGCTTTGACACAGCTCCAACGTGCAAGTTTCCCATGTGTAGATGAGATGTTTTCTGATGGGTGAGTCAAGAAACAGCTATATGCTGCTTTTGAAATCCAGGCCTCTGAGGAGAGATGCCTGGAAACCAAAGCAATGGATCGGATTAGTGCCTAGGGGCCTGTTCTTTCCTTCATACCTCTGGGGACATCTGTCTATGGGTCTGAGTGCAGGTAGGTGCTCAGTTGGGCTCAGATTGCCCCTGTTTTTTCCTGGGAAGCCACCACTATTGAGATGGATCAGGGACTTTGGAGGTTTATCCTATGAGAAGGGTTGTGGCCATTGGAATGGGCACACACAATTCCCTTGGAGAGCGCAAGTACAGTCCTCAGGTTTGGCTCCAGGGGCCTGAGCCTGTAGGTTGTGTAGGCCAGGGCTGTTTGGACAGTTGTCTGAAAACACAAACTCGGCTTATGTTTCGGGTCATAGGTATGGCAGGACTGATCTACAGACCATGAGGAGAACTCTTTGGGATTTGAAGGAAGGGCGAGTGTGAGGCTCCTGCTCAAGTTTTTGTCTCTGGATATCGTGTCACTCATGGTCGTGGAATTTCTGTGTGACTTCATGGGAAATGGACGAGTCTTACTCTCTGGTGGTTTGGCCCCGTCCAAAGAGTTTGGGGTCATTCTGTGGGCGGAAAGAAGTCCGTTTTTTTTTTATTCTTGTTTTTTTCTTTTTTATCCTCCAGTGTCCCACCAAATGAGGGATTCCAGAGTAGAGCCCTGGGTAGGGGCGACTGGACCATCATAAATTTGGTTAAAAATTGGGGCCTAGGGACATGTCAAGCCCATTATGACATCTAATGGTTCAGCAACTGAGAGGACTTACTAGAGGACAGGACTCATGCTGAGGGTCACAATGCCTGTGTATGCCCACGTCGCACTCAAGAATGGGCGGGGCCTCAGGGTGAATGCTGGTTTCTCCTACACTGAACGTTGGAGAACGTGCCAACCACAAGATTCTTGCCATGGGTAAGGAGGAGTTATGAGTTCTGCATCACACTCACCCCTGGGCAGGGATTGGAGATAATGTTCGGTTCTGAAGCCTGAAAACTGAGGTAGGGATGAGATGATGACCTAAGGCCATGGCGGGTTTTATGTGCTCAGTGTGCAGTCAGCTTTCTGGGTGTTGGTCAGGAGGTCCGGGCTCAGGTTGTGTTCGACAGTGCATTAGTGCCCAGGTTAGACTATATAATTTGGGTAAAGTCGAGTGCTGTGTAGGTTTAACCTCATTTAAGGTGCCTGGGCAGCTCATGAGGCAATAATTCTTTTTCGAGAGGGCAGGCAGAGTGCTGCATTGTGGGTCCGGAATTGACAAACTTGATGGCTTCGGGGCCAGGAGTGTGAGGACGGAAGTCTGAGAAGACAAGCTAGACTTGGGTTTCAGGGCGAGGGCCCGGCAGGTACCCCCTGCAGATCTGAACCAATATCTCATGCATCTGAAGTCAGGGCGAGGATCAGACGTTGGCTCAGGTTGGAGTTTCTGAGCATGACGGCCGCTTCATGAAGGGAGCGGAAACTCGAGGCCATTGAGGTTTTCCCACGTTGGGAGTTGTGGGATGCCCCCTTCATGGATTCCTTCTGCGGGCCAATTGAGACCTGTTGGACAGCTCCAGGACATCCCATATGGAATGACTCCAGAGCACCGTTCGCGGATGGATGCCTGGGAAGCCCGCCTCGCATTCCAATTGTCTCCTAGCAACAAGACAGTTTAGATCTGATGGCTCTGCGGGAGCAACCGGGGTGGCTGAGTTGAAATGGACTTTCCTGAGGATGGGTCCTAATGTGTTTTTGTGTCCATGAGGGCCTTGGAATGGGGCGGTGGCACCGGGACCCTGAAGTACTCTCCTAAGCTTTGGATATGGCTCCCATGCACAGGGTTCCTTGTGGAGACAAGATGAGTTCTGATGGGTGCCTCAGGAAAACCCCTATGCTCGTATTGGAATCAGGCTTTTGAGGACACATGCCTGTAACCCAAAGCAATGGATCCTATTATGGCCTAGGGTCCTGTCTGGTTCAATCTTCTTCTCTGGGGACATCCATCTCTGGGATGAGTGGAGGTCGATTATCAGATGGTGTCAGACAGCCCATGTTTGTTCCGGGCGACCTACACTATTGGGATGGCCTCAGGGACTTTGGAGATTTCTCCTAATTTGTACGATTTTGGACCATGGAATGGGCAGAATTCCCATGGATTGGTAGGCACAGTCCTAATGTGTGGCTCCAGGGGCCCAGCCTGGAGGGTGTGTGGCCCAAGACTTTGAGGACAGAAGTCTGAAAACACAAACTCAGCTTAGGTTTGGGGACGTAGGTATGGCAGGCCCGATCTACAAACCATGAGAAGAACTCTTCAGAATATGAAGAATGTGTGAGTCTGAGGCTCTTGCTCAGGCTTTTGTCTCTGGATTTTGTATCAGCGATGGCCGTGGAATGTCGGGGACGCCTCATGGACCATAGACGAATCATCCTCTCTGAGGATTTGGCCCGATTCCCAATTGCTTTTCGTCAATCTGTGGGATGGGAGGACTCATTTCAGTTTTGTTACGTCAGGTGTCCCACCAAAAGAGGAATTCCAACGCCAAGCCGTGGGGAAGACTGAATGGACAACCCGAACTATGGTTAAAAATTGGGGCCTAGGGGCATGGCAAGCCCAATATTCTATCTCTTCATCCAGCCACTGAGTGGCCTTACTTGAGGACTGGGCTCAGCCTGAGCGTCACAATGTGTGTTTGTGACCAATGTGGCCCGCCAGCATGGGCGGGGCCTCATGGGCCACACTGGTTTCAACTACACTAAACGTTGGACAACATGCCAACCACAAGGTTTCTTGCCATGGGGAAGGAGTTCTGATTTCTGCATCACCTTCAACCCTGGGCAGTGATTGGAGATAAGGTCTAGGTTCTGAAACCTGAAAACTGATGTTGGGAAGAGATGACGACCTAAGGCCATGGCGGCTCGATGTGCTCAGTGTGCGGCCAGCTGTCTGGGAGGGGCCAGGGTGTCCAGGCTCAGGCTGTGTCAGAAAGGGCATTAGTGCCCTGGTCAGCCTATGTATTTGGGGTACAGCCAAGGTCGGTGCAGGTTGATCCTCATTTGGAATTACTGGGTAGCCCCAGAGGACAATGTTTTTCTTCTCGAGGGCCGGCAGAGTGCTGCATTGTAGTTCTGGATTGCCAAACTGGAGGGCTTGTGGGCCATCAGTCTAACGACAAAAGTCTGAGAACACAAGCTAGGCTTAGGTTTCTGGGTGAGGCCATGGCACTCACAATCTACAGACCTGAATCGAGATCTCGTGCATCTGAAGTCAGGGCGAGGATCAGACGATCGCTCAGGTTGGAGTTTCTGTCCCTGATGGCCCCTTCATGAATGGGCGGGGGCATCACGAGGCCATGGGGGTTTTCCCACGATGGGAGTTGTGAGAAGCTCCAAACTGCAGAGAGTCTTCTGCAGGACATTTGAGACCTGTTGTTTGGCTCCAGGCCAATGATTCTGAGCAGGGTTCTAAGGATGGATGGCTGGGTAGCCCACCTCGCATTCCATTGTCTCCTAGCAACAAGACAGGTTAGATATCCTGGATCTGTGGGGAGAAATCGAGGCCGCTGAGTTGAAATGGCCACCCCTGGGGATGGGTCCTAACGTGCTTTTGTGTCTATGGAGACCTTGGAATGAAGCGGTGGCACTGGGACCCTAAAGGGTTCTCCTAAACAGAGGCTTTGACACAGCTCCAACGTGCAAGTTTTCCATGTGTAGATGAGATGTTTTCTGATGGGTGAGTCAAGAAACAGCTATATGCTGCTTTTGAAATCCAGGCCTCAGATGAGAGATGCCTGGAAACCAAAGCAATGGATCGGATTAGTGCCTAGGGGCCTGTTCTTTCCTTTTTACCTCTGGGGACATCTGTCTATGGGTCTGAGTGCAGGTAGTTGCTCAGTTGGGCTCAGATTGCCCCTGTTGTTCCTGGGAAGCCACCACTATTGAGATGGATCAGGGACTTTGGAGGTTTATCCTATGAGAAGGGTTGTGGCCATTGGAATGGGCACACACAATTCCCTTGGAGAGGGCAAGTACAGTCCTCAGATTTGGCTCCAGGGGCCTGAGCCTGTAGGTTGTGTAGGCCAGGGCTGTTCGGACAGTTGTCTGAAAACACAAACTCGGCTTATGTTTCAGGTCATAGGTATGGCAGGACTGATCTACAGACCATGAGGGGAACTCTTAGGGATTGGAAAGAAGGGCGAGTGTGAGGCTCCTGCTCAAGTTTTTGTCTCTGGATATCGTGTCACTCATGGTCGTGGATTTCTGGGTGTCTTCATGGGAAATGGACGAGTCTTACTCTCTGGTGGTTTGGCCCCGTCCAAAGAGTTTGGGGTCATTCTGTGGGCTGGAAGAAGTCCGTTTTTTTTTTGTTGTTGTTGTTGTTTTTTTCTTTTTTAACCTCAGGTGTCCCACCAAATGAGTGTTTCCAGAGTAGAGCCCTGGGGAAGGGCGACTGGACAATCAGAAATCTGGTTAAAAATTGGGGCCTAGGGACATATCAAGCCCATAATGACATCTAATGGTCCAGCCACTGAGAGGACTTACTAGAGGACAGAATTCGTGCTGAGAGTCACAATGCGTGTCTATGTCCTTGTCGCACTCAAGAATGGGAGGGGCCTCAGGGTGAATGCTGGTTTCTCCTACACTGAACGTTGGACAGCGTGCCAACCACAAGGGTTCTTGCCATGGGTAAGGAGGAGTTCTGATTTCTGCATCACACTCACCCCTGGGCAGTGATTGGAGATAAGGTCTCGGTTCTGAAGCCTGAAAACTGAGGTAGGGAAGAGATGATGACCTAAGGCCATGGCGGGTTTTATGTGCTCAGTGTGCGGTCAGCTTTCTGGGTGTTGGTCGGGAGGTCCGGGCTCAGGTTGTGTTCGACAGTGCATTAGTGCCCAGGTTAGACTATATAATTTGGGTAAAGTCGAGTGCTGTGTAGGTTTACCCTCATTTAAGGTGCCTGGGCAGCTCATGAGGCAATCATTTTTTTTCTAGAGGGCAGGCAGAGTGCTGCATTGTGGGTCCGGAATTGCCAAACTTGAGGGCTTCGGGGCCAGGAGTGTGAGGATGGAAGTCTGAGAAGACAAGCTAGACTTGGGTTTCAGGGCGAGGGCACGGCAGGTACCCCCTGCAGATCTGAACCAATATCTCATGCATCTGAAGTCAGGGCGAGGATCAGACGTTGGCTCAGGTTGGAGTTTCTGAGCATGACGGCCGCTTCATGAAGGGAGCGGAATCTCGAGGCCATTGAGGTTTTCCCACGTTGGGATTTGTGGGATGCCCCCGTCAAGGATTCCTTCTGCGGGACAATTGAGACCTGTTGGACAGCTCCAGGACATCCCATATGGAATGACTCCAGAGCACAGTTCGCGGATGGATGCCTGGGAAGCCCGCCTCGCATTCCAATTGTCTCCTAGCAACAAGAGAGTTTAGATCTGATGGCTCTTCGGGAGCAACCGGGGTGGCTGAGTTGAAATGGACTTTCCTGAGGATGGGTCCTAATGTGTTTTTGTGTCCATGAGGGCCTTGGAATGGGGCGGTGGCACCAGGACCCTGAAATACTCTCCTAAGCATTGGACATGGCTCCCATGCACAGGTTTCCTTGTGGAGACGAGATGAGTTCTGATGGGTGCCTCAGGAAAACCCCTATGCTCGTATTGGAATCAGGCTTTTGAGGACACATGCCTGTAACCCAAAGCAATGGATCCTATTATGGCCTAGGGTCCTGTCTGGTTCAATCTTCTTCTCTGGGGACATCCATCTATGGTATGAGTGGAGGTCGATTATCAGCTGAAGTCAGACAGCCCTTGTTTGTTACGGGCGACCTACACTATTGGGATGGCCTCAGGGACTTTGGAGGTTTCTCCTAATTTGTACGATTTTGGACCATGGAATGGGCAGAATTCCCATGGATTGGTACGCACAGTCCTAATGTGTGGCTCCAGGGGCCGAGCCTGGAGGGTGTGGGGCCCAAGACTTTGAAGACAGAAGTCTGAAAACACAAACTCAGCTTAGGTTTGGGGACGTAAGTATGGCAGGCCCGATCTACAAACCATAAGAAGAACTTTCAGGATATGAAGAAAGTGCGAGTCTGAGGCGCTTGCTCAGGCTTTTGTCTCTGGATTTTGTATCAGCGATGGCCGTGGACTGTCAGGGAGGCCTCATGGGCCATGGACGATTCTTCCTCTCTGAGGATTTGGCCCGATTCCCAATTGCTTTTCGTCAATCTGTGGGATGGGAGGACTCATTTCAGTTTTGTTATCTCAGGTGTCCGACCAAAGAGGAATTCCAAAGCCAAGCCGTGGGGAAGACTGAAGGGACAACCCGAACTATGGTTAAAAATTGGGGCCTAGGCGCATGGCAAGCCCAATATGCTATCTCTTCATCCAGCAACTGAGTGGCCTTACTTGAGGCCTGGGCTCAGCCTGAGCGTCACATTGTGTGTTTGTGACCATTGTGGCCCGCGAGCATGGGCGGGGCCTCATGGGCCACACTGGATTCAACTACACTGAACGTTGGACAACATGCCAATCGCAAGGTTTCTTGCCATGGGGAAGGAGTTCTGATTTTTGCATCACCTTCAACCCTGGGCAGTGATTGGAGATAAGGTCTAGGTTCTGAAACCTGAAAACCGAGGTTGGGAAGAGATGAAGACCTAAGGCCATGGCGGCTTGATGTGCTCAGTGTGCGGCCAGCTGTCTGGGAGGGGCCAGGGGTCCAGGCTCAGGCTGTACCAGAAAGGGCATTAGAGCCCTGGTCAGCCTATGTATTTGGGGTACAGCCAAGGTCGGTGCAGGTTGATCCTCATTTGGGATTACTTGGTAGCCCCAGAGGACAATGTTTTTCTTCTGCAGAGCCGGCAGAGTGCTGCATTGTAGTTCTGGATTGCCAAACTGGAGGGCTTGTGGGCCAGTAGTCTGACGACAAAAGTCTGAGAACACAAGCTAGGCTTAGGTTTCTGGGTGAGGCCATGGCACGCACAATCTACATACCTGAATCGAGATCTCGTGCATCTGAAGGCAGGGCGAGGATCAGACGATCGCTCAGGTTGGAGTTTCTGACCCTGATGGCCCCGTCATGAATGGGGGGTCATCACGAGGCCATGGGTGTTTTCCCACGATGGGAATTGTGAGAAGCTCCAAACTGCAGAGAGTCTTCCGCAGGACAATTGAGACCAGTTGTTTGGCTCCAGGCCAATGATTCTGAGCAGGGTTCTAAGTACGGATGTCTGGGTAGTCCACATCGCATTCCAATTGTCTCCTAGCAACAAGACAGGTTAGATCTCCTGGATCTGTGGGGAGCAACCGAGGTCGCTGAGTTGAAATGGACACCCCTGGGGATGGGTCCTAACGTGCTTTTGTGTCTATGGAGACCTTGGAATGAAGCGGTGGCACTGGGGCCCTAAAGGGTTCTCCTAAACAGAGGCTTTGACACAGCTCCAAAGTGCAAGTTTCCCATGTGTAGATGAGATGTTTTCTGATGGGTGAGTCAAGAAACAGCTATATGCTGCTTTTGAAATCCAGGCCTCTGAGGAGAGATGCCTGGAAACCAAAGCAATGGATCTGATTAGTGCCTAGGGTCCTGTTCTTTCCTTTTTACCTCTGGGGACATCTGTCTATGGGTCTGAGTGCAGGTAGTTGCTCAGTTGGGCTCAGATTGCCCCTGTTGTTCCTGGGAAGCCACCACTATTGAGATAGAGCAGGGACTTTGGAGGTTTATCCTATGAGAAGGGTTGTGGCCATTGGAATGGGCACACACAATTCCCTTGGAGAGGGCAAGTACAGTCCTCAGGTTTGGCTCCAGGGGCCTGAGCCTGTAGGTTGTGTAGGCCAGGGCTGTTTGGACAGTTGTCTGAAAACACAAACTCGGCTTATGTTTCGGGTCATAGGTATGGCATGACTGACCTACAGACCATGAGGAGAACACTTCGGGATTTGAAAGAAGGGCGAGTGTGAGGCTCCTGCTCAAGTTTTTGTCTCTGGATATCGTGTCACTCATGGTCGTGGAATTTCTGTGTGACTTCATGTGAAATGGACGAGTCTTACTCTCTGGTGGTTTGGCCCCGTCCAAAGAGTTTGGGGTCATTCTGTGGGCTGGAAGAAGTCCATTTTTCTTTTTATTCTTGTTTTTTTCTTTTTTAACCTCAGGTGTCCCACCAAATGAGGGATTCCTGAGTAGAGCCCTGGGTTGGGGCGAATGGACTATCAGAAATCTGGTTAAAAATTGTGGCCTAGGGACATATCAGCCCATTATGACATCTAATGGTCCAGCCACTGAGAGGACTTACTAGAAGACAGGACTCATGTTGAGGGTCACAATGCGTGTGTATGCCCTCGTCGCACTCGAGAATGGGCGGGGCCTCAGGGTGAATGCTGGTTTCTCCTACACTGAACGTTGGACAACGTGCCAACCACAAGGGTTCTTGCCATGGGTAAGGATGAGTTCTGATTTCTGCATCACACTCACCCCTGGGCAGTGATTGGGATAAGGACTCGGTTCTGAAGCCTGAAAACTGAGGTAGGGAAGAGATGATGACCTAAGGCCATGGCGGGTTTTATGTGCTCAGTGTGCGGTCAGCTTTCTGGGTGTTGGTCAGGAGGTCCGGGCTCAGGTTGTGTTCGACAGTGCATTAGTGCCCAGGTTAGACTATATAATTTGGGTAAAGTCGAGTGCTGTGTAGATTTACCCTCATTTAAGGTGCCTGGGCAGCTCATGAGGCAATAATTTTTTTTCTAGAGTGCAGGCAGAGTGCTGCATTGTGGGTCCGGAATTGCCAAACTTGAGGGCTTCGGAGCCAGGAGTGTGAGGATGGAAGTCTGAGAAGACCAGCTAGACTTGGGTTTCAGGGCGAGGGCACGGCAGGTACCCCCTGCAGATCTGAACCAATATCTCATGCATCTGAAGTCAGGGCGAGGATCAGACGTTGGCTCAGGTTGGAGTTTCTGAGCATGACGGCCGCTTCATGAAGGGAGCGGAATCTCGAGGCCATTGAGGTTTTCCCACTTTGGGAGTTGTGGGATTCCCCCTTCAAGGATTCCTTCTGCGGGACAATTGAGACCTGTTGGACAGCTCCAGGACATCCCATATGGAATGACTCCAGAGCACCGTTCGCGGATGGATGCCTGGGAAGCCCGCCTCCATTCCAATTGTCTGCTAGCAACAAGACAGTTTAGATCTCATGGCTGTGCGGGAGCAACCGGGGTGGCTGAGTTGAAATGGACTTTCCTGAGGATGGGTCCTAATGTGTTTTTGTGTCCATGAGGGCCTTGGAATGGGGCGGTGGCACCGGGACCCTGAAGTACTCTCCTAAGCTTTGGACATGGCTCCCATGCACAGGTTTCCTTGTGGAGACGAGATGAGTTCTGATGGGTGCCTCAGGAAAACACCTATGCTCGTATTGGAATCAGAATTTTGAGGACACTTGCCTGTGACCCAAAGCAATGGATCCTATTATGGCCTAGGGTCCTGTCTGGTTCATTCTTCTTCTCTGGGGACATCCATCTTTGGTATGAGTGGAGGTCGATTATCAGCTGAAGTCAGACAGCCCTTGTTTGTTCCGGGCGACCTACACTATTGAGACGGCCTCAGGGACTTTGGAGGTTTCTCCTAATTTGTACGATTTTGGACCATGGAATGGGCAGAATTCCCATGGATTGGTAGGCACAGTCCTAATGTGTGGCTCCAGGGGCCCAGCCTGGAGGGTGTGTGGCCCAAGAATTTGAGGACAGAAGTCTGAAAACACAAACTCAGCTTAGGTTTGGGGACGTAGGTATGGCAGGCCCGATCTACAAACCATGAGAAGAACTCTTCAGGATATGAAGAAAGTGCGAGTCTGAGGCACTTGCTCAGGCTTTTGTCTCTGGATTTTGTATCAGCGATGGCCGTGGAATGTCGGGGACGCCTCATGGGCCATGGACGAATCTTCCTCTCTGAGGATTTGGCCCGATTCCCAATTGCTTTTCGTCAATCTGTGGGATGGGAGGACTCATTTCAGTTTTGTTACGTCAGGTGTCCCACCAAAAGAGGAATTCCAAAGCCAAGCCGTGGGGAAGACTGAAGGGACAACCCGAACTATGGTTAAAAATTGGGGCCTAGGGGCCTGGCAAGCCCAATATTCTATCTCTTCATCCAGCCACTGAGTGGCCTTACTTGAGGACTGGGCTCAGCCTGAGCGTCACAATGTGTGTTTGTGACCAATGTGGCCCGCGAGCATGGGCAGGACGTCATGGGCCACACTGGTTTCAACTACACTAAACGTTGGACAACATGCCAACCACAAGGTTTCTTGCCATGGGGAAGGAGTTCTGATTTCTGCATCACCTTCAACCCTGGGCAGTGATTGGAGATAAGGTCTAGGTTCTGAAACCTGAAAACTGATGTTGGGAAGAAATGAAGACCTAAGGCCATGGCGGCTCGATGTGCTCAGTGTGCGGCCAGCTCTCTGGGAGGTGCCAGGGGGTCCAGGCTCAGGCTGTGTCAGAAAGGGCATTAGTGCTTTGGTCAGCCTATGTATTTGGGGTACAGCCAAGGTCGGTGCAGGTTGATCCTCATTAGGGGTTACTGGGTAGCCCCAGAAGACAATGTTTTTCTTTTGCAGATCCGGCAGAGTGCTGCATTGTAGTTCTGGATTGCCAAACTGGAGGGCTTGTGGGCCAGTAGTCTGACGACAAAAGTCTGAGAACACAAGCTAAGCTTAGGTTTCTGGGTGAGGCCATGGCACGCACAATCTACAGACCTGAATCGAGGTCTCGTGCATCTGAAGTCAGCGCGAGGATCAGACGATCGCTCAGGTTGGAGTTTCTGTTTCTGATGGCTCCTTCATGAATGGGGGCGGGGCATCACGAGGCCATGGGTGTTTTCCCACGATGGGAGTTGTGAGAAGCTCCAAACTGCAGAGAGTCTTCTGCAGGACAATTGAGACCTGTTGTTTGGCTCCAGGCCAATGATTCTGAGCAGGGTTCTAAGTACGGATGGCTGGGTAGCCAACCTCGCATTCCAATTGTCTCCTAGCAACATGACAGGTTAGATCTCCTGGATCTGTGGGGAGCAACCGAGGCCGCTGAGTTGAAATGGACACCCCTGGGGATGGGTTCTAACGTGCTTTTGTGTCTATGGAGACCTTGGAATGAAGCGGTGGCACTGGGGCCCTAAAGGGTTCTCCTGAACAGAGGCTTTGACACAGCTCCAAAGTGCAAGTTTCCCATGTGTAGATGAGATGTTTTCTGATGGGTGAGTCAAGAAACAGCTATATGCTGCTTTTGAAATCCAGGCCTCTGAGGAGAGATGCCTGGAAACCAAAGCAATGGATCGGATTAGTGCCTAGGGTCCTGTTCTTTCCTTTTTACCTCTGGGGACATCTGTCTATGGGTCTGAGTGCAGGTAGGTGCTCAGTTGGGCTCAGATTGCCCCTGTTGTTCCTGGGAAGCCACCACTATTGAGATGGATCAGGGACTTTGGAGGTTTATCCTATTAGAAGGGTTGTGGCCATTGGAATGGGCACACACAATTCCCTTGGAGAGGGCAAGTACAGTCCTCAGGTTTGGCTCCAGGGGCCTGAGCCTGTAGGTTGTGTAGGCCAGGGCTGTTTGGACAGTTGTCTGAAAACACAAATTCGGCTAATGTTTCGGGTCATAGGTATGGCAGGACTGATCTACAGACCATGAGGAGAACTCTTTGGGATTTGAAGGAAGGGCGAGTGTGAGGCTCCTGCTCAAGTTTTTGTCTCTGGATATCGTGTCACTCATGGTCGTGGAATTTCTGGGTGACTTCATGGGAAATGGACGAGTCTTACTCTCTGGTGGTTTGGCCCCGTCCAAAGAGTTTGGGGTCATTCTGTGGGCTGGAAGAAGTCCGTTTTTTTTTTTGGTTGTTGTTGATGTTTTTTTTCTTTTTTAACCTCAGGTGTCCCTCCAAATGAGGGATTCAAGAGTAGAGCCCTGGGGAGGGGCGACTGGACAATCAGAAATCTGGTTAAAAATTGGGGCCTAGGGACATGTCAAGCCCATTATGACATCTAATGGTCCAGCCACTGAGAGGACTTACTAGAGGACAGGACTCATGCTGAGGGTCACAATGCGTGTGTATGCCCTCGTCGCACTCAAGAATGGGCGGGGCCTCAGGGTGAATGCTGGTTTCCCCTACACTGAACGTTGGACAACGTGACAAACACAGGGTTCTTGCCATGGGTAAGGAGGAGTTCTGATTTCTGCATCACACTCACCATTGGGCAGTGATTGGAGATAAGGTCTCGGTTCTGAAGCCTGAAAACTGAGGTAGGGAAGAGATGATGACCTAAGGCCATGGCGGGTTTTATGTGCTCAGTGTGCGGTCAGCTTTCTGGGTGTTGGTCAGGAGGTCCGGGCTCAGGTTGTGTTCGACAGTGCATTAGTGCCCAGGTTAGACTATATAATTTGGGTAAAGTCGAGTGCTGTGTAGGTTTACCCTCATTTAAGGTGCCTGGGCAGCTCATGAGGCAATCATTTTTTTTCTAGAGGGCAGGCAGAGTGCTGCATTGTGGGTCCGGAATTGCCAAACTTGAGGGCTTCGGGGCCAGGAGTGTGAGGACGGAAGTCTGAGAAGACAAGCTAGACTTGGGTTTCAGGGCGAGGGCACGGCAGGTACCCCCTGCAAATCTGAACCAATATCTCATGCATCTGAAGTCAGGGCGAGGATCAGACGTTGGCTCAGTTTGGAGTTTCTGAGTATGACGGCCGCTTCATGAAGTAAGCGGAAACTCGAGGCCATTGAGGTTTTCCCACGTTGGGAGTTGTGGGATGCCCCCTTCATGGATTCCTTCTGCGGGCCAATTGAGACCTGTTGGACAGCTCCAGGACATCCCATATGGAATGACTCCAGAGCACCGTTCGCGAATGGATGCCTGGGAAGCCCGCCTCGCATTCCAATTGTCTCCTAGCAACAAGACAGTTTAGATCTGATGGCTCTGCGGGAGCAACCGGGGTGGCTGAGTTGAAATGGACTTTCCTGAGGATGGGTCCTAATGTGTTTTTGTGTCCATGAGGGCCTTGGAATGGGGCGGTGGCACCGGCACCCTGAAGTACTCTCCTAAGCTTTGGACATGGCTCCCATGCGCAGGTTTCCTTGTGGAGACGAAATGAGTTCTTATGGGTGCCTCAGGAAAACCCCTATGCTCGTATTGAATCAGGCTTTTGAGGACACATGCCCGTAACCCAAAGCAATGGATCCTATTATGGCCTAGGGTCCTGTCTGGTTCAATCTTCTTCTCTGGGGACATCCATCTATGGTATGAGTGAAGGTCGATTATCAGATGGTGTCAGACAGCCCATGTTTGTTCCGGGCGACCTACACTATTGGGATGGCCTCAGGGACTTTGGAGATTTCTCCTAATTTGTACGATTTTGGACCATGGAATGGGCAGAATTCCCATGGATTGGTAGGCACAGTCCTAATGTGTGGCTCCAGGGGCCCAGCCTGGAGGGTGTGTGGCCCAAGACTTTGAGGACAGAAGTCTGAAAACACAAACTCAGCTTAGGTTTGGGGACGTAGGTATGGCAGGCCTGATCTACAAACCATGAGATGAACTCTTCAGGATATGAAGAATGTTTGAGTCTGAGGCTCTTGCTCAGGCTTTTGTCTCTGGATTTTGTATCAGCGATGGCCGTGGAATGTCGGGGACGCCTCATGGGCCATAGACGAATCTTCCTCTCTGAGGATTTGGCCCGATTCCCAATTGCTTTTCGTCAATCTGTGGGATGGGAGGACTCATTTCAGTTTTGTTACCTCAGGTGTACCACCAAAAGAGGAATTCCAAAGCCAAGCCGTGGGGAAGACTGAAGGGACAACCCAAACTATGGTTAAAAATTGTGGCTTAGGGGCATGGCAAGCCCAATATGATATCTCTTCATCCAGTCACTGAGTGGCCTTACTTGAGGACTGGGCTCAGCTTGAGCGTCACAATGTGTGTTTGTAACCAATGTGGCCCGCGAGCATGGGCGGGGCCTCATGGGCCACACTGGTTTCAACTACACTGAACGTTGGACAACATGCCAACCACAAGGTTTCTTGCCATGGGGAAGGAGTTCTGATTTCTGCATCACCTTCAACCCTGGGCAGTGATTGGAGATAAGGTCTAGGTTCTGAAACCTGAAAACTGATGTTGGGAAGAGATGACGACCTAAGGCCATGGCGGCTCGATGTGCTCAGTGTGCGGCCAGCTGTCTGGGAGGTGCCAGGGGGTCCAGGCTCAGGCTGTGTCAGAAAGGGCATTAGTGCCCTGGTCAGCCTATGTATTTGGGTACAGCCAAGGTCGGTGCAGGTTGATCCTCATTTGGGATTACTGGGTAGCACCAGAGGACAATGTTTTTCTTCTGGAGGGCCGGCAGAGTGCTGCATTGTAGTTCTGGATTGCCAAACTGGAGGGCTTGTGGGCCAGTAGTCTGACGACAAAAGTCTGAGAACACAAGCTAGGCTTAGGTTTCTGGGTGAGGCCATGGCACGCACAATCTACAGACCTGAATCGAGATCTCGTGCATCTGAAGTCAGGGCGAGGATCAGACGGTTGCTCAGGTTGGAGTTTCTGTCCCTGATGGCCCCTTCATTAATGGGAGGGGCATCACGAGGCCATGGGGGTTTTCCCACGATGGGAGTTGTGAGAAGCTCCAAACTGCAGAGAGTCTTCTGCAGGACAATCGAGACCTGTTGTTTGGCTCCAGGCCAATGATTCTGAGCAGGGTTCTAAGGATGGATGGCTGGGTAGCCCACCTCGCATTCCAATTGTCTCCTAGCAACAAGACAGGTTAGATCTCCTGGATCTGTGGGGAGCTACCGAGGACGCTGAGTTGAAATGGACACCCCTGGGGATGGGTCCTAACGTGCTTTTGTGTCTATGGAGACCTTGGAATGAAGCGGTGGCACTGGGGCCCTAAAAGGTTCTCCTAAACAGAGGCTTTGACACAGCTCCAACGTGCAAGTTCCCATGTGTAGATGAGATGTTTTCTGATGGGTGAGTCAAGAAACAGCTATATGCTGCTTTTGAAATCCAGGCCTCTGAGGAGAGATGCCTGGAAACCAAAGCAATGGATCTGATTAGTGCTTAGGGGCCTGTTCTTTCCTTTTTACCTCTGGGGACATCTGTCTATGGGTCTGAGTGCAGGTAGGTGCTCAGTTGGGCTCAGATTGCCCCTGTTTTTCCTGGGAAGCCACCACTATTGAGATGGATCAGGGACTTTGGAGGTTTATCCTATTAGAAGGGTTGTGGCCATTGGAATGGGCACACACAATTCCCTTGGAGAGGGCAAGTACAGTCCTCAGGTTTGGCTCCAGTTGCCTGAGCCTGTAGGGTGTGTAGGCCAGGGTTGTTTGGACAGTTGTCTGAAAATACAAACTCGGCTTATGTTTTGAGTCATAGGTATGGCAGGACTGATCTACAGACCATGAGGAGAACTCTCGGGATTTGAAAGAAGGGCGAGTGTGAGGCTCCTGCTCAAGTTTTTGTCTCTGGATATCGTGTCACTCATGGTCGTGGAATTTCTGGGTGACTTCATGTGAAATGGACGAGTCTTACTCTCTGGTGGTTTGGCCCCGTCCAAAGAGTTTGGGGTCATTCTGTGGGCTGGAAGAATCCGTTTTGTTGTTGTTGTTGTTGTTGTTTTCTTTTTTAACCTCAGGTGTCCCACCAAATGAGGGATTCCAGAGTAGAGCCCTGGGGAGGGGCGACTGGACAATCAGAAATCTGGTTAAAAATTGGGGCCTTGGGACATGTCAAGCCCATTATGACATCTAATGGTCCAGCCACTGAGAGGACTTACTAGAGGACAGGACTCATGCTGAGGGTCACAATGCGTGTGTATGCCCTCGTCGCACTCAAGAATGGGCGGGGCCTCAGGATGAAAGCTGGTTTCTCCCACACTGAACGTTGGACAACGTGCCAACCACAAGGGTTCTTGCCATGGGTAAGGAGGAGTTCTGATTTCTGCGTCACACTCACCCCTGGGCAGTGATTGGAGATAAGGTCTCGGATCTGAAGCCTGAAAACTGAGGTAGGGAAGGGATGATGACCTAAGGCCATGGCGGGTTTTATGTGCTCAGTGTGCGGTCAGCTTTCTGGGTGTTGGTCAGGAGGTCCGGGCTCAGGTTGTGTTCGACAGTGCATTAGTGCCCAGGTTAGACTATATCATTTGGGTAAAGTCGAGTGCTCTGTAGGTTTATCCTCATTTAAGGTGCCTGGGCAGCTCATGAGGCAATAATTTTTTTTCTAGAGGGCAGGAAGAGTGCTGCATTGTGGGTCCGGAATTGCCAAACTTGAGGGCTTCGGGGCCAGTAGTGTGAGGACGGAAGTCTGAGAAGAAAAGCTAACTTGGGTTTCAGGGCGAGGGCACGGCAGGTACCCCCTGCAGATCTGAACCAATCTCATGCATCGGAAGTCAGGGCGAGGATCAGACGTTGGCTCAGGTTGGAGTTTCTGTGTATGACGGCCGCTTCATGAAGGGAGCGGAATCTCGGGGCCATTGAGGTTTTCCCACGTTGGGAGTTGTGGGATGCCCCCTTCAAGGATTCCTTCTGCGGGACAATTGAGACCTGTTGGACAGCTCCAGGACATCCCATATGGAATGACTCCAGAGCACCGTTCGTGGATGGATGCCTGGGAAGCCCGCCTCGCATTCCAATTGTCTCCTAGCAACAAGACAGTTTAGATCTGATGGCTCTGCCGGAGCAACCGGGGTGGCTGAGTTGAAATGGACTTTCCTGAGGATGGGCCCTAATGTGTTTTTCTGACCATGAGGGCCTTGGAATGGGGCGGTGGCACCGGGACCCTGAAGTACTCTCCTAAGCTTTGGACATGGCTCCCATGCACAGGTTTCCTTGTGGAGACGAGATGAGTTCTGATGGGTGCTTCATGAAAACACATATGCTCGTATTGGAATCAGGCTTTTGAGGACACATGCCTGTAACCCAAAGCAATGGATCCTATTATGGCCTAGGGTCCTGTCTGGTTCAATCTTCTTCTCTGGGGACATCCATCTATGGTATGAGTGGAGGTCGATTATCAGCTGGTGTCAGACAGCCCTTGTTTGTTCCGGGCGTCCTACACTATTGGGATGGCCTCAGGGACTTTGGAGGTTTCTCCTAATTTGTACGATATTGGTCCATGGAATGGGCAGAATTCCCATGGATTGGTAGGCACAGTCCTAATGTGTGGCTCCAAGGGCCCAGCCTGGAGGGTGTGTGGCCCAAGACTTTGAGGACAGAAGTCTGAAAACACAAACTCAGCTTAGGTTTGGGGACGTAGGTATGGCAGGCCCGATCTACAAACCATGAGAAGAACTCTTCAGGATATGAAGAAAGTGCGAGTCTGAGGCGCTTGCTCAGGCTTTTGTCTCTGGATTTTGTATCAGCGATGGCCGTGGAATGTCGGGGAGGCCTCATGGGCCATGGACGAATCTTCCTCTCTGAGGATTTGGCCCGATTCCCAATTGCTTTTCGTCAATCTGTGGGATGGGAGGACTCATTTCAGTTTTGTTACCTCAGGTGTCCCACCAAAAGAGGAATTCCAAAGCCAAGCCGTGGGGAAGACTGAAGGGACAACCCGAACTATGGTTAAAAATTGGGGCCTAGGGGCCTGGCAAGCCCAATATGCTATCTCTTCATCCAGCCACTGAGTGGCCTTACTTGAGGACTCGGCTCAGCCAGAGGGTCACAATGTGTGTTTGTGACCAATGTGGCCCGCGAGCATGGGCGGGGCCTCAAGGGCCACACTGGTTTCAACTACACTGAACGTTGGACAACATGCCAACAAAGGGTTTCTTGCCATGGGGAAGGAGTTCTGATTTCTGCATCACCTTCAACCCTGGGCAGTGATTGGAGATAAGGTCTACGTTCTGAAACCTGAAAACCGAGGTTGGGAAGAGATGACGACCTAAGGCCATGGCGGCTCGATGTGCTCAGTGTGCGGCAAGCTGTCTGGGAGTGGTCAGGAGGTCCAGGCTCAGCCTGTGTTAGAAAGGACATTAGTGCCCTGGTCAGCCTATGTATTTGGGGTACAGCCAAGTTCGGTGCAGGTTGATCCTCATTTGGGGTTACTGGGTAGCCCCAGAAGACAATGTTTTTTCTTCTGGAGGGCAGGCAGAGTGCTGCATTGTAGTTCTGGATTGCCAAACTGGAGGGCTTGTGGGCCAGTAGTCTGACGACAAAAGTCTGAGAACACAAGCTAGGCTTAGGTTTCTGGGTGAGGCCATGGCAGGCACAATCTACAGCCCTGAATCGAGATCTCGTGCATCTGAAGTCAGGGCGAGGTTCAGACGATTGCTCAGGTTGGAGTTTCTGCCCCTGATGGCCCCTTCATGAATGGGGGGGGGCATCTGGAGGCCATCGGGGTTTTCCCACGATGGGAGTTGTGAGAAGCTCCAAACTGCAGAGAGTCTTCTGCAGGACAATTGAGACCTGTTGTATGGCTCCAGGCCAATGATTCTGAGCAGGGTTCTAAGGATGGATGGCTGGGTAGCCCACCTCGCATTCCAATTGTCTCCTAGCAACAAGACAGGTTAGATCTCCTGGATCTCTGGGGAGCAACTGAGGACGCTGAGATGAAATGGACACACCTGGGGATGGGTCCTAATGTGCTTTTGTGTCTATGGAGACCTTGGAATGAAGCGGTGGCACTGGGGCCCTAAAGGGTTCTCCTAAACAGAGGCTTTGACACAGCTCCAACGTGCAAGTTTACCATGTGTAGATGAGATGTTTTCTGATGGGTGAGTCAAGAAACAGCTATATGCTGCTTTTGAAATCCAGGCCTCTGAGGAGAGATGACTGGAAACAAAAGCAATGGATCTGATTAGGGCCTAGGGGCCTGTTCTTTCCTTTTTACCTCTGGGGACATCTGTCTATGGGTCTGAGTGCAGGTAGGTGCTCATTTGGGCTCAGATTGCCCCTGTTTTCTCCTGGGAAGCCACCACTATTGAGATGGATCAGGGACTTTGGAGGTTTATCCTATTAGAAGGGTTGTGGCCATTGGAAAGGGCACACACAATTCCCTTGGAGAGGGCAAGTACAGTCCTCAGGTTTGGCTCCAGGGGCCTGAGCCTGTAGGTTGTGTAGGCCAGGGCTGTTTGGACAGTTGTCTGAGAACACAAACTCGGCTTATGTTTCGGGTCATAGGTATGGCAGGACTGACCTACAGACCATGAGGAGACCTCTTCGGGATTTGAAAGAAGGGCGAGTGTGAGGCTCCTGCTCAAGTTTTTGTCTCTGGATATCGTGTCACTCATGGTCGTGGAATTTCTGGGTGACTTCATGGGAAATGGACGAGTCTTACTCTCTGGTGGTTTGGCCCCGTCCAAAGAGTTTGGGGTCATTCTGTGGGCTGGAAGAAGTCCGTTTTGTTGTTGTTGTTGTTGTTGTTTTCTTTTTTAACCTCAGGTGTCCCACCAAATGAGGGATTCCAGAGTAGAGCCCTGGGGAGGGGCGACTGGACAATCAGAAATCTGGTTAAAAATTGGGGCCTTGGGACATATCAAGCCCATTATGACATCTAATGGTCCAGTCACTGAGAGGACTTACTAGAGGACAGGACTCATGCTGAGGGTCACAATGCGTGTGTATGCCGTCGTCGCACTCAAGAATGGGCGGGGCCTCAGGGTGAATGCTGGTTTCTCCCACACTGAACGTTGGACAACGTGCCAACCACAAGGGTTCTTGCCATGGGTAAGGAGGAGTTCTGATTTCTGCGTCACACTCACCCCTGGGCAGTGATTGGAGATAAGATCTCGGATCTGAAGCCTGAAAACTGAGGTAGGGAAGGGATGATGACCTAAGGCCATGGCGGGTTTTATGTGCTCAGTGTGCGGTCAGCTTTCTGGGTGTTGGTCAGGAGGTCCGGGCTCAGGTTGTGTTCGACAGTGCATTAGTGCCCAGGTTAGACTATATCATTTGGGTAAAGTCGAGTGCTGTGTAGGTTTATCCTCATTTAAGGTGCCTGGGCAGCTCATGAGGCAATAATTTTTTTTCTAGAGGGCAGGAAGAATGCTGCATTGTGGGTCCGGAATTGCCAAACTTGAGGGCTTCGGGGCCAGGAGTGTGAGGACGGAAGTCTGAGAAGACAAGCTAGACTTGGGTTTCAGGGCGAGGGCACGGCAGGTACCCCCTGCAGAACTGAACCAATATCTCATGCATCTGAAGTCAGGGCGAGGATCAGACGTTGGCTCAGGTTGGAGTTTCAGTGCATGACGGCCGCTTCATGAAGGGAGCGGAATCTCGGGGCCATTGAGGTTTTCCCACGTTGGGAGTTGTGGGATGCCCCCTTCAAGGATTCCTTCTGCGGGACAATTGAGACCTGTTGGACAGCTCCAGGACATCCCATATGGAATGACTCCAGAGCACCGTTCGTGGATGGATGCCTGGGAAGCCCGCCTCGCATTCCAATTGTCTCCTAGCAACAAGAGAGTTTAGATCTGATGGCTCTACCGGAGCAACCGGGGTGGCTGAGTTGAAATGGACTTTCCTGAGGATGGGCCCTAATGTGTTTTTATGACCATGAGGGCCTTGGAATGGGGCGGTGGCTACGGGACCCTGAAGTACTCTCCTAAGCTTTGGACATATCTCCCATGCACAGGTTTCCTTGTGGAGACGAGATGAGTTCTGATGGGTGCCTCAGGAAAACCCCTATGCTCGTATTGGAATCAGGCTTTTGAGGACACATGCCTGTAACCCAAAGCAATGGATCCTATTATGGCCTAGGGTCCTGTCTGGTTCAATCTTCTTCTCTGGGGACATCCATCTATGGTATGAGTGGAGGTCGATTATCAGCTGGTGTCAGACAGCCCTTGTTTGTTCCGGGCGTCCTACACTATTGGGATGGCCTCAGGGACTTTGGAGGTTTCTCCTAATTTGTACGATTTTGGACCATGGAATGGGCAGAATTCCCATGGATTGGTAGGCACAGTCCTAATGTGTGGCTCCAAGGGCCCAGCCTGGAGGGTGTGTGGCCCAAGACTTTGAGGACAGAAGTCTGAAAACACAAACTCAGCTTAGGTTTGGGGACGTAGGTATGGCAGGCCCGATCTACAAACCATGAGAAGAACTCTTCTGGATATGAAGAAAGTGCGAGTCTGAGTCGCTTGCTCAGGCTTTTGTCTCTGGATTTTGTATCAGCGATGGCCGTGGAATGTCGGGGAGACCTCATTGGCCATGTACGAATCTTCCTCTCTGAGGATTTGGCCCGATTCCCAATTGCTTTTCGTCAATCTGTGGGATGGGAGGACTCATTTCAGTTTTGTTACCTCAGGTGTCCCACCAAAAGAGGAATTCCAAAGCCAAGCCGTGGGGAAGACTGAAGGGACAACCCGAACTATGGTTAAAAATTGGGGCCTAGGGGCCTGGCAAGCCCAATATGCTATCTCTTCATCCAGCCACTGAGTGGCCTTACTTGAGGACTCGGCTCAGCCAGAGGGTCACAATGTGTGTTTGTGACCAATGTGGCCCGCGAGCATGGGCGGGGCCTCAAGGGCCACACTGGTTTCAACTACACTGAACGTTGGACAACATGCCAACCAAGGGTTTCTTGCCATGGGGAAGGAGTTCTGATTTCTGCATCACCTTCAACCCTGGGCAGTGATTGGAGATAAGGTCTACGTTCTGAAACCTGAAAACCGAGGTTGGGAAGAGATGACGACCTAAGGCCATGGCGGCTCGATGTGCTCAGTGTGCGGCAAGCTGTCTGGGAGGGGTCAGGAGGTCCAGGCTCAGCCTGTGTCAGAAAGGACATTAGTGCCCTGGTCAGCCTATGTATTTGGGGTACAGCCAAGTTCGGTGCAGGTTGATCCTCATTTGGGGTTACTGGGTAGCCCCAGAGGACAATGTTTTTTCTTCTGGAGGGCAGGCAGAGTGCTGCATTGTAGTTCTGGATTGCCAAACTGGAGGGCTTGTGGGCCAGTAGACTGACGACAAAAGTCTGAGAACACAAGCTAGGCTTAGGTTTCTGGGTGAGGCCATGGCAGGCACAATCTACAGCCCTGAATCGAGATCTCGTGCATCTGAAGTCAGGGCGAGGTTCAGACGATTGCTCAGGTTGGAGTTTCTGCCCCTGATGGCCCCTTCATGAATGGGGGGGGGCATCTGGAGGCCATCGGGGTTTTCCCACGATGGGAGTTGTGAGAAGCTCCAAACTGCAGAGAGTCTTCTGCAGGACAATTGAGACCTGTTGTATGGCTCCAGGCCAATGATTCTGAGCAGGGTTCTAAGGATGGATGGCTGGGTAGCCCACCTCGCATTCCAATTGTCTCCTAGCAACAAGACAGGTTAGATCTCCTGGATCTGTGGGGAGCAACTGAGGACGCTGAGTTGAAATGGACACACCTGGGGATGGGTCCTAATGTGCTTTTGTGTCTATGGAGACCTTGGAATGAAGCGGTGGCACTGGGGCCCTAAAGGGTTCTCCTAAACAGAGGCTTTGACACAGCTCCAACCTGCAAGTTTCCCATGTGTAGATGAGATGTTTTCTGATGGGTGAGTGTAGAAACAGCTATATGCTGCTTTTGAAATCCAGGCCTCTGAGGAGAGATGACTGGAAACAAAAGCAATGGATCTGATTAGGGCCTAGGGGCCTGTTCTTTCCTTTTTACCTCTGGGGACATCTGTCTATGGGTCTGAGTGCAGGTAGGTGCTCAGTTGGGCTCAGATTGCCCCTGTTTTTTCCTGGGAAGCCACCACTATTGAGATGGATCAGGGACTTTGGAGGTTTATCCTATTAGAAGGGTTGTGGCCATTGGAATGGGCACACACAATTCCCTTGGAGAGGGCAAGTACAGTCCTCAGGTTTGGCTCCAGGTGCCTGAGCCTGTAGGTTGTGTAGGCCAGGGCTGTTTGGACAGTTGTCTGAGAACACAAACTCGGCTTATGTTTCGGGTCATAGGTATGGCAGGACTGACCTACAGACCATGAGGAGAACTCTTCGGGATTTGAAAGAAGGGCGAGTGTGAGGCTCCTGCTCAAGTTTTTGTCTCTGGATATCGTGTCACTCATGGTCGTGGAATTTCTGGGTGACTTCATGGGAAATGGACGAGTCTTACTCTCTGGTGGTTTGGCCCCGTCCAAAGAGTTTGGGGTCATTCTGTGGGCTGAAAGAAGTCTGTTTTGTTGTGGTTGTTGTTGTTGTTTTCTTTTTTAACCTCAGGTGTCCCACCAAATGAGGGATTCCAGAGTAGAGCCCTGGGGAGGGGCGACTGCACAATCAGAAATCTGGTTAAAAATTGGGGCCTAGGGACATGTCAAGCCCATTATGACATCTAATGGTCCAGCCACTGAGAGGACTTACTAGAGGACAGGACTCATGCTGAGGGTCACAATGCGTGTGTATGCCCTCGTCGCACTCAAGAATGGGCGGGGCCTCAGGGTGAATGCTGGTTTCTCCTACACTGATCGTTGGACAACGTGCCAACCACAAGGGTTCTTGCCATGGGTAAGGAGGAGTTCTGATTTCTGCGTCACACTCACCCCTGCGCAGTGATTGGAGATAAGATCTCGGATCTGAAGCCTGAAAACTGAGGTAGGGAAGGGATGATGACCTAAGGCCATGGCGGGTTTTATGTGCTCAGTGTGCGGTCAGCTTTCTGGGTGTTGGTCAGGAGGTCCGGGCTCAGGTTGTGTTCGACAGTGCATTAGTGCCCAGGTTAGACTATATCATTTGGGTAAAGTCGAGTGCTGTGTAGGTTTACCTCATTTAAGGTGCCTGGGCAGCTCATGAGGCAATAATTTTTTTTTAGAGGGCAGGAAGAATGCTGCATTGTGGGTCCGGAATTGCCAAACTTGAGGGCTTCGGGGCCAGGAGTGTGAGGACGGAAGTCTGAGAAGACAAGCTAGACTTGGGTTTCAGGGCGAGGGCACGGCAGGTACCCCCTGCAGATCTGAACCAATATCTCATGCATCTGAAGTCAGGGCGAGGATCAGACGTTGGCTCAGGTTGGAGTTTCAGTGCATGACGGCCGCTTCATGAAGGGAGTGGAATCTCGGGGCCATTGAGGTTTTCCCACGTTGGGAGTTGTGGGATTCCCCCTTCAAGGATTCCTTCTGCGGGACAATTGAGACCTGTTGGACAGCTCCAGGACATCCCATATGGAATGACTCCAGAGCACCGTTCGTGGATGGATGCCTGGGAAGCCCGCCTCGCATTCCAATTGTCTCCTAGCAACAAGACAGTTTAGATCTGATGGCTCTGCCGGAGCAACCGGGGTGGCTGAGTTGAAATGGACTTTCCTGAGGATGGGCCCTAATGTGTTTTTCTGACCATGAGGGCCTTGGAATGGGGCGGTGGTTACGGGACCCTGAAGTACTCTCCTAAGCTTTGGACATATCTCCCATGCACAGGTTTCCTTGTGGAGACGAGATGAGTTCTCATGGGTGCCTCAGGAAAACCCCTATGCTCGTATTGGAATCAGGCTTTTGAGGACACATGCCTGTAACCCAAAGCAATGGATCCTATTATGGCCTAGGGTCCTGTCTGGTTCAATCTTCTTCTCTGGGGACATCCATCTATGGTATGAGTGGAGGTCGATTATCAGCTGGTGTCAGACAGCCCTTGTTTGTTCCGGGCGTCCTACACTATTGGGATGGCCTCAGGGACTTTGGAGGTTTCTCCTAATTTGTACGATTTTGGACCATGGAATGGGCAGAATTCCCATGGATTGGTAGGCACAGTCCTAATGTGTGGCTCCAAGGGCCCAGCCTGGAGGGTGTGTGGCCCAAGACTTTGAGGACAGAAGTCTGAAAACACAAACTCAGCTTAGGTTTGGGGACGTAGGTATGGCAGGCCCGATCTACAAACCATGAGAAGAACTCTTCTGGATATGAAGAAAGTGTGAGTCTGAGGCGCTTGCTCAGGCTTTTGTCTCTGGATTTTGTATCAGCGATGGCCGTGGAATGTCGGGGAGGCCTCATGGGCCATGGACGAATCTTCCTCTCTGAGGATTTGGCCCGATTCCCAATTGCTTTTCGTCAATCTGTGGGATGGGAGGACTCATTTCAGTTTTGTTACCTCAGGTGTCCCACCAAAAGAGGAATTCCAAAGCCAAGCCGTGGGGAAGACTGAAGGGACAACCCGAACTATGGTTAAAAATTGGGGCCTAGGGGCCTGGCAAGCCCAATATGCTATCTCTTCATCCAGCCACTGAGTGGCCTTACTTGAGGACTCGGCTCAGCCAGAGGGTCACAATGTGTGTTTGTGACCAATGTGGCCCGCGAGCATGGGCAGGGCTTCAAGGGCCACACTGGTTTCAACTACACTGAACGTTCGACAACATGCCAACAAAGGGTTTCTTGCCATGGGGAAGGAGTTCTGATTTCTGCATCACCTTCAACCCTGGGCAGTGATTGGAGATAAGGTCTACGTTCTGAAACCTGAAAACCGAGGTTGGGAAGAGATGACGACCTAAGGCCATGGCGGCTCGATGTGCTCAGTGTGCGGCAAGCTGTCTGGGAGGGGTCAGGAGGTCCAGGCTCAGCCTGTGTCAGAAAGGACATTAGTGCCCTGGTCAGCCTATGTATTTGGGGTACAGCCAAGTTCGGTGCAGGTTGATCCTCATTTGGGGTTACTGGGTAGCCCCAGAGGACAATGTTTTTTCTTCTGGAGGGCATGCAGAGTGCTGCATTGTAGTTCTGGATTGCCAAACTGGAGGGCTTGTGGGCCAGTAGTCTGATGACAAAAGTCTGAGAACACAAGCTAGGCTTAGGTTTCTGGGTGAGGCCATGGCAGGCACAATCTACAGCCCTGAATCGAGATCTCGTGCATCTGAAGTCAGGGCGAGGTTCAGACGATTGCTCAGGTTGGAGTTTCTGCCCCTGATGGCCCCTTCATGAATGGGGGGGGCATCTGGAGGCCATCGGGGTTTTCCCACGATGGGAGTTGTGAGAAGCTCCAAACTGCAGAGAGTCTTCTGCAGGACAATTGAGACCTGTTGTATGGCTCCAGGCCAATGATTCTGAGCCGGGTTCTAAGGATGGATGGCTGGGTAGCCCACCTCGCATTCCAATTGTCTCCTAGCAACAAGACAGGTTAGATCTCCTGGATCTGTGGGGAGCAACTGAGGACGCTGAGTTGAAATGGACACACCTGGGGATGGGTCCTAATGTGCTTTTGTGTCTATGGAGACCTTGGAATGAAGCGGTGGCACTGGGGCCCTAAAGGGTTCTCCTAAACAGAGGCTTTGACACAGCTCCAACGTGCAAGTTTCCCATGTGTAGATGAGATGTTTTCTGATGGGTGAGTGTAGAAACAGCTATATGCTGCTTTTGAAATCCAGGCCTCTGAGGAGAGATGACTGGAAACAAAAGCAATGGATCTGATTAGGGCCTAGGGGCCTGTTCTTTCCTTTTTACCTCTGGGGACATCTGTCTATGGGTCTGAGTGCAGGTAGGTGCTCAGTTGGGCTCAGATTGCCCCTGTTTTTTCCTGGGAAGCCACCACTATTGAGATGGATCAGGGACTTTGGAGGTTTATCCTATTAGAAGGGTTGTGGCCATTGGAATGGGCACACACAATTCCCTTGGAGAGGGCAAGTACAGTCCTCAGGTTTGGCTCCAGGGGCCTGAGCCTGTAGGTTGTGTAGGCCAGGGCTGTTTGGACAGTTGTCTGAGAACACAAACTCGGCTTATGTTTCGGGTCATAGGTATGGCAGGACTGACCTACAGACCATGAGGAGAACTCTTCGGGATTTGAAAGAAGGGCGAGTGTGAGGCTCCTGCTCAAGTTTTTGTCTCTGGATATCGTGTCACTCATGGTCGTGGAATTTCTGGGTGACTTCATGGGAAATGGACGAGTCTTACTCTCTGGTGGTTTGGCCCCGTCCAAAGAGTTTGGGGTCATTCTGTGGGCTGGAAGAAGTCCGTTTTGTTGTTGTTGTTGTTGTTGTTTTCTTTTTTAACCTCAGGTGTCCCACCAAATGAGGGATTCCAGAGTAGAGCCCTGGGGAGGGGCGACTGGACAATCAGAAATCTGGTTAAAAATTGGGGCCTAGGGACATGTCAAGCCCATTATGACATCTAATGGTCCAGCCACTGAGAGGACTTACTAGAGGACAGGACTCATGCTGAGGGTCACAATGCGTGTGTATGCCCTCGTCGCACTCAAGAATGGGCGGGGCCTCAGGGTGAATGCTGGTTTCTCCTACACTGATCGTTGGACAACGTGCCAACCACAAGGGTTCTTGCCATGGGTAAGGAGGAGTTCTGATTTCTGCGTCACACTCACCCCTGCGCAGTGATTGGAGATAAGATCTCGGATCTGAAGCCTGAAAACTGAGGTAGGGAAGGGATGATGACCTAAGGCCATGGCGGGTTTTATGTGCTCAGTGTGCGGTCAGCTTTCTGGGTGTTGGTCAGGAGGTCCGGGCTCAGGTTGTGTTCGACAGTGCATTAGTGCCCAGGTTAGACTATATCATTTGGGTAAAGTCGAGTGCTGTGTAGGTTTATCCTCATTTAAGGTGCCTGGGCAGCTCATGAGGCAATAATTTTTTTTCTAGAGGGCAGGAAGAGTGCTGCATTGTGGGTCCGGAATTGCCAAACTTGAGGGCTTCAGGGCCAGGAGTGTGAGGACGGAAGTCTGAGGAGACAAGCTAGACTTGGGATTCAGGGCGAGGGCACGGCAGGTACCCCCTGCAGATCTGAACCAATATCTCATGCATCTGAAGTCAGGGCGAGGATCAGACGTTGGCTCAGGTTGGAGTTTCTGTGCATGACGGCCGCTTCATGAAGGGAGCGGAATCTCGGGGCCATTGAGGTTTTCCCACGTTGGGAGTTGTGGGATTCCCCCTTCAAGGATTCCTTCTGCGGGACAATTGAGACCTGTTGGACAGCTCCAGGACATCCCATATGGAATGACTCCAGAGCACCGTTCGTGGATGGATGCCTGGGAAGCCCGCCTCGCATTCCAATTGTCTCCTAGCAACAAGACAGTTTAGATCTGATGGCTCTGCCGGAGCAACCGGGGTGGCTGAGTTGAAATGGACTTTCCTGAGGATGGGCCCTAATGTGTTTTTCTGACCATGATGGCCTTGGAATGGGGCGGTGGTTACGGGACCCTGAAGTACTCTCCTAAGCTTTGGACATATCTCCCATGCACAGGTTTCCTTGTGGAGACGAGATGAGTTCTCATGGGTGCCTCAGGAAAACCCCTATGCTCGTATTGGAATCAGGCTTTTGAGGACACATGCCTGTAACCCAAAGCAATGGATCCTATTATGGCCTAGGGTCCTGTCTGGTTCAATCTTCTTCTCTGGGGACATCCATCTATGGTATGAGTGGAGGTCGATTATCAGCTGGTGTCAGACAGCCCTTGTTTGTTCCGGGCGTCCTACACTATTGGGATGGCCTCAGGGACTTTGGAGGTTTCTCCTAATTTGTACGATTTTGGACCATGGAATGGGCAGAATTCCCATGGATTGGTAGGCACAGTCCTAATGTGTGGCTCCAAGGGCCCAGCCTGGAGGGTGTGTGGCCCAAGACTTTGAGGACAGAAGTCTGAAAACACAAACTCAGCTTAGGTTTGGGGACGTAGGTATGGCAGGCCCGATCTACAAACCATGAGAAGAACTCTTCAGGATATGAAGAAAGTGCGAGTCTGAGGCGCTTGCTCAGGCTTTTGTCTCTGGATTTTGTATCAGCGATGGCCGTGGAATGTCGGGGAGGCCTCATGGGCCATGGACGAATCTTCCTCTCTGAGGATTTGGCCCGATTCCCAATTGCTTTTCGTCAATCTGTGGGATGGGAGGACTCATTTCAGTTTTGTTACCTCAGGTGTCCCACCAAAAGAGGAATTCCAAAGCCAAGCCGTGGGGAAGACTGAAGGGACAACCCGAACTATGGTTAAAAATTGGGGCCTAGGGGCATGGCAAGCCCAATATGCTATCTCTTCATCCAGCCACTGAGTGGCCTTACTTGAGGACTCGGCTCAGCCAGAGGGTCACAATGTGTGTTTGTGACCAATGTGGCCCGCGAGCATGGGCGGGGCCTCAAGGGCCACACTGGTTTCAACTACACTGAACGTTGGACAACATGCCAACCAAGGGTTTCTTGCCATGGGGAAGGAGTTCTGATTTCTGCATCACCTTCAACCCCGGGCAGTGATTGGAGATAAGGTCTACGTTCTGAAACCTGAAAACCGAGGTTGGGAAGAGATGACGTCCTAAGGCCATGGCGGCTCGATGTGCTCAGTGTGCGGCAAGCTGTCTGGGAGGGGTCAGGAGGTCCAGGCTCAGCCTGTGTCAGAAAGGACATTAGTGCCCTGGTCAGCCTATGTATTTGGGGTACAGCCAAGTTCGGTGCAGGTTGATCCTCATTTGGGGTTACTGGGTAGCCCCAGAGGACAATGTTTTTTCTTCTGGAGGGCAGGCAGAGTGCTGCATTGTAGTTCTGGATTGCCAAACTGGAGGGCTTGTGGGCCAGTAGTCTGACGACAAAAGTCTGAGAACACAAGCTAGGCTTAGGTTTCTGGGTGAGGCCATGGCAGGCACAATCTACAGCCCTGAATCGAGATCTCGTGCATCTGAAGTCAGGGCGAGGTTCAGACGATTGCTCAGGTTGGAGTTTCTGCCCCTGATGGCCCCTTCATGAATGGGGGGGGCATCTGGAGGCCATCGGGGTTTTCCCACGATGGGAGTTGTGAGAAGCTCCAAACTGCAGAGAGTCTTCTGCAGGACAATTGAGACCTGTTGTATGGCTCCAGGCCAATGATTCTGAGCAGGGTTCTAAGGATGGATGGCTGGGTAGCCCACCTCGCATTCCAATTGTCTCCTAGCAACAAGACAGGTTAGATCTCCTGGATCTGTGGGGAGCAACTGAGGACGCTGAGTTGAAATGGACACACCTGGGGATGGGTCCTAATGTGCTTTTGTGTCTATGGAGACCTTGGAATGAAGCGGTGGCACTGGGGCCCTAAAGGGTTCTCCTAAACAGAGGCTTTGACACAGCTCCAACGTGCAAGTTTCCCATGTGTAGATGAGATGTTTTCTGATGGGTGAGTGTAGAAACAGCTATATGCTGCTTTTGAAATCCAGGCCTCTGAGGAGAGATGACTGGAAACAAAAGCAATGGATCTGATTAGGGCCTAGGGGCCTGTTCTTTCCTTTTTACCTCTGGGGACATCTGTCTATGGGTCTGAGTGCAGGTAGGTGCTCAGTTGGGCTCAGATTGCCCCTGTTTTTTCCTGGGAAGCCACCACTATTGAGATGGATCAGGGACTTTGGAGGTTTATCCTATTAGAAGGGTTGTGGCCATTGGAATGGGCACACACAATTCCCTTGGAGAGGGCAAGTACAGTCCTCAGGTTTGGCTCCAGGGGCCTGAGCCTGTAGGTTGTGTAGGCCAGGGCTGTTTGGACAGTTGTCTGAAAACACAAACTCGGCTTATGTTTCGGGTCATAGGTATGGCAGGACTGACCTACAGACCATGAGGAGAACTCTTCGGGATTTGAAAGAAGGGCGAGTGTGAGGCTCCTGCTCAAGGTTTTGTCTCTGGATATCGTGTCACTCATGGTCGTGGAATTTCTGGGTGACTTCATGGGAAATGGACGAGTCTTACTCTCTGGTGGTTTGGCCCCGTCCAAAGAGTTTGGGGTCATTCTGTGGGCTGGAAGAAGTCCGTTTTGTTGTTGTTGTTGTTGTTGTTTTCTTTTTTAACCTCAGGTGTCCCACCAAATGAGGGATTCCAGAGTAGAGCCCTGGGGAGGGGCGACTGGACAATCAGAAATCTGGTTAAAAATTGGGGCCTAGGGACATGTCAAGCCCATTATGACATCTAATGGTCCAGCCACTGAGAGGACTTACTAGAGGACAGGACTCATGCTGAGGGTCACAATGCGTGTGTATGCCCTCGTCGCACTCAAGAATGGGCGGGGCCTCAGGGTGAATGCTGGTTTCTCCTACACTGATCGTTGGACAACGTGCCAACCACAAGGGTTCTTGCCATGGGTAAGGAGGAGTTCTGATTTCTGCGTCACACTCACCCCTGGGCAGTGATTGGAGATAAGGTCTCGGATCTGAAGCCTGAAAACTGAGGTAGGGAAGGGATGAGGACCTAAGGCCATGGCGGGTTTTATGTGCTCAGTGTGCGGTCAGCTTTCTGGGTGTTAGTCAGGAGGTCCGGGCTCAGGTTGTGTTCGACAGTGCATTAGTGCCCAGGTTAGACTATATCATTTGGGTAAAGTCGAGTGCTGTGTAGGTTTATCCTCATTTAAGGTGCCTGGGCAGCTCATGAGGCAATAATTTTTTTTCTAGAGGGCAGGAAGAGTGCTGCATTGTGGGTCCGGAATTGCCAAACTTGAGGGCTTCGGGGCCAGGAGTGTGAGGACGGAAGTCTGAGGAGACAAGCTAGACTTGGGATTCAGGGCGAGGGCACGGCAGGTACCCCCTGCAGATCTGAACCAATATCTCATGCATCTGAAGTCAGGGCGAGGATCAGACGTTGGCTCAGGTTGGAGTTTCTGTGCATGACGGCCGCTTCATGAAGGGAGCGGAATCTCGGGGCCATTGAGGTTTTCCCACGTTGGGAGTTGTGGGATGCCCCCTTCAAGGATTCCTTCTGCGGGACAATTGAGACCTGTTGGACAGCTCCAGGACATCCCATATGGAATGACTCCAGAGCACCGTTCGTGGATGGATGCCTGGGAAGCCCGCCTCGCATTCCAATTGTCTCCTAGCAACAAGACAGTTTAGATCTGATGGCTCTGCCGGAGCAACCGGGGTGGCTGAGTTGAAATGGACTTTCCTGAGGATGGGCCCTAATGTGTTTTTCTGACCATGAGGGCCTTGGAATGGGGCGGTGGTTACGGGACCCTGAAGTACTCTCCTAAGCTTTGGACATATCTCCCATGCACAGGTTTCCTTGTGGAGACGAGATGAGTTCTGATGGGTGCCTCAGGAAAACCCCTATGCTCGTATTGGAATCAGGCTTTTGAGGACACATGCCTGTAACCCAAAGCAATGGATCCTATTATGGCCTAGGGTCCTGTCTGGTTCAATCTTCTTCTCTGGGGACATCCATCTATGGTATGAGTGGAGGTCGATTATCAGCTGGTGTCAGACAGCCCTTGTTTGTTCCGGGCGTCCTACACTATTGGGATGGCCTCAGCGACTTTGGAGGTTTCTCCTAATTTGTACGATTTTGGACCATGGAATGGGCAGAATTCCCATGGATTGGTAGGCACAGTCCTAATGTGTGGCTCCAAGGGCCCAGCCTGGAGGGTGTGTGGCCCAAGACTTTGAGGACAGAAGTCTGAAAACACAAACTCAGCTTAGGTTTGGGGACGTAGGTATGGCAGGCCCGATCTACAAACCATGAGAAGAACTCTTCTGGATATGAAGAAAGTGCGAGTCTGAGGCGCTTGCTCAGGCTTTTGTCTCTGGATTTTGTATCAGCGATGGCCGTGGAATGTCGGGGAGGCCTCATGGGCCATGGACGAATCTTCCTCTCTGAGGATTTGGCCCGATTCCCAATTGCTTTTCGTCAATCTGTGGGATGGGAGGACTCATTTCAGTTTTGTTACCTCAGGTGTCCCACCAAAAGAGGAATTCCAAAGCCAAGCCGTGGGGAAGACTGAAGGGACAACCCGAACTATGGTTAAAAATTGGGGCCTAGGGGCATGGCAAGCCCAATATGCTATCTCTTCATCCAGCCACTGAGTGGCCTTACTTGAGGACTCGGCTCAGCCAGAGGGTCACAATGTGTGTTTGTGACCAATGTGGCCCGCGAGCATGGGCGGGGCCTCAAGGGCCACACTGGTTTCAACTACACTGAACGTTGGACAACATGCCAACCAAGGGTTTCTTGCCATGTGGAAGGAGTTCTGATTTCTGCATCACCTTCAACCCTGGGCAGTGATTGGAGATAAGGTCTACGTTCTGAAACCTGAAAACCGAGGTTGGGAAGAGATGACGACCTAAGGCCATGGCGGCTCGATGTGCTCAGTGTGCGGCAAGCTGTCTGGGAGGGGTCAGGAGGTCCAGGCTCAGCCTGTGTCAGAAAGGACATTAGTGCCCTGGTCAGCCTATGTATTTGGGGTACAGCCAAGTTCGGTGCAGGTTGATCCTCATTTGGGGTTACTGGGTAGCCCCAGAGGACAATGTTTTTTCTTCTGGAGGGCAGGCAGAGTGCTGCATTGTAGTTCTGGATTGCCAAACTGGAGGGCTTGTGGGCCAGTAGTCTGACGACAAAAGTCTGAGAACACAAGCTAGGCTTAGGTTTCTGGGTGAGGCCATGGCAGGCACAATCTACAGCCCTGAATCGAGATCTCGTGCATCTGAAGTCAGGGCGAGGTTCAGACGATTGCTCAGGTTGGAGTTTCTGCCCCTGATGGCCCCTTCATGAATGGGGGGGTATCTGGAGGCCATCGGGGTTTTCCCACGATGGGAGTTGTGAGAAGCTCCAAACTGCAGAGAGTCTTCTGCAGGACAATTGAGACCTGTTGTATGGCTCCAGGCCAATGATTCTGAGCAGGGTTCTAAGGATGGATGGCTGGGTAGCCCACCTCGCATTCCAATTGTCTCCTAGCAACAAGACAGGTTAGATCTCCTGGATCTGTGGGGAGCAACTGAGGACGCTGAGTTGAAATGGACACACCTGGGGATGGGTCCTAATGTGCTTTTGTGTCTATGGAGACCTTGGAATGAAGCGGTGGCACTGGGGCCCTAAAGGGTTCTCCTAAACAGAGGCTTTGACACAGCTCCAACGTGCAAGTTTCCCATGTGTAGATGAGATGTTTTCTGATGGGTGAGTGTAGAAACAGCTATATGCTGCTTTTGAAATCCAGGCCTCTGAGGAGAGATGACTGGAAACAAAAGCAATGGATCTGATTAGGGCCTAGGGGCCTGTTCTTTCCTTTTTACCTCTGGGGACATCTGTCTATGGGTCTGAGTGCAGGTAGGTGCTCAGTTGGGCTCAGATTGCCCCTGTTTTTTCCTGGGAAGCCACCACTATTGAGATGGATCAGGGACTTTGGAGGTTTATCCTATTAGAAGGGTTGTGGCCATTGGAATGGGAACACACAATTCCCTTGGAGAGGGCAAGTACAGTCCTCAGGTTTGGCTCCAGGGGCCTGAGCCTGTAGGTTGTGTAGGCCAGGGCTGTTTGGACAGTTGTCTGAGAACACAAACTCGGCTTATGTTTCGGGTCATAGGTATGGCAGGACTGACCTACAGACCATGAGGAGAACTCTTCGGGATTTGAAAGAAGGGCGAGTATGAGGCTCCTGCTCAAGTTTTTGTCTCTGGATATCGTGTCACTCATGGTCGTGGAATTTCTGGGTGACTTCATGGGAAATGGACGAGTCTTACTCTCTGGTGGTTTGGCCCCGTCCAAAGAGTTTGGGGTCATTCTGTGGGCTGGAAGAAGTCCGTTTTGTTGTTGTTGTTGTTGTTGTTTTCTTTTTTAACCTCAGGTGTCCCACCAAATGAGGGATTCCAGAGTAGAGCCCTGGGGAGGGGCGACTGGACAATCAGAAATCTGGTTAAAAATTGGGGCCTAGGGACATGTCAAGCCCATTATGACATCTAATGGTCCAGCCACTGAGAGGACTTACTAGAGGACAGGACTCATGCTGAGGGTCACAATGCGTGTTTATGCCCTCGTCGCACTCAAGAATGGGCGGGGCCTCAGGGTGAATGCTGGTTTCTCCTACACTGAACGTTGGACAACGTGCCAACCACAAGGGTTCTTGCCATGGGTAAGGAGGAGTTCTGATTTCTGCATCACACTCACCCCTGGGCAGTGATTGGAGATAAGATCTCGGATCTGAAGCCTGAAAACTGAGGTAGGGAAGGGATGATGACCTAAGGCCATGGCGGGTTTTATGTGCTCAGTGTGCGGTCAGCTTTTTGGGTGTTGGTCAGGAGGTCCGGGCTCAGGTTGTGTTCGACAGTGCATTAGTGCCCAGGTTAGACTATATCATTTGGGTAAAGTCGAGTGCTGTGTAGGTTTATCCTCATTTAAGGTGCCTGGGCAGCTCATGAGGCAATAATTTTTTTTCTAGAGGGCAGGAAGAATGCTGCATTGTGGGTCCGGAATTGCCAAACTTGAGGGCTTCGGGGCCAGGAGTGTGAGGACGGAAGTCTGAGAAGACAAGCTAGACTTGGGTTTCATGGCGAGGGCACGGCAGGTACCCCCTGCAGATCTGAACCAATATCTCATGCATCTGAAGTCAGGGAGAGGATCAGACGTTGGCTCAGGTTGAAGTTTCTGTGCATGACGGCCACTTCATGAAGGGAGCGGAATCTCGGGGCCATTGAGGTTTTCCCACGTTGGGAGTTATGGGATGCCCCCTTCAAGGATTCCTTCTGCGGGACAATTGAGACCTGTTGGACAGCTCCAGGACATCCCATATGGAATGACTCCAGAGCACCGTTCGTGGATGGATGCCTGGGAAGCCCGCCTCGCATTCCAATTGTCTCCTAGCAACAAGACAGTTTAGATCTGATGGCTCTGCCGGAGCAACCGGTGTGGCTGAGTTGAAATGGAATTTCCTGAGGATGGGCCCTAATGTGTTTTTCTGACCATGAGGGCCTTGGAATGGGGCGGTGGCTACGGGACCCTGAAGTACTCTCCTAAGCTTTGGACATATCTCCCATGCACAGGTTTCCTTGTGGAGACGAGATGAGTTCTCATGGGTGCCTCAGGAAAACCCCTATGCTCGTATTGGATTCAGGCTTTTGAGGACACATGCCTGTAACCCAAAGCAATGGATCCTATTATGGCCTAGGGTCCTGTCTGGTTCAATCTTCTTCTCTGGGGACATCCATCTATGGTATGAGTGGAGGTCGATTATCAGCTGGTGTCAGACAGCCCTTGTTTGTTCCGGGCGTCCTACACTATTGGGATGGCCTCAGGGACTTTGGAGGTTTCTCCTAATTTGTACGATTTTGGACCATGGAATGGGCAGAATTCCCATGGATTGGTAGGCACAGTCCTAATGTGTGGCTCCAAGGGCCCAGCCTGGAGGGTGTGTGGCCCAAGACTTTGAGGACAGAAGTCTGAATACACAAACTCAGCTTAGGTTTGGGGACGTAGGTATGGCAGGCCCGATCTACAAACCATGAGAAGAACTCTTCTGGATATGAAGAAAGTGCGAGTCTGAGGCGCTTGCTCAGGCTTTTGTCTCTGGATTTTGTATCAGCGATGGCCGTGGAATGTCGGGGAGGCCTCATGGGCCATGGACGAATCTTCCTCTCTGAGGATTTGGCCCGATTCCCAATTGCTTTTCGTCAATCTGTGGGATGGGAGGACTCATTTCAGTTTTGTTACCTCAGGTGTCCCACCAAAAGAGGAATTCCAAAGCCAAGCCGTGGGGAAGACTGAAGGGACAACCCGAACTATGGTTAAAAATTGGGGCCTAGGGGCCTGGCAAGCCCAATATGCTATCTCTTCATCCAGCCACTGAGTGGCCTTACTTGAGGACTCGGCTCAGCCAGAGGGTCACAATGTGTGTTTGTGACCAATGTGGCCCGCGAGCATGGGCGGGGCCTCAAGGGCCACACTGGTTTCAACTACACTGAACGTTGGACAACATGCCAACCAAGGGTTTCTTGCCATGGGGAAGGAGTTCTGATTTCTGCATCACCTTCAACCCTGGGCAGTGATTGGAGATAAGGTCTACGTTCTGAAACCTGAAAACCGAGGTTGGGAAGAGATGACGACCTAAGGCCATGGCGGCTCGATGTGCTCAGTGTGCGGCAAGCTGTCTGGGAGGGGTCAGGAGGTCCAGGCTCAGCCTGTGTCAGAAAGGACATTAGTGCCCTGGTCAGCCTATGTATTTGGGGTACAGCCAAGTTCGGTGCAGGTTGATCCTCATTTGGGGTTACTGGGTAGCCCCAGAGGACAATGTTTTTTCTTCTGGAGGGCAGGCAGAGTGCTGCATTGTAGTTCTGGATTGCCAAACTGGAGGGCTTGTGGGCCAGTAGTCTGACGACAAAAGTCTGAGAACACAAGCTAGGCTTAGGTTTCTGGGTGAGGCCATGGCAGGCACAATCTACAGCCCTGAATCGAGATCTCGTGCATCTGAAGTCAGGGCGAGGTTCAGACGATTGCTCAGGTTGGAGTTTCTGCCCCTGATGGCCCCTTCATGAATGGGGGGGGCATCTGGAGGCCATCGGGGTTTTCCCACGATGGGAGTTGTGAGAAGCTCCAAACTGCAGAGAGTCTTCTGCAGGACAATTGAGACCTGTTGTATGGCTCCAGGCCAATGATTCTGAGCAGGGTTCTAAGGATGGATGGCTGGGTAGCCCACCTCGCATTCCAATTGTCTCCTAGCAACAAGACAGGTTAGATCTCCTGGATCTGTGGGGAGCAACTGAGGACGCTGAGTTGAAATGGACACACCTGGGGATGGGTCCTAATGTGCTTTTGTGTCTATGGAGACCTTGGAATGAAGCGGTGGCACTGGGGCCCTAAAGGGTTCTCCTAAACAGAGGCTTTGACACAGATCCAACGTGCAAGTTTCCCATGTGTAGATGAGATGTTTTCTGATGGGTGAGTGTAGAAACAGCTATATGCTGCTTTTGAAATCCAGGCCTCTGAGGAGAGATGACTGGAAACAAAAGCAATGGATCTGATTAGGGCCTAGGGGCCTGTTCTTTCCTTTTTACCTCTGGGGACATCTGTCTATGGGTCTGAGTGCAGGTAGGTGCTCAGTTGGGCTCAGATTGCCCCTGTTTTTTCCTGGGAAGCCACCACTATTGAGATGGATCAGGGACTTTGGAGGTTTATCCTATTAGAAGGGTTGTGGCCATTGGAATGGGCACACACAATTCCCTTGGAGAGGGCAAGTACAGTCCTCAGGTTTGGCTCCAGGGGCCTGAGCCTGTAGGTTGTGTAGGCCAGGGCTGTTTGGACAGTTGTCTGAGAACACAAACTCGGCTTATGTTTCGGGTCATAGGTATGGCAGGACTGACCTACAGACCATGAGGAGAACTCTTCGGGATTTGAAAGAAGGGCGAGTGTGAGGCTCCTGCTCAAGTTTTTGTCTCTGGATATCGTGTCACTCATGGTCTTGGAATTTCTGGGTGACTTCATGGGAAATGGACGAGTCTTACTCTCTGGTGGTTTGGCCCCGTCCAAAGAGTTTGGGGTCATTCTGTGGGCTGGAAGAAGTCCGTTTTGTTGTTGTTGTTGTTGTTGTTTTCTTTTTTAACCTCAGGTGTCCCACCAAATGAGGGATTCCAGAGTAGAGCCCTGGGGAGGGGCGACTGGACAATCAGAAATCTGGTTAAAAATTGGGGCCTAGGGACATGTCAAGCCCATTATGACATCTAATGGTCCAGCCACTGAGAGGACTTACTAGAGGACAGGACTCATGCTGAGGGTCACAATGCGTGTGTATGCCCTCGTCGCACTCAATAATGGGCGGGGCCTCAGGGTGAATGCTGGTTTCTCCTACACTGATCGTTGGACAACGTGCCAACCACAAGGGTTCTTGCCATGGGTAAGGAGGAGTTCTGATTTCAGCGTCACACTCACCCCTGGGCAGTGATTGGAGATAAGATCTCGGATCTGAAGCCTGAAAACTGAGGTAGGGAAGGGATGATGACCTAAGGCCATGGCGGGTTTTATGTGCTCAGTGTGCGGTCAGCTTTCTGGGTGTTAGTCAGGAGGTCCGGGCTCAGGTTGTGTTCGACAGTGCATTAGTGCCCAGGTTAGACTATGTCATTTGGGTAAAGTCGAGTGCTGTGTAGGTTTATCCTCATTTAAGGTGCCTGGGCAGCTCATGAGGCAATAATTTTTTTTCTAGAGGGCAGGAAGAGTGCTGCATTGTGGGTCCGGAATTGCCAAACTTGAGGGCTTCGGGGCCAGGAGTGTGAGGACGGAAGTCTGAGGAGACAAGCTAGACTTGGGATTCAGGGCGAGGGCACGGCAGGTACCCCCTGCAGATCTGAACCAATATCTCATGCATCTGAAGTCAGGGCGAGGATCAGACGTTGGCTCAGGTTGGAGTTTCTGTGCATGACGGCCGCTTCATGAAGGGAGCGGAATCTCGGGGCCATTGAGGTTTTCCCCCGTTGGGAGTTGTGGGATGCCCCCTTCAAGGATTCCTTCTGCGGGACAATTGAGACCTGTTGGACAGCTCCAGGACATCCCATATGGAATGACTCCAGAGCACCGTTCGTGGATGGATGCCTGGGAAGCCCGCCTCGCATTCCAATTGTCTCCTAGCAACAAGACAGTTTAGATCTGATGGCTCTGCCGGAGCAACCGGGGTGGCTGAGTTGAAATGGACTTTCCTGAGGATGGGCCCTAATGTGTTTTTCTGACCATGAGGGCCTTGGAATGGGGCGGTGGTTACGGGACCCTGAAGTACTCTCCTAAGCTTTGGACATATCTCCCATGCACAGGTTTCCTTGTGGAGACGAGATGAGTTCTGATGGGTGCCTCAGGAAAATCCCTATGCTCGTATTGGAATCAGGCTTTTGAGGACACATGCCTGTAACCCAAGCAATAGATCCTATTATGGCCTAGGGTCCTGTCTGGTTCATCTTCTTCTCTGGGGACATCCATCTATGGTATGAGTGGAGGTCGATTATCAGCTGGTGTCAGACAGCCCTTGTTTGTTCCGGGCGTCCTACACTATTGGGATGGCCTCAGGGACTTTGGAGGTTTCTCCTAATTTGTACGATATTGGACCATGGAATGGGCAGAATTCCCATGGATTGGTAGGCACAGTCCTAATGTGTGGCTCCAAGGGCCCAGCCTGGAGGGTGTGTGGCCCAAGACTTTGAGGACAGAAGTCTGAAAACACAAACTCAGCTTAGGTTTGGGGACGTAGGTATGGCAGGCCCGATCTACAAACCATGAGAAGAACTCTTCTGGATATGAAGAAAGTGCGAGTCTGAGGCGCTTGCTCAGGCTTTTGTCTCTGGATTTTGTATCAGCGATGGCCGTGGAATGTCGGGGAGGCCTCATGGGCCATTGACGAATCTTCCTCTCTGAGGATTTGGCCCGATTCCCAATTGCTTTTCGTCAATCTGTGGGATGGGAGGACTCATTTCAGTTTTGTTACCTCAGGTGTCCCACCAAAAGAGGAATTCCAAAGCCAAGCCGTGGGGAAGACTGAAGGGACAACCCGAACTATGGTTAAAAATTGGGGCCTAGGGGCCTGGCAAGCCCAATATGCTATCTCTTCATCCAGCCACTGAGTGGCCTTACTTGAGGACTCGGCTCAGCCAGAGGGTCACAATGTGTGTTTGTGACCAATGTGGCCCGCGAGCATGGGCGGGGCCTCAAGGGCCACACTGGTTTCAACTACACTGAACGTTGGACAACATGCCAACCAAGGGTTTCTTGCCATGGGGAAGGAGTTCTGATTTCTGCATCACCTTCAACCCTGGGCAGTGATTGGAGATAAGGTCTACGTTCTGAAACCTGAAAACCGAGGTTGGGAAGAGATGACGACCTAAGGCCATGGCGGCTCGATGTGCTCAGTGTGCGGCAAGCTGTCTGGGAGGGGTCAGGAGGTCCAGGCTCAGCCTGTGTCAGAAAGGACATTAGTGCCCTGGTCAGCCTATGTATTTGGGGTACAGCCAAGTTCGGTGCAGGTTGATCCTCATTTGGGGTTACTGGGTAGCCCCAGAGGACAATGTTTTTTCTTCTGGAGGGCAGGCAGAGTGCTGCATTGTAGTTCTGGATTGCCAAACTGGAGGGCTTGTGGGCCAGTAGTCTGACGACAAAAGTCTGAGAACACAAGCTAGGCTTAGGTTTCTGGGTGAGGCCATAGCAGGCACAATCTACAGCCCTGAATCGAGATCTCGTGCATCTGAAGTCAGGGCGAGGTTCAGACGATTGCTCAGGTTGGAGTTTCTGCCCCTGATGGCCCCTTCATGAATGGGGGGGGGCATCTGGAGGCAATCGGGGTTTTCCCACGATGGGAGTTGTGAGAAGCTCCAAACTGCAGAGAGTCTTCTGCAGGACAATTGAGACCTGTTGTATGGCTCCAGGCCAATGATTCTGAGCAGGGTTCTAAGGATGGATGGCTGGGTAGCCCACCTCGCATTCCAATTGTCTCCTAGCAACAAGACAGGTTAGATCTCCTGGATCTGTGGGGAGCAACTGAGGACGCTGAGTTGAAATGGACACACCTGGGGATGGGTCCTAATGTGCTTTTGTGTCTATGGAGACCTTGGAATGAAGCGGTGGCACTGGGGCCCTAAAGGGTTCTCCTAAACAGAGGCTTTGACACAGCTCCAACGTGCAAGTTTCCCATGTGTAGATGAGATGTTTTCTGATGGGTGAGTGTAGAAACAGCTATATGCTGCTTTTGAAATCCAGGCCTCTGAGGAGAGATGACTGGAAACAACAGCATTGGATCTGATTAGGGCCTAGGGGCCTGTTCTTTCCTTTTTACCTCTGGGGACATCTGTCTATGGGTCTGAGTGCAGGTAGGTGCTCAGTTGGGCTCAGATTGCCCCTGTTTTTTCCTGGGAAGCCACCACTATTGAGATGGATCAGGGACTTTGGAGGTTTATCCTATTAGAAGGGTTGTGGCCATTGGAATGGGCACACACAATTCCCTTGGAGAGGGCAAGTACAGTCCTCAGGTTTGGCTCCAGGGGCCTGAGCCTGTAGGTTGTGTAGGCCAGGGCTGTTTGGACAGTTGTCTGAGAACACAAACTCGGCTTATGTTTCGGGTCATAGGTATGGCAGGACTGACCTACAGACCATGAGGAGAACTCTTCGGGATTTGAAAGAAGGGCGAGTGTGAGGCTCCTGCTCAAGTTTTTGTCTCTGGATATCGTGTCACTCATGGTCGTGGAATTTCTGGGTGACTTCATGGGAAATGGACGAGTCTTACTCTCTGGTGGTTTGGCCCCGTCCAAAGAGTTTGGGGTCATTCTGTGGGCTGGAAGAAGTCCGTTTTGTTGTTGTTGTTGTTGTTGTTTTCTTTTTTAACCTCAGGTGTCCCACCAAATGAGGGATTCCAGAGTAGAGCCCTGGGGAGGGGCGACTGGACAATCAGAAATCTGGTTAAAAATTGGGGCCTAGGGACATGTCAAGCCCATTATGACATCTAATGGTCCAGCCACTGAGATGACTTACTAGAGGACAGGACTCATGCTGAGGGTCACAATGCGTGTGTATGCCCTCGTCGCACTCAAGAAAGGGCGGGGCCTCAGGGTGAATGCTGGTTTCTCCCACACTGAACGTTGGACAACGTGCCAACCACAAGGGTTCTTGCCATGGGTAAGGAGGAGTTCTGATTTCTGCGTCACACTCACCCCTGGGCAGTGATTGGAGATAAGATCTCGGATCTGAAGCCTGAAAACTTAGGTAGGGAAGGGATGATGACCTAAGGCCATGGCGGGTTTTATGTGCTCAGTGTGCGGTCAGCTTTCTGGGTGTTAGTCAGGAGGTCCGGGCTCAGGTTGTGTTCGACAGTGCATTAGTGCCCAGGTTAGACTATATCATTTGGGTAAAGTCGAGTGCTGTGTAGGTTTATCCTCATTTAAGGTGCCTGGGCAGCTCATGAGGCAATAATTTTTTTTCTAGAGGGCAGGAAGAATGCTGCATTGTGGGTCCGGAATTGCCAAACTTGAGGGCTTCGGGGCCAGGAGTGTGAGGACGGAAGTCTGAGAAGACAAGCTAGACTTGGGTTTCATGGCGAGGGCACGGCAGGTACCCCCTGCAGATCTGAACCAATATCTCATGCATCTGAAGTCAGGGCGAGGATCAGACGTTGGCTCAGGTTGGAGTTTCAGTGCATGACGGCCGCTTCATGAAGGGAGCGGAATCTCGGGGCCATTGAGGTTTTCCCACGTTGGGAGTTGTGGGATGCCCCCTTCAAGGATTCCTTCTGCGGGACAATTGAGACCTGTTGGACAGCTCCAGGACATCCCATATGGAATGACTCCAGAGCACCGTTCGTGGATGGATGCCTGGGAAGCCCGCCTCGCATTCCAATTGTCTCCTAGCAACAAGACAGTTTAGATCTGATGGCTCTGCCGGAGCAACCGGTGTGGCTGAGTTGAAATGGAATTTCCTGAGGATGGGCCCTAATGTGTTTTTCTGACCATGAGGGCCTTGGAATGGGGCGGTGGCTACGGGACCCTGAAGTACTCTCCTAAGCTTTGGACATATCTCCCATGCACAGGTTTCCTTGTGGAGACGAGATGAGTTCTGATGGGTGCCTCAGGAAAACCCCTATGCTCGTATTGGATTCAGGCTTTTGAGGACACTTGCCTGTAACCCAAAGCAATGGATCCTATTATGGCCTAGGGTCCTGTCTGGTTCAATCTTCTTCTCTGGGGACATCCATCTATGGTATGAGTGGAGGTCGATTATCAGCTGGTGTCAGACAGCCCTTGTTTGTTCCGGGCGTCCTACACTATTGGGATGGCCTCAGGGACTTTGGAGGTTTCTCCTAATTTGTACGATATTGGACCATGGAATGGGCAGAATTCCCATGGATTGGTAGGCACAGTCCTAATGTGTGGCTCCAAGGGCCCAGCCTGGAGGGTGTGTGGCCCAAGACTTTGAGGACAGAAGTCTGAAAACACAAACTCAGCTTAGGTTTGGGGACGTAGGTATGGCAGGCCCGATCTACAAACCATGAGAAGAACTCTTCTGGATATGAAGAAAGTGCGAGTCTGAGGCGCTTGCTCAGGCTTTTGTCTCTGGATTTTGTATCAGCGATGGCCGTGGAATGTCGGGGAGGCCTCATGGGCCATGGACGAATCTTCCTCTCTGAGGATTTGGCCCGATTCCCAATTGCTTTTCGTCAATCTGTGGGATGGGAGGACTCATTTCAGTTTTGTTACCTCAGGTGTCCCACCAAAAGAGGAATTCCAAAGCCAAGCCGTGGGGAAGACTGAAGGGACAACCCGAACTATGGTTAAAAATTGGGGCCTAGGGGCCTGGCAAGCCCAATATGCTATCTCTTCATCCAGCCACTGAGTGGCCTTACTTGAGGACTCGGCTCAGCCAGAGGGTCACAATGTGTGTTTGTGACCAATGTGGCCCGCGAGCATGGGCGGGGCCTCAAGGGCCACACTGGTTTCAACTACACTGAACGTTGGACAACATGCCAACAAAGGGTTTCTTGCCATGGGGAAGGAGTTCTGATTTCTGCATCACCTTCAACCCTGGGCAGTGATTGGAGATAAGGTCTACGTTCTGAAACCTGAAAACCGAGGTTGGGAAGAGATGACGACCTAAGGCCATGGCGGCTCGATGTGCTCAGTGTGCGGCAAGCTGTCTGGGAGGGGTCAGGAGGTCCAGGCTCAGCCTGTGTCAGAAAGGACATTAGTGCCCTGGTCAGCCTATGTATTTGGGGTACAGCCAAGTTCGGTGCAGGTTGATCCTCATTTGGGGTTACTGGGTAGCCCCAGAGGACAATGTTTTTTCTTCTGGAGGGCAGGCAGAGTGCTGCATTGTAGTTCTGGATTGCCAAACTGGAGGGCTTGTGGGCCAGTAGTCTGACGACAAAAGTCTGAGAACACAAGCTAGGCTTAGGTTTCTGGGTGAGGCCATGGCAGGCACAATCTACAGCCCTGAATCGAGATCTCGTGCATCTGAAGTCAGGGCGAGGTTCAGACGATTGCTCAGGTTGGAGTTTCTGCCCCTGATGGCCCCTTCATGAATGGGGGGGGCATCTGGAGGCCATCGGGGTTTTCCCACGATGGGAGTTGTGAGAAGCTCCAAACTGCAGAGAGTCTTCTGCAGGACAATTGAGACCTGTTGTATGGCTCCAGGCCAATGATTCTGAGCAGGGTTCTAAGGATGGATGGCTGGGTAGCCCACCTCGCATTCCAATTGTCTCCTAGCAACAAGACAGGTTAGATCTCCTGGATCTGTGGGGAGCAACTGAGGACGCTGAGTTGAAATGGACACACCTGGGGATGGGTCCTAATGTGCTTTTGTGTCTATGGAGACCTTGGAATGAAGCGGTGGCACTGGGGCCCTAAAGGGTTCTCCTAAACAGAGGCTTTGACACAGCTCCAACGTGCAAGTTTCCCATGTGTAGATGAGATGTTTTCTGATGGGTGAGTGTAGAAACAGCTATATGCTGCTTTTGAAATCCAGGCCTCTGAGGAGAGATGACTGGAAACAACAGCATTGGATCTGATTAGGGCCTAGGGGCCTGTTCTTTCCTTTTTACCTCTGGGGACATCTGTCTATGGGTCTGAGTGCAGGTAGGTGCTCAGTTGGGCTCAGATTGCCCCTGTTTTTTCCTGGGAAGCCACCACTATTGAGATGGATCAGGGACTTTGGAGGTTTATCCTATTAGAAGGGTTGTGGCCATTGGAATGGGCACACACAATTCCCTTGGAGAGGGCAAGTACAGTCCTCAGGTTTGGCTCCAGGGGCCTGAGCCTGTAGGTTGTGTAGGCCAGGGCTGTTTGGACAGTTGTCTGAGAACACAAACTCGGCTTATGTTTCGGGTCATAGGTATGGCAGGACTGACCTACAGACCATGAGGAGAACTCTTCGGGATTTGAAAGAAGGGCGAGTGTGAGGCTCCTGCTCAAGTTTTTGTCTCTGGATATCGTGTCACTCATGGTCGTGGAATTTCTGGGTGACTTCATGGGAAATGGACGAGTCTTACTCTCTGGTGGTTTGGCCCCGTCCAAAGAGTTTGGGGTCATTCTGTGGGCTGGAAGAAGTCCGTTTTGTTGTTGTTGTTGTTGTTGTTTTCTTTTTTAACCTCAGGTGTCCCACCAAATGAGGGATTCCAGAGTAGAGCCCTGGGGAGGGGCGACTGGACAATCAGAAATCTGGTTAAAAATTGGGGCCTAGGGACATGTCAAGCCCATTATGACATCTAATGGTCCAGCCACTGAGAGGACTTACTAGAGGACAGGACTCATGCTGAGGGTCACAATGCGTGTGTATGCCCTCGTCGCACTCAAGAATGGGCGGGGCCTCAAGGTGAATGCTGGTTTCTCCTACACTGATCGTTGGACAACGTGCCAACCACAAGGGTTCTTGCCATGGGTAAGGAGGAGTTCTGATTTCTGCGTCACACTCACCCCTGGGCAGTGATTGGAGATACGATCTCGGATCTGAAGCCTGAAAACTGAGGTAGGGAAGGGATGAGGACCTAAGGCCATGGCGGGTTTTATGTGCTCAGTGTGCGGTCAGCTTTCTGGGTGTTAGTCAGGAGGTCCGGGCTCAGGTTGTGTTCGACAGTGCATTAGTGCCCAGGTTAGACTATATCATTTGGGTAAAGTCGAGTGCTGTGTAGGTTTATCCTCATTTAAGGTGCCTGGGAAGCTCATGAGGCAATAATTTTTTTTCTAGAGGGCAGGAAGAGTGCTGCATTGTGGGTCCGGAATTGCCAAACTTGAGGGCTTCGGGGCCAGGAGTGTGAGGACGGAAGTCTGAGTAGTCAAGCTAGACTTGGGATTCAGGGCGAGGGCACGGCAGGTACCCCCTGCAGATCTGAACCAATATCTCATGCATCTGAAGTCAGGGCGAGGATCAGACGTTGGCTCAGGTTGGAGTTTCTGTGTATGACGGCCGCTTCATGAAGGGAGCGGAATCTCGGGGCCATTGAGGTTTTCCCACGTTGGGAGTTGTGGGATGCCCCCTTCAAGGATTCCTTCTGCGGGACAATTGAGACCTGTTGGACAGCTCCAGGACATCCCATATGGAATGACTCCAGAGCACCGTTCGTGGATGGATGCCTGGGAAGCCCGCCTCGCATTCCAATTGTCTCCTAGCAACAAGACAGTTTAGATCTGATGGCTCTGCCGGAGCAACCGGGGTGGCTGAGTTGAAATGGACTTTCCTGAGGATGGGCCCTAATGTGTTTTTCTGACCATGAGGGCCTTGGAATGGGGCGGTGGTTACGGGACCCTGAAGTACTCTCCTAAGCTTTGGACATATCTCCCATGCACAGGTTTCCTTGTGGAGACGAGATGAGTTCTCATGGGTGCCTCAGGAAAACCCCTATGCTCGTATTGGAATCAGGCTTTTGAGGACACATGCCTGTAACCCAAGCAATGGATCCTATTATGGCCTAGGGTCCTGTCTGGTTCAATCTTCTTCTCTGGGGACATCCATCTATGGTATGAGTGGAGGTCGATTATCAGCTGGTGTCAGACAGCCCTTGTTTGTTCCGGGCGTCCTACACTATTGGGATGGCCTCAGGGACTTTGGAGGTTTCTCCTAATTTGTACGATTTTGGACCATGGAATGGGCAGAATTCCCATGGATTGGTAGTCACAGTCCTAATGTGTGGCTCCAAGGGCCCAGCCTGGAGGGTGTGTGGCCCAAGACTTTGAGGACAGAAGTCTGAAAACACAAACTCAGCTTAGGTTTGGGGACGTAGGTATGGCAGGCCCGATCTACAAACCATGAGAAGAACTCTTCTGGATATGAAGAAAGTGCGAGTCTGAGGCGCTTGCTCAGGCTTTTGTCTCTGGATTTTGTATCAGCGATGGCCGTGGAGTGTCGGGGAGGCCTCATGGGCCATGGACGAATCTTCCTCTCTGAGGATTTGGCCCGATTCCCAATTGCTTTTCGTCAATCTGTGGGATGGGAGGACTCATTTCAGTTTTGTTACCTCAGGTGTCCCACCAAAAGAGGAATTCCAAAGCCAAGCCGTGGGGAAGACTGAAGGGACAACCCGAACTATGGTTAAAAATTGGGGCCTAGGGGCATGGCAAGCCCAATATGCTATCTCTTCATCCAGCCACTGAGTGGCCTTACTTGAGGACTCGGCTCAGCCAGAGGGTCACAATGTGTGTTTGTGACCAATGTGGCCCGCGAGCATGGGCGGGGCCTCAAGGGCCAAACTGGTTTCAACTACCCTGAACGTTGGACAACATGCCAACAAAGGGTTTCTTGCCATGGGGAAGGAGTTCTGATTTCTGCATCACCTTCAACCCTGGGCAGTGATTGGAGATAAGGTCTAGGTTCTGAAACCTGAAAACCGAGGTTGGGAAGAGATGACGACCTAAGGCCATGGCGGCTCGATGTGCTCAGTGTGCGGCAAGCTGTCTGGGAGGGGTCAGGAGGTCCAGGCTCAGCCTGTGTCAGAAAGGACATTAGTGCCCTGGTCAGCCTATGTATTTGGGGTACAGCCAAGTTCGGTGCAGGTTGATCCTCATTTGGGGTTACTGGGTAGCCCCAGAGGACAATGTTTTTTCTTCTGGAGGGCAGGCAGAGTGCTGCATTGTAGTTCTGGATTGCCAAACTGGAGGGCTTGTGGGCCAGTAGTCTGACGACAAAAGTCTGAGAACACAAGCTAGGCTTAGGTTTCTGGGTGAGGCCATGGCAGGCACAATCTACAGCCCTGAATCGAGATCTCGTGCATCTGAAGTCAGGGCGAGGTTCAGACGATTGCTCAGGTTGGAGTTTCTGTCCCTGATGGCCCCTTCATGAATGGGGGGGGCATCTGGAGGCCATCGGGGTTTTCCCACGATGGGAGTTGTGAGAAGCTCCAAACTGCAGAGAGTCTTCTGCAGGACAATTGAGACCTGTTGTATGGCTCCAGGCCAATGATTCTGAGCAGGGTTCTAAGGATGGATGGCTGGGTAGCCCACCTCGCATTCCAATTGTCTCCTAGCAACAAGACAGGTTAGATCTCCTGGATCTGTGGGGAGCAACTGAGGACGCTGAGTTGAAATGGACACACCTGGGGATGGGTCCTAATGTGCTTTTGTGTCTATGGAGACCTTGGAATGAAGCGGTGGCACTGGGGCCCTAAAGGGTTCTCCTAAACAGAGGCTTTGACACAGCTCCAACGTGCAAGTTTCCCATGTGTAGATGAGATGTTTTCTGATGGGTGAGTGTAGAAACAGCTATATGCTGCTTTTGAAATCCAGGCCTCTGAGGAGAGATGACTGGAAACAAAAGCAATGGATCTGATTAGGGCCTAGGGGCCTGTTCTTTCCTTTTTACCTCTGGGGACATCTGTCTATGGGTCTGAGTGCAGGTAGGTGCTCAGTTGGGCTCAGATTGCCCCTGTTTTTTCCTGGGAAGCCACCACTATTGAGATGGATCAGGGACTTTGGAGGTTTATCCTATTAGAAGGGTTGTGGCCATTGGAATGGGCACACACAATTCCCTTGGAGAGGGCAAGTACAGTCCTCAGGTTTGGCTCCAGGGGCCTGAGCCTGTAGGTTGTGTAGGCCAGGGCTGTTTGGACAGTTGTCTGAAAACACAAACTCGGCTTATGTTTCGGGTCATAGGTATGGCAGGACTGACCTACAGACCATGAGGTGAACTCTTCGGGATTTGAAAGAAGGGCGAGTGTGAGGCTCCTGCTCAAGTTTTTGTCTCTGGATATCGTGTCACTCATGGTCGTGGAATTTCTGGGTGACTTCATGGTAAATGGACGAGTCTTACTCTCTGGTGGTTTGGCCCCGTCCAAAGAGTTTGGGGTCATTCTGTGGGCTGGAAGAAGTCCGTTTTGTTGTTGTTGTTGTTGTTGTTGTTGTTGTTTTCTTTTTTAACCTCAGGTGTCCCACCAAATGAGGGATTCCAGAGTAGAGCCCTGGGGAGGGGCGACTGGACAATCAGAAATCTGGTTAAAAATTGGGGCCTAGGGACATGTCAAGCCCATTATGACATCTAATGGTCGAGCCACTGAGAGGACTTACTAGAGGACAGGACTCATGCTGAGGGTCACAATGCGTGTGGATGCCCTCGTCGCACTCAAGAATGGGCGGGGCCTCAGGGTGAAAGCTGGTTTCTCCCACACTGAACGTTGGACAACGTGCCAACCACAAGGGTTCTTGCCATGGGTAAGGAGGAGTTCTGATTTCTGCGTCACACTCACCCCTGGGCAGTGATTGGAGATAAGATCTAGGATCTGAAGCCTGAAAACTGAGGTAGGGAAGGGATGATGACCTAAGGCCATGGCGGGTTTTATGTGCTCAGTGTGCGGTCAGCTTTCTGGGTGTTGGTCAGGAGGTCCGGGCTCAGGTTGTGTTCCACAGTGCATTAGTGCCCAGGTTAGACTATATCATTTGGGTAAAGTCGAGTGCTGTGTAGGTTTATCCTCATTTAAGGTGCCTGGGCAGCTCATGAGGCAATAATTTTTTTTCTAGAGGGCAGGAAGAGTGCTGCATTGTGGGTCCGGAATTGCCAAACTTGAGGGCTTCGGGGCCAGTAGTGTGAGGACGGAAGTCTGAGAAGACAAGCTAACTTGGGTTTCAGGGCGAGGGCACGGCAGGTACCCCCTGCAGATCTGAACCAATCTCATGCATCTGAAGTCAGGGCGAGGATCAGACGTTGGCTCAGGTTGGAGTTTCTGTGTATGACGGCCGCTTCATGAAGGGAGCGGAATCTCGGGGCCATTGAGGTTTTCCCACGTTGGGAGTTGTGGGATGCCCCCTTCAAGGATTCCTTCTGCGGGACAATTGAGACCTGTTGGACAGCTCCAGGACATCCCATATGGAATGACTCCAGAGCACCGTTCGTGGATGGATGCCTGGGAAGCCCGCCTCGCATTCCAATTGTCTCCTAGCAACAAGACAGTTTAGATCTGATGGCTCTGCCGGAGCAACCGGGGTGGCTGAGTTGAAATGGACTTTCCTGAGGATGGGCCCTAATGTGTTTTTCTGACCATGAGAGCCTTGGAATGGGGCGGTGGCTACGGGACCCTGAAGTACTCTCCTAAGCTTTGGACATGGCTCCCATGCACAGGTTTCCTTGTGGAGACGAGATGAGTTCTCATGGGTGCCTCAGGAAAACCCCTATGCTCGTATTGGAATCAGGGTTTTGAGGACACATGCCTGTAACCCAAAGCAATGGATCCTATTATGGCCTAGGGTCCTGTCTGGTTCAATCTTCTTCTCTGGGGACATCCATCTATGGTATGAGTGGAGGTCGATTATCAGCTGGTGTCAGACAGCCCTTGTTTGTTCCGGGCGTCCTACACTATTGGGATGGCCTCAGGGACTTTGGAGGTTTCTCCTAATTTGTACGATTTTGGACCATGGAATGGGCAGAATTCCCATGGATTGGTAGGCACAGTCCTAATGTGTGGCTCCAAGGGCCCAGCCTGGAGGGTGTGTGGCCCAAGACTTTGAGGACAGAAGTCTGAAAACACAAACTCAGCTTAGGTTTGGGGACGTAGGTATGGCAGGCCCGATCTACAAACCATGAGAAGAACTCTTCTGGATATGAAGAAAGTGCGAGTCTGAGGCGCTTGCTCAGGCTTTTGTCTCTGGATTTTGTATCAGCGATGGCCGTGGAATGTCGGGGAGGCCTCATGGGCCATGGACGAATCTTCCTCTCTGAGGATTTGGCCCGATTCCCAATTGCTTTTCGTCAATCTGTGGGATGGGAGGACTCATTTCAGTTTTGTTACCTCAGGTGTCCCACCAAAAGAGGAATTCCAAAGCCAAGCCGTGGGGAAGACTGAAGGGACAACCCGAACTATGGTTAAAAATTGGGGCCTAGGGGCATGGCAAGCCCAATATGCTATCCTTTCATCCAGCCACTGAGTGGCCTTACTTGAGGACTCGGCTCAGCCAGAGGGTCACAATGTGTGTTTGTGACCAATGTGGCCCGCGAGCATGGGCGGGGCCTCAAGGGCCACACTGGTTTCAACTACACTGAACGTTGGACAACATGCCAACCAAGGGTTTCTTGCCATGGGGAAGGAGTTCTGATTTCTGCATCACCTTCAACCCTGGGCAGTGATTGGAGATAAGGTCTACGTTCTGAAACCTGAAAACCGAGGTTGGGAAGAGATGACGACCTAAGGCCATGGCGGCTCGATGTGCTCAGTGTGCGGCAAGCTGTCTGGGAGGGGTCAGGAGGTCCAGGCTCAGCCTGTGTCAGAAAGGACATTAGTGCCCTGGTCAGCCTATGTATTTGGGGTACAGCCAAGATTGGTGCAGGTTGATCCTCATTTGGGGTTACTGGGTAGCCCCAGAGGACAATGTTTTTTCTTCTGGAGGGCAGGCAGAGTGCTGCATTGTAGTTCTGGATTGCCAAACTGGAGGGCTTGTGGGCCAGTAGTCTGACGACAAAAGTCTGAGAACACAAGCTAGGCTTAGGTTTCTGGGTGAGGCCATGGCAGGCACAATCTACAGCCCTGAATCGAGATCTCGTGCATCTGAAGTCAGGGCGAGGTTCAGACGATTGCTCAGGTTGGAGTTTCTGCCCCTGATGGCCCCTTCATGAATGGGGTGGGCATCTGGAGGCCATCGGGGTTTTCCCACGATGGGAGTTGTGAGAAGCTCCAAACTGCAGAGAGTCTTCTGCAGGACAATTGAGACCTGTTGTATGGCTCCAGGCCAATGATTCTGAGCAGGGTTCTAAGGATGGATGGCTGGGTAGCCCACCTCGCATTCCAATTGTCTCCTAGCAACAAGACAGGTTAGATCTCCTGGATCTGTGGGGAGCAACTGAGGACGCTGAGTTGAAATGGACACACCTGGGGATGGGTCCTAATGTGCTTTTGTGTCTATGGAGACCTTGGAATGAAGCGGTGGCACTGGGGCCCTAAAGGGTTCTCCTAAACAGAGGCTTTGACACAGCTCCAACGTGCAAGTTTCCCATGTGTAGATGAGATGTTTTCTGATGGGTGAGTGTAGAAACAGCTATATGCTGCTTTTGAAATCCAGGCCTCTGAGGAGAGATGACTGGAAACAACAGCATTGGATCTGATTAGGGCCTAGGGGCCTGTTCTTTCCTTTTTACCTCTGGGGACATCTGTCTATGGGTCTGAGTGCAGGTAGGTGCTCAGTTGGGCTCAGATTGCCCCTGTTTTTTCCTGGGAAGCCACCACTATTGAGATGGATCAGGGACTTTGGAGGTTTATCCTATTAGAAGGGTTGTGGCCATTGGAATGGGCACACACAATTCCCTTGGAGAGGGCAAGTACAGTCCTCAGGTTTGGCTCCAGGGGCCTGAGCCTGTAGGTTGTGTAGGCCAGGGCTGTTTGGACAGTTGTCTGAGAACACAAACTCGGCTTATGTTTCGGGTCATAGGTATGGCAGGACTGACCTACAGACCATGAGGAGAACTCTTCGGGATTTGAAAGAAGGGCGAGTGTGAGGCTCCTGCTCAAGTTTTTGTCTCTGGATATCGTGTCACTCATGGTCGTGGAATTTCTGGGTGACTTCATGGTAAATGGACGAGTCTTACTCTCTGGTGGTTTGGCCCCGTCCAAAGAGTTTGGGGTCATTCTGTGGGCTGGAAGAAGTCCGTTTTGTTGTTGTTGTTGTTGTTGTTGTTGTTTTCTTTTTTAACCTCAGGTGTCCCACCAAATGAGGGATTCCAGAGTAGAGCCCTGGGGAGGGGCGACTGGACAATCAGAAATCTGGTTAAAAATTGGGGCCTAGGGACATGTCAAGCCCATTATGACATCTAATGGTCCAGCCACTGAGAGGACTTACTAGAGGACAGGACTCATGCTGAGGGTCACAATGCGTGTGTATGCCCTCGTCGCACTCAAGAATGGTCGGGGCCTCAGGGTGAAAGCTGGTTTCTCCCACACTGAACGTTGGACAACGTACCAACCACAAGGGTTCTTGCCATGGGTAAGGAGGAGTTCTGATTTCTGCATCACACTCACCCCTGGGCAGTGATTGGAGATAAGATCTCGGATCTGAAGCCTGAAAACTGAGGTAGGGAAGGGATGATGACCTAAGGCCATGGCGGGTTTTATGTGCTCAGTGTGCGGTCAGCTTTCTGGGTGTTGGTCAGGAGGTCCGGGCTCAGGTTGTGTTCGACAGTGCATTAGTGCCCAGGTTAGACTATATCATTTGGGTAAAGTCGAGTGCTGTGTAGGTTTATCCTCATTTAAGGTGCCTGGGCAGCTCATGAGGCAATAATTTTTTTTCTAGAGGGCAGGAAGAGTGCTGCATTGTGGGTCCGGAATTGCCAAACTTGAGGGCTTCGGGGCCAGGAGTGTGAGGACGGAAGTCTGAGAAGACAAGCTAACTTGGGTTTCAGGGCGAGGGCACGGCAGGTACCCCCTGCAGATCTGAACCAATCTCATGCATCTGAAGTCAGGGCGAGGATCAGACGTTGGCTCAGGTTGGAGTTTCTGTGTATGACGGCCGCTTCATGAAGGGAGCGGAATCTCGGGGCCATTGAGGTTTTCCCACGTTGGGAGTTGTGGGATGCCCCCTTCAAGGATTCCTTCTGCGGGACAATTGAGACCTGTTGGACAGCTCCAGGACATCCCATATGGAATGACTCCAGAGCACCGTTCGTGGATGGATGCCTGGGAAGCCCGCCTCGCATTCCAATTGTCTCCTAGCAACAAGACAGTTTAGATCTGATGGCTCTGCCGGAGCAACCGGGGTGGCTGAGTTGAAATGGACTTTCCTGAGGATGGGCCCTAATGTGTTTTTCTGACCATGAGGGCCTTGGAATGGGGCGGTGGCTACGGGACCCTGAAGTACTCTCCTAAGCTTTGGACATGGCTCCCATGCACAGGTTTCCTTGTGGAGACGAGATGAGTTCTGATGGGTGCCTCAGGAAAACCCCTATGCTCGTATTGGAATCAGGCTTTTGAGGACACATGCCTGTAACCCAAAGCAATGGATCCTATTATGGCCTAGGGTCCTGTCTGGTTCAATCTTCTTCTCTGGGGACATCCATCTATGGTATGAGTGGAGGTCGATTATCAGCTGGTGTCAGACAGCTTTTGTTTGTTCCGGGCGTCCTACACTATTGGGATGGCCTCAGGGACTTTGGAGGTTTCTCCTAATTTGTACGATATTGGACCATGGAATGGGCAAAATTCCCATGGATTGGTAGGCACAGTCCTAATGTGTGGCTCCAAGGGCCCAGCCTGGAGGGTGTGTGGCCCAAGACTTTGAGGACAGAAGTCTGAAAACACAAACTCAGCTTAGGTTTGAGGACGTAGGTATGGCAGGCCCGATCTACAAACCATGAGAAGAACTCTTCTGGATATGAAGAAAGTGCGAGTCTGAGGCGCTTGCTCAGGCTTTTGTCTCTGGATTTTGTATCAGCGATGGCCGTGGAATGTCGGGGAGGCCTCATGGGCCATGGACGAATCTTCCTCTCTGAGGATTTGGCCCGATTCCCAATTGCTTTTCGTCAATCTGTGGGATGGGAGGACTCATTTCAGTTTTGTTACCTCAGGTGTCCCACCAAAAGAGGAATTCCAAAGCCAAGCCGTGGGGAAGACTGAAGGGACAACCCGAACTATGGTTAAAAATTGGGGCCTAGGGGCATGGCAAGCCCAATATGCTATCTCTTCATCCAGCCACTGAGTGGCCTTACTTGAGGACTCGGCTCAGCCAGAGGTTCACAATGTGTGTTTGTGACCAATGTGGCCCGCGAGCATGGGCGGGGCCTCAAGGGCCACACTGGTTTCAACTACACTGAACGTTGGACAACATGCCAACAAAGGGTTTCTTGCCATGGGGAAGGAGTTCTGATTTCTGCATCACCTTCAACCCTGGGCAGTGATTGGAGATAAAGTCTACGTTCTGAAACCTGAAAACCGAGGTTGGGAAGAGATGACGACCTAAGGCCATGGCGGCTCGATGTGCTCAGTGTGCGGCAAGCTGTCTGGGAGGGGTCAGGAGGTCCAGGCTCAGCCTGTGTCAGAAAGGACATTAGTGCCCTGGTCAGCCTATGTATTTGGGGTACAGCCAAGGTCGGTGCAGGTTGATCCTCATTTGGGGTTACTGGGTAGCCCCAGAGGACAATGTTTTTTCTTCTGGAGGGCAGGCAGAGTGCTGCATTGTAGTTCTGGATTGCCAAACTGGAGGGCTTGTGGGCCAGTAGTCTGAAGACAAAAGTCTGAGAACACAAGCTAGGCTTAGGTTTCTGGGTGAGGCCATGGCAGGCACAATCTACAGCCCTGAATCGAGATCTCGTGCATCTGAAGTCAGGGCGAGGTTCAGACGATTGCTCAGGTTGGAGTTTCTGCCCCTGATGGCCCCTTCATGAATGGGGGGGGCATCTGGAGGCCATCGGGGTTTTCCCACGATGGGAGTTGTGAGAAGCTCCAAACTGCAGAGAGTCTTCTGCAGGACAATTGAGACCTGTTGTATGGCTCCAGGCCAATGATTCTGAGCAGGGTTCTAAGGATGGATGGCTGGGTAGCCCACCTCGCATTCCAATTGTCTCCTAGCAACAAGACAGGTTAGATCTCCTGGATCTGTGGGGAGCAACTGAGGACGCTGAGTTGAAATGGACACACCTGGGGATGGGTCCTAATGTGCTTTTGTGTCTATGGAGACCTTGGAATGAAGCGGTGGCACTGGGGCCCTAAAGGGTTCTCCTAAACAGAGGCTTTGACACAGCTCCAACGTGCAAGTTTCCCATGTGTAGATGAGATGTTTTCTGATGGGTGAGTGTAGAAACAGCTATATGCTGCTTTTGTAATCCAGGCCTCTGAGGAGAGATGACTGGAAACAAAAGCAATGGATCTGTTTAGGGCCTAGGGGCCTGTTCTTTCCTTTTTACCTCTGGGGACATCTGTCTATGGGTCTGAGTGCAGGTAGGTGCTCAGTTGGGCTCAGATTGCCCCTGTTTTTTCCTGGGAAGCCACCACTATTGAGATGGATCAGGGACTTTGGAGGTTTATCCTATTAGAAGGGTTGTGGCCATTGGAATGGGCACACACAATTCCCTTGGAGAGGGCAAGTACAGTCCTCAGGTTTGGCTCCAGGGGCCTGAGCCTGTAGGTTGTGTAGGCCAGGGCTGTTTGGACAGTTGTCTGAGAACACAAACTCGGCTTATGTTTCGGGTCATAGGTATGGCAGGACTGACCTACAGACCATGAGGAGAACACTTCGGGATTTGAAAGAAGGGCGAGTGTGAGGCTCCTGCTCAAGTTTTTGTCTCTGGATATCGTGTCACTCATGGTCGTGGAATTTCTGGGTGACTTCATGGTAAATGGACGAGTCTTACTCTCTGGTGGTTTGGCCCCGTCCAAAGAGTTTGGGGTCATTCTGTGGGCTGGAAGAAGTCCGTTTTGTTGTTGTTGTTGTTGTTGTTGTTGTTTTCTTTTTTAACCTCAGGTGTCCCACCAAATGAGGGATTCCAGAGTAGAGCCCTGGGGAGGGGCGACTGGACAATCAGAAATCTGGTTAAAAATTGGGGCCTAGGGACATGTCAAGCCCATTATGACATCTAATGGTCCAGCCACTGAGAGGACTTACTAGAGGACAGGACTCATGCTGAGGGTCACAATGCGTGTGTATGCCCTCGTCGCACTCAAGAATGGGCGGGGCCTCAGGGTGAAAGCTGGTTTCTCCCACACTGAACGTTGGGCAACGTGCCAACCACAAGGGTTCTTGCCATGGGTAAGGAGGAGTTCTGATTTCTGCGTCACACTCACCCCTGGGCAGTGATTGGAGATAAGGTCTCGGATCTGAAGCCTGAAAACTGAGGTAGGGAAGGGATGATGACCTAAGGCCATGGCGGGTTTTATGTGCTCAGTGTGGGGTAAGCTTTCTGGGTGTTTTTCAGGAGGTCCGGGCTCAGGTTGTGTTCCACAGTGCATTAGTGCCCAGGTTAGACTATATCATTTGGGTAAAGTCGAGTGCTGTGTAGGTTTATCCTCATTTAAGGTGCCTGGGCAGCTCATGAGGCAATAATTTTTTTTCTAGAGGGCAGGAAGAGTGCTGCATTGTGGGTCCGGAATTGCCAAACTTGAGGGCTTCGGGGCCAGGAGTGTGAGGACGGAAGTCTGAGAAGACAAGCTAACTTGGGTTTCAGGGCGAGGGCACGGCAGGTACCCCCTGCAGATCTGAACCAATCTCATGCATCTGAAGTCAGGGCGAGGATCAGACGTTGGCTCAGGTTGGAGTTTCTGTGTATGACGGCCGCTTCATGAAGGGAACGGAATCTCGGGGCCATTGAGGTTTTCCCACGTTGTGAGTTGTGGGATGCCCCCTTCAAGGATTCCTTCTGCGGGACAATTGAGACCTATTGGACAGCTCCAGGACATCCCATATGGAATGACTCCAGAGCACCGTTCGTGGATGGATGCCTGGGAAGCCCGCCTCGCATTCCAATTGTCTCCTAGCAACAAAACAGTTTAGATCTGATGGCTCTGCCGGAGCAACCGGGGTGGCTGAGTTGAAATGGACTTTCCTGAGGATGGGCCCTAATGTGTTTTTCTGACCATGAGGGCCTTGGAATGGGGCGGTGGCTACGGGACCCTGAAGTACTCTCCTAAGCTTTGGACATGGCTCCCATGCACAGGTTTCCTTGTGGAGACGAGATGAGTTCTGATGGGTGCCTCAGGAAAACCCCTATGCTCGTATTGGAATCAGGCTTTTGAGGACACATGCCTGTAACCCAAAGCAATGGATCCTATTATGGCCTAGGGTCCTGTCTGGTTCAATCTTCTTCTCTGGGGACATCCATCTATGGTATGAGTGGAGGTCGATTATCAGCTGGTGTCAGACAGCCCTTGTTTGTTCCGGGCGTCCTACACTATTGGGATGGCCTCAGGGACTTTGGAGGTTTCTCCTAATTTGTACGATATTGGACCATGGAATGGGCAGAATTCCCATGGATTGGTAGGCACAGTCCTAATGTGTGGCTCCAAGGGCCCAGCCTGGAGGGTGTGTGGCCCAAGACTTTGAGGACAGAAGTCTGAAAACACAAACTCAGCTTAGGTTTGAGGACGTAGGTATGGCAGGCCCGATCTACAAACCATGAGAAGAACTCTTCTGGATATGAAGAAAGTGCGAGTCTGAGGCGCTTGCTCAGGCTTTTGTCTCTGGATTTTGTATCAGCGATGGCCGTGGAATGTCGGGGAGGCCTCATGGGCCATGGACGAATCTTCCTCTCTGAGGATTTGGCCCGATTCCTAATTGCTTTTCGTCAATCTGTGGGATGGGAGGACTCATTTCAGTTTTGTTACCTCAGGTGTCCCACCAAAAGAGGAATTCCAAAGCCAAGCCGTGGGGAAGACTGAAGGGACAACCCGAACTATGGTTAAAAATTGGGGCCTAGGGGCATGGCAAGCCCAATATGCTATCTCTTCATCCAGCCACTGAGTGGCCTTACTTGAGGACTCGGCTCAGCCAGAGGTTCACAATGTGTGTTTGTGACCAATGTGGCCCGCGAGCATGGGCGGGGCCTCAAGGGCCACACTGGTTTCAACTACACTGAACGTTGGACAACATGCCAACAAAGGGTTTCTTGCCATGGGGAAGGAGTTCTGATTTCTGCATCACCTTCAACCCTGGGCAGTGATTGGAGATAAAGTCTACGTTCTGAAACCTGAAAACCGTAGGTTGGGAAGAGATGACGACCTAAGGCCATGGCGGCTCGATGTGCTCAGTGTGCGGCAAGCTGTCTGGGAGGGGTCAGGAGGTCCAGGCTCAGCCTGTGTCAGAAAGGACATTAGTGCCCTGGTCAGCCTATGTATTTGGGGTACAGCCAAGTTCGGTGCAGGTTGATCCTCATTTGGGGTTACTGGGTAGCCCCAGAGGACAATGTTTTTTCTTCTGGAGGGCAGGCAGAGTGCTGCATTGTAGTTCTGGATTGCCAAACTGGAGGGCTTGTGGGCCAGTAGTCTGACGACAAAAGTCTGAGAACACAAGCTAGGCTTAGGTTTCTGGGTGAGGCCATGGCAGGCACAATCTACAGCCCTGAATCGAGATCTCGTGCATCTGAAGTCAGGGCGAGGTTCAGACGATTGCTCAGGTTGGAGTTTCTGCCCCTGATGGCCCCTTCATGAATGGGGGGGGCATCTGGAGGCCATCGGGGTTTTCCCACGATGGGAGTTGTGAGAAGCTCCAAACTGCAGAGAGTCTTCTGCAGGACAATTGAGACCTGTTGTATGGCTCCAGGCCAATGATTCTGAGCAGGGTTCTAAGGATGGATGGCTGGGTAGCCCACCTCGCATTCCAATTGTCTCCTAGCAACAAGACAGGTTAGATCTCCTGGATCTGTGGGGAGCAACTGAGGACGCTGAGTTGAAATGGACACACCTGGGGATGGGTCCTAATGTGCTTTTGTGTCTATGGAGACCTTGGAATGAAGCGGTGGCACTGGGGCCCTAAAGGGTTCTCCTAAACAGAGGCTTGGACACAGCTCCAACGTGCAAGTTTCCCATGTGTAGATGAGATGTTTTCTGATGGGTGAGTGTAGAAACAGCTATATGCTGCTTTTGTAATCCAGGCCTCTGAGGAGAGATGACTGGAAACAAAAGCAATGGATCTGTTTAGGGCCTAGGGGCCTGTTCTTTCCTTTTTACCTCTGGGGACATCTGTCTATGGGTCTGAGTGCAGGTAGGTGCTCAGTTGGGCTCAGATTGCCCCTGTTTTTTCCTGGGAAGCCACCACTATTGAGATGGATCAGGGACTTTGGAGGTTTATCCTATTAGAAGGGTTGTGGCCATTGGAATGGGCACACACAATTCCCTTGGAGAGGGCAAGTACAGTCCTCAGGTTTGGCTCCAGGGGCCTGAGCCTGTAGGTTGTGTAGGCCAGGGCTGTTTGGACAGTTGTCTGAGAACACAAACTCGGCTTATGTTTCGGGTCATAGGTATGGCAGGACTGACCTACAGACCATGAGGAGAACTCTTCGGGATTTGAAAGAAGGGCGAGTGTGAGGCTCCTGCTCAAGTTTTTGTCTCTGGATATCGTGTCACTCATGGTCGTGGAATTTCTGGGTGACTTCATGGGAAATGGACGAGTCTTACTCTCTGGTGGTTTGGCCCCGTCCAAAGAGTTTGGGGTCATTCTGTGGGCTGGAAGAAGTCCGTTTTGTTGTTGTTGTTGTTGTTGTTGTTGTTTTCTTTTTTAACCTCAGGTGTCCCACCAAATGAGGGATTCCAGAGTAGAGCCCTGGGGAGGGGCGACTGGACAATCAGAAATCTGGTTAAAAATTGGGGCCTAGGGACATGTCAAGCCCATTATGACATCTAATGGATGCCGCCCCTGAGAGGACTTACTAGAGGACAGGACTCATGCTGAGGGTCACAATGCGTGTGTATGCCCTCGTCGCACTCAAGAATGGGCGGGGCCTCAGGGTGAAAGCTGGTTTCTCCCACACTGAACGTTGGACAACGTGCCAACCACAAGGGTTCTTGCCATGGGTAAGGAGGAGTTCTGATTTCTGCGTCACACTCACCCCTGGGCAGTGATTGGAGATAAGATCTCGGATCTGAAGCCTGAAAACTGAGGTAGGGAAGGGATGATGACCTAAGGCCATGGCGGGTTTTATGTGCTCAGTGTGCGGTAAGCTTTCTGGGTGTTGGTCAGGAGGTCCGGGCTCAGGTTGTGTTCGACAGTGCATTAGTGCCCAGGTTAGACTATATCATTTGGGTAAAGTCGAGTGCTGTGTAGGTTTATCCTCATTTAAGGTGCCTGGGCAGCTCATGAGGCAATAATTTTTTTTCTAGAGGGCAGGAAGAGTGCTGCATTGTGGGTCAGAAATTGCCAAACTTGAGGGCTTCGGGGCCAGGAGTGTGAGGACGGAAGTCTGAGAAGACAAGCTAACTTGGGTTTCAGGGCGAGGGCACGGCAGGTACCCCCTGCAGATCTGAACCAATCTCATGCATCTGAAGTCAGGGCGAGGATCAGACGTTGGCTCAGGTTGGAGTTTCTGTGTATGACGGCCGCTTCATGAAGGGAGCGGAACGTCGGGGCCATTGAGGTTTTCCCACGTTGGGAGTTGTTGGATGCCCCCTTCAAGGATTCCTTCTGCGGGACAATTGAGACCTGTTGGACAGCTCCAGGACATCCCATATGGAATGACTCCAGAGCACCGTTCGTGGATGGATGCCTGGGAAGCCCGCCTCGCATTCCAATTGTCTCCTAGCAACAAAACAGTTTAGATCTGATGGCTCTGCCGGAGCAACCGGGGTGGCTGAGTTGAAATGGACTTTCCTGAGGATGGGCCCTAATGTGTTTTTCTGACCATGAGGGCCTTGGAATGGGGCGGTGGCTACGGGACCCTGAAGTACTCTCCTAAGCTTTGGACATGGCTCCCATGCACAGGTTTCCTTGTGGAGACGAGATGAGTTCTGATGGGTGCCTCAGGAAAACCCCTATGCTCGTATTGGAATCAGGCTTTTGAGGACACATGCCTGTAACCCAAAGCAATGGATCCTATTATGGCCTAGGGTCCTGTCTGGTTCAATCTTCTTCTCTGGGGACATCCATCTATGGTATGAGTGGAGGTCGATTATCAGCTGGTGTCAGACAGCCCTTGTTTGTTCCGGGCGTCCTACACTATTGGGATGGCCTCAGGGACTTTGGAGGTTTCTCCTAATTTGTACGATATTGGACCATGGAATGGGCAGAATTCCCATGGATTGGTAGGCACAGTCCTAATGTGTGGCTCCAAGGGCCCAGCCTGGAGGGTGTGTGGCCCAAGACTTTGCGGACAGAAGTCTGAAAACACAAACTCAGCTTAGGTTTGGGGACGTAGGTATGGCAGGCCCGATCTACAAACCATGAGAAGAACTCTTCTGGATATGAAGAAAGTGCGAGTCTGAGGCGCTTGCTCAGGCTTTTGTCTCTGGATTTTGTATCAGCGATGGCCGTGGAATGTCGGGGAGGCCTCATGGGCCATGGACGAATCTTCCTCTCTGAGGATTTGGCCCGATTCCCAATTGCTTTTCGTCAATCTGTGGGATGGGAGGACTCATTTCAGTTTTGTTACCTCAGGTGTCCCACCAAAAGAGGAATTCCAAAGCCAAGCCGTGGGGAAGACTGAAGGGACAACCCGAACTATGGTTAAAAATTGGGGCCTATGGGCATGGCAAGCCCAATATGCTATCTCTTCATCCAGCCACTGAGTGGCCTTACTTGAGGACTCGGCTCAGCCAGAGGGTCACAATGTGTGTTTGTGACCAATGTGGCCCGCGAGCATTGGCGGGGCCTCAAGGGCCACACTGGTTTCAACTACACTGAACGTTGCACAACATGCCAACCACAAGGTTTCTTGCCATGGGGAAGGAGTTCTGATTTCTGCATCACCTTCAACCCTGGGCAGTGATTGGAGATAAAGTCTACGTTCTGAAACCTGAAAACCGAGGTTGGGAAGAGATGACGACCTAAGGCCATGGCGGCTCGATGTGCTCAGTGTGCGGCAAGCTGTCTGGGAGGGGTCAGGAGGTCCAGGCTCAGCCTGTGTCAGAAAGGACATTAGTGCCCTGGTCAGCCTATGTATTTGGGGTACAGCCAAGGTCGGTGCAGGTTGATCCTCATTTGGGGTTACTGGGTAGCCCCAGAGGACAATGTTTTTTCTTCTGGAGGGCAGGCAGAGTGCTGCATTGTAGTTCTGGATTGCCAAACTGGAGGGCTTGTGGGCCAGTAGTCTGACGACAAAAGTCTGAGAACACAAGCTAGGCTTAGGTTTCTGGGTGAGGCCATGGCAGGCACAATCTACAGCCCTGAATCGAGATCTCGTGCATCTGAAGTCAGGGCGAGGTTCAGACGATTGCTCAGGTTGGAGTTTCTGCCCCTGATGGCCCCTTCATGAATGGGGGGGGCATCTGGAGGCCATCGGGGTTTTCCCACGATGGGAGTTGTGAGAAGCTCCAAACTGCAGAGAGTCTTCTGCAGGACAATTGAGACCTGTTGTATGGCTCCAGGCCAATGATTCTGAGCAGGGTTCTAAGGATGGATGGCTGGGTAGCCCACCTCGCATTCCAATTGTCTCCTAGCAACAAGACAGGTTAGATCTCCTGGATCTGTGGGGAGCAACTGAGGACGCTGAGTTGAAATGGACACACCTGGGGATGGGTCCTAATGTGCTTTTGTGTCTATGGAGACCTTGGAATGAAGCGGTGGCACTGGGGCCCTAAAGGGTTCTCCTAAACAGAGGCTTTGACACAGCTCCAACGTGCAAGTTTCCCATGTGTAGATGAGATGTTTTCTGATGGGTGAGTGTAGAAACAGCTATATGCTGCTTTTGTAATCCAGGCCTCTGAGGAGAGATGACTGGAAACAAAAGCAATGGATCTGATTAGGGCCTAGGGGCCTGTTCTTTCCTTTTTACCTCTGGGGACATCTGTCTATGGGTCTGAGTGCAGGTAGGTGCTCAGTTGGGCTCAGATTGCCCCTGTTTTTTCCTGGGAAGCCACCACTATTGAGATGGATCAGGGACTTTGGAGGTTTATCCTATTAGAAGGGTTGTGGCCATTGGAATGGGCACACACAATTCCCTTGGAGAGGGCAAGTACAGTCCTCAGGTTTGGCTCCAGGGGCCTGAGCCTGTAGGTTGTGTAGGCCAGGGCTGTTAGGACAGTTGTCTGAAAACACAAACTCGGCTTATGTTTCGGGTCATAGGTATGGCAGGACAGATCTACAGACCATGAGGAGAACTCTCGGGATTTGAAAGAAGGGCGAGTGTGAGGCTCCTGCTCAAGTTTTTGTCTCTGGATATCGTGTCACTCATGGTCGTGGAATTTCTGGGTGACTTCATGTGAAATGGACGAGTCTTACTCTCTGGTGGTTTGGCCCCGTCCAAAGAGTTTGGGGTCATTCTGTGGGCTGGAAGAAGTCCGTTTTGTTGTTGTTGTTGTTGTTGTTGTTGTTGTTTTCTTTTTTAACCTCAGGTGTCCCACCAAATGAGGGATTCCAGAGTAGAGCCCTGGGGAGGGGCGACTGGACAATCAGAAATCTGGTTAAAAATTGGGGCCTAGGGACATGTCAAGCCCATTATGACATCTAATGGTCCAGCCACTGAGAGGACTTACTAAAGGACAGGACTCATGCTGAGGGTCACAATGCGTGTGTATGCCCTCGTCGCACTCAAGAATGGGCGGGGCCTCAGGGTGAATGCTGGTTTCTCCTACACTGAACGTTGGACAACGTGCCAACCACAAGGGTTCTTGCCATGGGTAAGGAGGAGTTCTGATTTCTGCATCACACTCACCTCTGGGCAGTGATTGGAGATAAGATCTCGGATCTGAAGCCTGAAAACTGAGGTAGGGAAGGGATGATGACCTAAGGCCATGGCGGGTTTTATGTGCTCAGTGTGCGGTCAGCTTTCTGGGTGTTGGTCAGGAGGTCCGGGCTCAGGTTGTGTTCGACAGTGCATTAGTGCCCAGGTTAGACTATATCATTTGGGTAAAGTCGAGTGCTGTGTAGGTTTATCCTCATTTAAGGTGCCTGGGCAGCTCATGAGGCAATAATTTTTTTTCTAGAGGGCAGGAAGAGTGCTGCATTGTGGGTCCGGAATTGCCAAACTTGAGGGCTTCGGGGCCAGTAGTGTGAGGACGGAAGTCTGAGAAGACAAGCTAGACTTGGGTTTCAGGGCGAGGGCACGGCAGGTACCCCCTGCAGATCTGAACCAATATCTCATGCATCTGAATTCAGGGCAAGGATCAGACGTTGGCTCAGGTTGGAGTTTCAGTGCATGACGGCCGCTTCATGAAGGGAGCGGAATCTCGGGGCCATTGAGGTTTTCCCACGTTGGGAGTTGTGGGATGCCCCCTTCAAGGATTCCTTCTGCGGGACAATTGAGACCTGTTGGACAGCTCCAGGACATCCCATATGGAATGACTCCAGAGCACCGTTGGTGGATGGATGCCTGGGAAGCCCGCCTCGCATTCCAATTGTCTCCTAGCAACAAGACAGTTTAGATCTGATGGCTCTGCCGGAGCAACCGGGGTGGCTGAGTTGAAATGGACTTTCCTGAGGATGGGCCCTAATGTGTTTTTCTGACCATGAGGGCCTTGGAATGGGGCGGTGGCTACGGGACCCTGAAGTACTCTCCTAAGCTTTGGACATATCTCCCATGCACAGGTTTCCTTGTGGAGACGAGATGAGTTCTGATGGGTGCCTCATGAAAACCCCTATGCTCGTATTGGATTCAGGCTTTTGAGGACACATGCCTGTAACCCAAAGCAATGGATCCTATTATGGCCTAGGGTCCTGTCTGGTTCAATCTTCTTCTCTGGGGACATCCATCTATGGTATGAGTGGAGGTCGATTATCAGCTGGTGTCAGACAGCCCTTGTTTGTTCCGGGCGTCCTACACTATTGGGATGGCCTCAGGGACTTTGGAGGTTTCTCCTAATTTGTACGATTTTGGACCATGGAATGGGCAGAATTCCCATGGATTGGTAGGCACAGTCCTAATGTGTGGCTCCAAGGGCCCAGCCTGGAGGGTGTGTGGCCCAAGACTTTGAGGACAGAAGTCTGAAAACACAAACTCAGCTTAGGTTTGGGGACGTAGGTATGGCAGGCCCGATCTACAAACCATGAGAAGAACTCTTCTGGATATGAAGAAAGTGCGAGTCTGAGGCGCTTGCTCAGGCTTTTGTCTCTGGATTTTGTATCAGCGATGGCCGTGGAATGTCGGGGAGGCCTCATGGGCCATGGACGAATCTTCCTCTCTGAGGATTTGGCCCGATTCCCAATTGCTTTTCGTCAATCTGTGGGATGGGAGGACTCATTTCAGTTTTGTTACCTCAGGTGTCCCACCAAAAGAGGAATTCCAAAGCCAAGCCGTGGGGAAGACTGAAGGGACAACCCGAACTATGGTTAAAAATTGGGGCCTAGGGGCCTGGCAAGCCCAATATGCTATCTCTTCATCCAGCCACTGAGTGGCCTTACTTGAGGACTCGGCTCAGCCAGAGGGTCACAATGTGTGTTTGTGACCAATGTGGCCCGCGAGCATGGGCGGGGCCTCAAGGGCCACACTGGTTTCAACTACACTGAACGTTGGACAACATGCCAACCAAGGGTTTCTTGCCATGGGGAAGGAGTTCTGATTTCTGCATCACCTTCAACCCTGGGCAGTGATTGGAGATAAGGTCTACGTTCTGAAACCTGAAAACCGAGGTTGGGAAGAGATGACGACCTAAGGCCATGGCGGCTCGATGTGCTCAGTGTGCGGCAAGCTGTCTGGGAGGGGTCAGGAGGTCCAGGCTCAGCCTGTGTCAGAAAGGACATTAGTGCCCTGGTCAGCCTATGTATTTGGGGTACAGCCAAGTTCGGTGCAGGTTGATCCTCATTTGGGGTTACTGGGTAGCCCCAGAGGACAATGTTTTTTCTTCTGGAGGGCAGGCAGAGTGCTGCATTGTAGTTCTGGATTGCCAAACTGGAGGGCTTGTGGGCCAGTAGTCTGACGACAAAAGTCTGAGAACACAAGCTAGGCTTAGGTTTCTGGGTGAGGCCATGGCAGGCACAATCTACAGCCCTGAATCGAGATCTCGTGCATCTGAAGTCAGGGCGAGGTTCAGACGATTGCTCAGGTTGGAGTTTCTGCCCCTGATGGCCCCTTCATGAATGGGGGGGGCATCTGGAGGCCATCGGGGTTTTCCCACGATGGGAGTTGTGAGAAGCTCCAAACTGCAGAGAGTCTTCTGCAGGACAATTGAGACCTGTTGTATGGCTCCAGGCCAATGATTCTGAGCAGGGTTCTAAGGATGGATGGCTGGGTAGCCCACCTCGCATTCCAATTGTCTCCTAGCAACAAGACAGGTTAGATCTCCTGGATCTGTGGGGAGCAACTGAGGACGCTGAGTTGAAATGGACACACCTGGGGATGGGTCCTAATGTGCTTTTGTGTCTATGGAGACCTTGGAATGAAGCGGTGGCACTGGGGCCCTAAAGGGTTCTCCTAAACAGAGGCTTTGACACAGCTCCAACGTGCAAGTTTCCCATGTGTAGATGAGATGTTTTCTGATGGGTGAGTGTAGAAACAGCTATATGCTGCTTTTGTAATCCAGGCCTCTGAGGAGAGATGACTGGAAACAAAAGCAATGGATCTGATTAGGGCCTAGGGGCCTGTTCTTTCCTTTTTACCTCTGGGGACATCTGTCTATGGGTCTGAGTGCAGGTAGGTGTTCAGTTGGGCTCAGATTGCCCCTGTTTTTTCCTGGGAAGCCACCACTATTGAGATGGATCAGGGACTTTGGAGGTTTATCCTATTAGAAGGGTTGTGGCCATTGGAATGGGCACACACAATTCCCTTGGAGAGGGCAAGTACAGTCCTCAGGTTTGGCTCCAGGGGCCTGAGCCTGTAGGTTGTGTAGGCCAGGGCTGTTAGGACAGTTGTCTGAAAACACAAACCCGGCTTATGTTTCGGGTCATAGGTATGGCAGGACTGACCTACAGACCATGAGGAGAACTCTTCGGGATTTGAAAGAAGGGCGAGTGTGAGGCTCCTGCTCAAGTTTTTGTCTCTGGATATCGTGTCACTCATGGTCGTGGAATTTCTGGGTGACTTCATGGGAAATGGACGAGTCTTACTCTCTGGTGGTTTGGCCCCGTCCAAAGAGTTTGGGGTCATTCTGTGGGCTGGAAGAAGTCCGTTTTGTTGTTGTTGTTGTTGTTGTTGTTGTTTTCTTTTTTAACCTCAGGTGTCCCACCAAATGAGGGATTCCAGAGTAGAGCCCTGGGGAGGGGCGACTGGACAATCAGAAATCTGGTTAAAAATTGGGGCCTAGGGACATGTCAAGCCCATTATGACATCTAATGGTCCAGCCACTGAGAGGACTTACTAGAGGACAGGACTCATGCTGAGGGTCACAATGCGTGTGTATGCCCTCGTCGCACTCAAGAATGGGCGGGGCCTCAGGGTGAATGCTGGTTTCTCCTACACTGAACGTTGGACAACGTGCCAACCACAAGGGTTCTTGCCATGGGTAAGGAGGAGTTCTGATTTCTGCATCACACTCACCTCTGGGCAGTGATTGGAGATAAGATCTCGGATCTGAAGCCTGAAAACTGAGGTAGGGAAGGGATGATGACCTAAGGCCATGGCGGGTTTTATGTGCTCAGTGTGCGGTCAGCTTTCTGGGTGTTGGTCAGGAGGTCCGGGCTCAGGTTGTGTTCGACAGTGCATTAGTGCCCAGGTTAGACTATATCATTTGGGTAAAGTCGAGTGCTGTGTAGGTTTATCCTCATTTAAGGTGCCTGGGCAGCTCATGAGGCAATAATTTTTTTTCTAGAGGGCAGGAAGAGTGCTGCATTGTGGGTCCGGAATTGCCAAACTTGAGGGCTTCGGGGCCAGGAGTGTGAGGACGGAAGTCTGAGAAGACAAGCTAGACTTGGGTTTCAGGGCGAGGGCACGGCAGGTACCCCCTGCAGATCTGAACCAATATCTCATGCATCTGAAGTTAGGGCAAGGATCAGACGTTGGCTCAGGTTGGAGTTTCAGTGCATGACGGCCGCTTCATGAAGGAAGCGGAATCTCGGGGCCATTGAGGTTTTCCCACGTTGGGAGTTGTGGGATGCCCCCTTCAAGGATTCCTTCTGCGGGACAATTGAGACCTGTTGGACAGCTCCAGGACATCCCATATGGAATGACTCCAGAGCACCGTTGGTGGATGGATGCCTGGGAAGCCCGCCTCGCATTCCAATTGTCTCCTAGCAACAAGACAGTTTAGATCTGATGGCTCTGCCGGAGCAACCGGGGTGGCTGAGTTGAAATGGACTTTCCTGAGGATGGGCCCTAATGTGTTTTTCTGACCATGAGGGCCTTGGAATGGGGCGGTGGCTACGGGACCCTGAAGTACTCTCCTAAGCTTTGGACATATCTCCCATGCACAGGTTTCCTTGTGGAGACGAGATGAGTTCTGATGGGTGCCTCATGAAAACCCCTATGCTCGTATTGGATTCAGGCTTTTGAGGACACATGCCTGTAACCCAAAGCAATGGATCCTATTATGGCCTAGGGTCCTGTCTGGTTCAATCTTCTTCTCTGGGGACATCCATCTATGGTATGAGTGGAGGTCGATTATCAGCTGGTGTCAGACAGCCCTTGTTTGTTCCGGGCGTCCTACACTATTGGGATGGCCTCAGGGACTTTGGAGGTTTCTCCTAATTTGTACGATTTTGGACCATGGAATGGGCAGAATTCCCATGGATTGGTAGGCACAGTCCTAATGTGTGGCTCCAAGGGCCCAGCCTGGAGGGTGTGTGGCCCAAGACTTTGAGGACAGAAGTCTGAAAACACAAACTCAGCTTAGGTTTGGGGACGTAGGTATGGCAGGCCCGATCTACAAACCATGAGAAGAACTCTTCTGGATATGAAGAAAGTGCGAGTCTGAGGCGCTTGCTCAGGCTTTTGTCTCTGGATTTTGTATCAGCGATGGCCGTGGAATGTCGGGGAGGCCTCATGGGCCATGGACGAATCTTCCTCTCTGAGGATTTGGCCCGATTCCCAATTGCTTTTCGTCAATCTGTGGGATGGGAGGACTCATTTCAGTTTTGTTACCTCAGGTGTCCCACCAAAAGAGGAATTCCAAAGCCAAGCCGTGGGGAAGACTGAAGGGACAACCCGAACTATGGTTAAAAATTGGGGCCTAGGGGCCTGGCAAGCCCAATATGCTATCTCTTCATCCAGCCACTGAGTGGCCTTACTTGAGGACTCGGCTCAGCCAGAGGGTCACAATGTGTGTTTGTGACCAATGTGGCCCGCGAGCATGGGCGGGGCCTCAAGGGCCACACTGGTTTCAACTACACTGAACGTTGGACAACATGCCAACCAAGGGTTTCTTGCCATGGGGAAGGAGTTCTGATTTCTGCATCACCTTCAACCCTGGGCAGTGATTGGAGATAAGGTCTACGTTCTGAAACCTGAAAACCGAGGTTGGGAAGAGATGACGACCTAAGGCCATGGCGGCTCGATGTGCTCAGTGTGCGGCAAGCTGTCTGGGAGGGGTCAGGAGGTCCAGGCTCAGCCTGTGTCAGAAAGGACATTAGTGCCCTGGTCAGCCTATGTATTTGGGGTACAGCCAAGTTCGGTGCAGGTTGATCCTCATTTGGGGTTACTGGGTAGCCCCAGAGGACAATGTTTTTTCTTCTGGAGGGCAGGCAGAGTGCTGCATTGTAGTTCTGGATTGCCAAACTGGAGGGCTTGTGGGCCAGTAGTCTGACGACAAAAGTCTGAGAACACAAGCTAGGCTTAGGTTTCTGGGTGAGGCCATGGCAGGCACAATCTACAGCCCTGAATCGAGATCTCGTGCATCTGAAGTCAGGGCGAGGTTCAGACGATTGCTCAGGTTGGAGTTTCTGCCCCTGATGGCCCCTTCATGAATGGGGGGGGCATCTGGAGGCCATCGGGGTTTTCCCACGATGGGAGTTGTGAGAAGCTCCAAACTGCAGAGAGTCTTCTGCAGGACAATTGAGACCTGTTGTATGGCTCCAGGCCAATGATTCTGAGCAGGGTTCTAAGGATGGATGGCTGGGTAGCCCACCTCGCATTCCAATTGTCTCCTAGCAACAAGACAGGTTAGATCTCCTGGATCTGTGGGGAGCAACTGAGGACGCTGAGTTGAAATGGACACACCTGGGGATGGGTCCTAATGTGCTTTTGTGTCTATGGAGACCTTGGAATGAAGCGGTGGCACTGGGGCCCTAAAGGGTTCTCCTAAACAGAGGCTTTGACACAGCTCCAACGTGCAAGTTTCCCATGTGTAGATGAGATGTTTTCTGATGGGTGAGTGTAGAAACAGCTATATGCTGCTTTTGTAATCCAGGCCTCTGAGGAGAGATGACTGGAAACAAAAGCAATGGATCTGATTAGGGCCTAGGGGCCTGTTCTTTCCTTTTTACCTCTGGGGACATCTGTCTATGGGTCTTAGTGCAGGTAGGTGCTCAGTTGGGCTCAGATTGCCCCTGTTTTTTCCTGGGAAGCCACCACTATTGAGATGGATCAGGGACTTTGGAGGTTTATCCTATTAGAAGGGTTGTGGCCATTGGAATGGGCACACACAATTCCCTTGGAGAGGGCAAGTACAGTCCTCAGGTTTGGCTCCAGGGGCCTGAGCCTGTAGGTTGTGTAGGCCAGGGCTGTTAGGACAGTTGTCTGAAAACACAAACTCGGCTTATGTTTCGGGTCATAGGTATGGCAGGACTGACCTACAGACCATGAGGAGAACTCTTCGGGATTTGAAAGAAGGGCGAGTGTGAGGCTCCTGCTCAAGTTTTTGTCTCTGGATATCGTGTCACTCATGGTCGTGGAATTTCTGGGTGACTTCATGGGAAATGGACGAGTCTTACTCTCTGGTGGTTTGGCCCCGTCCAAAGAGTTTGGGGTCATTCTGTGGGCTGGAAGAAGTCCGTTTTGTTGTTGTTGTTGTTGTTGTTGTTGTTTTCTTTTTTAACCTCAGGTGTCCCACCAAATGAGGGATTCCAGAGTAGAGCCCTGGGGAGGGGCGACTGGACAATCAGAAATCTGGTTAAAAATTGGGGCCTAGGGACATGTCAAGCCCATTATGACATCTAATGGTCCAGCCACTGAGAGGACTTACTAGAGGACAGGACTCATGCTGAGGGTCACAATGCGTGTGTATGCCCTCGTCGCACTCAAGAATGGGCGGGGCCTCAGGGTGAATGCTGGTTTCTCCTACACTGAACGTTGGACAACGTGCCAACCACAAGGGTTCTTGCCATGGGTAAGGAGGAGTTCTGATTTCTGCATCACACTCACCGCTGGGCAGTGATTGGAGATAAGATCTCGGATCTGAAGCCTGAAAACTGAGGTAGGGAAGGGATGATGACCTAAGGCCATGGCGGGTTTTATGTGCTCAGTGTGCGGTCAGCTTTCTGGGTGTTGGTCAGGAGGTCCGGGCTCAGGTTGTGTTCGACAGTGCATTAGTGCCCAGGTTAGACTATATCATTTGGGTAAAGTCGAGTGCTGTGTAGGTTTATCCTCATTTAAGGTGCCTGGGCAGCTCATGAGGCAATAATTTTTTTTCTAGAGGGCAGGAAGAGTGCTGCATTGTGGGTCCGGAATTGCCAAACTTGAGGGCTTCGGGGCCAGGAGTGTGAGGACGGAAGTCTGAGAAGACAAGCTAGACTTGGGTTTCAGGGCGAGGGCACGGCAGGTACCCCCTGCAGATCTGAACCAATATCTCATGCATCTGAAGTTAGGGCAAGGATCAGACGTTGGCTCAGGTTGGAGTTTCAGTGCATGACGGCCGCTTCATGAAGGGAGCGGAATCTCGGGGCCATTGAGGTTTTCCCACGTTGGGAGTTGTGGGATGCCCCCTTCAAGGATTCCTTCTGCGGGACAATTGAGACCTGTTGGACAGCTCCAGGACATCCCATATGGAATGACTCCAGAGCACCGTTGGTGGATGGATGCCTGGGAAGCCCGCCTCGCATTCCAATTGTCTCCTAGCAACAAGACAGTTTAGATCTGATGGCTCTGCCGGAGCAACCGGGGTGGCTGAGTTGAAATGGACTTTCCTGAGGATGGGCCCTAATGTGTTTTTCTGACCATGAGGGCCTTGGAATGGGGCGGTGGCTACGGGACCCTGAAGTACTCTCCTAAGCTTTGGACATGGCTCCCATGCACAGGTTTCCTTGTGGAGACGAGATGAGTTCTGATGGGTGCCTCAGGAAAACCCCTATGCTCGTATTGGAATCAGGCTTTTGAGGTCACATGCCTGTAACCCAAAGCAATGGATCCTATTATGGCCTAGGGTCCTGTCTGGTTCAATCTTCTTCTCTGGGGACATCCATCTATGGTATGAGTGGAGGTCGATTATCAGCTGGTGTCAGACAGCCCTTGTTTGTTCCGGGCGTCCTACACTATTGGGATGGCCTCAGGGACTTTGGAGGTTTCTCCTAATTTGTACGATATTGGACCATGGAATGGGCAGAATTACCATGGATTGGTAGGCACAGTCCTAATGTGTGGCTCCAAGGGCCCAGCCTGGAGGGTGTGTGGCCCAAGATTTGAGGACAGAAGTCTGAAAACACAAACTCAGCTTAGGTTTGGGGACGTAGGTATGGCAGGCCCGATCTACAAACCATGAGAAGAACTCTTCTGGATATGAAGAAAGTGCGAGTCTGAGGCGCTTGCTCAGGCTTTTGTCTCTGGATTTTGTATCAGCGATGGCCATGGAATGTCGGGGAGGCCTCATGGGCCATAGACGAATCTTCCTCTCTGAGGATTTGGCCCGATTCCCAATTGCTTTTCGTCAATCTGTGGGATGGGAGGACTCATTTCAGTTTTGTTACCTCAGGTGTCCCACCAAAAGAGGAATTCCAAAGCCAAGCCGTGGGGAAGACTGAAGGGACAACCCGAACTATGGTTAAAAATTGGGGCCTAGGGGCATGGCAAGCCCAATATGCTATCTCTTCATCCAGCCACTGAGTGGCCTTACTTGAGGACTCGGCTCAGCCAGAGGGTCACAATGTGTGTTTGTGACCAATGTGGCCCGCGAGCATGGGCGGGGCCTCAAGGGCCACACTGGTTTCAACTACACTGAACGTTGGACAACATGCCAACCAAGGGTTTCTTGCCATGGGGAAGGAGTTCTGATTTCTGCATCACCTTCAACCCTGGGCAGTGATTGGAGATAAGGTCTACGTTCTGAAACCTGAAAACCGAGGTTGGGAAGAGATGACGACCTAAGGCCATGGCGGCTCGATGTGCTCAGTGTGCGGCAAGCTGTCTGGGAGGGGTCAGGAGGTCCAGGCTCAGCCTGTGTCAGAAAGGACATTAGTGCCCTGGTCAGCCTATGTATTTGGGGTACAGCCAAGTTCGGTGCAGGTTGATCCTCATTTGGGGTTACTGGGTAGCCCCAGAGGACAATGTTTTTTCTTCTGGAGGGCAGGCAGAGTGCTGCATTGTAGTTCTGGATTGCCAAACTGGAGGGCTTGTGGGCCAGTAGTCTGACGACAAAAGTCTGAGAACACAAGCTAGGCTTAGGTTTCTGGGTGAGGCCATGGCAGGCACAATCTACAGCCCTGAATCGAGATCTCGTGCATCTGAAGTCAGGGCGAGGTTCAGACGATTGCTCAGGTTGGAGTTTCTGCCCCTGATGGCCCCTTCATGAATGGGGGGGGCATCTGGAGGCCATCGGGGTTTTCCCACGATGGGAGTTGTGAGAAGCTCCAAACTGCAGAGAGTCTTCTGCAGGACAATTGAGACCTGTTGTATGGCTCCAGGCCAATGATTCTGAGCAGGGTTCTAAGGATGGATGGCTGGGTAGCCCACCTCGCATTCCAATTGTCTCCTAGCAACAAGACAGGTTAGATCTCCTGGATCTGTGGGGAGCAACTGAGGACGCTGAGTTGAAATGGACACACCTGGGGATGGGTCCTAATGTGCTTTTGTGTCTATGGAGACCTTGGAATGAAGCGGTGGCACTGGGGCCCTAAAGGGTTCTCCTAAACAGAGGCTTTGACACAGCTCCAACGTGCAAGTTTCCCATGTGTAGATGAGATGTTTTCTGATGGGTGAGTGTAGAAACAGCTATATGCTGCTTTTGTAATCCAGGCCTCTGAGGAGAGATGACTGGAAACAAAAGCAATGGATCTGATTAGGGCCTAGGGGCCTGTTCTTTCCTTTTTACCTCTGGGGACATCTGTCTATGGGTCTGAGTGCAGGTAGGTGCTCAGTTGGGCTCAGATTGCCCCTGTTTTTTCCTGGGAAGCCACCACTATTGAGATGGATCAGGGACTTTGGAGGTTTATCCTATTAGAAGGGTTGTGGCCATTGCAATGGGCACACACAATTCCCTTGGAGAGGGCAAGTACAGTCCTCAGGTTTGGCTCCAGGGGCCTGAGCCTGTAGGTTGTGTAGGCCAGGGCTGTTAGGACAGTTGTCTGAAAACACAAACTCGGCTTATGTTTCGGGTCATAGGTATGGCAGGACTGACCTACAGACCATGAGGAGAACTCTTCGGGATTTGAAAGAAGGGCGAGTGTGAGGCTCCTGCTCAAGTTTTTGTCTCTGGATATCGTGTCACTCATGGTCGTGGAATTTCTGGGTGACTTCATGGGAAATGGACGAGTCTTACTCTCTGGTGGTTTGGCCCCGTCCAAAGAGTTTGGGGTCATTCTGTGGGCTGGAAGAAGTCCGTTTTGTTGTTGTTGTTGTTGTTGTTGTTGTTGTTTTCTTTTTTAACCTCAGGTGTCCCACCAAATGAGGGATTCCAGAGTAGAGCCCTGGGGAGGGGCGACTGGACAATCAGAAATCTGGTTAAAAATTGGGGCCTAGGGACATGTCAAGCCCATTATGACATCTAATGGTCCAGCCACTGAGAGGACTTACTAGAGGACAGGACTCATGCTGAGGGTCACAATGCGTGTGTATGCCCTCGTCGCACTCAAGAATGGGCGGGGCCTCAGGGTGAATGCTGGTTTCTCCTACACTGAACGTTGGACAACGTGCCAACCACAAGGGTTCTTGCCATGGGTAAGGAGGAGTTCTGATTTCTGCATCACACTCACCTCTGGGCAGTGATTGGAGATAAGATCTCGGATCTGAAGCCTGAAAACTGAGGTAGGGAAGGGATGATGACCTAAGGCCATGGCGGGTTTTATGTGCTCAGTGTGCGGTCAGCTTTCTGGGTGTTGGTCAGGAGGTCCGGGCTCAGGTTGTGTTCGACAGTGCATTAGTGCCCAGGTTAGACTATATCATTTGGGTAAAGTCGAGTGCTGTGTAGGTTTATCCTCATTTAAGGTGCCTGGGCAGCTCATGAGGCAATAATTTTTTTTCTAGAGGGCAGGAAGAGTGCTGCATTGTGGGTCCGGAATTGCCAAACTTGAGGGCTTCGGGGCCAGGAGTGTGAGGACGGAAGTCTGAGAAGACAAGCTAGACTTGGGTTTCAGGGCGAGGGCACGGCAGGTACCCCCTGCAGATCTGAACCAATATCTCATGCATCTGAAGTTAGGGCAAGGATCAGACGTTGGCTCAGGTTGGAGTTTCAGTGCATGACGGCCGCTTCATGAAGGGAGCGGAATCTCGGGGCCATTGAGGTTTTCCCACGTTGGGAGTTGTGGGATGCCCCCTTCAAGGATTCCTTCTGCGGGACAATTGAGACCTGTTGGACAGCTCCAGGACATCCCATATGGAATGACTCCAGAGCACCGTTGGTGGATGGATGCCTGGGAAGCCCGCCTCGCATTCCAATTGTCTCCTAGCAACAAGACAGTTTAGATCTGATGGCTCTGCCGGAGCAACCGGGGTGGCTGAGTTGAAATGGACTTTCCTGAGGATGGGCCCTAATGTGTTTTTCTGACCATGAGGGCCTTGGAATGGGGCGGTGGCTACGGGACCCTGAAGTACTCTCCTAAGCTTTGGACATATCTCCCATGCACAGGATTCCTTGTGGAGACGAGATGAGTTCTGATGGGTGCCTCAGGAAAACCCCTATGCTCGTATTGGATTCAGGCTTTTGAGGACACATGCCTGTAACCCAAAGCAATGGATCCTATTATGGCCTAGGGTCCTGTCTGGTTCAATCTTCTTCTCTGGGGACATCCATCTATGGTATGAGTGGAGGTCGATTATCAGCTGGTGTCAGACAGCCCTTGTTTGTTCCGGGCGTCCTACACTATTGGGATGGCCTCAGGGACTTTGGAGGTTTCTCCTAATTTGTACGATATTGGACCATGGAATGGGCAGAATTCCCATGGATTGGTAGGCACAGTCCTAATGTGTGGCTCCAAGGGCCCAGCCTGGAGGGTGTGTGGCCCAAGACTTTGCGGACAGAAGTCTGAAAACACAAACTCAGCTTAGGTTTGGGGACGTAGGTATGGCAGGCCCGATCTACAAACCATGAGAAGAACTCTTCTGGATATGAAGAAAGTGCGAGTCTGAGGCGCTTGCTCAGGCTTTTGTCTCTGGATTTTGTATCAGCGATGGCCGTGGAATGTCGGGGAGGCCTCATGGGCCATGGACGAATCTTCCTCTCTGAGGATTTGGCCCGATTCCCAATTGCTTTTCGTCAATCTGTGGGATGGGAGGACTCATTTCAGTTTTGTTACCTCAGGTGTCCCACCAAAAGAGGAATTCCAAAGCCAAGCCGTGGGGAAGACTGAAGGGACAACCCGAACTATGGTTAAAAATTGGGGCCTAGGGGCCTGGCAAGCCCAATATGCTATCTCTTCATCCAGCCACTGAGTGGCCTTACTTGAGGACTCGGCTCAGCCAGAGGGTCACAATGTGTGTTTGTGACCAATGTGGCCCGCGAGCATGGGCGGGGCCTCAAGGGCCACACTGGTTTCAACTACACTGAACTTTGGACAACATGCCAACCAAGGGTTTCTTGCCATGGGGAAGGAGTTCTGATTTCTGCATCACCTTCAACCCTGGGCAGTGATTGGAGATAAGGTCTACGTTCTGAAACCTGAAAACCGAGGTTGGGAAGAGATGACGACCTAAGGCCATGGCGGCTCGATGTGCTCAGTGTGCGGCAAGCTGTCTGGGAGGGGTCAGGAGGTCCAGGCTCAGCCTGTGTCAGAAAGGACATTAGTGCCCTGGTCAGCCTATGTATTTGGGGTACAGCCAAGTTCGGTGCAGGTTGATCCTCATTTGGGGTTACTGGGTAGCCCCAGAGGACAATGTTTTTTCTTCTGGAGGGCAGGCAGAGTGCTGCATTGTAGTTCTGGATTGCCAAACTGGAGGGCTTGTGGGCCAGTAGTCTGACGACAAAAGTCTGAGAACACAAGCTAGGCTTAGGTTTCTGGGTGAGGCCATGGCAGGCACAATCTACAGCCCTGAATCGAGATCTCGTGCATCTGAAGTCAGGGCGAGGTTCAGACGATTGCTCAGGTTGGAGTTTCTGCCCCTGATGGCCCCTTCATGAATGGGGGGGGCATCTGGATGCCATCGGGGTTTTCCCACGATGGGAGTTGTGAGAAGCTCCAAACTGCAGAGAGTCTTCTGCAGGACAATTGAGACCTGTTGTATGGCTCCAGGCCAATGATTCTGAGCAGGGTTCTAAGGATGGATGGCTGGGTAGCCCACCTCGCATTCCAATTGTCTCCTAGCAACAAGACAGGTTAGATCTCCTGGATCTGTGAGAAGCAACTGAGGACGCTGAGTTGAAATGGACACACCTGGGGATGGGTCCTAATGTGCTTTTGTGTCTATGGAGACCTTGGAATGAAGCGGTGGCACTGGGGCCCTAAAGGGTTCTCCTAAACAGAGGCTTGGACAGAGCTCCAACGTGCAAGTTTCCCATGTGTAGATGAGATGTTTTCTGATGGGTGAGTGTAGAAACAGCTATATGCTGCTTTTGTAATCCAGGCCTCTGAGGAGAGATGACTGGAAACAAAAGCAATGGATCTGATTAGGGCCTAGGGGCCTATTCTTTCCTTTTTACCTCTGGGGACATCTGTCTATGGGTCTGAGTGCAGGTAGGTGCTCAGTTGGGCTCAGATTGCCCCTGTTTTTTCCTGGGAAGCCACCACTATTGAGATGGATCAGGGACTTTGGAGGTTTATCCTATTAGAAGGGTTGTGGCCATTGGAATGGGCACACACAATTCCCTTGGAGAGGGCAAGTACAGTCCTCAGGTTTGGCTCCAGGGGCCTGAGCCTGTAGGTTGTGTAGGCCAGGGCTGTTTGGACAGTTGTCTGAAAACACAAACTCGGCTTATGTTTCGGGTCATAGGTATGGCAGGACTGACCTACAGACCATGAGGTGAACTCTTCGGGATTTGAAAGAAGGGCGAGTGTGAGGCTCCTGCTCAAGTTTTTGTCTCTGGATATCGTGTCACTCATGGTCGTGGAATTTCTGGGTGACTTCATGGGAAATGGACGAGTCTTACTCTCTGGTGGTTTGGCCCCGTCCAAAGAGTTTGGGGTCATTCTGTGGGCTGGAAGAAGTCCGTTTTGTTGTTGTTGTTGTTGTTGTTGTTGTTTTCTTTTTTAACCTCAGGTGTCCCACCAAATGAGGGATTCCAGAGTAGAGCCCTGGGGAGGGGCGACTGGACAATCAGATATCTGGTTAAAAATTGGGGCCTAGGGACATGTCAAGCCCATTATGACATCTAATGGTCCAGCCACTGAGAGGACTTACTAGAGGACAGGACTCATGCTGAGGGTCACAATGCGTGTGTATGCCCTCGTCGCACTCAAGAATGGGCGGGGCCTCAGGGTGAATGCTGGTTTCTCCTACACTGAACGTTGGACAACGTGCCAACCACAAGGGTTCTTGCCATGGGTAAGGAGGAGTTCTGATTTCTGCATCACACTCACCCCTGGGCAGTGATTGGAGATAAGATCTCGGATCTGAAGCCTGAAAACTGAGGTAGGGAAGGGATGATGACCTAAGGCCATGGCGGGTTTTATGTGCTCAGTGTGCGGTCAGCTTTCTGGGTGTTGGTCAGGAGGTCCGGGCTCAGGTTGTGTTCGACAGTGCATTAGTGCCCAGGTTAGACTATATCATTTGGGTAAAGTCGAGTGCTGTGTAGGTTTATCCTCATTTAAGGTGCCTGGGCAGCTCATGAGGCAATAATTTTTTTTCTAGAGGGCAGGAAGAGTGCTGCATTGTGGGTCCGGAATTGCCAAACTTGAGGGCTTCGGGGCCAGGAGTGTGAGGACGGAAGTCTGAGAAGACAAGCTAGACTTGGGTTTCAGGGCGAGGGCACGGCAGGTACCCCCTGCAGATCTGAACCAATATCTCATGCATCTGAATTCAGGGCAAGGATCAGACGTTGGCTCAGGTTGGAGTTTCAGTGCATGACGGCCGCTTCATGAAGGGAGCGGAATCTCGGGGCCATTGAGGTTTTCCCACGTTGGGAGTTGTGGGATGCCCCCTTCAAGGATTCCTTCTGCGGGACAATTGAGACCTGTTGGACAGCTCCAGGACATCCCATATGGAATGACTCCAGAGCACCATTCGTGGATGAATGCCTGGGAAGCCCGCCTCGCATTCCAATTGTCTCCTAGCAACAAAACAGTTTAGATCTGATGGCTCTACTGGAGCAACCAGGGTGGCTGAGTTGAAATGGACTTTCCTGAGGATGGGCCCTAATGTGTTTTTCTGACCATGAGGGCCTTGGAATGGGGCGGTGGCTACGGGACCCTGAAGTACTCTCCTAAGCTTTGGACATGGCTCCCATGCACAGGTTTCCTTGTGGAGACGAGATGAGTTCTGATGGGTGCCTCAGGAAAACCCCTATGCTCGTATTGGAATCAGGCTTTTGAGGTCACATGCCTGTACCCCAAAGCAATGGATCCTATTATGGCCTAGGGTCCTGTCTGGTTCAATCTTCTTCTCTGGGGACATCCATCTATGGTATGAGTGGAGGTCGATTATCAGCTGGTGTCAGACAGCCCTTGTTTGTTAGGGGCGTCCTACACTATTGGGATGGCCTCAGCGACTTTGGAGGTTTCTCCTAATTTGTACGATATTGGACCATGGAATGGGCAGAATTACCATGGATTGGTAGGCACAGTCCTAATGTGTGGCTCCAAGGGCCCAGCCTGGAGGGTGTGTGGCCCAAGACTTTGAGGACAGAAGTCTGAAAACACAAACTCAGCTTAGGTTTGGGGACGTAGGTATGGCAGGCCCGATCTACAAACCATGAGAAGAACTCTTCTGGATATGAAGAAAGTGCGAGTCTGAGGCGCTTGCTCAGGCTTTTGTCTCTGGATTTTGTATCAGCGATGGCCGTGGAATGTCGGGGAGGCCTCATGGGCCATAGACGAATCTTCCTCTCTGAGGATTTGGCCCGATTCCCAATTGCTTTTCGTCAATCTGTGGGATGGGAGGACTCATTTCAGTTTTGTTACCTCAGGTGTCCCACCAAAAGAGGAATTCCAAAGCCAAGCCGTGGGGAAGACTGAAGGGACAACCCGAACTATGGTTAAAAATTGGGGCCTAGGGGCATGGCAAGCCCAATATGCTATCTCTTCATCCAGCCACTGAGTGGCCTTACTTGAGGACTCGGCTCAGCCAGAGGGTCACAATGTGTGTTTGTGACCAATGTGGCCCGCGAGCATGGGCGGGGCCTCAAGGGCCACACTGGTTTCAACTACACTGAACGTTGGACAACATGCCAACCAAGGGTTTCTTGCCATGGGGAAGGAGTTCTGATTTCTGCATCACCTTCAACCCTGGGCAGTGATTGGAGATAAGGTCTACGTTCTGAAACCTGAAAACCGAGGTTGGGAAGAGATGACGACCTAAGGCCATGGCGGCTCGATGTGCTCAGTGTGCGGCAAGCTGTCTGGGAGGGGTCAGGAGGTCCAGGCTCAGCCTGTGTCAGAAAGGACATTAGTGCCCTGGTCAGCCTATGTATTTGGGGTACAGCCAAGTTCAGTGCAGGTTGATCCTCATTTGGGGTTACTGGGTAGCCCCAGAGGACAATGTTTTTTCTTCTGGAGGGCAGGCAGAGTGCTGCATTGTAGTTCTGGATTGCCAAACTGGAGGGCTTGTGGGCCAGTAGTCTGACGACAAAAGTCTGAGAACACAAGCTAGGCTTAGGTTTCTGGGTGAGGCCATGGCAGGCACAATCTACAGCCCTGAATCGAGATCTCGTGCATCTGAAGTCAGGGCGAGGTTCAGATGATTGCTCAGGTTGGAGTTTCTGCCCCTGATGGCCCCTTCATGAATGGGGGGGGCATCTGGAGGCCATCGGGGTTTTCCCACGATGGGAGTTGTGAGAAGCTCCAAACTGCAGAGAGTCTTCTGCAGGACAATTGAGACCTGTTGTATGGCTCCAGGCCAATGATTCTGAGCAGGGTTCTAAGGATGGATGGCTAGGTAGCCCACCTCGCATTCCAATTGTCTCCTAGCAACAAGACAGGTTAGATCTCCTGGATCTGTGGGGAGCAACTGAGGACGCTGAGTTGAAATGGACACACCTGGGGATGGGTCCTAATGTGCTTTTGTGTCTATGGAGACCTTGGAATGAAGCGGTGGCACTGGGGCCCTAAAGGGTTCTCCTAAACAGAGGCTTGGACAGAGCTCCAACGTGCAAGTTTCCCATGTGTAGATGAGATGTTTTCTGATGGGTGAGTGTAGAAACAGCTATATGCTGCTTTTGTAATCCAGGCCTCTGAGGAGAGATGACTGGAAACAAAAGCAATGGATCTGATTAGGGCCTAGGGGCCTATTCTTTCCTTTTTACCTCTGGGGACATCTGTGTATGGGTCTGAGTGCAGGTAGGTGCTCAGTTGGGCTCAGATTGCCCCTGTTTTTTCCTGGGAAGCCACCACTATTGAGATGGATCAGGGACTTTGGAGGTTTATCCTATTAGAAGGGTTGTGGCCATTGGAATGGGCACACACAATTCCCTTGGAGAGGGCAAGTACAGTCCTCAGGTTTGGCTCCAGGGGCCTGAGCCTGTAGGTTGTGTAGGCCAGGGCTGTTTGGACAGTTGTCTGAAAACACAAACTCGGCTTATGTTTCGGGTCATAGGTATGGCAGGACTGACCTACAGACCATGAGGTGAACTCTTCGGGATTTGAAAGAAGGGCGAGTGTGAGGCTCCTGCTCAAGTTTTTGTCTCTGGATATCGTGTCACTCATGGTCGTGGAATTTCTGGGTGACTTCATGGGAAATGGACGAGTCTTACTCTCTGGTGGTTTGGCCCCGTCCAAAGAGTTTGGGGTCATTCTGTGGGCTGGAAGAAGTCCGTTTTGTTGTTGTTGTTGTTGTTGTTGTTGTTTTCTTTTTTAACCTCAGGTGTCCCACCAAATGAGGGATTCCAGAGTAGAGCCCTGGGGAGGGGCGACTGGACAATCAGATATCTGGTTAAAAATTGGGGCCTAGGGACATGTCAAGCCCATTATGACATCTAATGGTCCAGCCACTGAGAGGACTTACTAGAGGACAGGACTCATGCTGAGGGTCACAATGCGTGTGTATGCCCTCGTCGCACTCAAGAATGGGCGGGGCCTCAGGGTGAATGCTGGTTTCTCCTACACTGAACGTTGGACAACGTGCCAACCACAAGGGTTCTTGCCATGGGTAAGGAGGAGTTCTGATTTCTGCATCACACTCACCCCTGGGCAGTGATTGGAGATAAGATCTCGGATCTGAAGCCTGAAAACTGAGGTAGGGAAGGGATGATGACCTAAGGCCATGGCGGGTTTTATGTGCTCAGTGTGCGGTCAGCTTTCTGGGTGTTGGTCAGGAGGTCCGGGCTCAGGTTGTGTTCGACAGTGCATTAGTGCCCAGGTTAGACTATATCATTTGGGTAAAGTCGAGTGCTGTGTAGGTTTATCCTCATTTAAGGTGCCTGGGCAGCTCATGAGGCAATAATTTTTTTTCTAGAGGGCAGGAAGAGTGCTGCATTGTGGGTCCGGAATTGCCAAACTTGAGGGCTTCGGGGCCAGGAGTGTGAGGACGGAAGTCTGAGAAGACAAGCTAGACTTGGGTTTCAGGGCGAGGGCACGGCAGGTACCCCCTGCAGATCTGAACCAATATCTCATGCATCTGAATTCAGGGCAAGGATCAGACGTTGGCTCAGGTTGGAGTTTCAGTGCATGACGGCCGCTTCATGAAGGGAGCGGAATCTCGGGGCCATTGAGGTTTTCCCACGTTGGGAGTTGTGGGATGCCCCCTTCAAGGATTCCTTCTGCGGGACAATTGAGACCTGTTGGACAGCTCCAGGACATCCCATATGGAATGACTCCAGAGCACCATTCGTGGATGAATGCCTGGGAAGCCCGCCTCGCATTCCAATTGTCTCCTAGCAACAAAACAGTTTAGATCTGATGGCTCTACCGGAGCAACCAGGGTGGCTGAGTTGAAATGGACTTTCCTGAGGATGGGCCCTAATGTGTTTTTCTGACCATGAGGGCCTTGGAATGGGGCGGTGGCTACGGGACCCTGAAGTACTCTCCTAAGCTTTGGACATGGCTCCCATGCACAGGTTTCCTTGTGGAGACGAGATGAGTTCTGATGGGTGCCTCAGGATAACCCCTATGCTCGTATTGGAATCAGGCTTTTGAGGACACATGCCTGTAACCCAAAGCAATGGATCCTATTATGGCCTAGGGTCCTGTCTGGTTCAATCTTCTTCTCTGGGGACATCCATCTATGGTATGAGTGGAGGTCGATTATCAGCTGGTGTCAGACAGCCCTTGTTTGTTCCGGGCGTCCTACACTATTGGGATGGCCTCAGGGACTTTGGAAGTTTCTCCTAATTTGTACGATTTTGGGTCATGGAATGGGCAGAATTCCCATGGATTGGTAGGCACAGTCCTAATGTGTGGCTCCAAGGGCCCAGCCTGGAGGGTGTGTGGCCCAAGACTTTGAGGACAGAAGTCTGAAAACACAAACTCAGCTTAGGTTTGGGGACGTAGGTATGGCAGGCCCGATCTACAAACCATGAGAAGAACTCTTCTGGATATGAAGAAAGTGCGAGTCTGAGGCGCTTGCTCAGGCTTTTGTCTCTGGATTTTGTATCAGCGATGGCCGTGGAATGTCGGGGAGGCCTCATGGGCCATGGACGAATCTTCCTCTCTGAGGATTTGGCCCGATTCCCAATTGCTTTTCGTCAATCTGTGGGATGGGAGGACTCATTTCAGTTTTGTTACCTCAGGTGTCCCACCAAAAGAGGAATTCCAAAGCCAAGCCGTGGGGAAGACTGAAGGGACAACCCGAACTATGGTTAAAAATTGGGGCCTAGGGGCCTGGCAAGCCCAATATGCTATCTCTTCATCCAGCCACTGAGTGGCCTTACTTGAGGACTCGGCTCAGCCAGAGGGTCACAATGTGTGTTTGTGACCAATGTGGCCCGCGAGCATGGGCGGGGCCTCAAGGGCCACACTGGTTTCAACTACACTGAACGTTGGACAACATGCCAACCAAGGGTTTCTTGCCATGGGGAAGGAGTTCTGATTTCTGCATCACCTTCAACCCTGGGCAGTGATTGGAGATAAGGTCTACGTTCTGAAACCTGAAAACCGAGGTTGGGAAGAGATGACGACCTAAGGCCATGGCGGCTCGATGTGCTCAGTGTGCGGCAAGCTGTCTGGGAGGGGTCAGGAGGTCCAGGCTCAGCCTGTGTCAGAAAGGACATTAGTGCCCTGGTCAGCCTATGTATTTGGGGTACAGCCAAGTTCGGTGCAGGTTGATCCTCATTTGGGGTTACTGGGTAGCCCCAGAGGACAATGTTTTTTCTTCTGGAGGGCAGGCAGAGTGCTGCATTGTAGTTCTGGATTGCCAAACTGGAGGGCTTGTGGGCCAGTAGTCTGACGACAAAAGTCTGAGAACACAAGCTAGGCTTAGGTTTCTGGGTGAGGCCATGGCAGGCACAATCTACAGCCCTGAATCGAGATCTCGTGCATCTGAAGTCAGGGCGAGGTTCAGACGATTGCTCAGGTTGGAGTTTCTGCCCCTGATGGCCCCTTCATGAATGGGGGGGGCATCTGGAGGCCATCGGGGTTTTCCCATGATGGGAGTTGTGAGAAGCTCCAAACTGCAGAGAGTCTTCTGCAGGACAATTGAGACCTGTTGTATGGCTCCAGGCCAATGATTCTGAGCAGGGTTCTAAGGATGGATGGCTGGGTAGCCCACCTCGCATTCCAATTGTCTCCTAGCAACAAGACAGGTTAGATCTCCTGGATCTGTGGGGAGCAACTGAGGACGCTGAGTTGAAATGGACACACCTGGGGATGGGTCCTAATGTGCTTTTGTGTCTATGGAGACCTTGGAATGAAGCGGTGGCACTGGGGCCCTAAAGGGTTCTCCTAAACAGAGGCTTTGACACAGCTCCAACGTGCAAGTTTCCCATGTGTAGATGAGATGTTTTCTGATGGGTGAGTGTAGAAACAGCTATATGCTGCTTTTGAAATCCAGGCCTCTGAGGAGAGATGACTGGAAACAAAAGCAATGGATCTGATTAGGTCCTAGGGGCCTGTTCATTCCTTTTTACCTCTGGGGACATCTGTCTATGGGTCTGAGTGCAGGTAGGTGCTCAGTTGGGCTCAGATTGCCCCTGTTTTTTCCTGGGAAGCCACCACTATTGAGATGGATCAGGGACTTTGGAGGTTTATCCTATTAGAAGGGTTGTGGCCATTGGAATGGGCACACACAATTCCCTTGGAGAGGGCAAGTACAGTCCTCAGGTTTGGCTCCAGGGGCCTGAGCCTGTAGGTTGTGTAGGCCAGGGCTGTTTGGACAGTTGTCTGAGAACACAAACTCGGCTTATGTTTCGGGTCATAGGTATGGCAGGACTGACCTACAGACCATGAGGAGAACTCTTCGGGATTTGAAAGAAGGGCGAGTGTGAGGCTCCTGCTCAAGTTTTTGTCTCTGGATATCGTGTCACTCATGGTCGTGGAATTTCTGGGTGACTTCATGGGAAATGGACGAGTCTTACTCTCTGGTGGTTTGGCCCCGTCCAAAGAGTTTGGGGTCATTCTGTGGGCTGGAGGAAGTCCGTTTTGTTGTTGTTGTTGTTGTTGTTGTTGTTTTCTTTTTTAACCTCAGGTGTCCCACCAAATGAGGTATTCCAGAGTAGAGCCCTGGGGAGGGGCGACTGGACAATCAGAAATCTGGTTAAAAATTGGGGCCTAGGGACATGTCAAGCCCATTATGACATCTAATGGTCCAGCCACTGAGAGGACTTACTAGAGGACAGGACTCATGCTGAGGGTCACAATGCGTGTGTATGCCCTCGTCGCACTCAAGAATGGGCGGGGCCTCAGGGTGAAAGCTGGTTTCTCCCACACTGAACGTTGGACAATGTGCCAACCACAAGGGTTCTTGCCATGGGTAAGGAGGAGTTCTGATTTCTGCGTCACACTCACCCCTGGGCAGTGATTGGAGATAAGATCTCGGATCTGAAGCCTGAAAACTGAGGTAGGGAAGTGATGATGACCTAAGGCCATGGCGGGTTTTATGTGCTCAGTGTGCGGTCAGCTTTCTGGGTGTTGGTCAGGAGGTCCGGGCTCAGGTTGTGTTCGACAGTGCATTAGTGCCCAGGTTAGACTATATCATTTGGGTAAAGTCGAGTGCTGTTTAGGTTTATCCTCATTTAAGGTGCCTGGGCAGCTCATGAGGCAATAATTTTTTTTCTAGAGGGCAGGAAGAGTGCTGCATTGTGGGTCCGGAATTGCCAAACTTGAGGGCTTCGGGGCCAGGAGTGTGAGGACGGAAGTCTGAGAAGACAAGCTAGACTTAGGTTTCAGGGCGAGGGCACGGCAGGTACCCCCTGCAGATCTGAACCAATATCTCATGCATCTGAAGTTAGGGCAAGGATCAGACGTTGGCTCAGGTTGGAGTTTCAGTGCATGACGGCCGCTTCATGAAGGGAGCGGAATCTCGGGGCCATTGAGGTTTTCCCACGTTGGGAGTTGTGGGATGCCCCCTTCAAGGATTCCTTCTGCGGGACAATTGAGACCTGTTGGACAGCTCCAGGACATCCCATATGGAATGACTCCAGAGCACCGTTCGTGGATGGATGCCTGGGAAGCCCGCCTCGCATTCCAATTGTCTCCTAGCAACAAGACAGTTTAGATCTGATGGCTCTGCCGGAGCAACCGGGGTGGCTGAGTTGAAATGGACTTTCCTGAGGATGGGCCCTAATGTGTTTTTCTGACCATGAGGGCCTTGGAATGGGGCGGTGGCTACGGGACCCTGAAGTACTCTCCTAAGCTTTGGACATGGCTCCCATGCACAGGTTTCCTTGTGGAGACGAGATGAGTTCTGATGGGTGCCTCAGGAAAACCCCTATGCTCGTATTGGAATCAGGCTTTTGAGGACACATGCCTGTAACCCAAAGCAATGGATCCTATTATGGCCTAGGGTCCTGTCTGGTTCAATCTTCTTCTCTGGGGACATCCATCTATGGTATGAGTGGAGGTCGATTATCAGCTGGTGTCAGACAGCCCTTGTTTGTTCCGGGCGTCCTACACTATTGGGATGGCCTCAGGGACTTTGGAGGTTTCTCCTAATTTGTACGATATTGGACCATGGAATGGGCAGAATTACCATGGATTGGTAGGCACAGTCCTAATGTGTGGCTCCAAGGGCCCAGCCTGGAGTGTGTGTGGCCCAAGACTTTGAGGACAGAAGTCTGAAAACACAAACTCAGCTTAGGTTTGGGGACGTAGGTATGGCAGGCCCGATCTACAAACCATGAGAAGAACTCTTCTGGATATGAAGAAAGTGCGAGTCTGAGGCGCTTGCTCAGGCTTTTGTCTCTGGATTTTGTATCAGCGATGGCCGTGGAATGTCGGGGAGGCCTCATGGGCCATGGACGAATCTTCCTCTCTGAGGATTTGGCCCGATTCCCAATTGCTTTTCGTCAATCTGTGGGATGGGAGGACTCATTTCAGTTTTGTTACCTCAGGTGTCCCACCAAAAGAGGAATTCCAAAGCCAAGCCGTGGGGAAGACTGAAGGGACAACCCGAACTATGGTTAAAAATTGGGGCCTAGGGGCATGGCAAGCCCAATATGCTATCTCTACATCCAGCCACTGAGTGGCCTTACTTGAGGACTCGGCTCAGCCAGAGGGTCACAATGTGTGTTTGTGACCAATGTGGCCCGCGAAATGGGCAGGGCCTCAAGGGCCATACTGGTTTCAACTACACTGAACGTTGGACAACATGCCAACCAAGGGTTACCTGCCATGGGGAAGGAGTTCTGATTTCTGCATCACCTTCTACCCTGGGCAGTGATTGGATTTAAGGTCTAGGTTCTGAAACCTGAAAACCGAGGTTTGGAAGAGATGACGACCTAAGGCCATGGCGGCTCGATGTGCTCAGTGTGTGGCCAGCTGTCTGGGAGGGGCCAGGAGGTCCAGGCTCAGGCTGTGTCAGAAAGGGCATTAGTGCCCTGGTCAGCCTATGTATTTGGGGTACACCCAAGGTCGGTGCAGGTTGATCCTCATTTGGGGTTACTGGGTAGCCCCAGAGAACAATGTTTTTTCTTCTGAGGGCAGGCAGAGTGCTGCGTTGTAGTTCTGGATTGCCAAACTGGAGGGCTTGTGGTCCAGTAGTCTGATGAAAAAAGTCTGAGAACACAAGCTAGGCTTAGGTTTCTGGGTGAGGCCATGGCAGGCACAATCTACAGCCCTGAATCGAGATCTCGTGCATCTGAAGTCAGGGCGAGGTTCAGACGATTGCTCAGGTTGGAGTTTCTGCCCCTGACGGCCCCTTCATGAATGGGGGGGCATCACGAGGCCATGGGGGTTTTCCCACGATGGGAGTTGTGAGAAGCTCCAAACTGCAGAGAGTCTTCTGAAGGACAATTGAGACCTGTTGTATGGCTCCAGGCTAATGATTCTGAGCAGGGTTCTAAGGATGGATGGCTGGGTAGCACACCTCGCATTCCAATTGTCTCCTAGCAACAAGACAGGTTAGATCTCCTGGATCTGTGGGGAGCAACCGAAGACGCTGAGTTGAAATGGACACCCCTGGGGATGGGTCTTAATGTGCTTTTGTGTCTATGGAGACCTTGGAATGAAGCGGTGGCACTGGGGCCCTAAAGGGTTCTCCGAAACAGAGGCTTTGACATAGCTCCAACGTGCAATTTTCCCATGTGTAGATGAGATGTTTTCTGATGGGTGAGTCTAGAAACAGCTATATGCTGCTTTGAAATCCAGGCCTCTGAGGAGAGATGCCTGGAAACCAAAGCAATGGATCTGATTAGTGCATAGGGGCCTGTTCTTTCCTTTTTCCCTCTGGGGACATCTGTCTATGTGTCTGAGTGCAGGTAGGTGCTCAGTTGGGTTCAGATTGCCCCTGTTTTTTCCTGGGAAGCCACCACTATTGAGATGGATCAGGGACTTTGGAGGTTTTTCCTATTAGAAGGGTTGTGGCCATTGGAATGGGTACACACAATTCCCTTGGAGAGGGCAAGTACAGTCCTCAGGTTTGGCTCCAGGGGCCTGAGCCTGTAGGTTGTGTAGGCCAGGGCTGTTTGGACAGTTGTCTGAGAACACAAACTCGGCTTATGTTTCGGGTCATAGGTATGGCAGGACTGACCTACAGACCATGAGGAAAACTCTTCAGGATTTGAAAGAAGGGCGAGTGTGAGGCTCCTGCTCAAGTTTTTGTCTCTGGATATCGTGTCACTCATGGTCGTGGAATTTCTGGGTGACTTCATGGGAAATGGACGAGTCTTACTCTCTGGTGGTTTGGCCCCGTCCAAAGAGTTTGGGGTCATTCTGTGGGCTGGAAGAAGTCCGTTTTGTTGTTGTTGTTGTTGTTGTTGTTGTTTTCTTTTTTAACCTCAGGTGTCCCACCAAATGAGGGATTCCAGAGTAGAGCCCTGGGGAGGGGCGACTGGACAATCAGAAATCTGGTTAAAAATTGGGGCCTAGGGACATGTCAAGCCCATTATGACATCTAATGGATGCCGCCCCTGAGAGGACTTACTAGAGGACAGGACTCATGCTGAGGGTCACAATGCGTGTGTATGCCCTCGTCGCACTCAAGAATGGGCGGGGCCTCAGGGTGAAAGCTGGTTTCTCCCACACTGAACGTTGGACAACGTGCCAACCACAAGGGTTCTTGCCATGGGTAAGGAGGAGTTCTGATTTCTGCATCACACTCACCCCTGGGCAGTGATTGGAGATAAGATCTCGGATCTGAAGCCTGAAAACTGAGGTAGGGAAGGGATGATGACCTAAGGCCATGGCGGGTTTTATGTGCTCAGTGTGCGGTAAGCTTTCTGGGTGTTGGTCAGGAGGTCCGGGCTCAGGTTGTGTTCGACAGTGCATTAGTGCCCAGGTTAGACTATATCATTTGGGTAAAGTCGAGTGCTGTGTAGGTTTATCCTCATTTAAGGTGCCTGGGCAGCTCATGAGGCAATAATTTTTTTTCTAGAGGGCAGGAAGAGTGCTGCATTGTGGGTCCGGAATTGCCAAACTTGAGGGCTTCGGGGCCAGTAGTGTGAGGACGGAAGTCTGAGAAGACAAGCTAACTTGGGTTTCAGGGCGAGGGCACGGCAGGTACCGCCTGCAGATCTGAACCAATCTCATGCATCTGAAGTCAGGGCGAGGATCAGACGTTGGCTCAGGTTGGAGTTTCTGTGTATGACGGCCGCTTCATGAAGGGAGCGGAACGTCGGGGCCATTGAGGTTTTCCCACGTTGGGAGTTGTGGGATGCCCCCTTCAAGGATTCCTTCTGCGGGACAATTGAGACCTGTTGGACAGCTCCAGGACATCCCATATGGAATGACTCCAGAGCACCGTTCGTGGATGGATGCCTGGGAACCCCGCCTCACATTCCAATTGCCTCCTAGCAACAAGACAGTTTAGATCTGATGGCTCTGCCGGAGCAACCGGGGTGGCTGAGTTGAAATGGACTTTCCTGAGGATGGGCCCTAAGGTGTTTTTCTGTCCATGAGGGCCTTAGAATGGGGCGGTGGCAACGGGAACCTGAAGTACTCCCCTAAGCTTTGGACATATCTCCCATGCACAGGTCTCCTTGTGGAGACGAGATGGGTTCTGATGGGTGCCTCAGGAAAACGCCTATTCTCGTATTGGAATCAGGCTTTTGAGGACACATGCCTGTAACCCAAAGCAATTGATCCTATTATGGCCTAGGGTCCTGTCTGGTTCAATCTTCTTCTCTGGGGACATCCATCTATGGTATGAGTGGAGGTCGATTATCAGCTGGTCTCAGACAGCCCTTGTTTGTTCCGACCTACACTATTGGGATGGCCTCAGGGACTTTGGAGGTTTCTCCTAATTTGTACGATTTTGGACCATGGAATGGGCAGAATTCCCATGGATTGGTAGGCACAGTCCTAATGTGTGCTTCCAAGGGCCCAGCCTGGAGGGTGTGTGGCCCAAGACTTTGAGGACAGAACTCTGAAAACACAAACTCAGCTTAGGTTTAGGGACGTAGGTATGGCAGGCGCGATCTACAAACCATGAGAAGAACTCTTCAGGATATGAAGTAAGTGCGAGTCTGAGGCGCTTGCTCAGGCTTTTGTCTCTGGATTTTGTATCAGCGATGGCCGTGGAATGTCGGGGAGGCCTCATGGGCCATGGACGAATCTTCCTCTCTGAGGATTTGGCCCGATTCCCAATTGCTTTTCGTCAATCTGTGGGATGGGAGGACTCATTTCAGTTTTGTTACCTCAGGTGTCCCAGCAAAAGAGGAATTCCAAAGCCAAGCCGTGCGGAAGTCTGAAGGGACAACCCGAACTATGGTTAAAAATTGGGGCCTAGGGGCATGGCAAGCCCAATATGCTATCTCTACATCCAGCCACTGAGTGGTCTTACTTGAGGACTGGGCTCAGCCTGAGGGTCACAATGTGTGTTTGTGACCAATGTGGCCCGCGAGCATGGGCGGGGCCTCAAGGGCCATACTGGTTTCAACTACACTGAACGTTGGACAACATGCCAACCAAGGGTTTCCTGCCATGGGGAAGGAGTTCTGATTTCTGCATCACCTTCTACCCTGGGCAGTGATTGGAGATAAGGTCTAGGTTCTGAAACCTGAAAACCGAGGTTTGGAAGAGATGACGACCTAAGGCCATGGCGGCTCGATGTGCTCAGTGTGTGGCCAGCTGTCTGGGAGGGGCCAGGAGGTCCAGGCTCAGGCTGTGTCAGAAAGGGCATTAGTGCCCTGGTCAGCCTATGTATTTGGGGTACACCCAAGGTCGGTGCAGGTTGATCCTCATTTGGGGTTACTGGGTAGCCCCAGAGAACAATGTTTTTTCTTCTGAGGGCAGGCAGAGTGCTGCGTTGTAGTTCTGGATTGCCAAACTGGAGGGCTTGTGGTCCAGTAGTCTGATGAAAAAAGTCTGAGAACACAAGCTAGGCTTAGGTTTCTGGGTGAGGCCATGGCAGGCACAATCTACAGCCCTGAATCGAGATCTCGTGCATCTGAAGTCAGGGCGAGGTTCAGACGATTGCTCAGGTTGGAGTTTCTGCCCCTGACGGCCCCTTCATGAATGGGGGGGCATCACGAGGCCATGGGGGTTTTCCCACGATGGGAGTTGTGAGAAGCTCCAAACTGCAGAGTCTTCTGAAGGACAATTGAGACCTGTTGTATAGCTCCAGGCTAATGATTCTGAGCAGGGTTCTAAGGATGGATGGCTGGGTAGCCCACCTCGCATTCCAATTGTCTCCTAGCAACAAGACAGGTTAGATCTCCTGGATCTGTGGGGAGCAACCGAAGACGCTGAGTTGAAATGGACACCCCTGGGGATGGGTCCTAATGTGCTTTTGTGTCTATGGAGACCTTGGAATGAAGCGGTGGCACTGGGGCCCTAAAGGGTTCTCCGAAACAGAGGCTTTGACACAGCTCCAACGTGCAATTTTCCCATGTGTAGATGAGATGTTTTCTGATGGGTGAGTCTAGAAACAGCTATATGCTGCTTTGAAATCCAGGCCTCTGAGGAGAGATGCCTGGAAACCAAAGCAATGGATCTGATTAGTGCCTAGGGGCCTGTTCTTTCCTTTTTCCCTCTGGGGACATCTGTCTATGTGTCTGAGTGCAGGTAGGTGCTCAGTTGGGTTCAGATTGCCCCTGTTTTTTCCTGGGAAGCCACCACTATTGAGATGGATCAGGGACTTTGGAGGTTTATCCTATTAGAAGGGTTGTGGCCATTGGAATGGGTACACACAATTCCCTTGGAGAGGGCAAGTACAGTCCTCAGGTTTTGCTTCAGGGGCCTGAGCCTGTAGGTTGTGTAGGCCAGGGCTGTTTGGACAGTTCTCTGAAAACACAAACTCGGCTTATGTTTCGGGTCATAGGTATGGCAGGACTGACCTACAGACCATGAGGAGAACTCTTCAGGATTTGAAAGAAGGGCGAGTGTGAGGCTCCTGCTCAAGTTTTTGTCTCTGGATATCGTGTCACTCATGGTCGTGGAATTTCTGGGTGACTTCATGGGAAATGGACGAGTCTTACTCTCTGGTGGTTTGGCCCCGTCCAAAGAGTTTGGGGTCATTCTGTGGGCTGGAAGAAGTCCGTTTTGTTGTTGTTGTTGTTGTTGTTGTTGTTTTCTTTTTTAACCTCAGGTGTCCCACCAAATGAGGGATTCCAGAGTAGAGCCCTGGGGAGGGGCGACTGGACAATCAGAAATCTGGTTAAAAATTGGGGCCTAGGGACATGTCAAGCCCATTATGACATCTAATGGTCCAGCCACTGAGAGGACTTACTAGAGGACAGGACTCATGCTGAGGGTCACAATGCGTGTGTATGCCCTCGTCGCACTCAAGAATGGGCGGGGCCTCAGGGTGAATGCTGGTTTCTCCTACACTGAACGTTGGACAACGTGCCAACCACAAGGGTTCTTGCCATGGGTAAGGAGGAGTTCTGATTTCTGCATCACACTCACCCCTGGGCAGTGATTGGAGATAAGGTCTCGGATCTGAAGCCTGAAAACTGAGGTAGGGAAGAGATGATGACCTAAGGCCATGGCGGGTTTTATGTGCTCAGTGTGCGGTCAGCTTTCTGGGTGTTGGTCAGGAGGTCCGGGCTCGGGTTGTGTTCGACAGTGCATTAGTGCCCAGGTTAGACTATATCATTTGGGTAAAGTCGAGTGCTGTGTAGGTTTATCTTCATTTAAGGTGCCTGGGCAGCTCATGAGGCAATAATTTTTTTTCTAGAGGGCAGGCAGAGTGCTGCATTGTGGGTCCGGAATTGCCAAACTTGAGGGCTTCGGGGCCAGGAGTGTGAGAACGGAATTCTGAGAAGACAAGCTAGACTTGGGTTTCAGGGCGAGGGCACGGCAGGTACCCCCTGCAGATCTGAACCAATATCTCATGCATCTGAAGTCAGGGCGAGGATCAGACGTTGGCTCAGGTTGGAGTTTCTGTGCATGACGGCCGCTTCATGAAGGGAGCGGAATCTCGGGGCCATTGAGGTTTTCCCACGTTGGGAGTTGTGGGATGCCCCCTTCAAGGATTCCTTCTGCGGGACAATTGAGACCTGTTGGACAGCTCCAGGACATCCCATATGGAATGACTCCAGAGCACCGTTGGTGGATGGATGCCTGGGAAGCCCGCCTCGCATTCCAATTGTCTCCTAGCAACAAGACAGTTTAGATCTGATGGCTCTGCCGGAGCAACCGGGGTGGCTGAGTTGAAATGGACTTTCCTGAGGATGGGCCCTAATGTGTTTTTCTGACCATGAGGGCCTTGGAATGGGGCGGTGGCAACGAGACCCTGAAGTACTCTCCTAAGCTATGGACATGGCTCCCATGCACAGGTTTCCTTGTGGAGACGAGATGAGTACTGATGGGTGCCTCAGGAAAACACCTATGGTCGTATTGGAATCAGGCTTTTGAGGACACATGCCTGTAACCCAAAGCAATGGATCCTATTATGGCCTAGGGTCCGGTCTGGTTCAATCTTCTTCTCTGGGGACATCCATCTATGGTATGAGTGGAGGTCGATTATCAGCTGGTGTCAGACAGCCCTTTTTTGTTCCGGGCGACCTACACTATTGGGATGGCCTCAGGGACTTTGGAGGTTTCTCCTAATTTGTACGATTTTGGACCATGGAATGGGCAGAATTCCCATGGATTGGTAGGCACAGTCCTAATGTGTGGCTCCAAGGGCCCAGGCTGGAGGGTGTGTGGCCCAAGACTTTGAGGACAGAACTCTGAAAACACAAACTCAGCTTAGGTTTGGGGACGTAGGTATGGCAGGCCCGATCTACAAACCATGAGAAGAACTCTTCTGGATATGAAGAAAGTGCGAGTCTGAGGCGCTTGCTCAGGCTTTTGTCTCTGGATTTTGTATCAGCGATGGCCGTGGAATGTCGGGGAGGCCTCATTTGCCATGGACGAATCTTCCTCTCTGAGGATTTGGCCCGATTCCCAATTGCTTTTCGTCAATCTGTGGGATGGGAGGACTCATTTCAGTTTTGTTACCTCAGGTGTCCCACCAAAAGAGGAATTCCAAAGCCAAGCCGTGCGGAAGACTGAAGGGACAACCCGAACTATGGTTAAAAATTGGGGCCTAGGGGCATGGCAAGCCCAATATGCTATCTCTTCATCCAGCCACTGAGTGGCCTTACTTGAGGACTCGGCTCAGCCTGAGGGTCACAATGTGTGTTTGTGACCAATGTGGCCCGCGAGCATGGGCGGGGCCTGAAGGGCCACACTGGTTTCAACTACACTGAACGTTGGACAACATGCCAACCAAGGGTTTCTTGCCATGGGGAAGGAGTTCTGATTTCTGCATCACCTTCAACCCTGGGCAGTGATTGGAGATAAGGTCTAGGTTCTGAAACCTGAAAACCGAGGTTGGGAAGAGATGACGACCTAAGGCCACGGCGCCTCGATTTGCTCAGTGTGCGGCCAGCTGTCTGGGAGGGGTCAGGAGATCCAGGCTCAGGCTATGTCAGAAAGGGCATTAGTGCCCTGGTCAACCTATGTATTTGGGGTACAGCCAAGGTCGGTGCTGGTTGATCCTCATTTGGGGTTACTGGGTAGCCCCAGAGGACAATGTTTTTTCTTCTGGAGGGCAGGCAGAGTGCTGCGTTGTAGTTCTGGATTGCCAAACTGGAAGGCTTGTGGGCCAGTACTCTGACGACAAAAGTCTGAGAACACAAGCTAGGCTTAGGTTTCTGGGTGAGGCCATGGCAGGCACAATCTACAGCCCTGAATCGAGATCTCGTGCATCTGAAGTCAGGGCGAGGTTCAGACGATTGCTCAGGTTGGAGTTTCTGCCCCTGACGGCCCCTTCATGAATGGGGGGGCATCACGAGGCCATGGGGGTTTTCCCACGATGGGAGTTGTGAGAAGCTCCAAACTGCAGAGTCTTCTGAAGGACAATTGAGACCTGTTGTATAGCTCCAGGCTAATGATTCTGAGCAGGGTTCTAAGGATGGATGGCTGGGTAGCCCACCTCGCATTCCAATTGTCTCCTAGCAACAAGACAGGTTAGATCTCCTGGATCTGTGGGGAGCAACCGAAGACGCTGAGTTGAAATGGACACCCCTGGGGATGGGTCCTAATGTGCTTTTGTGTCTATGGAGACCTTGGAATGAAGCGGTGGCACTGGGGCCCTAAAGGGTTCTCCGAAACAGAGGCTTTGACACAGCTCCAACGTGCAATTTTCCCATGTGTAGATGAGATGTTTTCTGATGGGTGAGTCTAGAAACAGCTATATGCTGCTTTGAAATCCAGGCCTCTGAGGAGAGATGCCTGGAAACCAAAGCAATGGATCTGATTAGTGCCTAGGGGCCTGTTCTTTCCTTTTTCCCTCTGGGGACATCTGTCTATGTGTCTGAGTGCAGGTAGGTGCTCAGTTGGGTTCAGATTGCCCCTGTTTTTTCCTGGGAAGCCACCACTATTGAGATGGATCAGGGACTTTGGAGGTTTATCCTATTAGAAGGGTTGTGGCCATTGGAATGGGCACACACAATTCCCTTGGAGAGGGCAAGTACAGTCCTCAGGTTTGGCTCCAGGGGCCTGAGCCTGTAGGTTGTGTAGGCCAGGGCTGTTAGGACAGTTGTCTGAAAACACAAACTCGGCTTATGTTTCGGGTCATAGGTATGGCAGGACTGACCTACAGACCATGAGGAGAACTCTTCGGGATTTGAAAGAAGGGCGAGTGTGAGGCTCCTGCTCAAGTTTTTGTCTCTGGATATCGTGTCACTCATGGTCGTGGAATTTCTGGGTGACTTCATGGGAAATGGACGAGTCTTACTCTCTGGTGGTTTGGCCCCGTCCAAAGAGTTTGGGGTCATTCTGTGGGCTGGAAGAAGTCCGTTTTGTTGTTGTTGTTGTTGTTGTTGTTGTTTTCTTTTTTTTAACCTCAGGTGTCCCCCCAAATGAGGGATTCCAGAGTAGAGCCCTGGGGAGGGGCGACTGGACAATCAGAAATCTGGTTAAAAATTGGGGCCTAGGGACATGTCAAGCCCATTATGACATCTAATGGTCCAGCCACTGAGAGGACTTACTAGAGGACAGGACTCATGCTGAGGGTCACAATGCGTGTGTATGCCCTCGTCGCACTCAAGAATGGGCGGGGCCTCAGGGTGAATGCTGGTTTCTCCTACACTGAACGTTGGACAACGTGCCAACCACAAGGGTTCTTGCCATGGGTAAGGAGGAGTTCTGATTTCTGCATCACACTCACCCCTGGGCAGTGATTGGAGATAAGGTCTCGGATCTGAAGCCTGAAAACTGAGGTAGGGAAGAGATGATGACCTAAGGCCATGGCGGGTTTTATGTGCTCAGTGTGCGGTCAGCTTTCTGGGTGTTGGTCAGGAGGTCCGGGCTCGGGTTGTGTTCGACAGTGTATTAGTGCCCAGGTTAGACTATATCATTTGGGTAAAGTCGAGTGCTGTGTAGGTTTATCTTCATTTAAGGTGCCTGGGCAGCTCATGAGGCAATAATTTTTTTTCTAGAGGGCAGGCAGAGTGCTGCATTGTGGGTCCGGAATTGCCAAACTTGAGGGCTTCGGGGCCAGGAGTGTGAGAACGGAATTCTGAGAAGACAAGCTAGACTTGGGTTTCAGGGCGAGGGCACGGCAGGTACCCCCTGCAGATCTGAACCAATATCTCATGCATCTGAAGTCAGGGCGAGGATCAGACGTTGGCTCAGGTTGGAGTTTCTGTGCATGACGGCCGCTTCATGAAGGGAGCGGAATCTCGGGGCCATTGAGGTTTTCCCACGTTGGGAGTTGTGGGATGCCCCCTTCAAGGATTCCTTCTGCGGGACAATTGAGACCTGTTGGACAGCTCCAGGACATCCCATATGGAATGACTCCAGAGCACCGTTGGTGGATGGATGCCTGGGAAGCCCGCCTCGCATTCCAATTGTCTCCTAGCAACAAGACAGTTTAGATCTGATGGCTCTGCCGGAGCAACCGGGGTGGCTGAGTTGAAATGGACTTTCCTGAGGATGGGCCCTAATGTGTTTTTCTGACCATGAGGGCCTTGGAATGGGGCGGTGGCAACGAGACCCTGAAGTACTCTCCTAAGCTATGGACATGGCTCCCATGCACAGGTTTCCTTGTGGAGACGAGATGAGTACTGATGGGTGCCTCAGGAAAACACCTATGGTCGTATTGGAATCAGGCTTTTGAGGACACATGCCTGTAACCCAAAGCAATGGATCCTATTATGGCCTAGGGTCCGGTCTGGTTCAATCTTCTTCTCTGGGGACATCCATCTATGGTATGAGTGGAGGTCGATTATCAGCTGGTGTCAGACAGCCCTTTTTTGTTCCGGGCGACCTACACTATTGGGATGGCCTCAGGGACTTTGGAGGTTTCTCCTAATTTGTACGATTTTGGACCATGGAATGGGCAGAATTCCCATGGATTGGTAGGCACAGTCCTAATGTGTGGCTCCAAGGGCCCAGGCTGGAGGGTGTGTGGCCCAAGACTTTGAGGACAGAACTCTGAAAACACAAACTCAGCTTAGGTTTGGGGACGTAGGTATGGCAGGCCCGATCTACAAACCATGAGAAGAACTCTTCTGGATATGAAGAAAGTGCGAGTCTGAGGCGCTTGCTCAGGCTTTTGTCTCTGGATTTTGTATCAGCGATGGCCGTGGAATGTCGGGGAGGCCTCATGGGCCATGGACGAATCTTCCTCTCTGAGGATTTGGCCCGATTCCCAATTGCTTTTCGTCAATCTGTGGGATGGGAGGACTCATTTCAGTTTTGTTACCTCAGGTGTCCCACCAAAAGAGGAATTCCAAAGCCAAGCCGTGCGGAAGACTGAAGGGACAACCCGAACTATGGTTAAAAATTGGGGCCTAGGGGCATGGCAAGCCCAATATGCTATCTCTTCATCCAGCCACTGAGTGGCCTTACTTGAGGACTCGGCTCAGCCTGAGGGTCACAATGTGTGTTTGTGACCAATGTGGCCCGCGAGCATGGGCGGGGCCTGAAGGGCCACACTGGTTTCAACTACACTGAACGTTGGACAACATGCCAACCAAGGGTTTCTTGCCATGGGGAAGGAGTTCTGATTTCTGCATCACCTTCAACCCTGGGCAGTGATTGGAGATAAGGTCTAGGTTCTGAAACCTGAAAACCGAGGTTGGGAAGAGATGACGACCTAAGGCCACGGCGCCTCGATTTGCTCAGTGTGCGGCCAGCTGTCTGGGAGGGGTCAGGAGATCCAGGCTCAGGCTATGTCAGAAAGGGCATTAGTGCCCTGGTCAACCTATGTATTTGGGGTACAGCCAAGGTCGGTGCTGGTTGATCCTCATTTGGGGTTACTGGGTAGCCCCAGAGGACAATGTTTTTTCTTCTGGAGGGCAGGCAGAGTGCTGCGTTGTAGTTCTGGATTGCCAAACTGGAAGGCTTGTGGGCCAGTACTCTGACGACAAAAGTCTGAGAACACAAGCTAGGCTTAGGTTTCTGGGTGAGGCCATGGCAGGCACAATCTACAGCCCTGAATCGAGATCTCGTGCATCTGAAGTCAGGGCGAAGTTCAGACGATTGCTCAGGTTGGAGTTTCTGCCCATGATGGCCCCTTCATGAATAAGGGGGCATCACGAGGCCATGGGGGTTTTCCCACGTTGGGAATTGTGAGAAGCTCTAAACTGCAGAGAGTCTTCTGGAGTACAATTGAGACCTGTTGTATGGCTCCAGGCCAATGATTCTGAGCAGGGTTCTAAGGATGGATGGCTGGGTAGCCCACCTCGCATTCCAATTGTCTCCTAGCAACAAGACAGGTTATATCTCCTGGATCTGTGGGGAGCAACCGAGGACGCTGAGTTGAAATGGACACCCCTGGGGATGGGTCCTAATGTGCTTTTGTGTCTATGGAGACCTTGGAATGAAGCGGTGGCACTGGGGCCCTAAAGGGTTCTCCTAAACAGAGGCTTTGACACAACTCCAACGTGCAATTTTCCCATGTGTAGATGAGATGTTTCTGATGGGTGAGTGTAGAAACAGCTATATGCTGCTTTTGAAATCCAGGCCTCTGAGGAGAGATGCCTGGAAACCAAAGCAATGGATCTGATTAGTGCCTAGGGGCCTGTTCTTTCCTTTTTCCCTCTGGGGACATCTGTCTATGGGTCTGAGTGCAGGTAGGTGCTCAGTTGGGTTCAGATTGCCCCTGTTTTTTCCTGGAAAGCCACCACTATTGAGATGGATCAGGGACTTTGGAGGTTTATCCTATTAGATGGGTTGTGGCCATTGGAATGGGCACACACAATTCCCTTGGAGAGGGCAAGTACAGTCCTCAGGTTTGGCTCCAGGGGCCTGAGCCTGTAGGTTGTGTAGGCCAGGGCTGTTTGGACAGTTGTCTGAGAACACAATCTCGGCTTATGTTTCGGGTCATAGGTATGGCAGGACTGACCTGCAGACCATGAGGAGAACTCTTCGGGATTTGAAAGAAGGGCGAGTGTGAGGCTCCTGCTCAAGTTTTTGTCTCTGGATATCGTGTCACTCATGGTCGTGGAATTTCTGGGTGACTTCATGGAAAATGGACGAGTCTTACTCTCTGGTGGTTTGGCCCCGTCCAAAGAGTTTGGGGTCATTCTGTGGGCTGGAAGAAGTCCGTTTTGTTGTTGTTGTTGTTGTTGTTTTCTCTTTTAACCTCAGGTGTCCCACTAAATGAGGGATTCCAGAGTAGAGCCCTGGGGAGGGGCGACTGGACAATCAGAAATCTGGTTAAAAATTGGAGCCTAGGGACATGTCAAGCCCATTATGACATCTAATGGTCCAGCCACTGAGAGGACTTACTAGAGGACAGGACTCATGCTGAGGGTCACATTGCGTGTGTATGCCCACGTCGCACTCAAGAATGGGCGGGGACTCAGGGTGAATGCTGGTTTCTCCTACACTGAACGTTGGACAACGTGCCAAGCTCAAGGGTTCTTGCCATGGGTAAGGAGGAGTTCTGATTCCTGCATCACACTCACCCCTGGGCAGTGATTGGAGATAAGGTCTCGGATCTGAAGCCTGAAAACTGAGGTAGGGAAGAGATGATGACCTAAGGCCATGGCGGGTTTTATGTGCTCAGTGTGCGGTCAGCTTTCTGGGTGTTGGTCAGGAGGTCCGGGCTCAGGTTGTGTTCGACAGTGCATTAGTGCCCAGGTTAGACTATATCATTTGGGTAAAGTCGAGTGCTGTGTAGGTTTATCCTCATTTAAACTGCCTGGGCAGCTCATGAGGCAATAATTTTCTTTCTAGAGGGCAGGCAGAGTGCTGCATTGTGGGTCCGGAATTGCCAAACTTGAGGGCTTCGGGGCCAGGAGTGTGAGGACGGAAGTCTGAGAAGACAAGCTAGACTTGGGTTTCAGGGCGAGGGCACGGCAGGTACCCCCTGCAGATCTGAACCAATATCTCATGCATCTGAAGTCAGGGCGAGGATCAGACGTTGGCTCAGGTTGGAGTTTCTGTGCATGACGGCCGCTTCATTAAGGGAGCAGAAACTCGGGGCCATTAAGGTTTTCCCACGTTGGGAGTTTTGGGATGCCCCCTTCAAGGATTCCTTCTGCGGGACAATTGAGACCTGTTGGACAGCTCCAGGACATCCCATATGGAATGACTCCAGAGCACCGTTGGTGGATGGATGCCTGGGAAGCCCGCCTCGCATTCCAATTGTCTCCTAGGAACAAGACAGTTTAGATCTGATGGCTCTGCCGGAGCAACCGGGGTGGCTGAGTTGAAATGGACTTTCCTGAGGATGGGCCCTAATGTGTTTTTCTGACCATGAGGGCCTTGGAATGGGGCGGTGGCTACGGGACCCTGAAGTACTCTCCTAAGCTTTGGACATGGCTCCCATGCACAGGTTTCCTTGTGGAGACGAGATGAGTTCTGATGGGTGCCTCAGGAATACGCCTATGCTTGTATTGGAATCAGGCTTTTGAGGACACATGCCTGTAACCCAAAGCAATGGATCCTATTATGGCCTAGGGTCCTGTCTGGTTCAATCTTCTTCTCTGCGGATATCCACCTATGCTATGAGTGGAGGTCGATTATCAGCTGGTGTCAGACAGCCCTTGTTTGTTCCGGGCGAACTACACTATTGGGATGGCCTCAGGGACTTTGGAGGTTTCTCCTAATTTGTACGATATTGGACCATGGAATGGGCAGAATTCCCATGGATTGGTAGGAGCAGTCCTAATGTGTGGCTCCAAGGGCCCAGCCTGGTGGGTGTGTGGCCCAAGACTTTGAGGACAGAAGTCTGAAAACACAAACTCAGCTTAGGTTTGGGGACGTAGGTATGGCAGGCCCGATCTACAAACCATGAGAAGAACTCTTCAGGATATGAAGTAAGTGCGAGTCTGAGGCGCTTGCTCAGGCTTTTGTCTCTGGATTTTGTATCAGCGATGGCCGGGGAATGTCGGGGAGGCCTCATGGGCCATGGACTAATCTTCCACTCTGAGGATTTGGCCCGATTTCCAATTGGTTTTCGTCAATATGTGGGATGGGAGGACTCATTTCAGTTTTGTTACCTCAGGTGTCCCACCAAAAGAATAATTCCAAAGCCAAGCCGTGCGGAAGACTGAAGGGATAACCCAAACTATGGTTAAAAATTGGGGCCTGGGGCATGGCCAGCCCAATATGATATCTCTTCATCCAGCCACTGAGTGGCCTTACTTGAGGACTGGGCTCAGCCTGAGGGTCACAATGTGTGTTTGTGACGAATGTGGCCCGCGAGCATGGGCGGGGCCTCAAGGGCCTCACTGGTTTCAACTACTCTGACTGTTGGAGAGCATGCCAACCACAAGGTTTCTTGCCATGGGGAAGGAGTTCTGATTTCTGCATCACCTTCATCCCTGGTCAGTGATAGGAGATAAGGTCTAAGTTCTGAAACCTGAAAACCGAGGTTGGGAAGAGATGACGACCTAAGGCCATGGCGGCTCGATGTGCTCAGTGTGCGGCCAGCTGTCTGGGAGGGGCCAGGGGGTCCAGGCTCAGGCTGTGTCAGAAAGGACATTAGTGCCCTGGTCAGCCTATGTATTGGGGGTACAGCCAAGGTCGGTGCAGGTTGATACTCATTTGGGGTTACTGGGTAGCCCCGGAGGGCAATGTTTTTCTTTTGGAGGGCCGGCAGAGTGCTGCACTGTAGTTCTGGATTGCCAAACTGGAGGGCTTGTGGGCCAGTAGTCTGACGACCAAAGTCTGAGAACACAAGCTAGGCTTAGTTTTCTGGGTGAGGCCATGGAAGGCACAATCTACAGACCTGAATCGAGATCTCGTGCATCTGAAGTCAGGGCGAGTATCAGACGATCGCTCAGGTTGGAGTTTCTGTCCCTGATGGCCCCTTCATGAATGGGGGGGCATCACGAGGCCATGGGGGTTTTCCCACGATGGGAGTTGTGAGAAGCTCCAAACTGCAGAGAGTCTTCTGCAGGACAATTGAGACCTGTTGTTTGGCACCTGGCCAATGATTCTGAGCAGGGTTCTAAGGATGGATGGCTGGGTAGCCCACCTCGCATTCCAATTGTCACCTAGCAACAAGACAGGTTAGATCTCCTAATGTGTGGGGAGCAACCGAGGACGCTGAGTTGAAATGGACACCCCTGGGGATGGGTCCTAATGTGCTTTTGTGTCTATGGAGACCTTGGAATGAAGCGGTGGCACTGGGGCCCTAAAGGCTTCTCCTAAACAGAGGCTTTGACACAGCTCCAACGTGCAAGTTTCCCATGTGTAGATGAGATGTTTTCCGATGGGTGAGTCAAGAAACAGCTATATGCTGCTTTTGAAATCCAGGCCTCTGAGGAAAGATGCCTGGAAACCAAAGCAATGGATCTCATTAGTGCCTAGGGGCCTGTTCTTTCCCTTTTCCCTCTGGGGACAACTGTCTTTGGGTCTGAGTGCAGGTAAGTGCTCAGTTGGGCTCAGATTGCCCCTGTTTTTCCTGGGAAGCCACCACTATTGAGATGGATCAGGGACTTTGGAGGTTTATCCTATGAGAAGGGTTGTGGCCATTGGAATGGGCACACACAATTCCCTTGGAGAGGGCAAGTACAGTCCTCAGGTTTGGCTCCAGGGGCCTGAGCCTTTAGGTTGTGTAGGCCAGGGCTGTTTGGACAGTTGTCTGAAAATACAAACTCGGCTTACGTTTCGGGTCATAGGTATGGCAGGACTGATCTACAGACCATGAGGAGAAATCTTCGGTATTTGAGAGAAGGGCGAGTGTGAGGCCCTGCTCAAGTTTTTGTCTCTGGATATCGTGTCACTCATGGTCGTGGAATTTCTGGGTGACTTCATGGGAAATGGACGAGTCTTACTCTCTGGTGGTTTGGCCCCGTCCAAAGAGTTTGGGGTCATTCTGTGGGTTGGAAGAAGTCCGTTTTATCTTTTGTTTTTGTTGTTGTTTTCTTTTTTAACCTCAGGTGTCCCACCAAATGAGGGATTCCAGTGTAGAGCCCTGGGGAGGGGCGACTGGACAATCAGAAATCTGGTTAAAAATTGGGGCCTAGGGACATGTCAAGCCCATTATGACATCTAATGGTCCAGCCACTGAGAGGACTTACTAGAGGACAGGACTCATGCTGAGGGTCACAATGCGTGTGTATGCCCTCGTCACACTCAAGAATGGGCGGGGCCTCAGGGTGAATGCTGGATTCTCCACACTGAACGTTGGACAACGTGCCAACCACAAGGGTTCTTGCCATGGGTAAGGAGGAGTTCTGATTTCTGCATCACACTCACCCCTGGGCAGTGATTGGAGATAAGGTCTCGGATCTGAAGCCTGAAAACTGAGGTAGGGAAGAGATGATGACCTAATGCCATGGCGGGTTTTATGTGCTCATTGTGCGGTCAGCTTTCTGGGTGTTGGTCAGGAGGTCCGGGCTCAGGTTGTGTTCGACAGTGCATTAGTGCCCAGGTTAGACTATATAATTTGGGTAAAGTCGAGTGCTGTGTAGGTTTATCCTCATTTAAGGTGCCTGGGCAGCTCAGGAGGCAATAATTTTCTTTCTAGAGGGCAGGCAGAGTGCTGCATTGTGGGTCCGGAATTGCCAAACTTGAGGGCTTCGGGGCCAAGAGTGTGAGGACGGAACTCTGAGAAGACAAGCTAGACTTGTGTTTCAGGGCGAGGGCACGGCAGGTACCCCCTGCAGATCTGAACCAATATGTCATGCATCTGAAGTCAGGGCGAGGATGAGACGTTGGCTCAGGTTGGAGTTTCTGTGCATGACGGCAGCTACATGAAGGGAGCGGAATCTCGAGGCCATTGAGGTTTTCCCACGTTGGGAGTTGTGGGATGCCCCATTCAAGGATTCCTTCTGCGGGACAATTGAGACCTGTTGGACAGCTCCAGGACATCCCATATGGAATGACTCCAGAGCACCGTTCTCGAATGGATGCCTGGGAAGCCCGCCTCGTATTCCAATTGTCTCCTAGCAACAAGAAAGTTTAGATCTGATGGCTCTGCCGGAGCAACCTGGGTGGCTGAGTTGAAATGGACTTTCCTGAGAATGGGTCCTAATGTGTTTTTGTGTCCATGAGGGCATTGGAATGGGGCGGTGGCACCGGGACCCTGAAGTTCTCTCCTAAGCTTTGGACATGGCTCCCATGCACAGGTTTCCTTGTGGAGACGAGATGAGTTCTGATGGGTGACTCAGGAAAACCCCTATGCTCGTATTGAAAGCAGGCTTTTGAGGACACATGCTTGTAACCCAAAGCAATGGATCCTATTATGGCCTAGGGTCCTGTCTGGTTCAATCTTCTTCTCTGGGGACATCCATCTATGGTGTGAGTAGAGGTCGATTATCAGCTGGTGTCAGACAGCCCTTGTTTGTTCTGGGCGACCTACACCATTGGGATGGCCTCAGGGACTTTGGAGGTTTCTCCTAATTTGTAAGATTTTGGACCATGGAATGGGCAGATTTCCCATGGATTGGTAGGCACAGTCCTAATGTGTGGCTCCAGGGGCCCAGCCTGGAGGGTGTGTGGCCCAAGGCTTTGAGGACAGACGTCTGAAAACACAAACTCAGCTTAGGTTTGGGGACTTAGGTATGGCAGGCCCGATCTACAAGCCATGAGAAGAACTCTTCAGTTTATGAAGAAAGTGCGAGTCTGAGGCACTTGCTCAGGCATTTGTCTCTGGATTTTGTGTCAGCGATGGCCGTGGAATGTCGGGGAGGCCTCATGGGCCATGGACGAATCTTCCTCTTGAGGATTTGGCCCGATTCCCAATTGCTTTTCGTCAATCTGTGGGATGGGAGGTCTCCTTTCAGGTTTGTTACCTCAGGTGTCCCACCAAAAGAGGAATTCCAAAGCAAAGCCGTGGGGAAGATAGAAGTGACAACCCGAACTATGGTTAAAAATTGGGGCCTAGGGGCATGGCAAGCCCAATATGCTATCTCTTCATCCAGCCACTGAGTGGCCTTACTTGAGGACTGGGCTCAGCCTGAGGGTCACAATGTGTGTTTGTGACCAATGTGGCCCGCGAACATGGGCGGGGCCTCATAGGCAACACTGATTTCAACTACACTGAACGTTGGAGAACATGCCAACCACAAGGTTTCTTGTCGTGGGGAAGGAGTTCTGATTTCTGCATCACCTTCAACCCTGCGTAGTGATAGGAGATAAGGTGTAGGTTCTGAAACCTGAAAACCGAGGTTGGGAGAGGATGACGACCTAAGGCCATGGCGGCTCGATGTGCTCAGTTTGCGGCCAGCTGTCTGGGAGGGGTCAGGGGGTCCAACTCAGGCTGTGTCGCAAAGGGCATTAGTGCCCTGGTCAGCCTATGTATTTGGGGTACAACCAAGATCGGTGCAGGTGGATCCTCATTTGGGGCACTGGGTAGCCACAAGGACAATGTTTTTCTTCTGGAGGGACGGCAGAGTGCTGCATTGTAGTTCTGTATTGCCAAACTGGAGGGCTTGTGGGCCAGGAGTCTGACGACAAAAGTCTGAGAACACAAGCTACGCTTAGGTTTCTGGATGAGGCCATGGCAGGCACAATCTACAGACCTGAATCGAGATCTCGTGCATCTGAAATCAGGGCGAGGATCAGGCGATCGCTCAGGTTGGAGTTTCTGTCCCTGATGGCCCCTTCATGAATGGGGGGGCATCACGAGGCCATGGGGGTTTTCCCACGATGGGAGTTGTGAGAAGCTCCAAACTGCAGAGAGTCTTCTGCAGGACAATTGAGACCTGTTGTTTGGCTCCAGGCCAATGATTCTGAGCAGGGTTCTAAGGATGGATGGCTGGGTAGCCCACCTCGCATTCCAATTGTCTCCTAGCAACAAGACAGGTTAGATCTCCTGGATGTGTGGGGAGCAACCGAGGACGCTGAGTTGAAATGGACACCCCTGGGGATGGGTCCTAATGTGCATTTGTGTTTATGATTACCGTGGAATGAAGAGTTGGCACTGGGGATCTAAAGGGTTCTCCTAAACAGAGGCTTTGACACAGCTCCAACGTTCAAGTTTCCCATGTGTAGATGAGATGTTTTCTGATGGGTGAGTCAAGAAACAGCTAGATGCTGCTTTTGAAATCCAGGCCACTGAGGAGAGATGCCTGGAAACCAAAGCAATGGATCTGATTATTGCCAAGGGCCTGTTCTTTCCTTTTTACCTCTGGGGACATCTGTCTATGGGTCTGAGTGCAGGTAGGTGCTCAGTTGGGCTCAGATTGTCCCTGGATCAGGGACTTTTGAGGTTTATCCTATTAGGAGGGTTGAGGCCATTGGAATGCGAACACACAATTCCCTTGGAGAGGCCAAGTACAGTCCTCAGGTTTTGCTCCAGGGGCCTGAGCCTGTAGGTTGTGTAGGCCAGGGCTGTTTGGACAGTTGTCTGAAAACACAAACTCGGCTTGTGTTTCGGGTCATAGGTATGGCAGGACTGATCTACAGACCATGAGGAGAACTCTTCGGGTTTTGAAAGAAGGGCGAGTGTGAGGCTCCTGCTCAAGTTTTTGTCTCTGGATATCGTGTCACTCATGGTCGTGGAATTTCTGTGTGACTTCATGGGAAATGGACGAGTCTTACTCTCTGGTGGTTTGGCCCCGTCCAAAGAGTTTGGGGTCATTCTGTGGGCTAGAAGAAATCCGTTTTTTGTTGTTGTTGTTGTTGTTTTCTTTTTTAACCTCATGTGTCCCACCAAATGAGGGATTCCAGAGCATAGGCCTGGGGAGGGGCGACTGGACAATCTGAAATCTGGTTAAAAATTGGGGCCTAGGTACATGTCAAGCCCGTTATGACATCTAATGGTCCAGCCACTAAGAGGATTTACTAGAGGACTGGACTCATGCTGAGGGTCACAATGTGTGTGTATGCCCTCGTCGCACTCAAGAATGGGCGGGGCCTCAGTGTGAATGCTGGTATCTCCTACACTGAACGTTGGACAACCCACAAGGGTTCTTGCCATGGGTAACGAGGAGTTCTGATTTCTGCATCACACTCACCCCTGGTCAGTGATTGAAGATAAGGTCACGGTTCTGAAGCCTGAAAACTGAGGTACAGAAGAGAGGATAACTAAGGCCATGGCGGGTTTTATGTGCTCAGTGTGCGGTCAGCTTTCTGGGTGTTGGTCAGGAGGTCCGGGCTCAGGTTGTGTTCGACAGTGTATTAGTGCCTAGGTTAGACTATATAATTTGGGTAAAGTCGAGTGCTGTGTAGGTTTATCCTCATTTAAGGTGCCTGGGCAGCTTATGAGGCACTAATTTTTTTTCTAGAGGGCAGGCAGAGTGCTGCATTGTAGGTTCCGAATTGCCAAACTTGAGGGCTTCTGGTCCAGGAGTGTGAGGACGGAAGTGTGAGAAGACAAGGTAGACTTGGGTTTCAGGGCGAGGGCACGGCAGGTACCCCCTGCATATCTGAACCAATATCTCATGCATCTGAAGTCAGGGCGAGGATCAGACGTTGGCTCAGGTTGGAGTTTCTGTGCATGACGGCCACTTCATGAAGGGAGCGGAATCTCGAGGCCATTGAGGTTTTCCCTCGTTGGGAGTTGAGGGATGCCCCCTTCAAGGATTCCTTCTGCGGGACAATTGAGACCTGTTGGACCGCTCCAGGACATCCCATATGGAATGACTCCAGAGCACCGTTCGCGGATGGATGCCTGGGAAGCCCGCCTCCCATTCCAATTGTCTCCTAGCAACAAGACAGATTAGATTTGATGGCTCTGCCGGAGCAACCAGGGTGGCTGAGTTGAAATGGGCTTTCCTGAGGATGGGTCCTAATGTGTTTTTGTGTCCATGAGGGCCTTGGAATGGGGCGGTGGCACCGGGACCCTGAAGTTCTCTCCTAAGCTTTGGACATGGCTCCCATGCACAGGTTTCCTTGTGGAGACGAGATGAGTTCTGCTGGGTGCCTCAGCAAAACCCCTCTGCTCGTTTTGGAATCAGGCTTTTGAGGAGACATGCCTGTAAACCAAGGCAATGGATCCTATTATGGCCTAGGGTCCTGTCCTGTTCAATCTTCTCTTCTGGGCAAATCCATTTATGGTATGAGTGGAGGTAGATTATCAGCTGGTGTCAGACAGCCCTTGTTTGTTCCGGGCGACCTACACTATTTGGATGGCCTAAGGGACTTTGGAGGTTTCTCCTAATTTGTACGATTTTGGACCATGGAATGGGCAGAATTCCCATGGATTGGTAGGCACAGTCCTAATGTGTGGCTCCAGGGGCCCAGCCTGGAGGGTGTGTGGCCCAAGACTTTGAGGACAGAAGTCTGAAAACACAAACTCAACTTAGGTTTGGGGACGTAGGTATGGCAGGCCCGATCTACAAACCATGAGAAAACTCTTCAGGATATGAAGAAAGTGCGAGTCTGAGGCGCTTGCTCAGGCTTTTGTCTCTGGATATTGTATCAGCGATGGCCGTGGAATGTCGGGGAGGCCTGATGGGCCATGGACGAATCTTCCTCTCTGAGGATTTGGCCCGATTCCCAATTGCTTTTCGTCAATCAGTGGGATGGGAGGACTCCTTTCAGTTTTGTTACCTCAGGTGTCCCACCAAAAGAGGAATTCCAAAGACAGGCCGAGGGGAAGACTGAAGGGACTACCCGAACTATAGTTAAAAATTGGAGCCTAGGGGCATGGCAAGCCCAATATGCTATCTCTTCATCCAGCCACTGAGTGGCCTTACTTGAGGACTGGCCTCAGCCTGAGGGTCACAATGTGTGTCTGTGACCAAGGTGGCCTGCGAGCATGGGCGGGGCCTCGTGGGCCACACTGGTTTCAAGTACTCTGAACGTTGGACAGCATGCCAACCACAAGGTTTCTTGCCATGGGGAAGGAGTCCTGATTTCTGCATCACCTTCAACCCTAGTCAGTGATAGGACATAAGGTCTAGGTTCTGAAACCTGAAAACCGAGGTTGGGAAGAGATGACGACCTAAGGCCATGGCGGCTCGATGTGCTCAGTGTGCGGCCAGCTGTCTGGGAGGGGACAGGGTGTCCAGGCTCAGGCTGTGTCAGAAAGGGCATTAGTGCCCTGGTCAGCCTATGTATTTGGGGTACAGCCAAGGTCGGTGCAGGTTGATCCTCATTTGGGGTTACTGGGTAGCCCCAGAGGACAATGTTTTTCTTCTGGAGGGCAGGAAGAGTGCTGCATTGTAGTTCTGGATTGCCAAACTGGAGGGCTTGTGAGCCAGTAGTCTGACGACAAAAGTCTGAGAACACAAGCTAGGCTTAGGTTTCTGGGTGAGGCCATGGCAGGCACAATCTACAGACCTGAATGGAGATCTCGTGCATCTGAAGACAGGGCGAGGATCAGACGATCGCTCAGGTTGGAGTTTCTGTCCCTGATGGCCCCTTCATGAATGGGGGGGGCATCACGAGGCCATGGGGGTTTTCCCACGATGGGAGTTGTGAGAAGCTCCAAAGTGCAGAGAGTCTTCTGCAGAACAATTGAGACCTGTGGTTTGGCTCCAGGCCAATGATTCTGAGCAGGGTTCTAAGGATGGATGGCTGGGTAGCCCACCTCGCATTCCAATTGTCTCCTAGCAACAAGACAAGTTCGATCTCCTGGATCTGTGGGGAGCAACCGAGGACGCTGAGTTGAAATGGACACCCCTGGGGATGGGTCCTAATGTGCTTTTGTGTCTATGGAGACCTTGGAATGAAGCGGTGGCACTGGGGCCCTAAAGGGTTCTCCTAAACAGAGGCTTTGACACAGCTCCAACGTGCAAGTTTCCCATGTGTAGATGAGATGTTTTCTGATGGGTGAGTCAAGAAACAGCTATATGCTGCTTTTGAAATCCAGGCCTCTGAGGAGAGATGCCTGGAAACCAAAGCAATGGATCTGATTAGTGCCTAGGGTCCTGTTCTTTCCTTTTTACCTCTGGGGACATCTGTCTATGGGTCTGAGTGCAGGTAGGTGCTCAGTTGGGCTCAGATTGTCCCTGGATCAGGGACTTTTGAGGTTTATCCTGTTAGGAGGGTTGAGGCCATTGGAATGGGCACACACAATTCCCTTGGAGAGGCCAAGTACAGTCCTCAGGTTTGGCTCCAGGGGCCTGAGCCTGTAGGTTGTGTAGGCCAGGGCTGTTTGGACAGTTGTCTGAAAACACAAACTCGGCTTATGTTTCGGGTCATAGGTATGGCAGGACTGATCTACAGACCATGAGGAGAACTCTTCGGGTTTTGAAAGAAGGGCGAGTGTGAGGCTCCTGCTCAAGTTTTTGTCTCTGGATATCGTGTCACTCATGGTGGTGGAATTTCTGGGTGACTTCATGGGAAATGGACGAGAATTACTCTCTGGTGGTTTGGCCCCGTCCAAAGAGTTTGGGGTCATTCTCGGCTGGAAGAAGTCCGTTTTTTGTTGTTGTTGTTGTTTTCTTTTTTAACCTCAGGTGTCCCACCAAATGAGGGATTCCAGAGTAGAGCCCTGGAAAGGGGCGACAGGACAATCAGAAATCTGGTTAAAAATTGGGGCCTAGGGACATGTCAAGCCCATTATGACATCTAATGGTCCAGCCACTGAGAGGACTTACTAGAGGACAGGACTCATGCTGAGGGTCACAATGCGTGTGTATGCCCTCGTCGCACTCAAGAATGGGCGGGGCCTCAGGGTGAATGCTGGTTTCTCCTACACTGAACGTTAGACAACGTGCCAACCACAAGGATTCTTGCCATGGGTTAAGTGGAGTTCTGATTTCTGCATCACAATCACCCCTGGGCAGTGATTGGAGATAAGGTCTCGGTTCTGAAGCCTGAAAACTGAGGTAGGGAAGAGATGATGACCTAAGGCCATGGCGGGTTTTATGTGCTCAGTGTGCGGTCAGCTTTCTGGGTGTTGTTCAGGAGGTCCGGGCTCAGGTTGTGTTCGACAGTGCATTAGTGCCCAGGTAAGACTATATAATTTGGGTAAAGTCGAGTGCTGTGTAGGTTGATCCTCATTTAAGGTGCCTGGGCAGCTCATCAGGCACTAATTTTTTTTCTAGAGGGCAGGCAGGGTGCTGCATTGTGGTACCGGAATTGCCATACTTGAGGGCTTCATGGCCAGGAGTGTGAGGATGGAAGTCTGAGAAGACAAGCTAGACTTGGGTTTCAGGGCGGAGGCACAGCAGGTACCCCCTGCAGACCTGAGCCAATATCTCATGCATCTGAAGTCAGGGCGAGGATCAGACGTTGGCTCAGGTTGGAGTTTCTGTGCATGACGGTCGCTATATGAAGGGAGCAGAATCTCGGGGCCATTGAGGTTTTCCCACGTTGGGAGTTGTGGGATGCCCCCTTCAAGGATCTTTCTGCGGGACATTGAGATCTGTTGGACTGCTCCAGGACATCACATATGGTATGACTCCAGAGCACAGTTCGCGGTTGGTTGCCTGGGAAGCACGCCTCGCATTCCAATTGTCTCCTAGCAACAAGACAGTTTAGATCTGATGGCTCTGCCGGAGCAACCCGGGTTGCTGAGTTGAAATGGACTTTCCTGAGGATGGGTCCTAATGTGTTTTTGTGTCCATGAGGGCCTTGGAATGGGGCGGTGGCAACGGGACCCTGAAGTACTCTCCTAAGCTTTGGACATGGCACCCATGCACAGGTTTCCTTGTGGAGACGAGATGAGTTCTGATGGGTGCCTCAGGAAAACCCCTATGCTCGTATTGGAATCAGGCTTTTGAGGACACATGCCCGTAACCCAAAGCAATGGATCCTATTATGGCCTAGGGTCCTGTCTGGTTCAATATTCTTCTCTAGGGACATCCAACTATGGTATGAGTGGAGGTCGATTATCAGCTGGTGTCAAACAGCCCTTGTTTGTTCCGGGCGACCTACACTATTGGGATGACCTCAGGGACTTTGGAAGTTTCTCCTAATTTGTACGATTTTGGACCATGGAATGGGCAGAATTCCCATGGATTGGTAGGCACAGTCCTAATGTGTGGCTCCAGGAGCCCAGCCTGGAGGGTGTGTGGCCCAAGATTTTGAGGACAGAAGTCTGAAAACACAAACTCAACTTAGGTTTGGGGACGTAGGTATGGCAGGCCCGATCTACAAAGCATGAGAAAAACTCTTCAGGATATGAAGAAAGGTCGAGTCTGAGGCACTTGCTCAGGCTTTTGTCTCTGGATTTTGTATCAGCGATGGCCGTGGAATGTCGGGGAGGCCTCATGGGCCATGGACGAATGTTCCTCTCTGAGGATATGGCCCGATTCCCAATTGCTTTTTGTCAATCTGTGGGATGGGAGGACTCCTTTCAGTTCTGTTACCTCAGGTGTCCCACAAAAAGAGGAATTCCAAAGACAAGCCGAGGGGAAGACTGAAGGGACAACCCGAACTATGGTTAAAAATTGGGGCCTAGGGGCATGGCAAGCCCAATATGCTATCTCTTCATCCAGCCACTGAGTGGCCTTACTTGAGGACTGGGCTCAGCCTGAGGGTCACAATGTGTGTTTGTGACCAATGTGGCCCGCAAGCATGGGCGGGTCCTCATGGGCCACACTGGTTTCAACTACTCTGAACGTTGGACAGCATGCCAACCACAAGGTTTCTTGCCATGGGGAAGGAGTTCTGATTTCTGCATCACCTTCAACCCTAGTCAGTGATAGGACATAAGGTCTAGGTTCTGAAACCTGAAAACCGAGGTTGGGAAGAGATGACGACCTAAGGCCATGGCGGCTCGATGTGCTCAGTGTGCGGCCAGCTGTCTGGGAGGGGACAGGGTGTCCAGGCTCAGGCTGTGTCAGAAAGGGCATTAGTGCCCTGGTCAGCCTATGTATTTGGGGTACAGCCAAGGTCGGTGCAGGTTGATCCTCATTTGGGGTTACTGGGTAGCCCCAGAGGACAATGTTTTCCTTCTGGAGGGCAGGAAGAGTGCTGCATTGTAGTTCTGGATTGCCAAACTGGAGGGCTTGTGGGCCAGTAGTCTGACGACAAAAGTCTGAGAACACAAGCTAGGCTTAGGTTTCTGGGTGAGGCCATGGCAGGCACAATCTACAGACCTGAATGGAGATCTCGTGCATCTGAAGACAGGGCGAGGATCAGACGATCGCGCAGGTTGGAGTTTCTGTCCCTGATGGCCCCTTCATGAATGGGGGGGCATCACGAGGCCATGGGGGTTTTCCCACGATGGGAGTTGTGAGAAGCTCCAAAGTGCAGAGAGTCTTCTGCAGAACAATTGAGACCTGTGGTTTGGCTCCAGGCCAATGATTCTGAGCAGGGTTCTAAGGATGGATGGCTGGGTAGCCCACCTCGCATTCCAATTGTCTCCTAGCAACAAGACAAGTTCGATCTCCTGGATCTGTGGGGAGCAACCGAGGACGCTGAGTTGAAATGGACACCCCTGGGGATGGGTCCTAATGTGCTTTTGTGTCTATGGAGACCTTGGAATGAAGCGGTGGCACTGGGGCCCTAAAGGGTTCTCCTAAACAGAGGCTTTGACACAGCTCCAACGTGCAAGTTTCCCATGTGTAGATGAGATGTTTTCTGATGGGTGAGTCAAGAAACAGCTATATGCTGCTTTTGAAATCCAGGCCTCTGAGGAGAGATGCCTGGAAACCAAAGCAATGGATCTGATTAGTGCCTAGGGTCCTGTTCTTTCCTTTTTACCTCTGGGGACATCTGTCTATGGGTCTGAGTGCAGGTAGGTGCTCAGTTGGGCTCAGATTGTCCCTGGATCAGGGACTTTTGAGGTTTATCCTATTAGGAGGGTTGAGGCCATTGGAATGGGCACACACAATTCCCTTGGAGAGGCCAAGTACAGTCCTCAGGTTTGGCTCCAGGGGCCTGAGCCTGTAGGTTGTGTAGGCCAGGGCTGTTTGGACAGTTGTCTGAAAACACAAACTCGGCTTATGTTTCGGGTCATAGGTATGGCAGGACTGATCTACAGACCATGAGGAGAACTCTTCGGGTTTTGAAAGAAGGGCGAGTGTGAGGCTCCTGCTCAAGTTTTTGTCTCTGGATATCGTGTCACTCATGGTGGTGGAATTTCTGGGTGACTTCATGGGAAATGGACGAGAATTACTCTCTGGTGGTTTGGCCCCGTCCAAAGAGTTTGGGGTCATTCTCGGCTGGAAGAAGTCCGTTTTTTGTTGTTGTTGTTGTTTTCTTTTTTAACCTCAGGTGTCCCACCAAATGAGGGATTCCAGAGTAGAGCCCTGGAAAGGGGCGACAGGACAATCAGAAATCTGGTTAAAAATTGGGGCCTAGGGACATGTCAAGCCCATTATGACATCTAATGGTCCAGCCACTGAGAGGACTTACTAGAGGACAGGACTCATGCTGAGGGTCACAATGCGTGTGTATGCCCTCGTCGCACTCAAGAATGGGCGGGGCCTCAGGGTGAATGCTGGTTTCTCCTACACTGAACGTTAGACAACGTGCCAACCACAAGGATTCTTGCCATGGGTTAAGTGGAGTTCTGATTTCTGCATCACAATCACCCCTGGGCAGTGATTGGAGATAAGGTCTCGGTTCTGAAGCCTGAAAACTGAGGTAGGGAAGAGATGATGACCTAAGGCCATGGCGGGTTTTATGTGCTCAGTGTGCGGTCAGCTTTCTGGGTGTTGTTCAGGAGGTCCGGGCTCAGGTTGTGTTCGACAGTGCATTAGTGCCCAGGTAAGACTATATAATTTGGGTAAAGTCGAGTGCTGTGTAGGTTGATCCTCATTTAAGGTGCCTGGGCAGCTCATCAGGCACTAATTTTTTTTCTAGAGGGCAGGCAGGGTGCTGCATTGTGGTACCGGAATTGCCATACTTGAGGGCTTCATGGCCAGGAGTGTGAGGATGGAAGTCTGAGAAGACAAGCTAGACTTGGGTTTCAGGGCGGAGGCACAGCAGGTACCCCCTGCAGACCTGAGCCAATATCTCATGCATCTGAAGTCAGGGCGAGGATCAGACGTTGGCTCAGGTTGGAGTTTCTGTGCATGACGGTCGCTATATGAAGGGAGCAGAATCTCGGGGCCATTGAGGTTTTCCCACGTTGGGAGTTGTGGGATGCCCCCTTCAAGGATCTTTCTGCGGGACATTGAGATCTGTTGGACTGCTCCAGGACATCACATATGGTATGACTCCAGAGCACAGTTCGCGGTTGGTTGCCTGGGAAGCACGCCTCGCATTCCAATTGTCTCCTAGCAACAAGACAGTTTAGATCTGATGGCTCTGCCGGAGCAACCCGGGTTGCTGAGTTGAAATGGACTTTCCTGAGGATGGGTCCTAATGTGTTTTTGTGTCCATGAGGGCCTTGGAATGGGGCGGTGGCAACGGGACCCTGAAGTACTCTCCTAAGCTTTGGACATGGCACCCATGCACAGGTTTCCTTGTGGAGACGAGATGAGTTCTGATGGGTGCCTCAGGAAAACCCCTATGCTCGTATTGGAATCAGGCTTTTGAGGACACATGCCCGTAACCCAAAGCAATGGATCTTAATATGGCCTAGGGTCCTGTCTGGTTCAATATTCTTCTCTAGGGACATCCAACTATGGTATGAGTGGAGGTCGATTATCAGCTGGTGTCAAACAGCCCTTGTTTGTTCCGGGCGACCTACACTATTGGGATGACCTCAGGGACTTTGGAAGTTTCTCCTAATTTGTACGATTTTGGACCATGGAATGGGCAGAATTCCCATGGATTGGTAGGCACAGTCCTAATGTGTGGCTCCAGGAGCCCAGCCTGGAGGGTGTGTGGCCCAAGACTTTGAGGACAGAAGTCTGAAAACACAAACTCAACTTAGGTTTGGGGACGTAGGTATGGCAGGCCCGATCTACAAACCATGAGAAGAACTCTTCAGGATATGAAGAAAGGGCGAGTCTGAGGCGCTTGCTCAGGCTTTTGTCTCTGGATATTGTATCAGCGATGGCCGTGGAATGTCGGGGAGGCCTGATGGGCCATGGGCGAATCTTCCTCTCTGAGGATTTGGCCCGATTCCCAATTGCTTTTCGTCAATCAGTGGGATGGGAGGACTCCTTTCAGTTTTGTTACTTCAGGTGTCCCACTAAAAGAGGAATTCCAAAGACAAGCCGAGGGGAAGACTGAAGGGACAACCCGAACTATGGTTAAAAATTGGGGCCTAGGGGCATGGCAAGCCCAATATGCTATCTCTTCATCCAGCCACTGAGTGGCCTTACTTGAGGACTGGGCTCAGCCTGAGGGTCACAATGTGTGTTTGTGACCAAGGTGGCCTGCGAGCATGGGCGGGGCCTCGTGGGCCACACTGGTTTCAAGTACTCTGAACGTTGGACAGCATGCCAACCACAAGGTTTCTTGCCATGGGGAAGGAGTTCTGATTTCTGCATCACCTTCAACCCTGGGCAGTGATAGGAGATAAGGTCTAGGTTCTGAAACCTGAAAACCGAGGTTGGGAAGAGATGACGACCTAAGGCCATGGCGGCTCGATGTGCTCAGTGTGCGGCCAGCTGTCTGGGAGGGGACAGGGTGTCCAGGCTCAGGCTGTGTCAGAAAGGGCATTAGTGCCCTGGTCAGCCTATGTATTTGGGGTACAGCCAAGGTCGGTGCAGGTTGATCCTCATTTGGGGTTACTGGGTAGCCCCAGAGGACAATGTTTTTCTTCTGGAGGGCAGGAAGAGTGCTGCATTGTAGTTCTGGATTGCCAAACTGGAGGGCTTGTGGGCCAGTAGTCTGACGACAAAAGTCTGAGAACACAAGCTAGGCTTAGGTTTCTGGGTGAGGCCATGGCAGGCACAATCTACAGACCTGAATTGAGATCTCGTGCATCTGAAGACAGGGCGAGGATCAGACGATCGCTCAGGTTGGAGTTTCTGTCCCTGATGGCCCCTTCATGAATGGGGGGGCATCACGAGGCCATGGGGGTTTTCCCACGATGGGAGTTGTGAGAAGCTCCAAAGTGCAGAGAGTCTTCTGCAGAACAATTGAGACCTGTGGTTTGGCTCCAGGCCAATGATTCTGAGCAGGGTTCTAAGGATGGATGGCTGGGTAGCCCACCTCGCATTCCAATTGTCTCCTAGCAACAAGACAGGTTAGATCTCCTGGATCTGTGGGGAGCAACCGAGGACGCTGAGTTGAAATGGACACCCCTGGGGATGGGTCCTAATGTGCTTTTGTGTCTATGGGGACCTTGGAATGAAGCGGTGGCACTGGGGCCCTAAAGGCTTCTCCTAAACAGAGGCTTTGACACAGCTCCAACGTGCAAGTTTCCCATGTGTAGATGAGATGTTTTTTGATGGGTGAGTCAAGAAACAGCTATATGCTGCTTTTGAAATCCAGGCCTCTGAGGAGAGATGCCTGGAAACCAAAGCAATGGATCTGATTAGTGCCTAGGGGCCTGTTCTTTCCTTTTTACCTCTGGGGACATCTGTCTATGGGTCTGAGTGCAGGTAGGTGCTCAGTTGGGCTCAGATTGTCCCTGGATCAGGGACTTTTGAGGTTTATCCTATTAGGAGGGTTGAGGCCATTGGAATGGGCACACACAATTCCCTTGGAGAGGCCAAGTACAGTCCTCAGGTTTGGCTCCAGGGGCCTGAGCCTGTAGGTTGTGTAGGCCAGGGCTGTTTGGACAGTTGTCTGAAAACACAAACTCGGCTTGTGTTTCGGGTCATAGGTATGGCAGGACTGATCTACAGACCATGAGGAGAACTCTTCGGGTTTTGAAAGAAGGGCGAGTGTGAGGCTCCTGCTCAAGTTTTTGTCTCTGGATATCGTGTCACTCATGGTCGTGGAATTTCTGGGTGACTTCATGGGAAATGGACGAGTCTTACTCTCTGGTGGTTTGGCCCCGTCCAAAGAGTTTGGGGTCATTCTGTGGGCTAGAAGAAGTCCGTTTTTTGTTGTTGTTGTTGTTGTTTCCTTTTTTAACCTCATGTGTCCCACCAAATGAGGGATTCCAGAGCATAGGCCTGGGGAGGGGCGACATGGACAATCTGAAATCTGGTTAAAAATTGGGGCCTAGGGACATGTCAAGCCCGTTATGACATCTAAAGGTCCAGCCACTAAGAGGACTTACTAGAGGACTGGACTCATGCTGAGGGTCACAATGTGTGTGTATGCCCTCGTCGCACTCAAGAATGGGCGGGGCCTCAGTGTGAATGCTGGTTTCTCCTACACTGAACGTTGGACAACCCACAAGGGTTCTTGCCATGGGTAACGAGGAGTTCTGATTTCTGCATCACACTCACCCCTGGTCAGTGATTGAAGATAAGGTCACGGTTCTGAAGCCTGAAAACTGAGGTACAGAAGAGAGGATAACTAAGGCCATGGCGGGTTTTATGTGCTCAGTGTGCGGTCAGCTTTCTGGGTGTTGGTCAGGAGGTCCGGGCTCAGGATGTGTTCGACAGTGTATTAGTGCCTAGGTTAGACTATATAATTTGGGTAAAGTCGAGTGCTGTGTAGGTTTATCCTCATTTAAGGTGCCTGGGCAGCTCATGAGGCACTAATTTTTTTTCTAGAGGGCAGGCAGAGTGCTGCATTGTAGGTTCCGAATTGCCAAACTTGAGGGCTTCTGGTCCAGGAGTGTGAGGACGGAAGTGTGAGAAGACAAGGTAGACTTGGGTTTCAGGGCGAGGGCACGGCAGGTACCCCCTGCATATCTGAACCAATATCTCATGCATCTGAAGTCAGGGCGAGGATCAGACGTTGGCTCAGGTTGGAGTTTCTGTGCATGACGGCCACTTCATGAAGGGAGCGGAATCTCGAGGCCATTGAGGTTTTCCCTCGTTGGGAGTTGAGGGATGCCCCCTTCAAGGATTCCTTGTGCGGGACAATTGAGACCTGTTGGACAGCTCCAGGACATCCCATATGGAATGACTCCAGAGCACCGTTCGCGGATGGATGCCTGGGAAGCCCGCCTCCCATTCCAATTGTCTCCTAGCAACAAGACAGATTAGATTTGATGGCTCTGCCGGAGCAACCAGGGTGGCTGAGTTGAAATGGGCTTTCCTGAGGATGGGTCCTAATGTGTTTTTGTGTCCATGAGGGCCTTGGAATGGGGCGGTGGCACCGGGACCCTGAAGTTCTCTCCTAAGCTTTGGACATGGCTCCCATGCACAGGTTTCCTTGTGGAGACGAGATGAGTTCTGCTGGGTGCCTCAGCAAAACCCCTCTGCTCGTTTTGGAATCAGGCTTTTGAGGAGACATGCCTGTAAACCAAGGCAATGGATCCTATTATGGCCTAGGGTCCTGTCCTGTTCAATCTTCTCTTCTGGGCAAATCCATTTATGGTATGAGTGGAGGTAGATTATCAGCTGGTGTCAGACAGCCCTTGTTTGTTCCGGGCGACCTACACTATTTGGATGGCCTAAGGGACTTTGGAGGTTTCTCCTAATTTGTACGATTTTGGACCATGGAATGGGCAGAATTCCCATGGATTGGTAGGCACAGTCCTAATGTGTGGCTCCAGGAGCCCAGCCTGGAGGGTGTGTGGCCCAAGACTTTGAGGACAGAAGTCTGAAAACACAAACTCAACTTAGGTTTGGGGACGTAGGTATGGCAGGCCCGATCTACAAACCATGAGAAAACTCTTCAGGATATGAAGAAAGTGCGAGTCTGAGGCGCTTGCTCAGGCTTTTGTCTCTGGATATTGTATCAGCGATGGCCGTGGAATGTCGGGGAGGCCTGATGGGCCATGGACGAATCTTCCTCTCTGAGGATTTGGCCCGATTCCCAATTGCTTTTCGTCAATCAGTGGGATTGGAGGACTCCTTTCAGTTTTGTTACCTCAGGTGTCCCACCAAAAGAGGAATTCCAAAGACAAGCCGAGGGGAAGACTGAAGGGACAACCCGAACTATAGTTAAAAATTGGGGCCTAGGGGCATGGCAAGCCCAATATGCTATCTCTTCATCCAGCCACTGAGTGGCCTTACTTGAGGACTGGGCTCAGCCTGAGGGTCACAATGTGTGTCTGTGACCAAGGTGGCCTGCGAGCATGGGCGGGGCCTCGTGGGCCACACTGGTTTCAAGTACTCTGAACGTTGGACAGCATGCCAACCACAAGGTTTCTTGCCATGGGGAAGGAGTCCTGATTTCTGCATCACCTTCAACCCTAGTCAGTGATAGGACATAAGGTCTAGGTTCTGAAACCTGAAAACCGAGGTTGGGAAGAGATGACGACCTAAGGCCATGGCGGCTCGATGTGCTCAGTGTGCGGCCAGCTGTCTGGGAGGGGACAGGGTGTCCAGGCTCAGGCTGTGTCAGAAAGGGCATTAGTGCCCTGGTCAGCCTATGTATTTGGGGTACAGCCAAGGTCGGTGCAGGTTGATCCTCATTTGGGGTTACTGGGTAGCCCCAGAGGACAATGTTTTTCTTCTGGAGGGCAGGAAGAGTGCTGCATTGTAGTTCTGGATTGCCAAACTGGAGGGCTTGTGGGCCAGTAGTCTGACGACAAAAGTCTGAGAACACAAGCTAGGCTTAGGTTTCTGGGTGAGGCCATGGCAGGCACAATCTACAGACCTGAATGGAGATCTCGTGCATCTGAAGACAGGGCGAGGATCAGACGATCGCGCAGGTTGGAGTTTCTGTCCCTGATGGCCCCTTCATGAATGGGGGGGCATCACGAGGCCATGGGGGTTTTCCCACGATGGGAGTTGTGAGAAGCTCCAAAGTGCAGAGAGTCTTCTGCAGAACAATTGAGACCTGTGGTTTGGCTCCAGGCCAATGATTCTGAGCAGGGTTCTAAGGATGGATGGCTGGGTAGCCCACCTCGCATTCCAATTGTCTCCTAGCAACAAGACAAGTTAGATCTCCTGGATCTGTGGGGAGCAACCGAGGACGCTGAGTTGAAATGGACACCCCTGGGGATGGGTCCTAATGTGCTTTTGTGTCTATGGAGACCTTGGAATGAAGCGGTGGCACTGGGGCCCTAAAGGGTTCTCCTAAACAGAGGCTTTGACACAGCTCCAACGGGCAAGTTTCCCATGTGTAGATGAGATGTTTTCTGATGGGTGAGTCAAGAAACAGCTATATGCTGCTTTTGAAATCCAGGCCTCTGAGGAGAGATGCCTGGAAACCAAAGCAATGGATCTGATTAGTGCCTAGGGGCCTGTTCTTTCCTTTTTACCTCTGGGGACATCTGTCTATGGGTCTGAGTGCAGGTAGGTGCTCAGTTGGGCTCAGATTGTCCCTGGATCAGGGACTTTTGAGGTTTATCCTATTAGGAGGGTTGAGGCCATTGGAATGGGCACACACAATTCCCTTGGAGAGGCCAAGTACAGTCCTCAGGTTTGGCTCCAGGGGCCTGAGCCTGTAGGTTGTGTAGGCCAGGGCTGTTTGGACAGTTGTCTGAAAACACAAACTCGGCTTATGTTTCGGGTCATAGGTATGGCAGGACTGATCTACAGACCATGAGGAGAACTCTTCGGGTTTTGAAAGAAGGGCGAGTGTGAGGCTCCTGCTCAAGTTTTTGTCTCTGGATATCGTGTCACTCATGGTGGTGGAATTTCTGGGTGACTTCATGGGAAATGGACGAGACTTACTCTCTGGTGGTTTGGCCCCGTCCAAAGAGTTTGGGGTCATTCTCGGCTGGAAGAAGTCCGTTTTTTGTTGTTGTTGTTGTTTTCTTTTTTAAACTCAGGTGTCCCACCAAATGAGGGATTCCAGAGTAGAGCCCTGGAAAGGGGCGACAGGACAATCAGAAATCTGGTTAAAAATTGGGGCCTAGGGACATGTCAAGCCCATTATGACATCTAATGGTCCAGCCACTGAGAGGACTTACTAGAGGACAGGACTCATGCTGAGGGTCACAATGCGTGTGTATGCCCTCGTCGCACTCAAGAATGGGCGGGGCCTCAGGGTGAATGCTGGTTTCTCCTACACTGAACGTTAGACAACGTGCCAACCACAAGGATTCTTGCCATGGGTTAAGTGGAGTTCTGATTTCTGCATCACAATCACCCCTGGGCAGTGATTGGAGATAAGGTCTCGGTTCTGAAGCCTGAAAACTGAGGTAGGGAAGAGATGATGACCTAAGGCCATGGCGGGTTTTATGTGCTCAGTGTGCGGTCAGCTTTCTGGGTGTTGTTCAGGAGGTCCGGGCTCAGGTTGTGTTCGACAGTGCATTAGTGCCCAGGTAAGACTATATAATTTGGGTAAAGTCGAGTGCTGTGTAGGTTGATCCTCATTTAAGGTGCCTGGGCAGCTCATCAGGCACTAATTTTTTTTCTAGAGGGCAGGCAGGGTGCTGCATTGTGGTACCGGAATTGCCATACTTGAGGGCTTCATGGCCAGGAGTGTGAGGATGGAAGTCTGAGAAGACAAGCTAGACTTGGGTTTCAGGGCGGAGGCACAGCAGGTACCCCCTGCAGACCTGAGCCAATATCTCATGCATCTGAAGTCAGGGCGAGGATCAGACGTTGGCTCAGGTTGGAGTTTCTGTGCATGACGGTCGCTATATGAAGGGAGCAGAATCTCGGGGCCATTGAGGTTTTCCCACGTTGGGAGTTGTGGGATGCCCCCTTCAAGGATCTTTCTGCGGGACATTGAGATCTGTTGGACTGCTCCAGGACATCACATATGGTATGACTCCAGAGCACAGTTCGCGGTTGGTTGCCTGGGAAGCACGCCTCGCATTCCAATTGTCTCCTAGCAACAAGACAGTTTAGATCTGATGGCTCTGCCGGAGCAACCCGGGTTGCTGAGTTGAAATGGACTTTCCTGAGGATGGGTCCTAATGTGTTTTTGTGTCCATGAGGGCCTTGGAATGGGGCGGTGGCAACGGGACCCTGAAGTACTCTCCTAAGCTTTGGACATGGCACCCATGCACAGGTTTCCTTGTGGAGACGAGATGAGTTCTGATGGGTGCCTCAGGAAAACCCCTATGCTCGTATTGGAATCAGGCTTTTGAGGACACATGCCCGTAACCCAAAGCAATGGATCTTAATATGGCCTAGGGTCCTGTCTGGTTCAATATTCTTCTCTAGGGACATCCAACTATGGTATGAGTGGAGGTCGATTATCAGCTGGTGTCAAACAGCCCTTGTTTGTTCCGGGCGACCTACACTATTGGGATGACCTCAGGGACTTTGGAAGTTTCTCCTAATTTGTACGATTTTGGACCATGGAATGGGCAGAATTCCCATGGATTGGTAGGCACAGTCCTAATGTGTGGCTCCAGGAGCCCAGCCTGGAGGGTGTGTGGCCCAAGACTTTGAGGACAGAAGTCTGAAAACACAAACTCAACTTAGGTTTGGGGACGTAGGTATGGCAGGCCCGATCTACAAACCATGAGAAGAACTCTTCAGGATATGAAGAAAGGGCGAGTCTGAGGCGCTTGCTCAGGCTTTTGTCTCTGGATATTGTATCAGCGATGGCCGTGGAATGTCGGGGAGGCCTGATGGGCCATGGGCGAATCTTCCTCTCTGAGGATTTGGCCCGATTCCCAATTGCTTTTCGTCAATCAGTGGGATGGGAGGACTCCTTTCAGTTTTGTTACTTCAGGTGTCCCACTAAAAGAGGAATTCCAAAGACAAGCCGAGGGGAAGACTGAAGGGACAACCCGAACTATGGTTAAAAATTGGGGCCTAGGGGCATGGCAAGCCCAATATGCTATCTCTTCATCCAGCCACTGAGTGGCCTTACTTGAGGACTGGGCTCAGCCTGAGGGTCACAATGTGTGTTTGTGACCAAGGTGGCCTGCGAGCATGGGCGGGGCCTCGTGGGCCACACTGGTTTCAAGTACTCTGAACGTTGGACAGCATGCCAACCACAAGGTTTCTTGCCATGGGGAAGGAGTTCTGATTTCTGCATCACCTTCAACCCTGGGCAGTGATAGGAGATAAGGTCTAGGTTCTGAAACCTGAAAACCGAGGTTGGGAAGAGATGACGACCTAAGGCCATGGCGGCTCGATGTGCTCAGTGTGCGGCCAGCTGTCTGGGAGGGGACAGGGTGTCCAGGCTCAGGCTGTGTCAGAAAGGGCATTAGTGCCCTGGTCAGCCTATGTATTTGGGGTACAGCCAAGGTCGGTGCAGGTTGATCCTCATTTGGGGTTACTGGGTAGCCCCAGAGGACAATGTTTTTCTTCTGGAGGGCAGGAAGAGTGCTGCATTGTAGTTCTGGATTGCCAAACTGGAGGGCTTGTGGGCCAGTAGTCTGACGACAAAAGTCTGAGAACACAAGCTAGGCTTAGGTTTCTGGGTGAGGCCATGGCAGGCACAATCTACAGACCTGAATGGAGATCTCGTGCATCTGAAGACAGGGCGAGGATCAGACGATCACTCAGGTTGGAGTTTCTGTCCCTGATGGCCCCTTCATGAATGGGGGGGGCATCACGAGGCCATGGGGGTTTTCCCACGATGGGAGTTGTGAGAAGCTCCAAAGTGCAGAGAGTCTTCTGCAGAACAATTGAGACCTGTGGTTTGGCTCCAGGCCAATGATTCTGAGCAGGGTTCTAAGGATGGATGGCTGGGTAGCCCACCTCGCATTCCAATTGTCTCCTAGCAACAAGACAGGTTAGATCTCCTGGATCTGTGGGGAGCAACCTAGGACGCTGAGTTGAAATGGACACCCCTGGGGATGGGTCCTAATGTGCTTTTGTGTCTATGGGGACCTTGGAATGAAGCGGTGGCACTGGGGCCCTAAAGGCTTCTCCTAAACAGAGGCTTTGACACAGCTCCAACGTGCAAGTTTCCCATGTGTAGATGAGATGTTTTCTGATGGGTGAGTCAAGAAACAGCTATATGCTGCTTTTGAAATCCAGGCCTCTGAGGAGAGATGCCTGGAAACCAAAGCAATGGATCTGATTAGTGCCTAGGGGCCTGTTCTTTCCTTTTTACCTCTGGGGACATCTGTCTATGGGTCTGAGTGCAGGTAGGTGCTCAGTTGGGCTCAGATTGTCCCTGGATCAGGGACTTTTGAGGTTTATCCTATTAGGAGGGTTGAGGCCATTGGAATGGGCACACACAATTCCCTTGGAGAGGCCAAGTATAGTCCTCAGGTTTGGCTCCAGGGGCCTGAGCCTGTAGGTTGTGTAGGCCAGGGCTGTTTGGACAGTTGTCTGAAAACACAAACTCGGCTTGTGTTTCGGGTCATAGGTATGGCAGGACTGATCTACAGACCATGAGGAGAACTCTTTGGGTTTTGAAAGAAGGGCGAGTGTGAGGCTCCTGCTCAAGTTTTTGTCTCTGGATATCGTGTCACTCATGGTCGTGGAATTTCTGGGTGACTTCATGGGAAATGGACGAGTCTTACTCTCTGGTGGTTTGGCCCCGTCCAAAGAGTTTGGGGTCATTCTGTGGGCTAGAAGAAGTCCGTTTTTTGTTGTTGTTGTTGTTGTTTTCTTTTTTAAACTCATGTGTCCCACCAAATGAGGGATTCCAGAGCATAGGCCTGGGGAGGGGCGACTGGACAATCTGAAATCTGGTTAAAAATTGGAGCCTAGGGACATGTCAAGCCCGTTATGACATCTAATGGTCCAGCCACTAAGAGGACTTACTAGAGGACTGGACTCATGCTGAGGGTCACAATGTGTGTGTATGCCCTCGTCGCACTCAAGAATGGGCGGGGCCTCAGTGTGAATGCTGGTTTCTCCTACACTGAACGTTGGACAACCCACAAGGGTTCTTGCCATGGGTAACGAGGAGTTCTGATTTCTGCATCACACTCACCCCTGGTCAGTGATTGAAGATAAGGTCACGGTTCTGAAGCCTGAAAACTGAGGTACAGAAGAGAGGATAACTAAGGCCATGGCGGGTTTTATGTGCTCAGTGTGCGGTCAGCTTTCTGGGTGTTGGTCAGGAGGTCCGGGCTCAGGTTGTGTTCGACAGTGTATTAGTGCCTAGGTTAGACTATATAATTTGGGTAAAGTCGAGTGCTGTGTAGGTTTATCCTCATTTAAGGTGCCTGGGCAGCTCATAAGGCACTAATTTTTTTTCTAGAGGGCAGGCAGAGTGCTGCATTGTAGGTTCCGAATTGCCAAACTTGAGGGCTTCTGGTCCAGGAGTGTGAGGACGGAAGTGTGAGAAGACAAGGTAGACTTGGGTTTCAGGGCGAGGGCACGGCAGGTACCCCCTGCATATCTGAACCAATATCTCATGCATCTGAAGTCAGGGCGAGGATCAGACGTTGGCTCAGGTTGGAGTTTCTGTGCATGACGGCCACTTCATGAAGGGAGCGGAATCTCGAGGCCATTGAGGTTTTCCCTCGTTGGGAGTTGAGGGATGCCCCCTTCAAGGATTCCTTGTGCGGGACAATTGAGACCTGTTGGACAGCTCCAGGACATCCCATATGGAATGACTCCAGAGCACCGTTCGCGGATGGATGCCTGGGAAGCCCGCCTCCCATTCCAATTGTCTCCTAGCAACAAGACAGATTAGATTTGATGGCTCTGCCGGAGCAACCAGGGTGGCTGAGTTGAAATGGGCTTTCCTGAGGATGGGTCCTAATGTGTTTTTGTGTCCATGAGGGCCTTGGAATGGGGCGGTGGCACCGGGACCCTGAAGTTCTCTCCTAAGCTTTGGACATGGCTCCCATGCACAGGTTTCCTTGTGGAGACGAGATGAGTTCTGCTGGGTGCCTCAGCAAAACCCCTCTGCTCGTTTTGGAATCAGGCTTTTGAGGAGACATGCCTGTAAACCAAGGCAATGGATCCTATTATGGCCTAGGGTCCTGTCCTGTTCAATCTTCTCTTCTGGGCAAATCCATTTATGGTATGAGTGGAGGTAGATTATCAGCTGGTGTCAGACAGCCCTTGTTTGTTCCGGGCGACCTACACTATTTGGATGGCCTAAGGGACTTTGGAGGTTTCTCCTAATTTGTACGATTTTGGACCATGGAATGGGCAGAATTCCCATGGATTGGTAGGCACAGTCCTAATGTGTGGCTCCAGGGGCCCAGCCTGGAGGGTGTGTGGCCCAAGACTTTGAGGACAGAAGTCTGAAAACACAAACTCAACTTAGGTTTGGGGACGTAGGTATGGCAGGCCCGATCTACAAACCATGAGAAAACTCTTCAGGATATGAAGAAAGTGCGAGTCTGAGGCGCTTGCTCAGGCTTTTGTCTCTGGATATTGTATCAGCGATGGCCGTGGAATGTCGGGTTAGGCCTGATGGGCCATGGACGAATCTTCCTCTCTGAGGATTTGGCCCGATTCCCAATTGCTTTTCGTCAATCAGTGGGATTGGAGGACTCCTTTCAGTTTTGTTACCTCAGGTGTCCCACCAAAAGAGGAATTCCAAAGACAAGCCGAGGGGAAGACTGAAGGGACAACCCGAACTATGGTTAAAAATTGGGGCCTAGGGGCATGGCAAGCCCAATATGCTATCTCTTCATCCAGCCACTGAGTGGCCTTACTTGAGGACTGGGCTCAGCCTGAGGGTCACAATGTGTGTCTGTGACCAAGGTGGCCTGCGAGCATGGGCGGGGCCTCATGGGCCACACTGGTTTCAAGTACTCTGAACGTTGGACAGCATGCCAACCACAAGGTTTCTTGCCATGGGGAAGGAGTCCTGATTTCTGCATCACCTTCAACCCTAGTCAGTGATAGGACATAAGGTCTAGGTTCTGAAACCTGAAAACCGAGGTTGGGAAGAGATGACGACCTAAGGCCATGGCGGCTCGATGTGCTCAGTGTGCGGCCAGCTGTCTGGGAGGGGACAGGGTGTCCAGGCTCAGGCTGTGTCAGAAAGGGCATTAGTGCCCTGGTCAGCCTATGTATTTGGGGTACAGCCAAGGTCGGTGCAGGTTGATCCTCATTTGGGGTTACTGGGTAGCCCCAGAGGACAATGTTTTTCTTCTGGAGGGCAGGAAGAGTGCTGCATTGTAGTTCTGGATTGCCAAACTGGAGGGCTTGTGGGCCAGTAGTCTGACGACAAAAGTCTGAGAACACAAGCTAGGCTTAGGTTTCTGGGTGAGGCCATGGCAGGCACAATCTACAGACCTGAGTGGAGATCTCGTGCATCTGAAGACAGGGCGAGGATCAGACGATCGCTCAGGTTGGAGTTTCTGTCCCTGATGGCCCCTTCATGAATGGGGGGGCATCACGAGGCCATGGGGGTTTTCCCACGATGGGAGTTGTGAGAAGCTCCAAAGTGCAGAGAGTCTTCTGCAGAACAATTGAGACCTGTGGTTTGGCTCCAGGCCAATGATTCTGAGCAGGGTTCTAAGGATGGATGGCTGGGTAGCCCACCTCGCATTCCAATTGTCTCCTAGCAACAAGACAAGTTAGATCTCCTGGATCTGTGGGGAGCAACCGAGGACGCTGAGTTGAAATGGACACCCCTGGGGATGGGTCCTAATGTGCTTTTGTGTCTATGGAGACCTTGGAATGAAGCGGTGGCACTGGGGCCCTAAAGGGTTCTCCTAAACAGAGGCTTTGACACAGCTCCAACGGGCAAGTTTCCCATGTGTAGATGAGATGTTTTCTGATGGGTGAGTCAAGAAACAGCTATATGCTGCTTTTGAAATCCAGGCCTCTGAGGAGAGATGCCTGGAAACCAAAGCAATGGATCTGATTAGTGACTAGGGGCCTGTTCTTTCCTTTTTACCTCTGGGGACATCTGTCTATGGGTCTGAGTGCAGGTAGGTGCTCAGTTGGGCTCAGATTGTCCCTGGATCAGGGACTTTTGAGGTTTATCCTATTAGGAGGGTTGAGGCCATTGGAATGGGCACACACAATTCCCTTGGAGAGGCCAAGTACAGTCCTCAGGTTTGGCTCCAGGGGCCTGAGCCTGTAGGTTGTGTAGGCCAGGGCTGTTTGGACAGTTGTCTGAAAACACAAACTCGGCTTATGTTTCGGGTCATAGGTATGGCAGGACTGATCTACAGACCATGAGGAGAACTCTTCGGGTTTTGAAAGAAGGGCGAGTGTGAGGCTCCTGCTCAAGTTTTTGTCTCTGGATATCGTGTCACTCATGGTGGTGGAATTTCTGGGTGACTTCATGGGAAATGGACGAGACTTACTCTCTGGTGGTTTGGCCCCGTCCAAAGAGTTTGGGGTCATTCTCGGCTGGAAGAAGTCCGTTTTTTGTTGTTGTTGTTGTTTTCTTTTTTAAACTCAGGTGTCCCACCAAATGAGGGATTCCAGAGTAGAGCCCTGGAAAGGGGCGACAGGACAATCAGAAATCTGGTTAAAAATTGGGGCCTAGGGACATGTCAAGCCCATTATGACATCTAATGGTCCAGCCACTGAGAGGACTTACTAGAGGACAGGACTCATGCTGAGGGTCACAATGCGTGTGTATGCCCTCGTCGCACTCAAGAATGGGCGGGGCCTCAGGGTGAATGCTGGTTTCTCCTACACTGAACGTTAGACAACGTGCCAACCACAAGGATTCTTGCCATGGGTTAAGTGGAGTTCTGATTTCTGCATCACAATCACCCCTGGGCAGTGATTGGAGATAAGGTCTCGGTTCTGAAGCCTGAAAACTGAGGTAGGGAAGAGATGATGACCTAAGGCCATGGCGGGTTTTATGTGCTCAGTGTGCGGTCAGCTTTCTGGGTGTTGTTCAGGAGGTCCGGGCTCAGGTTGTGTTCGACAGTGCATTAGTGCCCAGGTAAGACTATATAATTTGGGTAAAGTCGAGTGCTGTGTAGGTTGATCCTCATTTAAGGTGCCTGGGCAGCTCATCAGGCACTAATTTTTTTTCTAGAGGGCAGGCAGGGTGCTGCATTGTGGTACCGGAATTGCCATACTTGAGGGCTTCATGGCCAGGAGTGTGAGGATGGAAGTCTGAGAAGACAAGCTAGACTTGTGTTTCAGGGCGGAGGCACAGCAGGTACCCCCTGCAGACCTGAGCCAATATCTCATGCATCTGAAGTCAGGGCGAGGATCAGACGTTGGCTCAGGTTGGAGTTTCTGTGCATGACGGTCGCTATATGAAGGGAGCAGAATCTCGGGGCCATTGAGGTTTTCCCACGTTGGGAGTTGTGGGATGCCCCCTTCAAGGATCTTTCTGCGGGACATTGAGATCTGTTGGACTGCTCCAGGACATCACATATGGTATGACTCCAGAGCACAGTTCGCGGTTGGTTGCCTGGGAAGCACGCCTCGCATTCCAATTGTCTCCTAGCAACAAGACAGTTTAGATCTGATGGCTCTGCCGGAGCAACCCGGGTTGCTGAGTTGAAATGGACTTTCCTGAGGATGGGTCCTAATGTGTTTTTGTGTCCATGAGGGCCTTGGAATGGGGCGGTGGCAACGGGACCCTGAAGTACTCTCCTAAGCTTTGGACATGGCACCCATGCACATGTTTCCTTGTGGAGACGAGATGAGTTCTGATGGGTGCCTCAGGAAAACCCCTATGCTCGTATTGGATCAGGCTTTTGAGGACACATGCCCGTAACCCAAAGCAATGGATCTTAATATGGCCTAGGGTCCTGTCTGGTTCAATATTCTTCTCTAGGGACATCCAACTATGGTATGAGTGGAGGTCGATTATCAGCTGGTGTCAAACAGCCCTTGTTTGTTCCGGGCGACCTACACTATTGGGATGACCTCAGGGTCTTTGGAAGTTTCTCCTAATTTGTACGATTTTGGACCATGGAATGGGCAGAATTCCCATGGATTGGTAGGCACAGTCCTAATGTGTGGCTCCAGGAGCCCAGCCTGGAGGGTGTGTGGCCCAAGACTTTGAGGACAGAAGTCTGAAAACACAAACTCAACTTAGGTTTGGGGACGTAGGTATGGCAGGCCCGATCTACAAACCATGAGAAAAACTCTTCAGGATATGAAGAAAGATCGAGTCTGAGGCACTTGCTCAGGCTTTTGTCTCTAGATTTTGTATCAGCGATGGCCGTGGAATGTCGGGGAGGCCTCATGGGCCATGGCCGAATGTTCCTCTCTGAGGATATGGCCCGATTCCCAATTGCTTTTTGTCAATCTGTGGGATGGGAGGACTCCTTTCAGTTCTGTTACCTCAGGTGTCCCACCAAAAGAGGAATTCCAAAGCAAAGCCATGGGGAAGACTGAAGGGACAACCCGAACTATGTTTAAAAATTGGGGCCTAGGGGCATGGCAAGCCCAATATGCTATCTCTTCATCCAGCCACTGAGTGGCCTTACTTGAGGACTGGGCTCAGCCTGAGGGTCACAATGTGTGTTTGTGACCAATGTGGCCCGCAAGCATGGGCGGGTCCTCATGGGCCACACTGGCTTCAACTACTCTGAACGTGGGACAGCATGCCAACCACAAGGTTTCTTGCCATGGGGAAGGAGTTCTGATTTCTGCATCACCTTCAACCCTGGGCAGTGATTGGAGATAAGGTCTAGGTTCTGAAACCTGAAAACCGAGGTTGGAAAGAGATGACGCCCTAAGGCCATGGCGGCTCGATGTGATCAGTGTGCGGCCAGCTGTCTGGGAGGGGCCAGGGGGTCCAGGCTCAGGCTGTGTCAGAAATGACATTAGTGCCTGGTCAGCCTATGTATTTGGGGTACAGCCAAGGTCGGTGCAGGTTGATACTCATTTGGGGTTACTGGGTAGCCCCAGAGGACAATGTTTTTCCTCTGGAGGGCAGGAAGAGTGCTGCATTGTAGTTCTGGATTGCCAAACTGGAGGGCTTGTGGGCCAGTAGTCTGACGACAAAAGTCTGAGAACACAAGCTAGGCTTAGGTTTCTGGGTGAGGCCATGGCAGGCACAATCTACAGACCTGAATTGAGATCTCGAGCATCTGAAGACAGGGCGAGGATCAGACGATCGCTCAGGTTGGAGTTTCTGTCCCTGATGTCCCTTTCATGAATGGGGGGGCATCACGAGGCCATGGGGTTTTCCCACGATGGGAGTTGTGAGAAGCTCCAAAGTGCAGAGAGTCTTCTGCAGAACAATTGAGACCTGTGGTTTGGCTCCAGGCCAATGATTCTGAGCAGGGTTCTAAGGATGGATGGCTGGGTAGTCCACCTCGCATTCCAATTGTCTCCTAGCAACAAGACAGGTTAGATCTCCTGGATCTGTGGGGAGCAACCGAGGACGCTGAGTTGAAATGGACACCCCTGGGGATGGGTCCTAATGTGCTTTTGTGTCTATGGAGACCTTGGAATGAAGCGGTGGCACTGGGGCCCTAAAGGGTTCTCCTAAACAGAGGCTTTGACACAGCTCCAACGTGCAAGTTTCCCATGTGTAGATGAGATGTTTTCTGATGGGTGAGTCAAGAAACAGCGATATGCTGCTTTTGAAATCCAGGCCTCTGAGGAGAGATGCCTGGAAACCAAAGCAATGGATCTGATTAGTGCCTAGGGTCCTGTTCTTTCCTTTTTACCTCTGGGGACATCTGTCTATGGGTCTGAGTGCAGGTAGGTGCTCAGTTGGGCTCAGATTGTCCCTGGATCAGGGACTTTTGAGGTTTATCCTATTAGGAGGGTTGAGGCCATTGAAATGGGCACACACAATTCCCTTGGAGAGGCCAAGTACAGTCCTCAGGTTTGGCTCCAGGGGCCTGAGCCTGTAGGTTGTGTAGGCCAGGGCTGTTTGGACAGTTGTCTGAAAACACAAACTCGGCTTATGTTTCGGGTCATAGGTATGGCAGGACTGATCTACAGACCATGAGGAGAACTCTTCGGGATTTGAAAGAAGGGCGAGTGTGAGGCTCCTGCTCATATTTTTGTCTCTGGATATCGTGTCACTCATGGTCGTGGAATTTCTGGGTGACTTCATGGAAATGGACGAGACTTACTCTCTGTTGGTTTGGCCCGTCCAAAGAGTTTGGGGGCATACTGTGGGCTGGAAGAAGTCCGTTCTGTTGTTGTTGTTGTTGTTTTCTTTTTTAACCTCAGGTGTCCCACCAAATGAGGGATTCCAGAGCAGAGCCCTGGGGAGGGGCGACTGGACAATCAGAAATCTGGTTAAAAATTGGGGCCTAGGGACATGTCAAGCCCATTATGACATCTAATGGTCCAGCCACTAAGAGGACTTACTAGAGGACAGGACTCATGCTGAGGGTCACAATGCGTGTGTATGCCCTCGTCGCACTCAAGAATGGGCGGGGCCTCAGGGTGAATGCTGGTTTCTCCTACACTGAACGTTGGACAACGTGCCAACCACAAGGGTTCTTGCCATGGGTAAGGAGGAGATCTGATTTCTGCATCACACTCACCCCTGGGCAGTGATTGGAAATAAGGTCTCGGTTCTGAAGCCTGAAAACTGAGGTACAGAATAGAGGATACCTAAGGCCATGGCGGGTTTTATGTGCTCAGTGTGCAGTCAACTTTCTGGGTGTTGGTCCGGAGGTCCGGGCTCAGGTTGTGTTCGACAGTGCATTAGTGCCCAGGTTTGACTATCTAATTTGGGTAAAGTCGAGTGCTGTGTAGGTTTATCCTCATTTAAGTTGCCTGGGCAGCTCAAGAGGCACTAATTTTTTTTCTAGAGGGCAGACAGAGTGCTCCATTGTGGGTCCGGAATTGCCAAACTTGAGGGCTTCGGGGCCAGGAGTGTGAGGACGGAAGTGTGAGAAGACAAGGTAGACTTGGGTTTCAGGGCGAGGGCACGGCAGGTACCCCCTGCAGATCTGAACCAATATCTCATGCATCTGAAGTCAGGGCGAGGATCAGACGTTGGCTCAGGTTGGAGTTTCTGTGCATGACGGCCGCTTCATGAAGGGAGCGGAATCTCGAGGCCATTGAGGTTTTCCCACGTTGGGAGTTGTGGGATGCCCCCTTCAAGGATTCCTTCTGCGGGACAATTGAGACCTGTTGGACAGCTCCAGGACATCCCATATGGAATGACTCGAGAGCACCGTTCGCGCATGGATGCCTGGGAATCCCGCCTCCCATTCCAATTGTCTCCTAGCAACAAGACAGTTTAGAGTTGATGGCTCTGACGGAGCAACCAGGGTGGCTGAGTTGAAATGGACTTTCTTGAGGATGGGTCCTAATGTGTTTTTGTGTCCAAGAGGGCCTTGGAATGGAGCTGTGGCACCGGGACCCGGAAGTACTCTCCTAAGCTTTGGACATGGCACCCATGCACAGGTTTCCTTGTGGAGACGAGATGAGTTCTGATGGGTGCCTCAGGAAATCCCCTATGCTCGTATTGGAATCAGGCTTTTGAGGACACATGCCCGTAACCCAAAGCAATGGATCTTAATATGGCCTAGGGTCCTGTCTGGTTCAATATTCTTCTCTAGGGACATCCAACTATGGTATGAGTGGAGGTCGATTATCAGCTGGTGTCAGACAGCCCTTTTTTGTTCCGGGCGACCTACACTATTGGGATGGCCTCAGGGACTTTGGAGGTTTCTCCTAATTTGTACGATTTTGGACCATGGAATGGGCAGAATTCCCATGGATCGGTAGGCACAGTCCTAATGTGTGGCTCGAGGGGCCCAGCCTGGAGGGTGTGTGGCCCAAGACTTTGAGGACAGAAGTCTGAAAACACAAACTCAACTTAGGTTTGGGGACGTAGGTATGGCAGGCCCGATATACAAACCATGAGAAAAACTCTTCAGGATATGAAGAAAGTGCGAGTCTGAGGCGCTTGCTCAGGCTTTTGTCTCTGGATTTTGTATCAGCGATGGCCGTGGAACGTCGGGGAGGACTCATGGGCCATGGACGAATCTTCCTCTCTGAGGATTTGGCCCGATTCCCAATTGCTTTTCGTCAATCTGTGGGATGGGAGGACTCCTTTCAGTTTTGTTACCTCAGGTGTCCCACCAAAAGAGGAATTCCAAAGCAAAGCCGTGGGGAAGACTGAAGGGACAACCCGAACTATGGTTAAAAATTGGGGCCTAGGGGCATGGCAAGCCCAATATGCTATCTCTTCATCCAGCCACTGAGTGGCCTTACTTGAGCACTGGGCTCAGCCTGAGGGTCACAATGTGTGTTTTTGACCAATGTGGCCTGCGAGCATGGGCGGGGCCTCATGGGCCACACTGGTTTCAAGTACTTTGAATGTTGGACAGCATGCCAACCACAAGGTTTCTTGCCATGGGGAAGGAGTTCTGATTTCTGCATCACCTTCAACCCTGGTCAGTGATAGGAGATAAGGTCTAGGTTCTGAAACCTGAAAACCGAGTTTGGGAAGAGATGACGACCTAAGGCCATGGCGGCTCGATGTGCTCAGTGTGCGGCCAGCTGTCTGGGAGGGGACAGGGTGTCCAGGCTCAGGCTGTGCCAGAAAGGGCATTAGTGCCCTGGTCAGCCTATGTATTTGGGGTACAGCCAAGGTCGGTGCAGGTTGATCCTCATTTGGGGTTACTGGGTAGCCCAAGAGGACAATGTTTTTCTTCTGGAGGGCAGGAAGAGTGCTGCATTGTAGTTCTGGATTGCCAAACTGGAGGGCTTGTGGGCCAGTAGTCTGACGACAAAAGTCTGAGAACACAAGCTAGGCTTAGGTTTCTGGGTGAGGCCATGGCAGGCACAATCTACAGACCTGAATGGAGATCTCGTGCATCTGAAGACAGGGCGAGGATCAGACGATCGCTCAGGTTGGAGTTTCTGTCCCTGATGGCCCCTTCATGAATGCGGGGGCGACACGAGGCCATGGGGGTTTTCCCACGATGGGAGTTGTGAGAAGCTCCAAAGTGCAGAGAGTCTTCTGCAGAACAATTGAGACCTGTGGTTTGGCTCCAGGCCAATGATTCTGAGCAGGGTTCTAAGGATGGATGGCTGGGTAGCCCACCTCGCATTCCAATTGTCTCCTAGCAGCAAGACAGGTTAGATCTCCTGGATATGTGGGGAGCAACCGAGGACGCTGAGTTGAAATGGACACCCCTGGTGATGGGTTCTAATGTGCTTTTGTGTCTATGGAGACCTTGGAATGAAGCGGTGGCACTGGGGCCCTAAAGGGTTCTCCTAAACAGAGGCTTTGACACAGCTCCAACGTGCAAGTTTCCCATGTGTAGATGAGATGTTTTCTGATGGGTGAGTCAAGAAACAGCTATATGCTGCTTTTGAAATCCAGGCCTCTGAGGAGAGATGCCAGGAAACCAAAGCAATGGATCTGATTAGTGCCTAGGGTCCTGTTCTTTCCTTTTTACCTCTGGGGACATCTGTCTATGGGTCTGAGTGCAGGTAGGTGCTCAGTTGGGCTCAGATTGTCCCTGGATCAGGGACTTTTGAGGTTTATCCTATTAGGAGGGTTGAGGCCATTGGAATGGGCACACACAATTCCCTTGGAGAGGCCAAGTACAGTCCTCATGTTTGGCTCCAGGGGCCTGAGCCTGTAGGTTGTGTAGGCCAGGGCTGTTTGGACAGTTGTCTGAAAACACAAACTCGGCTTATGTTTCGGTTCATAGGTATGGCAGGAATGATCTACAGACCATGAGGAGAACTCTTCGGGATTTGAAAGAAGGGCGAGTGTGAGGCTCCTGCTCAAGTTTTTGTCTCTGGATATCGTGTCCATCATGGTGGTGGAATTTCGGGTGACTTCATGGGAAATGGACAAGTCTTACTCTCTGGTGGTTTGGCCCCGTCCAAAGAGTTTGGGGTCATTCTGTGGGTTGGAAGAAGTCCGTTTTTTGTTGTTGTTTTTGTTGTTGTTTTCTTTCTTAACCTCATGTGTCCCACCAAATGAGGGATTCCAGAGCAGAGCCCTGGGGAGGGGCGACTGGACAATCAGAAATCTGGTTAAAAATTGGGGCCTAGGGACATGTCAAGCCCATTATGACATCTAATGGTCCAGCCACTAAGAGGACTTACTAGAGGACAGAACTCATGCTGAGGGTCACAATGCGTGTGTATGTCCTCGTCGCACTCAAGAATGGGCGTGGCCTCAGGGTGAATGCTGGTTTCTCCTACACTGAACGTAGGACAACGTGCCAACCACAAGGGTTCTTGCCATGGGTAAGGAAAAGTTCTGATTTCTGCATCACACTCACCCCTGGGCTGTGATTGGAGATAAGGTCTCGGTTCTGAAGCCTGAAAACTGAGGTACAGAAGAGAGGATACCTAAGGCCATGGCGGGTTTTATGTGCTCAGTGTGTGGTCAGATTTCTGGGTGTTGGTCAGGAGGTCCGGGCTCAGGTTGTGTTCGACAGTGCATTAGTGCCCAGGTTAGACTATCTAATTTGGGTAAAGTCGAGTGCTGTGTAGGTTTATCCTCATTTAAGGTGCTTGGGCGGCTCATGAGGCACTAATTTTTTTTCTAGAGGGCAGGCAGAGTGCTGCATTGTGGGTCCATAATTGCCAAACTTGAGGGCTTCGGGGCCAGGAGTGTGAGGACGGAAGTGTGAGAAGACAAGGTAGACTTGGGTTTCAGGGCGAGGGCACGGCAGGTACCCCCTGCAGATCTGAACCAATATCTCATGCATCTGAAGTCAGGGCGAGGATCAGACGTTGGCTCAGGTTGGAGTTTCTGTGCATGACGGCCGCTTCATGAAGGGAGCGGAATCTCGAGGCCATTGAGGTTTTCCCACGTTGGGAGTTGTGGGATGCCCCCTTCAAGGATTCCTTCTGCGGGACAATTGAGACCTGTTGGACAGCTCCAGGACATCCCATATGGAATGACTCCAGAGCACCGTTCGCGGATGGATGCCTGGGAAGTCCGCCTCCCATTCCATTTGTCTCCTAGCAACAAGACAGTTTAGAGTTGATGGCTCTGCCGGAGCAACCAGGGTGGCTGAGTTGAAATGGGCTTTCCTGAGGATGGGTCCTAATGTGTTTTTGTGTCCATGAGGGCCTTGGAATGGGGCGGTGGCACCGGGACCCTGAAGTACTCTCCTAAACTTTGGACATGTCTCCCATGCACAGGTTTCCTTGTGGAGACGAGATGTGTTCTGATGGGTGCCTCAGGAAAACCCCTATGCTCGTATTGGAATCAGGCTTTTGTGGACACATGCCCGTTACCCAAAGCAATGGATCTTAATATGCCCTAGGGTCCTGTCTGGTTCAATCTTCTTCTCTAGGGACATCCAACTATGGTATGAGTGGAGGTCGATTATCAGCTGGTGTCAGACAGCCCATGTTTGTTCCGGGCGACCTACACTATAGGGATGACCTCAGGTACTTTGGAGGTTTCTCCTAATTTGTACGATTTTGGACCATGGAATGGGCAGATTTCCCATGGTTTGGTAGGCACAGTCCTAATGTGTGGCTCCAGGGGCCCACCCTGGAGGGTGTGTGGCCCAAGACTTTGAGGACAGAAGTCTGAAAACACAAACTCAACTCAGGTTTGGGGACGTAGGAATGGCAGGCCCGTTCTACAAACCATGAGAAAAACTCTTCAGGATATGAAGAAAGTGAAGTCTGAGGCCCTTGCTCAGGCTTTTGTCTCTGGATTTTGTATCAGCGATGGCCGTGGAATGTCGGGGAGGCCTCATGGGCCATGGACGAATCTTCCTCTCTGAGGATTTGGCCCGATTCCCAATTGCTTTTCGTCAATCTGTGGGATGGGAGGACTCATTTCAGTTTTGTTACCTCAGGTGTCCCACCAAAAGAGGAATTCCAAAGCAAAGCCGTGGGGAAGACTGAAGGGACAACCCGAACTATGGTAAAAAATTGGGGCCTAAGGGCATGGCAAGCCCAATATGCCATCCTTTCATCCAGCCACTGAGTGGCCTTACTTGAGGACTGGGCTCAGCCTGAGGGTCACAATGTGTGTTTGTGACCAATGTGGCCCGCGAGCATGGGCGGGGCTTCATGGGCCACACTGGTTTCAACTACTCTGAACCTTGGACAGCATGCCAACCACAAGGTTTCTTGCCATGGGGAAGGAGTTCTGATTTCTGCATCACCTTCAACCCTGGGCAGTGATTGGAGATAAGGTCTAGGTTCTGAAACCTGAAAACCGAGGTTGGGAAGAGATGACGACCTAAGGCCATGGCGGCTTGATGTGCTCAGTGTGCGGCCAGCTGTCTGGGAGGGGGCAGGGGTTCCAAGCTCAGGCTGTGTCAGAAAGGACATTAGTGCCCTGGTCAGCCTATGTATTTGGAGTACAGCCAAGGTCGGTGCAGGTTGATCCTCATTTGGGGTTACTGGGTAGCCCCAGAGGACAATATTTCTCTTCTGGAGGGCAGGAGAGTGCTGCATTGTAGTTGTGGATAGTCAAACTGGAGGGCTTGTGGGCCAGTAGTTTGACGACATAAGTCTGAGAACACAAGCTAGGCTTAGGTTTCTGGGTGAGGCCATGGCAGGCACAATCTACAGACCTGAATGGAGATCTCGTGCATCATAAGACAGGGCGAGGATCAGACGATCGCTCAGGTTGGAGTTTCTGTCCCTGATGGCCCCTTCATGAATGGGGGGGCATCACGAGGCCATGGGGGTTTTCCCACGATGGGAGTTGTGAGAAGCTCCAAAGTGCAGAGAGTCTTCTGCAGAACAATTGAGACCTGTTGTTTGGCTCCAGGCCAATGATTCTGAGCAGGGTTCTAAGGATGGATGGCTGGGTAGCCCACCTCGCATTCCAATTGTCTCCTAGCAACAAGACAGGTTAGATCTCCTGGATCTGTGGGGAGCAACCGAGGACGCTGAGTTGAAATTGAACCCCTGGGGATGGGTCCTAATGTGCTTTTGTGTCTATGGGGACCTTGGAATGAAGCGGTGGCACTGGGGCCCTAAAGGGTTCTCCTAAACAGAGGCTTTGACACAGCTCCAACGTGCAAGTTTCCCATGTGTAGATGAGATGTTTTCTGATGGGTGAGTCAAGAAACAGCTATATGCTGCTTTTGAAATCCAGGCCTCTGAGGAGAGATGCCTGGAAACCAAAGCAATGGATCTGATTAGTGCCTAGGGTCCTGTTCTTTCCTTTTTACCTCTGGGGACATCTGTATATGGGTCTGAGTGCAGGTAGGTGCTCAGTTGTGCTCAGATTGTCCCTGGATCAGGGACTTTTGAGGTTTATCCCTTTAGGAGGGTTGAGGCCATTGGAATGTGCACACGCAATTCCCTTGGAGAGGCCAAGTACAGTCCTCAGGTTTGGCTCCAGGGGCCTGTGCCTGTAGGTTGTGTAGGCCAGGGCTGTTTGGACAGTTGTCTGAAAACACAACCTCGGCTTATGTTTCGGGTCATAGGTATGGCACCACTGATCTACAGACCATGAGGAGAACTCTTCGGGATTTGAAAGAAGGGCGAGTGTGAGGCTCCTGCTCAAGTTTTTGTCTCTGGATATCGTGTCACTCATGGTCGTGGAATTACTGGGTGACTTCATGGGAAATGGACGAGTCTTTTCTCTGGTGGTTGGGCCCCGTCCAAAGAGTTTGGGGTCATTCTGTGGGCTGGAAGAAGTCCGTTTGTTGTTGTTGTTGTTGTTGTTTTCTTTTTTAACCTCATGTGTCCCACCAAATGAGGGATTCCAGAGCAGAGCCCTGGGGAGGGGCGACTGGACAATCAGAAATCTGGTTAAAAATTGGGGCCTAGGGACATGTCAAGCCCATTATGACATCTAATGGTCCAGCCACTAAGAGGACTTACTAGAGGAGAGGACTCATGCTGAGGGTCACAATGCTTGCGTATGCCCTCGTCGCACTCAAGAATGGGCGGGGCCTCAGGGTGAATGCTGGTTTCTCCTACACTGAACGTTGGACAACGTGCCAACCACAAGGGTTCTTGCCATGGGTAAGGAGGAGTTCTGATTTCTGCATCACACTCACCCCTGGGCAGTGATTGGAGATAAGGTCTCGGTTCTGAAGCCTGAAAATTGAGGTACAGAAGAGAGGATACCAAAGGCCATGGCGGGTTTTATGTGCTCAGTGTGCGGTCAGCTTTCTCGGTGTTGGTCAGGAGGTCCGGGCTCAGGTTGTGTTCGACAGTGCATTAGTGCCCAGGTTAGACTATATAATTTGGGTAAAGTCGAGTGCTGTGTAGGTTGATCCTCATTTAAGGTGCTTGGGCGGCTCATGAGGCACTAATTTTTTTTCTAGAGGGCAGGCAGAGTACTGCATTGTGGGTCCGGAATTGCCAAACTTGAGGGCTTCGGGGCCAGGAGTGTGAGGACGGAAGTGTGAGAAGACAAGGTAGACTTGGGTTTCAGGGCGAGGGCACGGCAGGTACCCCCTGCAGATCTGAACCAATATCTCATGCATCTGAAGTCAGGGCGAGGATCAGACGTTGGCTCAGGTTGGAGTTTCTGTGCATGACGGCCGCTTCATGAAGGGAGCGGAATCTCGAGGCCATTGAGGTTTTCCCACGTTGGGAGTTGTGGGATGCCCCCTTCAAGGATTCCTTCTGCGGGACAATTGAGACCTGTTGGACAGCTCCAGGACATCCCATATGGAATGACTCCAGAGCACCGTTCGCGGATGGATGCCTGGGAAGCCCGCCTCCCATTCCAATTGTCTCCTAGCAACAAGACATTTTAGAGTTGATGGCTCTGCCAGAGCAACCAGGGTCGCTGAGTTGAAATGGGCTTTCCTGAGGATGGGTCCTAATGTGTTTTTGTGTCCATGAGGGCCTTGGAATGGGGCTGTGGCACCGGGACCCTGAAGTACTCTCCTAAGCTTTGGACATGGCTCCCATGCACAGGTTTCCTTGTGGAGACGAGATGAGTTCTGATGGGTGCCTCAGGAAAACCCCTATGCTCGTATTGGAATCAGGCTTTTGAGGACACATGCCCGTAACCCAAAGCAATGGATCTTAAAATGGCCGAGGGTCCTGTCTGGTTCAATATTCTTCTCTAGGGACATCCAACTATGGTATGAGTGGAGGTCGATTATCAGCTGGTGTCAGTCAGCCCTTGTTTGTTCCGGGCTACCTTCTCTATTGGGATGACCTCAGGGACTTTGGAGGTTTCTCCTAATTTGTACGATTTTGGACCATGGAATGGGCAGAATTCCCATGGATTGGTAGGCACAGTCCTAATGTGTGGCTCCAGGTGCCCCAGCCTGGAGGGTTTGTGTCCCAGGAATTTGAGGACAGAAGTCTGAAAACACAAACTCAACTTAGGTTTGGGGACGTAGGTATGGCAGGCCCGATCTACAAACCATGAGAAGAACTCTTCAGGATATTAAGAAAGTGCGAGTCTGAGGCGCTTGCTCAGGTTTTTGTCTCTGGATTTTGTATCAGCGATGGTAGAATCTACAGACCTGAATCGACTTCTCTTGCTTCTGAAGTCAAGGCGAGGATCAGTCGATCGCTCAAGTTGGTGTTTCTGTCCCTGATGGCCCCTTCACGAAGGGGGGGCATCAAGAGGCCATGGGGGTTTTCCCACGATGGGATTTGTGAGAAGCTCCAAACTGCAAAGTGACTTCTGCAGGACAATTGATTCCTATTGATTTGCTCCAGGCCAATGATTCTGAGCAGGGTTTTAAGGATGCATGGCTGTGTAGCCCACCTCGCATTCCAATTGTCTCCTAGAAACAAGACAGGTTAGATCTGCTGGATCTGGGGGAGCAACCGAGGAGGCTTAGTTGAAATGGACTCTCCTATGGATGGGTCCTAATGTGCTTTTGTGTCTATGGAGACCTTGGAATGAAGCGGTGGCACTGGGGCCCTGAAGGGTTCTCCTAAACAGCGGCTTTGACACAGCTCCAACGTGCAAGTTTCTCATGTGTAGATGAGATGTTTTCTGATGGGTGAGTCATGAAACAGCCATATGCTGGTTTTTAAATCCAGGCCTCTGAGGAGAGATGCCTAGAAACCAAAGCAATGGATATGATTAGTGCCTAGGGCCTGTTCTTTCCTTTTTACCTCTGGGGACATCTGTCTATGGGTCTGAGTACAGGTAGGTGCTCAGATGGGCTCAGATTGCCCCTGTTTTACCTGGGAAGCCACCACTAATGAGATGGATCAGGGACTTTGGAGGTTTATCCTATTAGAAGGGATGTGGCCATTGGAATGGGCACACACAATTCCCTTGGAGAGGGCAAGTACAGTCCTCAGGTTTGGCTCCAGGGGCCTGAGCCTGTAGGTTGTGTAGGCCAGGTCTGTCGCTCTCGACTTGCAAGAACGACCCGCAGACGAGGTGGGTGGCAAACTTCTTTATTCAATCTTAGCCCCGGGACCCCGTACACCGATTATAGCCCCAAGTTATAGAACACAGTGGATAGAAAGCAACCAATCACCACATAACACAACTACTATAACATCCAATCAGATGGGATACAGATGACTTCAATCCAGATCATGCGGGGAGCTCGTGCCTACTGACGTGAGCCCCTGAAACTTATTGTTCACTCTGTTTTTGTGCCGTTCCCATGGTCCCTGGTTAATCTTATACTAGTCCCGATACTTCAGTACAGGTTGTGCGTTGCCTGGAGCGCTCCCACATAAACATTCACCTGCCCTTCTCCTCAAGCCTCGCCTAGTACGTGACTCCCAGCTTCTGCTGCATGGCTCTCCACAGCTCCCCCTTTTTTATTTATTACATGGCAGGGATCGTGCCTGTCTTAGGTTGCCAATCCTCAACACACATGCTTACCCGTCATCGGGTACTCCCCTTCACCGAGGAGCCCCTGTCTTAGGTTGCTATGGTGAGGGACCAGTCTTACCCGTCCTTGGCTACCGACCCAGCATACAGAGCCATATTCAGGGGGAGGCATCCTTTTAGGCAGCAAAGCCAGTTTTGAGACGCTTGAGGCAGCAGGGTACTAGCTATGGTGGGAGCAACCCATAATCAAGGTTGCCGTGTAGTTTTGTCACGAGCAGCTCGTTGCTGATTCCGCACAATGGCTCGCACTGTATATAATTCTGCAAGCATGAATTTCACCACACAGGGAAAGAGGCACATGAATAAAAGCATAAGTATTAACACTCCTATAATAGAGCCTATAGCATACCAAGTACGTGATAGCAAAGGAATATGAGAAAATAGCGAATTTACAAAATTGTCAGCAAGCTGAGCCACGGGCAGCTTGGCATGCGGAGCTTCTGCAATATTCAAAATCTCTTGATGTAACTGCAGCAAGTCAAGGGACACATTAGAGTTAGACCATGCCCCTTCAAGGTGGTACAACACTCGACCCCAGGAAGTTTCTGTGACATTATAGCGCTTGGGGGTGACACAGATCCAGTGGTAGTCACTATGGCATTGGATCCTAGTTCGCAATTTCAAACTTTGACGTTCGTCCCCCAGAAACTTCACAGCATCATATAAGGCATTTAGTCTGGTTTCAACCCTTTTGTCTATATCCTCTTGTGTTCCCAAGGCCAGAGAAGTATTATGTGCCAGATGATCTACAGTATCTGCAGCTTGCACTGCTTGAGTTAAAGAAATAGATGCAGTAACAGTTGTAGCAATTATTGTTATAAGAGAAACTATACCTAAGATCAACAATCCTAATTCTCGTCTAGGCCGACTAAGGGCATTCTGTACCCGATCCCACAATTCTAACCCAGGGTTAGAGTACCATGGCTTAGATATATTAACAGGAAGCATGATAAAGGGGGGTTGTCGAACTACTAATACACCATCATCTACCGAGACACCCTGAATGCAGTTAGTTAAAGTACAATTCGGACAGAGCAGGTGATATGTAGCTTTATCTTTTTTAATGGTGAGATCCTCTACTAGCAGCATAAAAGGTCTAGGCACACACGCTTGAGGGTATCTATCCTCTAGATCTTGGGCTTCCTTGTTCCAACGGGTTGCTTTTCCAAAAGCGGCTAAAAGCTTCCATATTTCCGTTTGTACTGGATACCCTCTTGGCGGAGCAAGTATAGGAGGTACCTTTGGCTTAAAAGCCTGGGTAGGTGCCCTAGATCCCCAATCTAAAAGTGTAAATCCCTCCTCAAGGGTGTAAGCAGTGGCCTTCTTTTCCACACATAACCTCCAGGGAACGTCTATTCCTTTAGATATTCCCAACTGAGCTGCACATAATGGGATATCCCGGGGAATCTTACCTATTGATGTTGCATGGCCAGCAGTTACCCCTGCTATAGTCACATCATCATAATAAACTAGTGTAAACACCCACAAGCAATGTGATCGTCTACCATTCATGGAGAAGCACATAGGATACATGTCAGAATAGCCCTTATAAGAAATATTCGCCTGTTGCGGCTGTATATGTACTGAGGAAGGGGATCCTAGTAAAACAGTATCATTAACATAGACAGGGACAGAACTCATTTCCCAACTTACAGGTTGCAGTAAAGGCGGATCAGGAACGTATGCCCAGTATACAGAGCCTTGAACCGTTAACACTTGCATACAAATGAACAGTAATGACAGGTACAAGTCCAAAAGAGAAAATTGCGCTTTAGACTGAGTCATTTGAGGAAGGAGTCGAAGCTTGGTGATCTTCTGCCTCGGCGGCAGTTGGGTCGGTTCCAGGTCCCCGGGGGCAGGCTGCAGGATGATCATCATCACTGTCATCCGCAGTAGCAGCATCTTCCACAGGTTCCACGGCCACCAGCCTGGTGAGACGTTCCGGCACCCAGAGCGGGACAGGCGCATCCTGTGGAAAAACACAAAGGGAACCTCGGTGCCACCGGAGCACCGGGTCAGGGCCCTTCCATGAACCAGTAAGGACATCCTTCCACTTCACCATAGATTGTTGCGTTTTCTGTTGGCCCCAATGGCGCTCTGCGGCTGAAACGCCGTCTTTGTCAAGTGTGAGAAAATTTAAAATAAAAGTGGTCAAGTTGGTAAGGTCTGTAGGCGTGTGATGCTCCTCTCCAATTCCCCCTTTTTGTATTTTTTGCAAGGTAGTTTTAAAGGTCAGGTGAGTGCGCTCTATGACACCCTGGCCTCGAGGGTTATAAGGAATGCCTGTAACATGGTGAATATCATAACAGGCTAGAAAGTTTGAAAAGCTTTTAGAAGTATAAGCAGGAGCATTGTCTGTCTTTAATTGTTTAGGCACTCCCCAGCAGGCAAAGCTGCGCAGGCAATGAGATATCACGTTTTTAACATTTTCTCCTCGCAGGGGGGTTGCGCTAACGACCCCTGAGCAGGTATCCACACTCACATGAACGCATTTTTGTTGCCCAAAAGAAGGTATATGTGTTACATCCATTTGCCACAGATGGTTGGGCAATAGTCCCTTAGGATTTACCCCGAAGGAGGGCATGGGCAAGTGTACCACACAATTGCCACAAGACTTTACAATATCTCGTGTGTCAGCTCTGGAGATATGAAAGCGTGCCTTTAATGTTTGGGCATTCACATGCCATTTATCATGATATCTTTTAGCATCTTCTAGAGCATTACAAACATAAAAGCGCGCAGCTGAATCAGCCATTCGGTTTCCCTCAGCCATAGGTCCTGGAAGGTCTGAATGTGCTCTAAGATGTCCAATATAAAAAGGGGCACCACGGGAGAGTATAAGGTGTTGCAATTCAGCCAGCAGGGAGGAAATTTCTGACTGGCTGGCTGAAATAATAGCAGTTTCTATAGACCTGGTGGCTGCAACTGCATATTTGCTATCTGAGATAATATTAAAGGGTTGATTTAGAAACCTTTGTAAAACACACATAATCACCAACAATTCTGTTCTCTGGGCTGAAGTCGAGGGCACAACAACAGGAATTATTTTTCCTTCCACCACATAAGCGCCAGTTCCTGCTTTACTGCCATCTGTAAATACTGTGAGGGCCCCGATTAATGGCTCCAATCGACAGGATTTAGGCCAAATAAGGGGTGTATTTTTATAAAACTCAATGAGAGGGTGTGAGGGATAATGATTATTAAATATAACAGGATAAGCAACTGTCAGGATGGCCCAATCGTCATTTTCATGCGTTAAAATGCTTATTTGGGTTTTATCATAAGGGATTATGCAAACATCGGGCAGTTTCCCTAGGACCTGTATGCTGGCTTTAAAGGCTTTATTTGCCACTGTAGCTACAGCTGTAGCATACGGGGTGATGACACGGCTAAGATTATGGGGTAGTTAAATCCATAGTAGGGGTCCTCCTTGCCATAAGGCCCCCGTGGGTGATCCAGGGGATGGAATAATTATGACACTTATAGGCTTTTCCGGGTCACATCTATCTGCTGCTGTTAAAGCTAGCCTGCTTTCAACTAACTGTAATGATTCAATAGCAGCTGGAGTGAGTACTCTTGGGGAGTCTAATGCAGGGTCCCCAGGCAGAATATCGAATAAAGGTTTCAGCTCTGCAGTAGTAATTTTTATGTATGGTCGAATCCAGTTAATGTCCCCTAAAAGTTTTTGGAAATCATTCAATGTATGCAAGTGATCTCTACGGATTTGAATTAGCTGAGGCTTTACTGACGTTTTAGAGAGCTGCATACCAAGGTAATTTTGTAGGCCGCCTGCTTGGATTTTTTCAGGGGATATAGTTAGACCCCATTTTGCTAACTGTTCCTGTAGGAAGGTTAGAGCTGAAGGAAGAGACCTCTCATTTGGCCCACAAATCAAGATATCATCCATATAATGATAACAAAGCAGGTCTGGAAATGCTTTTCGGAAAGGCTCTAGTGCTTGGCTTACATACAACTGACACAAGGTGGGGCTATTGGCCATCCCCTGAGGAAGTACTTTCCATTCATACCTTTGATCTAGCTCAGCATGATTAATTGATGGCAGAGTAAATGCAAAGCGCTCTATATCTGCAGGGTGTAGTGGAATGGAAAAGAAACAGTCTTTGATGTCAATTACAATAGAAGGCCAGTTTCTTGGCAACGCCGTCACGACTGGGAGCCCTAACTGAATGGGTCCCATGACCTGCATTTGATCATTAATCTGTCGTAGGTCATGTAGCAATCGCCAGTTGCCTGATTTCTTTCTTATTACAAATATGGGTGTATTCCATGGGGATGTGGATTTTTGAATATGCCCTGCTTTGAGTTGTTCTTGAACTAGCTCTTTTGCCGCTAGTAATTTTTCTTTTGTTAAAGGCCACTGAGGCACCCAGCGCGGCTCTGGTGTTTTCCAAGTTATGCGAATTGCCTCAGTGGCCGCTAGGAAAAAACCTGACCCCCCATAGAAGGCGGATTGGGATCTCCCTGGCCCTTGGTCCCAAGCCCTTGGCCAGGCTTATATTCCATGTTTCTCATCATGCTTTGGGAGGCCTCACTGTATAACTTTTCTGTAGTAAGTTTGATATTCATTTGCTCCAGCACATCGCGCCCCCACAAAGAAACAGGGGTGGAACAGACATATGGTTGGAAAATGCCTTTATGTCCTTCCTCATCCTCCCAGTCCAAAGATGCAGCACTAATATCAGGACTGGTAGCTATCCCTAGTCCCCGGAGGGTCTGGCTGGCTTTAACTAGAGCCCAGGCTTTAGGCCAATCTAGACAATTTATAATGCTTTTGTCTGCTCCTGTATCTAGGAGTCCCCAGAATAGTTTACCTCTAATCTTTAATTTAAGCATAGGTCTCTCTTTCATGCTCATAGTAAGGCATGCGAGGGAGGATCCCGTGGATCCGAAACCTCCTTTTCTAGTCTGGCCTGTAGAGGGATATTTTTCATGATTACTAGGCAAAATCAAAAGCTGTGCAATTCTGTCCCCTGGATTTATAATATTAATTCCCTTAGGAGATGATATCAGAATTTTAACTTCCCCTTCAAAATCAGGATCAATCACTCCCGGATGGACCTGAAGCCCTCGTAAAGTACAAGAACTTCTGCCAAGAAGGAGTCCCACCGTTCCTTTTGGAGGCCCTCCAGACAGGTCAGATGGCACAGCCTGCACCCCCATCTCAGGTGTTAAGACCATTCGGGTGGTGGCACAGACGTCAAGTCCGGCGGAGCCTGTTGTGGCTCCCCGGGGCCCTGCAGGAATTGACTCCCCTGATCGGTGGGTGGGTACAGCCATCGTGGCTTGACTGGCAGGGACATCGCCACCCCGTACATTTGATTCGGGCCCCGGGGGCTGGGGCCCTGCCCCTCGTTTTTTGGACTCCCCCAATTATTAGGTGGTAACGGATTTCCTTGTATATCCGCCACAGATCGGCATTCTTGTGCCCAATGATTTCCTTTTCTACATCGTGGACACAGTTGAGGTTTTTTCCTTGCCGGCTTATTCGGGGAGGCTTTTCCAAATGGAACTCATCTTTGGGGGCAGTCTATTTTTAGATGGCCCTCCTGTCTGCACTGGAAACATTTCCGGGGGTGGGCTCCTTGCTGTCCTTGCATAGCCTGAGCAAAGGCTGCAGCCATAACCTGCCCCTGAATTACTGGCCCTGTAATGTCTCTGCAGACCTTGATATAGGCAGAAAGATCTTTAGCCCTCCATGGCCTAATGGCTTCACGGCACCATTTATTAGCATTTTCATAGGCTAATTGTTTAATTAAAGGCATAGCAGAGTCAGTATCTCCAAACATCCTGCCCGCAACCTGCATCAGCCTGTCCACAAAATCAGCATAGGGCTCATTTGGCCCCTGTACTACTCTAGACAGTTGTCCTTGCAAATCATTTACACCCCTCAATGTTTTCCAGGCCCTAACGGCCGCTGTAGCAATCTGTTGAAATACGGCAGGGGGGTAGGTGGCCTGTACCTGAGCCTCGAGATATGGTCCAGTGCCTGTCAGCATTTCTGAGTTCCACTGGGGATTTCCCGTAGCTGCATTTCTCCGCGCTGTATCCTGGCAATTATCCTGATTTTGAATTTTCCATTCCAGATATTTCCCTCCGCTCAAAACTGCTCTAGCTAAATTGCTCCAATCCTCAGGAGTGAGGGTGAGCGCTCCCAGCGATTCCACAAGGGAGACAGTAAAGGCTGCCTGGGGTCCGTAGGCACTAAGTGCTTCCTTAAGTTGTTTCACCAGTTTAAAATCTAGCGGCTGATGATATCTCTGCTGATTTTGATCTTCCAGTACTGGGAAAAACCCTTTTCCTGGACCTAAGACCTCTCTCCAGTTTGCCGCGGTGCAGTCTGAGCAATGGCAGACTTTTGCACAGCCTGACCGATATGGTGGGGGCCATTCATAAGGTGGCGCCGTGGGGCTGGAATGAGGAGTCGGCGCACGGTCTATTTCTGCGTCTGGTTGTTTCACAGCTATGGGTTTTGCCTCTGTTGGTAAGCCTAAAGCCTCTGTATTCTTTTTCTCCTTACCCCCTTTTTGATTTTGAGTTAGTTCATCTGGAAGTCCCTCTGAACTCTCACTATCCGCCTCAGAGCCCTGGGAGGAGCCCTTATAGGATTCCTCCTTTAATTGTTCTAATATTTCCCCTCCTTGCTGAATCACCTGTTTTAGCCGCTCCCGAGATGACTACAAACATACTTTCACAAGGGACCACACGGCAAGAGTGCCGGCGTTCACGGTGGGGTTCTGCCTTAAATCCTCTCCTAGATGTTCCCACTGAGGCACATTCAGAAGTCCCTCCTCTATAAACCAAGGGGCGATTTCTCCTACTTCCTTTAAAAAGGCACGATCTGTTTTTGATTTTAAAGGCGTGCCATTTGCTTTGAGAATGTCCTTTAAAGGACCTTCCATCCTATATCTAGTAAGCTCGTTTCCCAATCTGGAAATCTTTTGCTATCCAGGTCTCCGTGAACTTTTAAAACTACAGCTATACTCGTCCAGAGACCTGTCCTGTCCGTAGACAGAGATGGTGGCCAACTTCCCCTTTCCTTGCTCTTACCCCAATCCTCGTTCTGCGCTCGGCGTCGGGTCCCGGTTTTTCGGCACCAGATGTCGCTCTCGACCCGCAAGAAAGACCGGCAGACGAGGTGGGTGGCAAACTTCTTTATTCAATCTTCAGCCCCGGGACCCCGTACACCGATTATAGCCCCAAGTTATAGAACACAGTGGATAGAAAGCAACCAATCACCACATAACACAACTACTATAACATCCAATCAGAAGGGATACAGATGACGTCAATCCAGATCATGCGGGGAGCTCATGCCTACTGACGTGAGCCCCCGAAACTTATTGTACACTCTGTTTTTGTGCCGTTCCCATGGTCCCTGGTTAATCTTATACTAGTCCCGATACTTCAGTACAGGTTGTGCGTTGCCTGGAGCGCTCCCACATAAACATTCACCTGCCCTTCTCCTCAAGCCTCGCCTAGTACGTGACTCCCAGCTTCTGCTGCATGGCTCTCCACAAGGTCCGTTTGGACAGTTGTCTGAAAACACAAACTGGGCTTATGTTTCAGGTCATAGGTATGGCAGGACTTATCTACAGACCATGAGGAGAACTTTTCGGGATTTGAGAAAAGGGCGAGTGTGAGGCTCTTGCTCAAGTTTTTGTCTCTGGATATCGTGTCACTCATTGTCGTGAAATATCTGGGTGACTTCATGGGAAATGGACAAGTCTTACTCCCTGGTGGTTTGGCCCAGTCCAAAGCGTTTGGCGTCACTCTGTGGGATGGAAGAAGTCCGTTTTTTTTTTTTTTTTGATGTTGTTTTTGTTTAACCTCAGGGGTCCCACCAAATGAGGGATTCCAGAGTAGAGCCCTGGGGGGGGTGACTGGACAATCAGAAATCTGGTTAAAAATTGGGGCCTAGGGACATATCAAGCCCATTATGACATCTAATGGTCCAGTCACTGAGAGGACTTACTAGAGGACAGGACTCATGCTGAGGGTCACAATGCGTGTTTATGCCCTTGTCGCACTCAACAATGGGCGGGGCCTCAGGGTGAATGCTGGTTTCTCCTACACTGAACGTTGGACGACGTGCCAACCACAAGGTTTCTTACCATGGGTAAGGAGGTGTTCTGATTTCTGCATCACACTCACCCCTGGGCAGTGATTGGAGATAATGTCTCGGTTCTGAGGCCTGAAAACTGAGGTAGGGAAGAGAGGATACCTAAGGCCATGGCGGGTTTTATGTGCTCAGTGTGCGGTCTGCTTTCCGGGTGTTGGTCAGGAGGTCCGGGCTCAGGTTGTGTTCGACAGTGCATTAGTGCCCAGGTTAAACTATATAATTTGGGTAAAGTCAAGTGCTGTGTAGGTTTATCCTCATTTAAGGTGCCTGGGCAGCTCATGAGGCACTAATTTTTTTTCTAGAGGGCAGGCAGAGTGCTGCATTGTGGGTCCGGAATTGCCAAACTTGAGGGTTTCGGGGCCAGGAGTGTGAGGACGGAAGTCTGAGAAGACAAACTAGACTTCGGTTTCAGGGCGAGGGCTACGGCAGGTACCCCCTGCAGATCTGAACCAATACTCATGCATCTGAAGTCAGGGCGAGGATCAGACGTTGGCTCAGGTTGGAGTTTCCGTGCATGACGGCCGCTTCATGAAGGGAGCGGAATCTCGAGGCCATTGAGGTTTTCCCACGTTGGGAGTTGTGGGATGCCCCCTTCAAGGATTCCTTCTGCGCGACAATTGAGACCTGTTGGACAGCTCCAGGACATCCCATATGGAATGACTCCAGAGCACCATTCGCGGATGGATGCCTGGGAAGCCCGCCTCGCATTCCAATTGTCTCCTAGCAACAAGACAGTTTAGATCTGATGGCTCTGCGGGAGCAACCGGGGTGGCTGAGTTGAAATGGACTTCCCTGAGGATGGGTCCTAATGTGTTTTTGTGTCCATGAGGGCCTTGGAATGGGGTGGTGGCACCGGGACCCTGAAGAACCCTATGCTTTGGACATGGCTCCCATGCACAGGTTTCCTTGTGGAGACGAGATGAGTTCTGCTGGGTGCCTCAGCAAAACCCCTATGCTCGTATTGGAATCAGTCTTTTGAGGAGACATGCCTGTAAACCAAGGCAATGGATCCTATTATGGCCTAGGGTCCTGTCTGGTTCAATCTTCTCCTCTGGGGACATCCATTTATGGTATGAGTGGAGGTAGATTATCAGCTGGTGTCAGAAAGCCCTTGTTTGTTCCCGCGACCTATACTATTGGGATGGCCTCAGGGACTTTGGAGGTTTCTCCTAATTTGTACGATTTTGGACAATGGAATGGGCAGAAGTCCCATGGATTGGTTGGCACAGTCCTAATGTGTGGCTCCAGGGGCCCCAGCCTGGAGGGTGTGGAACACAGGACTTTGAGGACAGAAGTCTGAAAACACAAACTCAGCTTATGTTTGGGGACTTAGGTATGGCAGGCCCGATCTACAAACCATGAGAAGAACTCTTCAGGATATGAAGAAAGTGCGAGTCTGAGGCGCTTGCTCAGGTTTTTGTATCTGGATTTTGTATCAGAGATGGCACAATCTACAGACCTGAATCGAGATCTCGTGCATCTGAAGTCAGGGCGAGGATCAGACTATCGCTCAAGTTGGTGTTTCTATCCTTGATGGCCCCTTCACGAAGGGGCGGCATCACGAGGCCATGGGGGTTTTCCCACGATGGGATTTGTGAGAAGCTCCAAACTGCAAAGTGTCTTCTGCAGGACAATTGAGACCTGTTGTTTGGCTCCAGGCCAATGAATCTGAGCAGGGTTCTAAGGATGTATGGCTGGGTAGCCCACCTCGCATTCCAATTGTCTCCTAGAAACAAGACAGGTTAGATCTGCTGGATCTGGGGGAGCAACGGAGGACGCTGAGTTGAAATGGACTCTCCTATGGATGGGTCCTAATGTGTTTTTGTGTCCATGAGGGCCTTGGAATGGGGTGGTGGCACCGGGACCCTGAAGAACCCTATGCTTTGGACATGGCTCCCATGCACAGGTTTCCTTGTGGAGACGAGATGAGTTCTGCTGGGTGCCTCAGCAAAACCTTTATGCTCGTATTGGAATCAGTCTTTTGAGGAAACATGCCTGTAAACCAAGGCAATGGATCCTATTATGGCCTAGGGTCCTGTCTGGTTCAATCTTCTCCTCTGGGGACATCCATTTATGGTATGAGTGGAGGTAGATTATCAGCTGCTGTCAGAAAACCCTTGTTTGTTCCGGGCGACCTACACTATTGCGATGGCCTCAGGGACTTTGGAGGTTTCTCCTAATTTGTACGATTTTGGAAAATGGAATGGGCAAAATTCCCATGGATTGGTAGGCACAGTCCTAAAGTGTGGCTCCAGGGGCCACTGGGTGGCACTGGGGCCCTGAAGGGTTCTCCTAAACATAGGCTTTGACACAGCTCCAACGTGCAAGTTTCCCATGTGTAGATGAGATGTTTTCTGATGGGTGAGTCAAGAAACAGCCATATGCTGGTTTTGAATTCCAGGCCTCTGAGGAGAGATGCCTGGAAACCAAAGCAATGGATATGAATAGTGCCTAGGGGCCTGTTCTTTCCTTTTTACCTCTGGGGACATCTGTCTATGGGTCTGAGTACAGGTAGGTGCTCAGATGGGCTCAGATTGCCCCTGTTTTACCTGGGAAGCCACCACTAATGAGATGGATCAGGGACTTTGGAGGTTTATCCTATTAGAAGGGATGTGGCCATTGGAATGGGCACACACAATTCCCTTGGAGAGGGCAAGTACAGTCCTCAGGTTTGGCTCCAGGGGCCTGAGCCTGTAGGTTGTGTAGGCCAGGGCTGTTTGGACAGTTGTCTGAAAACACAAACTTGGCTTATGTTTCAGGTCATAGGTATGGCAGGACTTATCTACAGACCATGAGGAGAACTTTTCGGGATTTGAGAAAAGGGCGAGTGTGAGGCTCTTGCTCAAGTTTTTGTCTCTGGATATCGTGTCACTCATTGTCGTGAAATATCTGGGTGACTTCATGGGAAATGGACGAGTCTTACTCCCTGGTGGTTTGGCCCAGTCCAAAGCGTTTGGCGTCACTCTGTGGGATGGAAGAAGTCCGTTTTTTTTTTTTTTTGATGTTGTTTTTGTTTAACCTCAGGGGTCCCACCAAATGAGGGATTCCAGAGTAGAGCCCTGGGGGGGGTGACTGGACAATCAGAAATCTGGTTAAAAATTGGGGCCTAGGGAAATATCAAGCCCATTATGACATCTAATGGTCCAGTCACTGAGAGGACTTACTAGAGGACAGGACTCATGCTGAGGGTCACAATGCGTGTTTATGCCCTTGTCGCACTCAACAATGGGCGGGGCCTCAGGGTGAATGCTGGTTTCTCCTACACTGAACGTTGGACGACGTGCCAACCACAAGGTTTCTTACCATGGGTAAGGAGGTGTTCTGATTTCTGCATCACACTCACCCCTGGGCAGTGATTGGAGATAATGTCTCGGTTCTGAGGCCTGAAAACTGAGGTAGGGAAGAGAGGATACCTAAGGCCATGGCGGGTTTTATGTGCTCAGTGTGCGGTCTGCTTTCCGGGTGTTGGTCAGGAGGTCCGGGCTCAGGTTGTGTTCGACAGTGCATTAGTGCCCAGGTTAAACTATATAATTTGGGTAAAGTCAAGTGCTGTGTAGGTTTATCCTCATTTAAGGTGCCTGGGCAGCTCATGAGGCACTAATTTTTTTTCTAGAGGGCAGGCAGAGTGCTGCATTGTGGGTCCGGAATTGCCAAACTTGAGGGTTTCGGGGCCAGGAGTGTGAGGACGGAAGTCTGAGAAGACAAACTAGACTTCGGTTTCAGGGCGAGGGCTACGGCAGGTACCCCCTGCAGATCTGAACCAATACTCATGCATCTGAAGTCAGGGCGAGGATCAGACGTTGGCTCAGGTTGGAGTTTCCGTGCATGACGGCCGCTTCATGAAGGGAGCGGAATCTCGAGGCCATTGAGGTTTTCCCACGTTGGGAGTTGTGGGATGCCCCCTTCAAGGATTCCTTCTGCGTGACAATTGAGACCTGTTGGACAGCTCCAGGACATCCCATATGGAATGACTCCAGAGCACCATTCGCGGATGGATGCCTGGGAAGCCCGCCTCGCATTCCAATTGTCTCCTAGCAACAAGACAGTTTAGATCTGATGGCTCTGCGGGAGCAACCGGGGTGGCTGAGTTGAAATGGACTTCCCTGAGGATGGGTCCTAATGTGTTTTTGTGTCCATGAGGGCCTTGGAATGGGGTGGTGGCACCGGGACCCTGAAGAACCCTATGCTTTGGACATGGCTCCCATGCACAGGTTTCCTTGTGGAGACGAGATGAGTTCTGCTGGGTGCCTCAGCAAAACCCCTATGCTCGTATTGGAATCAGTCTTTTGAGGAGACATGCCTGTAAACCAAGGCAATGGATCCTATTATGGCCTAGGGTCCTGTCTGGTTCAATCTTCTCCTCTGGGGACATCCATTTATGGTATGAGTGGAGGTAGATTATCAGCTGGTGTCAGAAAGCCCTTATTTGTTCCCGCGACCTATACTATTGGGATGGCCTCAGGGACTTTGGAGGTTTCTCCTAATTTGTACGATTTTGGACAATGGAATGGGCAGAATTCCCATGGATTGGTTGGCACAGTCCTAATGTGTGGCTCCAGGGGCCCCAGCCTGGAGGGTGTGGAACACAGGACTTTGAGGACAGAAGTCTGAAAACACAAACTCAGCTTATGTTTGGGGACTTAGGTATGGCAGGCCCGATCTACAAACCATGAGAAGAACTCTTCAGGATATGAAGAAAGTGCGAGTCTGAGGCGCTTGCTCAGGTTTTTGTATCTGGATTTTGTATCAGAGATGGCACAATCTACAGACCTGAATCGAGATCTCGTGCATCTGAAGTCAGGGCGAGGATCAGACTATCGCTCAAGTTGGTGTTTCTATCCTTGATGGCCCCTTCACGAAGGGGCGGCATCACGAGGCCATGGGGGTTTTCCCACGATGGGATTTGTGAGAAGCTCCAAACTGCAAAGTGTCTTCTGCAGGACAATTGAGACCTGTTGTTTGGCTCCAGGCCAATGAATCTGAGCAGGGTTCTAAGGATGTATGGCTGGGTAGCCCACCTCGCATTCCAATTGTCTCCTAGAAACAAGACAGGTTAGATCTGCTGGATCTGGGGGAGCAACGGAGGACGCTGGGTTGAAATGGACTCTCCTATGGATGGGTCCTAATGTGTTTTTGTGTCCATGAGGGCCTTGGAATGGGGTGGTGGCACCGGGACCCTGAAGAACCCTATGCTTTGGACATGGCTCCCATGCACAGGTTTCCTTGTGGAGACGAGATGAGTTCTGCTGGGTGCCTCAGCAAAACCTTTATGCTCGTATTGGAATCAGTCTTTTGAGGAAACATGCCTGTAAACCAAGGCAATGGATCCTATTATGGCCTAGGGTCCTGTCTGGTTCAATCTTCTCCTCTGGGGACATCCATTTATGGTATGAGTGGAGGTAGATTATCAGCTGCTGTCAGAAAACCCTTGTTTGTTCCGGGCGACCTACACTATTGGGATGGCCTCAGGGACTTTGGAGGTTTCTCCTAATTTGTACGATTTTGGAAAATGGAATGGGCAAAATTCCCATGGATTGGTAGGCACAGTCCTAAAGTGTGGCTCCAGGGGCCACTGGGTGGCACTGGGGCCCTGAAGGGTTCTCCTAAACATAGGCTTTGACACAGCTCCAACGTGCAAGTTTCCCATGTGTAGATGAGATGTTTTCTGATGGGTGAGTCAAGAAACAGCCATATGCTGGTTTTGAATTCCAGGCCTCTGAGGAGAGATGCCTGGAAACCAAAGCAATGGATATGAATAGTGCCTAGGGGCCTGTTCTTTCCTTTTTACCTCTGGGGACATCTGTCTATGGGTCTGAGTACAGGTAGGTGCTCAGATGGGCTCAGATTGCCCCTGTTTTACCTGGGAAGCCACCACTAATGAGATGGATCAGGGACTTTGGAGGTTTATCCTATTAGAAGGGATGTGGCCATTGGAATGGGCACACACAATTCCCTTGGAGAGGGCAAGTACAGTCCTCAGGTTTGGCTCCAGGGGCCTGAGCCTGTAGGTTGTGTAGGCCAGGGCTGTTTGGACAGTTGTCTGAAAACACAAACTTGGCTTATGTTTCAGGTCATAGGTATGGCAGGACTTATCTACAGACCATGAGGAGAACTTTTCGGGATTTGAGAAAAGGGCGAGTGTGAGGCTCTTGCTCAAGTTTTTGTCTCTGGATATCGTGTCACTCATTGTCGTGAAATATCTGGGTGACTTCATGGGAAATGGACGAGTCTTACTCCCTGGTGGTTTGGCCCAGTCCAAAGCGTTTGGCGTCACTCTGTGGGATGGAAGAAGTCCGTTTTTTTTTTTTTTTTGATGTTGTTTTTGTTTAACCTCAGGGGTCCCACCAAATGAGGGATTCCAGAGTAGAGCCCTGGGGGGGGTGACTGGACAATCAGAAATCTGGTTAAAAATTGGGGCCTAGGGACATATCAAGCCCATTATGACATCTAATGGTCCAGTCACTGAGAGGACTTACTAGAGGACAGGACTCATGCTGAGGGTCACAATGCGTGTTTATGCCCTTGTCGCACTCAACAATGGGCGGGGCCTCAGGGTGAATGCTGGTTTCTCCTACACTGAACGTTGGACGACGTGCCAACCACAAGGTTTCTTACCATGGGTAAGGAGGTGTTCTGATTTCTGCATCACACTCACCCCTGGGCAGTGATTGGAGATAATGTCTCGGTTCTGAGGCCTGAAAACTGAGGTAGGGAAGAGAGGATACCTAAGGCCATGGCGGGTTTTATGTGCTCAGTGTGCGGTCTGCTTTCCGGGTGTTGGTCAGGAGGTCCGGGCTCAGGTTGTGTTCGACAGTGCATTAGTGCCCAGGTTAAACTATATAATTTGGGTAAAGTCAAGTGCTGTGTAGGTTTATCCTCATTTAAGGTGCCTGGGCAGCTCATGAGGCACTAATTTTTTTTTCTAGAGGGCAGGCAGAGTGCTGCATTGTGGGTCCGGAATTGCCAAACTTGAGGGTTTCGGGGCAAGGAGTGTGAGGACGGAAGTCTGAGAAGACAAACTAGACTTCGGTTTCAGGGCGAGGGCTACGGCAGGTACCCCTGCAGATCTGAACCAATACTCATGCATCTGAAGTCAGGGCGAGGATCAGACGTTGGCTCAGGTTGGGTTTCCGTGCATGACGGCCGCTTCATGAAGGGAGCGGAATCTCGAGGCCATTGAGGTTTTCCCACGTTGGGAGTTGTGGGATGCCCCCTTCAAGGATTCCTTCTGCGCGACAATTGAGACCTGTTGGACAGCTCCAGGACATCCCATATGGAATGACTCCAGAGCACCATTCGCGGATGGATGCCTGGGAAGCCCGCCTCGCATTCCAATTGTCTCCTAGCAACAAGACAGTTTAGATCTGATGGCTCTGCGGGAGCAACCGGGGTGGCTGAGTTGAAATGGACTTCCCTGAGGATGGGTCCTAATGTGTTTTTGTGTCCATGAGGGCCTTGGAATGGGGTGGTGGCACCGGGACCCTGAAGAACCCTATGCTTTGGACATGGCTCCCATGCACAGGTTTCCTTGTGGAGACGAGATGAGTTCTGCTGGGTGCCTCAGCAAAACCCCTATGCTCGTATTGGAATCAGTCTTTTGAGGAGACATGCCTGTAAACCAAGGCAATGGATCCTATTATGGCCTAGGGTCCTGTCTGGTTCAATCTTCTCCTCTGGGGACATCCATTTATGGTATGAGTGGAGGTAGATTATCAGCTGGTGTCAGAAAGCCCTTGTTTGTTCCCGCGACCTATACTATTGGGATGGCCTCAGGGACTTTGGAGGTTTCTCCTAATTTGTACGATTTTGGACAATGGAATGGGCAGAATTCCCATGGATTGGTTGGCACAGTCCTAATGTGTGGCTCCAGGGGCCCCAGCCTGGAGGGTGTGGAACACAGGACTTTGAGGACAGAAGTCTGAAAACACAAACTCAGCTTATGTTTGGGGACTTAGGTATGGCAGGCCCGATCTACAAACCATGAGAAGAACTCTTCAGGATATGAAGAAAGTGCGAGTCTGAGGCGCTTGCTCAGGTTTTTGTATCTGGATTTTGTATCAGAGATGGCACAATCTACAGACCTGAATCGAGATCTCGTGCATCTGAAGTCAGGGCGAGGATCAGACTATCGCTCAAGTTGGTGTTTCTATCCTTGATGGCCCCTTCACGAAGGGGCGGCATCACGAGGCCATGGGGGTTTTCCCACGATGGGATTTGTGAGAAGCTCCAAACTGCAAAGTGTCTTCTGCAGGACAATTGAGACCTGTTGTTTGGCTCCAGGCCAATGAATCTGAGCAGGGTTCTAAGGATGTATGGCTGGGTAGCCCACCTCGCATTCCAATTGTCTCCTAGAAACAAGACAGGTTAGATCTGCTGGATCTGGGGGAGCAACGGAGGACGCTGGGTTGAAATGGACTCTCCTATGGATGGGTCCTAATGTGTTTTTGTGTCCATGAGGGCCTTGGAATGGGGTGGTGGCACCGGGACCCTGAAGAACCCTATGCTTTGGACATGGCTCCCATGCACAGGTTTCCTTGTGGAGACGAGATGAGTTCTGCTGGGTGCCTCAGTAAAACCTTTATGCTCGTATTGGAATCAGTCTTTTGAGGAAACATGCCTGTAAACCAAGGCAATGGATCCTATTATGGCCTAGGGTCCTGTCTGGTTCAATCTTCTCCTCTGGGGACATCCATTTATGGTATGAGTGGAGGTAGATTATCAGCTGCTGTCAGAAAACCCTTGTTTGTTCCGGGCGACCTACACTATTGGGATGGCCTCAGGGACTTTGGAGGTTTCTCCTAATTTGTACGATTTTGGAAAATGGAATGGGCAAAATTCCCATGGATTGGTAGGCACAGTCCTAAAGTGTGGCTCCAGGGGCCACTGGGTGGCACTGGGGCCCTGAAGGGTTCTCCTAAACATAGGCTTTGACACAGCTCCAACGTGCAAGTTTCCCATGTGTAGATGAGATGTTTTCTGATGGGTGAGTCAAGAAACAGCCATATGCTGGTTTTGAATTCCAGGCCTCTGAGGAGAGATGCCTGGAAACCAAAGCAATGGATATGAATAGTGCCTAGGGGCCTGTTCTTTCCTTTTTACCTCTGGGGACATCTGTCTATGGGTCTGAGTACAGGTAGGTGCTCAGATGGGCTCAGATTGCCCCTGTTTTACCTGGGAAGCCACCACTAATGAGATGGATCAGGGACTTTGGAGGTTTATCCTATTAGAAGGGATGTGGCCATTGGAATGGGCACACACAATTCCCTTGGAGAGGGCAAGTACAGTCCTCAGGTTTGGCTCCAGGGGCCTGAGCCTGTAGGTTGTGTAGGCCAGGGCTGTTTGGACAGTTGTCTGAAAACACAAACTTGGCTTATGTTTCAGGTCATAGGTATGGCAGGACTTATCTACAGACCAAGAGGAGAACTTTTCAGGATTTGAGAAAAGGGCGAGTGTGAGGCTCTTGCTCAAGTTTTTGTCTCTGGATATCGTGTCACTCATGGTCGTGAAATTTCTGGGTGACTTCATGGGAAATGGATGAGTCTTACTCCCTGGTGGTTTGGCCCAGTCCAAAGCGTTTGGGTCACTCTGTGGGATGGAAGAAGTCCGTTTTTTTTTTTTTTTTGATGTTCTTTTCTTTTTTAACCTCAGGTGTCCCACCAAATGAGGGATTCCAGAGTAGAGCCCTGGGAGGGGGTGACTGGACAATCCGAAATCTGTTTAAAAATTGAGGCCTAGGGACATATCAAGCCCATTATGACATCTAATGGTCCAGTAACTGAGAGGAATTACTAGAGGACAGGACTCATGCTGAGGGTCACCATGCGTGTTTATGACCTTGTCGCACTCCAGAATGGGCGGGGCCTCAGGGTGAATGCTTGTTTCTCCTACACTGAACGTTGGACGACGTGCCAACCACAAGGTTTCTTACCATGATAAAGAGGTGTTCTGATTTCAGCATCACACTCACCCCTGGGCAGTGATTGGAGATAATGTCTCGGTTCTGAGGCATGAAAACTGAGGTAGGGAAGAGATGATGACCTAAGGCCACGGCGGGTCTTATGTGCTCAGTGTGCGGTCTGCTTTCCAAGTGTTGGTCAGGAGGTCCGGGCTCAGGTCGTGTCCGACAGTGCATTAGTGCCCAGGTTAGACTATATAATTTGGGTGAAGTCGAGTGCTGTGGATGTTTATCCTCATTTAAGGTGCCTGGGCAGCTCATGAGGCACTAATTTTTTTCTAGAGGGCAGGTAGAGTGCTGCATTGTGGGTCCGGAATTGCCAAACTTGAGGGCTTCAGGGCCAGGAGGGTGAGGACGGAAGTCTGAGAACAAAAGCTAGACTTGGGTTTCAGGGCGAGGGCACGGCAGGTTCCCCCTGCAGATCTGAACCAATACTCATGCATCTGAAGTCAGGGCGAGGATCAGACGTTGGCTCAGGTTGGAGTTTCCGTGCATGATGGCCGCTTCATAAAGGGAGCGGAATCTCGAGGCCATTGAGGTTTTACCACGTTTGGAGTTGTGGGATGTCCCCTTCAAGGATTCCTTCTGCGCGACAATTGAGACCTGTTGGACAGCTCCAGGACATCCCATATGGAATGACTCCAGAGCACCGTTCGAGGATGGATGCCTGGGAAGCCCGCTTCGCATTCCAATTGTCTCCTAGCAACAAGACAGTTTAGATCTGATGGCTCTGCGGGAGCAACCGGGGTGGCTGAGTTGAAATGGACTTTCCTGAGGATGGGTCCTAATGAGTTTTTGTGTCCATGAGGGCCTTGGAATGGGGTGGTGGCACCGGAACCCTGAAGTACCCTATGCTTTGGACATGGCTCCCATGCACAAGTTTCCTTGTGGAGACGAGATGAGTTCTGCTGGGTGCCTCAGCAAAAACCCTATGCTCGTATTGGAATCAGGCTTTTGAGGAGACATGCCTGTAAACCAAGGCAATGGATCCTATTATGGAATCAGGCTTTTGAGGAGACATGCCTGTAAACCAAGGCCATGGATCCTATTATGGCCTAGAGTCCTGTCTGGTTCGATCTTCTCCTCTGGGGACATCCATAGATGTTATGAGTGGAGGTAAATTATCAGCTGGTGTCAGAAAACCCTTGTTTGTTCCGGGCGACCTACACTATTGGGATGGCCTCAGGGACTTTGGAGGTTTTTCCTAATTTGTACGATTTTGGACAATGGAATGGGCAGAATTCCCATGGATTGGTAGGCACAGTCCTAATGTGTGGCTCCAGGGGGCCCAGCCTGGAGGGTGTGTGGCCCAGGACTTTCAGGACAGAAGTCTGAAAACACAAACTCAGCTTAGGTTTGGGGACGTAGGTATGGCAGGCCCGATCAACAAACCATGAGAAGAACTCTTCAGGATATGAAGAAAGTGCGAGTCTGAGGCGCTTGCTCAGGTTTGTGTCTCTGGATTTTGTATCAGCGATGGCACAATCTACAGACCTGAATTGAGATCTCGTGCATCTGAAGTCAGGGCGAGGATCAGACGATCCCTCAAGTTGGTGTTTCCGTCCCTGATGGCCCCTTCACGAAGGGGTGGCATTACGAGGCCATGGGGGTTTTCCCACGATGGGATTTGTGAGAAGCTCCAAACTGCAAAGTGTCTTCGGCAGGACAATTGAGACCTGTTTGTTTGGCTCCAGGCCAATGATTCTGAGCAGGGTTCTAAGGATGCATGGCTGGGTAGCCCACCTCAAATTCCAATAGTCTCCTAGAAACAAAACAGTTTAGATCTGCTGGATCTGGGGAGCAACCGAGGAGCCTGAGTTGAAATGGACTTTCCTATGGATGGGTCCTAATGTGCTTTTAAGTGTATGGACACCTTGGAATGAAGAGGTGGCACCGGGGCCCTGAAGGGTTTTCCTAAACAGAGGCTTTGAAACAGCTCCAACGTGCAAGTTTCCCATGTGTAGATGAGATGTTTTCTGATGGGTAAGTCAAGAAACAGCCATATGCTGGTTTTGAAATCCAGGCCTCTGAGGAGAGATGCCTAGAAACCGAATCAATGGATATGATTAGTGCCTAGGGGCCTGTTCTTTCCTTTTTTCCTCTGGGGACATCTGTCTTTGGGTCTGAGTACAGGTAGGTGCTCAGATGGGCTCAGATTGCCCCTGTTTTACCTGGGAAGCCACCACTAATGAGATGGATCAGGGACTTTGGAGGTTTATCCTATTAGAAGGGATGTGGCCATTGGAATGGGCACACACAATTCCCTTGGAGAGGCCAAGTACAGTCCTCAGGTTTGGCTCCAGGGTCCTGAGCCTGTAGGTTGTGTAGGCCAGGGCTGTTTGGACAGTTGTCTGAAAACACAAACTTGGCTTATGTTTCAGGTCATAGGTATGGCAGGACTTATCTACAGACCATGAGGAGAACTTTTCGGGATTTGAGAAAAGGGCGAGTGTGAGGCTCCTGCTCAAGTTTTGTCTCTGGATATCGTGTCACTCATGGTCGTGAAATTTCTGGGTGACTTCATGGGAAATGGACGAGTCTTACTCCCTGGTGGTTTGGCCCAGTCCAAAGCGTTTGGGGTCACTCTGTGGGATGGAAGAAGTCCGTTTTTTTTTTTTTGATGTTGTTTTCTTTTTAACCTCAGGTGTCCCACCAAATGAGGGATTCCAGAGTAGATCCCTGGGGGGTGGTGACTGAACAGTCAGAAATCTGGTTAAAAATTGGGGCCTTGGGACATATCAAGCCCATTATGACATCTAATGGTCCAGTCACTGAGAGGACTTACTAGAGGACAGGACTCATGCTGAGGGTCACAATGCGTGTTTATGCCCTTGTCGCATTCAAGAATGGGCGGGGCCTCAGGGTGAATGCTGGTTTCTCCTACACTGAACGTTGGACGACGTGCCAACCAGAAGGTTTCTTACTATGGGTAAGGAGGTGTTCTGATTTCTGCATCATACTCACCCCTGGGCAGTGATTGGAGATAATTTCTCGGTTCTGAGGCCTGAAAACGGAGGTAGGAAAGAGATGATGACCTAAGGCCATGGCGGGTCTTATGTGCTCAGTGTGCGGTCTGCTTTCCGGGTGTTGGTCAGGAGGTCCGGGCTCAGGTTGTGTCCGACAGTGCATTAGTGCCCAGGTTAGACTATCTAATTTGGGTGAAGTCGACTGCTTGGAGGTTTATCCTCATTGAAGGTGCCTGGGCAGCTCATGAGGCAATAATTTTTTTCTAGAGGGCAGGCAGAGTGCTGCATTGTGGGTCCGGAATTGCCAAACTTGAGAGCTTCGGGGCCAGGAGTGTGAGGACGGAAGTGTGAGAAGACAAGGTAGACTTGGGTTTCAGGGCGAGGGCACGGCAGGTACCCCCTGCAGATCTAAACCAATACTCATGCATCTGAAGTCAGGGCGAGGATCAGACGTTGGCTCAGGTTGGAGTTTCCGTGCATGACGGCCGTTCATGAAGGGAGCGGAATCTCGAGGCCATTGAGGTTTTCGCACGTTGGGAGTTGTGGGATGCCCCCTTCAAGGATTCCTTCTGCGGGACAATTGAGACCAGTTGGACAGCTCCAGGACATCCCATATGGAATGACTCCAGAGCACCGTTCGAAAATGGAGCCTGGGAAGCCAGCCTCACATCTCAATTGTCTCCTAGCAACAAGACAGTTTATATCTGATGGCTCTGTGGGAGCAACCGGGGTGGCTGAGTTGAAATGGACTTTCCTGAGGATGGGTCCTAATGTGTTTTTGTGTCCATGAGGGCCTTGGAATGGGGCGGTGGCACCGGGACCCTGAAGAACTCTCCTATGCTTTGGACATGGCTCCCATGCACAGGTTTCCTTGTGGAGACGAGATTTGTTCTGATGGGTGCCTCATGAAACCACTTATGCTGGTATTGGAATCCAGGATTTTGAGGAGACATGCCTGTAGACCAAAGCAATGGATCCGATTATGGCCTAGGGTCCTGTCTGGTTCAATCTTCTTCTCTGGTGATATCCCTCTATGGAATGAGTGGAGGTAGATGCTCAACTGGTGTCAGACCGCCCTTGTTGTACCAGGATACCTACACTATTGGGATTGCCTCGTGTACTTTGGAGAGGTCTCCTAATTTGTACGATTTTGGGCATCGGAATGGGCAGAATTCCCATGGATTGGGTAGGCACTGTCCTAATGTGTGGCTTCAGGGGCCCCAGCATGGAGGGTGTGTGGCTCAGGACTTTGAGGACAGAGTCTGAAAACACAAACTCAGCTTAGGTTTGGGGACGTAGGTATGGAAGGCCCAATCACAAACCATGAGAAGAACTCTTCAGGATATGAAGAAAGAGCGAGTCTGAGGCGCTTGCTCAGGATTTTGTCTCTGGATTTTGTATCAACGATGGCCGTGGAATGTGGGGAGGCCTCATGGGCCATGTAAGAAACTTACTCTCTGTGGATATGGCCCAGTCCAAATTGTTTTTCGTAAATCTGTGGGATGGGAGGTCACCTTTCAGGTTTGTTACGTCAGGTGTCCCAACTAAGAGGAATTCCAAGGGAAAGCCCTGGGGAAGAGTGAAGGGACAACCCAAACTATGGTTAAAAATTGGGGCCTAGGTGCATGGCAGTCCCAATAGCTGTCTCTTTTCTAGCCACTGAGAGGCCTTACTTGAGGACTGGGCTCAGGCTGAGGGTTAAAATGTGTGTTTGTGACCAATGTGCCCCGCGAGCATGGGCCACAATGGTTTCAACTACACTGAACTTTGGACAACATGCCAATCATAAGGATTCTTGCCATGGGGAAGGAGTTCTGATTTCTGCATCATTTTCAACCCTGGGCAGTGGTTGGAGATAAGGTCTAGATTGTAATGTCTGAAAACTACCATTGGGAAGAGATGGCGACCTAAGTCCATGGCGGGTCTGATGTGCTCAGTGTGCGGTCAGCTGCCTGGGTGTTGGTCAGAAAGTTCTAGCTCAGGTTGTGTCAGACAGTGCATTAGTGCCCAGGTTAGACTGTATAATTTGGGTACAGTCGAGTGCCGTGTATGTTTTCCGCCTTTGAGGTGCCTGGGCAGATCATTAGGCAAGATATTTTTCTAGAGGGCAGGCAGGGTGCTGCAATGTGTGTCCGGAATTGCCAAAAGTGAGGGCTTCTGGGCCACGAGTGTGAGGACATAAGTCTGAGAACACAAGCTAGACTTTGGCTTCAGGCCGAGGGCACGGCAGGTACCCCCTGCAGATCTGAATTATATCTCATGCATCTGAAGTCACGGCGAGGATCAGACGTTGGCTCAGCTTAGAGTTTCTGTGCATGACTGCCCCTTCATGAACGGAGGGGAATCTCAAGGACATGGAGGTTTTCCCATGTTGGGAGTTGTGGGATGCCCCCTTCAAGCATTCCTTCTGCGGGACAATTGAGACCTGTTTGGCAGCTCCTGGACATCCCATACGGAATGAATCCAGAGCACCGTTCGTGGATGGATGCCAGGGAAGCCCGCCTCGCATTCCAATTGTCTCCTAGCAACAAGACAGTTGAGATTGGAATCGCAGCGGGAGTAACCGCGGTGGCTGAGTTAAAATGGATTGTCTTGAGGATGGGGCTTAATGTGTGTTTGTGTTCATGAGGACCTTGGAATGGGGCGGTGGCACCGGGACCCTGAAGTATTCTCCTAAGCTTTTGACATAGCTCCCAGCACCAGTTTCCTTGTGGAGCCGAGATTTGTTCTGATGTGTGCCTCACGAAACCCCCTATGCTGGTCTTGGAATCCAGGCTTTTGAGGAGACATGCCTGTAAACCAAATCAATGGATCCGATTATGGCCTACGGTCCTGTCTGGTTCCATCTTCTTCTCTGGGGACATCCATCTATGGTATGTGGAGGTAGATGCTCTGTTGGTGTCAGACCGCCCTTGTTTGACCCGGGAGACCTACACTATTGGTATGGCCTCAGGGACTTTGGAGCGTTCTCCTAATTTGTACGATTTTGGACAATGGATGGGCAGGATTCCTATGCATTGGGTAGGAAAAGTCCTAACGTCTGGATTCAGGGGCCCCAGCCTGGATGGTGTGTGGCCCAGGACTTTGAGGACAGAAGTCTGAATACACAAACTCAACTTAGGTTTTAGGGACGTAGGTATGGCAGGCACAATCTACAAACCATGAGAAGAACTCCTCCGGATATGAAGAAAGAGCGAGTCTGAGGCACTTGCTCAGGCTTTTGTCTCTGGATTTTGTATCAACGATGGCCGTGGTATGTGGTGAGGCTTCAAGGGCCATGGACGAATCTTTGTCTCTGTGGATTTGGCCCGGTCCCAATTGTTTTTCGTCAATCTGTGGGATGGGAGGTGTTCTTTCAGTTTTATTACCTCTGGTGTCCCAACCAAAGATGAATTCCAAAGCAGAACCCTTGGAGAGTGAAGGGACAACACAAAATATGTTTAAAAATTGAGGCCTAAGGTCATGGCAGGGCCAATATGCTGTCTCTTCATCCAGCCACTAAGAGGCCTTACTTGAGGACTGGGCTTAAGCCGAGGGTAACAATGTGTGTTTATGACCAATGTGGCCCGCGAACATGGGCGGGGCCTCATGGGCCAATCTGGTTTCAACTACACTGAACTTTTGACAACATGCCAATCATAAGGTTTCTTGCCATGGGGAAGGAGTTCTTATTTCTGCATCATTTACAACCCTGGGCCATAGTAGGAGATAAGGTCTAGGTTCTGAAGCCTGAAAAACGCCTTTGGGAAGAGATGACGACCTAAGGCCATGGCAGGTCTGATGTGCGCAGTGTGCGGACAGCTGCCTGGGTGTTGGTCAGGAAGTTCGGGCTCAGGTTGTGTCAGACAGTGCATTAGTGCCCAGGTTAGACTGTATAATTTGGATGCAGTCGAGTTCAGTGTAGGGTGTTCCGCAATGAGGAGCCTGGGCAGCTCATTAGGCAAGATATTTTTCTAGAGGGCAGGTAGAGTGCTGCATTGTGGGTCCGGAATTGCCAAACGTGAGGGCTTCTGGACCAGGAGTGTGAGGACAGAAGTCTGAGAACACAAGCTAGACTTGGGCTTCAGGCCAAGGGCACGGCAGGTAGCCCCTGCAAATCTGAAACGATATCTCATGCATCAGAAGTCACGGCGAGGATCAGATGTTGAGTCTGGTTGGAGTTTCTGTGCATGACTGCCCCTTCATGAACGGAGCGGAATCTCAAGGCCATGGAGGTTTTGCCACGTTGGGAGTTGTGGGATGCCCCCTTCAAGCATTCCTTCTGCGGGACAATTGAGAATTGTTGGGCAGCTGCAAAACAGCCCATATGGAATGACTCCAGAGCACCGTTCGAGGATGGATGCCAGGTAAGCCCGCCTCGCATTCCAATTGTCTCCTAGCAACAAGACAGTTGAGATAGGATGGCTCTGCGGGATCAATCGGGGTGGCTGAGTTGAAATGGACTTTCCTGAGGATGGGGCCTAATGTGTGTTTTGGTCCATGAGGGCCTTGGAATGGGGCGGTGGCACCGGGACCCTGAAGTATTCTCCTAAGCTTTTGACATAGCTCCCATGCACAGTTTCCTTGTGGAGACGAGATTTGTTCTGATGGGTGCCTCAGGAAACCCCCTATGCTGGTCTTCGAATCCAGGCATTTGAGGAGACATGCCTGTAAACCAAAGCAATGGAACCTATTTTGGCCTAGGGTCCTGTCTGTTTCCATCTCCTTCTCTGGGGACATCCATTTATGGTATGAGTGGATGTAGATGCTCAGCTGGTGTCAGACCGCCCTTGTTTGTCCCGGGAAACCTACACTATAGGGATGGCCTCGGGACTTTGGAGGGTTCTCCTAATTTGTACGATTTTGGACAATGGAATGGGCAGAATTCCTATTCATTGGGTAGGCACAATCCTAATGGTTGGCTTCAGGGGCCCCAGCCTGGATGGTGTATTGAATAGGATTTTGAGGACAGAAGTCTGAAAACACAAACTCAGTTTAGGTTTTGGGGACGTAGGTATGGCAGGCCCAATCTACAAACCATGAGAAGAACTCTTCAGGATATGAAGAAAGAGCGCGTCTGAGGCGCTTGCTCAGGCTTTTGTGTCTGGATTTTGTATCAACGATGGCCGTGGAATGTGGGGAGGCCTCATGGGCCATGGACGAATCTTCCTCTCTGTCGATTTGGCCCAGACCCAATCGTTTTTCGTCAATCTGTGGGATGGGAGGTCTCCTTTCAGGTTTGTTACCTCAGGTGTCCCAACCAAAGAGGAATTCCAAAGCAGAGCCCTGGGGAAGAGTGAAGGGACAACCCAAAATATGGTTAAAATTTGGGGCCAAGGGGCATGACTGGCCAAATATGCTGTCTCTTCATCGAGACACTGAGAGGCCTGTGTTCAGGCTGAGGGTCACAATGTGTGTTTGTGACCAATGTGGCCCGCGAGCATGGGCGGGGCCTCATGGGCCACACTGGTTTCAACTACACTGAACTTTGGACAACATGCCAATCATAAGGATTCTTGCCATGGGGAAAGAGTTCTGATTTCTGCATCATTTTCAACCCTGGGCAGTGGTTGGAGATAAGGTCTAGGTTCTGAAGCCTGAAAATCAATTGGGAAGAGCTGACGACCTAAGGCTATGGCAGGTCTGTTTTGCTCAGTGTGCGGTCAACTGCCTGTGTGCATGTCAGGAGGTTTGGGCTCATGTTGTGTCAGACAGTGCATTAGTGCCCAGTTTAGACTGTATAATTTGGGTACAGTCGAGTGCCTGTAGGTTGTTCCGCATTTGAGGAGCTGGGCAGCTCATTAGGCAAGATATTTTTCTAGAGGGCAGGCAGAGTGCTGCATTGTGGGTCAGAATTGCCAAACTTGAGGGCTTCTGGGCCAAGAGTGTGAGGACAGAAGTCTGAGAACACAAGCTAGACTTGGGCTTCAGGCTGAGGTCACGGCAGGTACCCCCTGCAAATCTGAAACGATATCTCATGCATCAGAAGTCACGGCGAGGATCAGGCGTTGGCTCTGGTTGGTGTTTCTGTGCATGACGGCACCTTCATGAACGGAGCGGAATCTCAAGGCCATGGAGGTTTTCCCACGTTGGGAGTTGTGGGATGCCCCCTTCAAGCATTCCTTCTGCGGGACAATTGAGATCTGTTGGGCAGCTCCATGACATCACATATGGAATGACTCCAGAGCACCATTCGAGGATGGATGCCAGGGAAGTCCGCCTCGCATTCCAATTGTCTCCTAGCAAAAAGACAGTTGAGATCGGATGGCTCTGCGGGAGCAACCGGGGTGGCTGAGTTAAAATGGACGTTCCTGAGGATGGGGCCTAATGTGTGTTTGTGTCCATGAGGGCCATGGAATGGGGCGGTGGCAACGGGACCCTGAAGTATTCTCCTAAGCTTTTGACATAGCTCCCATGCACAGTTTCCTTGTGGAGACGAGATTTGTTCTGATGGGTGCCTCAGGAAACCCACTATGCTGGCCTTCGAATCCAGGCATTTGAGGAGACATGCCAGTAATCCAAAGCAATGGATCCGATTTTGGCCTAGAGTCCTGTCTGTTTCCATCTCTTCTCTGGGGACATCCATCTATGGTATGAGTGGAGGTAGTTGCTCAACTGGTGTCAGACCGCCCTCGTTGTCCCGGAAGACCTACACTATAGGGATGGCCTCGGGGACTTTGGAGGGTTCTCCTTATTTGTACGATTTTGGACAATGGAATGGGCAGAATTCCTATTCATTGGGTAGGCACAGTCCAAATGGGTGGCTTCAGGGTTCCCAGCATGGATGGTGTATGGCCCAGGACTTTGAGGACAGAAGTCTGAAAACACAAACTCAGCTTAGGTTTGGGGACGTAGGTATGGCAGGCCCAATCTACAAACCATGAGAAGAACTCTTCAGGATATGAAGAAAGAGCGCGTCTGAGGCGCTTGCTCAGGCTTTTGTGTCTGGATTTTGTATCAACGATGGCCGTGGAATGTGCGTAGCCTCATGGGCCATGGACGAAACTTCTTCTCTGTGGATTTGGCCCAGTCCCAATTGTTTTTCGTCAATCTGTGGGATGGGAGGTCTCCTTTCAGGTTTGTTACCTCAGGTGTCCCAACCAAAGAGGAATTCCAAAGCAGAGCCCTGGGGAAGAGTGAAGGGACAACCCAAATATGGTTAAAAATTGGGGCCTAGGGGCATGACATGCCAAATATGCTGTCTCTTAATCGAGCCACTGAGAGGCCTGGGTTCAGGCTGAGGGTCACAATGTGTGTTTGTGACCAATGTGACCCGCGAGCATGGGCGGGGCCTCATGGGCCACACTGGTTTCAACTACACTGAACTTTGGACAACATGCCAATCATAAGGATTCTTGCCATGGGGAAGGAGTTCTGATTTCTGCATCATTTCAATCCTGGGCCTTACTAGGAGATAAGGTCTAGGTTCTGAAGCCTGAAAAGCAATTGGGAAGAGATGACGACCTAAGGCCATGGCAGGTCTGTTGTGCTCAGTGTGCAGTCAGCTGCCTGGGTGTTGGTCAGGAAGTTGGGGCTCAGCTTGTGTCACACAGTGCATTTGTGCCCACGTTAGACTATATAATTTGGGTACAGTCGAGTGCCGTGTAGGTTGATCCTGATTTGAGGTGCCTGGGCAGCTCATTAGGCAAGATATTTTTGTTAGAGGGCAGGCAGAGTGCTGCATTGTGGGTCGGGAATTGCCAAACTTGAGGGCTTCTGGGCCAGTAGTGTGAGGACAGAAGTCTGAGACCACAAGCTAGACTTGGGCTTCAGGCCGAGGGCAAGGCAGGTACGCCCTGCACATCTGAAGCAATATCTCATGCATGTGAAGTCACGGCGAGGATCAGACTTTGGCTCAGGTTGTAGTTTCTGTGCATTTCTGACCCTTCATGAACGGAGTGGAATCTCAAGGCCATGGAGGTTTTCCCACGTTGGGAGTTGTGGATGCCCCCTTCAAGGATTCCTTCTGCGGAACAATTGAGACCTGTTGGGCAGCTCCAAACCATTCCATATGGAATGACTCCAGCACCGTTTGAGGATGGATGCCAGGGTAGCCCCCCTCGCATTCCAATTGTCTCCTAGCAACAAGACAGTTGAGATCGGATGGCTCTGAGGAGCAACTGGGGTGGCTGAGTAGAAATCGACTTCCTGAGCATGGAGCCTAATATGTGTTTATTTCCAAGAGGACCTTGGGATGGGGCGGTACCACCGGGACTCTGAAATATTCTCCTAAGATTTTGACATAGGTCCCATGCACAAGTTTCCTCGAGGAGATGAGATTTTTCTGATGGGTGCCTCAGGAAACCCCCTATGCTGGTATTGGAATCCAGGATTTTGAGGAGACATGCCTTTAAACCAAAGCAATGGATCCGATTATCCCTAGGGTCCTGTCTGTTATCATATCCTTCTCTGGGGACATCCATCTATGGTATGAGTGGACGTAGATGCTCAGCTGGTGTCAGACCGACTTTGTTGTCCACTGGGATCGAAATATTGGTATGGCCTCGGGGACTGTGGAGGGTTCTCCGAATTTGTAAGATTTTGGACCATGGAATGGGCAGAATTCCCATGCATGGGGTAGGCACAGTCCTAATGTGTGGCTCCAGGGGCGCCAGCCTGGAGTGTGTGTGGCCCAGGAATTTGAGGACAGAAGTCTGAAAACACAAACTAGCTTAGGTTTGGGGACGTAGGTATGGCAGGCCCAATCTACAAACCATGAGAAGAACCTTTTAGGATATTTAGAAAGAGCGAGTCTGAGGCTCTTGCTCAGGCTTTGGTCTCTGGATTTTGTGTCAACAATGGCCGTGGAATGTGGGGAGGCCTCATGGGCCATGGACGAATCTTCCTCTCTGTGGATTTGGCCCGGTCCCAATTGTTTTTCGTCAATCTGTGGGATGGGAGGTCTCCTTTCAGGTTTGTTACCTCAGGTGTCCCAACCAAAGAGGAATTCCAAAGCAGAGCCCTGGGGAAGAGTGAAGGGACAACCCAAACTATGGTTAAAATTTGGGGCCTAGGGCCATGGCAGGCCCCATATGCTGTCTCTTCATCCAGCCAATGAGAGGCCTTAAATGAGGACTGGGCTCAGGCTGAGGGTCACAATGTGTGTTTGTGAACAATGTGGCCTGCGAGCATGGGCGGGACCTCATGGGCCAAACTGGTTTCAACTACACTGAACTTTGGACAATATGCCAATCACAAGGTCTCTTGCCAAGGGGAAGGAGTTCTGATTTCTGCATCATTTTCAACCCTGGGCAGTGGTTGGAGATAAGGTCTAGGTTCAGAAGCCTGAAAACCGCAGTTGGGAAGAGATGATGACCTAAGGCCATGGTGGGTCTGATGTGCTCAGTGTGCGGTCAGCTGCCTGGTTGTTGGTTAGGAGGTTCGGGCTCAGGTTGTGTCCCACAGTGCATTAGTGCCCAGGTTAGACTATATAATTTGGGTACAGTCGAGGGCCATGTAGGTTGATCCTCATTTGAGGTGCCCGGGCAGCTCATTAGGCAAGATATTTTTTCTAGAGGGCAGGCAGAGTACTGAATTGTGGTTCCGGAATTGCCAAACGTGAGGTCTTCTGAACCAGTAGTGTGAGGACAGAAGTCTGAGAACACAAGCTAACTTGGGCATCAGGTCGAGGGCAAGGCAGGTACACCCTGCACATCTGAAGCAATATCTCATGCATTTGAAGTCACGGCGAGGATCAGACGTTGGCTCAGGTTGTAGTTTCTGTGCATGACTGCCCCTTCATGAACGCAGAGGAATCTCAAGGCCATGGAGGTTTTCCCACGTTGGGAGTTGTGGGATGCCCCCTTCAAGGATTCCTTCTGCGGGACAATTGAGACCTGTTGGGCAGCTCCAACACATCCCATATGAAATGACTCCAGAGCACCGTTCGAGGATGGATGCCAGGGAAGCCCGCCTCGCATTCCAATTGTCTCCTAGCAACAAGACTGTTGAGATCAGATGGCTCTTGGGAGCAACTGGGGTGGCTGAGTTGAAAAGGACTTTCCTGAGCATGGGGCCTAATGTGTGTTTGTGTCCATGAGGACCTTGGAATGGGGCGGTGTCACCGGGACTCTGAAGTATTTTCCTAAGATTTTGACATAGGTCCCATGCACAAGTTTCCTCGTGGAGACGAGATATTTTCTGATGGATGCCTCAGGAAACCCCCTATGCTGGTATTGGAATCCAGGATTTTGAGGAGACATGCCTGTAAACCAAATGAAATGGATCCGATTATGGCCTAGGGTCCTGTCTGGTTCCATCTCCTTCTCTTGGGACATCCATCTATGGTATGAGTGGAGGTAGATGCTCAGCTGGTGTCAGTCTGCTTTTGTTTGTCCCGGGAGACCTACACTATAGGGATGGCCTCGGGGACTTTGGAGTTTTCTCCTAATTTGTACGATTTTGGACAATGGAATTGGCAAAATTCCCATGCATGGGGTAGGCACGGTCCTAATGTGTCGCTCCAGGGGCCCCAGCCTCGAGGGTGTGTGGCCCAGGACTTGAGGACAGAAGTCTGAAAACACAGACTCAGCTTGGGTTTTGGGACGTAGGTATGGCAGGCCCAATCTACAAACCATGAGAAGAACTCTTCAGGATATGAAGAAAGAGCGAGTCTGAGGCGTTGCTCAAGCTTTTGTGTCTGGATTTTGTATCAACGATGGCCGTGGAATGTGGGGAGGCCTCATGGGCCATGGACGAATCTTCCTCTCTGTGGATTTGGCCCAGTCCCAATTGTTTTTCGTCAATCTGTGGGATGGGAGGTCTCCATTCAGGTTTGTTACCTCAGGTGTCCCAACCAAAGAGTAATTCCAAAGCAGAGCCCTGGGGTAGAGTGAAGGGACAACCCAAATATGGTTAAAAATTGGGGCCTAGGGGCATGACAGGCCAAATATGCTGTCTCTTAATCGAGCCACTGAGAGGCCTGGGTTCAGGCTGAGGGTCACAATGTGTGTTTGTGACCAATGTGGCCTGCGAGCATGGGCGGGGCCTCATGGGCCACACTGTTTTCAACTACACTGAAATTTGGACAACATGCCAATCATAAGGATTCTTGCCATGGGGAAGGAGTTCTGATTTCTGCATCATTTTCAACCCTGGGCAGTGGTTGGAGATAAGGTCTAGGTTCTGAAGCCTGAAAAGCAATTGGGAAGAGATGACGACCTAAGGCCATGGCTGGTCTGTTGTGCTCAGTGTGCGGTCAGCTGCCTGGGTGTTGCTCAGGAAGTTCGGGCTCATGTTCTGTTAGACAGTGCATTACTGCCCAGTTTAGACTGTATAATTTGGGTACAGTCGAGTGCCTGTAGGTTGTTCCGCATTTGAGGAGCCTGGGCAGCTCATTAGGCAAGATATTATTCTAGAGGTCAGGCAGAGTGCTGCATTGTGGGTCCGGAATTGCCAAACTTGAGGGCTTCTGGGCCAGGAGTGTGAGGACAGAAGTCTGAGAACACAAGCTAGACTTGGGCTTCAGGCCGAGGGCACGGCAGGTACCCCCTGCACATCTGAAACGATATCTCATGCATCAGAAGTCACGGCGAGGATCAGGCGTTGGCTCTGGTTGGAGTTTCTGTACATGACTCCCCCTTCATGAATGGAGCGGAATCTCAAGGTCATGGAGGTTTTGCCACTTTGGGAGTTGTGAGATGCCCCCTTCACGGATTCCTTCTGCGGGACAATTGAGACCTGTTGGGCAGCTCCAAAACATCCCATATGGAATGACTCTAGAGCACCGTTCGAGGATGGATGCCAGGGAAGCCCGCCTCGCATTCCAATTGTCTCCTAGCAACAAGACAGTTGAGATCGGATGGCTCTGCGGGAGCAACCGGGGTGGCTGAGTTGAAATGGACTTTCCTGAGCATGGGGACTAATGTGTGTTTGTGTCCATGAGGACCTTGGAATGGGGCGGTGGCACTGTGAATCTGAAGTATTCTAAGATTTTGACATAGGTCCCATGCACAAGTTTCCTCGTGGAGACGAGATTTTTTCTGATGGGTGCCTCAGGAAACCCCCTAAGCTGTTATTGGTATCAAGGATTTTGAGGAGACAGGCCTGTAAACCAAAGCAATGGATCCGATTATGGCCTAGGATCCTGTCTGGTTCCATCTCCTTCTCTGGGGACATCCATCTATGGTATGAGTGGAGGTAGATGCTCAGCTGGTGTCAGACCCCCCTTGTTTGTCCACAGAAACCTACATATTGGGATGGCCTCGGGGACTTTGGAGGGTTCTCCTAATTTGTACAATTTTGGACAATGGAATGGGCAGAATTCCAATGCACGGGTTAAGCACAGTCCTAATGTGTGGCTCCAGGGGCCCCAGCCTGGAGTGTGTGTGGCCCAGGACTTTGAGGACAGAAGTCTGAAAACACAAACTCAGCTTAGGTTTGGGGACGTAGGTATGGCAGGCCCAATCTACAAACCATGAGAAGAATTCTTCAGGATATGAAGAAAGAGCGAGTCTGAGGCGCTTGCTCAGGCTTTGGACTCTGGATTTTGTGTCAAAGATGGCCGTGGATTGTGGGGAGTCCTCATGGGCCATTGACGAATCTTCTTCTCTGTGGATTTGGCCCGGTCCCAATTGTTTTTCGTCAATCTGTGGGATGGGAGGTCTCCTTTTAGGTTTGTTACCTCAGGGGTTCCAACCAAAGAGGAATTCCAAAGCAGAGCCCTGGGGAAGAGTGAAGGGACAACCCAAACTATGGTTAAAATTTGGGGAAACGGGCATGGCAGGCCCCATAGGCTGTCTCTTCATCCAGCCACTGAGAGGCCATACTAGTGGACTGGGCTCAGGCTGAGGGTCATAATGTGTGTTTGTGACCAATGTGGACCGCGACCATGGGCAGGGACTCAAGGGCCACACTGGTTTCAACTACACTGAACTTTTGACAACACGCCAATCACAAGGTCTGTTGCCATGGGGAAGGAGTGCTGATTTCTGCATCATTTTCAACCCTGGGCAGTGGTTGGAGATAAGGTCTAGGTTCGAAAACCTGAAAACCACAGTTGGGAAGAGATGATGACCTAAGGCCATGGTGGGTCTGATGTGCTCAGTGTGCAGTCAGCTGCCTGGTTGTTGTTCAGGAGGTTCGGGCTCAAGTTGCGTCAGACAGTGCATTAGTGCCCAGGTTAGGCTATATAATTTGGGTACAGTCGAGTGCCGTGTATGTTGATCCTCATTTGAGGTGACTGGTCAGCTCAATAGGCTAGATATTTTTTCTAGAGTGCAGGCAGAGTGCTGCATTGTGGGTCCGGAATTACCAAACTTGAGGGCTTCTGGGCTAGTAGTGTGAGGACAGAAGTGTGAGAACACAAGCTAGACTTGGGCTTCAGGCCGAGGGCAAGGCAGGTACCCCTTGCACATCTGAAACAATATCTCATGCATCTGAAGTCACGGAGAGGATCAGACGTTGGCTCAGGTTGTAGTTTCTGTGCATGACTGCCCCTTCATGAACGGAGAGGAATTTCAAGGCCAAGGAGGTTTTCACACGTGGGAGTTGTGGTTTGCCCCCTTCAAGGATTCCTTCTGCGGGACAATTGAGACCTGTTGTGCAGCTTAAAAACTATCCATATGGAATGACTCCAGAGCACCGTTCGAGGATGAATGCCAGGGAAGCCCGCCTCGCATTCCAATTGTCTCCTAGCAGCAAGACTGTTGAGATCGGATGGCTCTTGGGAGCAACCAGGGTGGCTGAGTTGAAAAGGACTTTCCTGAGCATGGGGCCCAATGTGTGTTTGTGTCCATGAGGACCTTGAAATGGGGCGGTGTCCGATTATGGCCTAGGGTCCTGTCTGTTTCCATTTCCTTCTCTGGGGACATCCATCTATGGTATGAGTGGAGGTAGATGCTCAGCTGGTGTCTGACCACCCTTGTTTGTCCACAGAGGCCTACATATTGGAATGGCCTCGGGGACTTTGGAGTGTTCTCCTAATTTGTACAATTTTGGACAATGGAATGGGCAGAATTCCCATGCATGGGGTAGGCACAGTCCTAATGTGTCGCTCCAGGAGCCCAAGCCGGAGGGTGTGTGGCCCAGGACTTTGAGGACAGAAGTCTGAAAACACAAACTCAGCTTAGGTTTGGGGACGTAGGTATGGCAGGCCCAATCCAGAAACCATGAGAAGAACTCTTCAGGATATGAAGAAAGAGCGAGTCTGAGGCGCTTGCTCAGGCTTTGGACTCTGGATTTTGTGTCAACGATGGCCGTGGAATGTGGGGAGGCCTCATGGGCCATGGACGAATCTTCCTCTCTGTGGATTTGGCCCGGTCCCAATTGTTTTTCGTTAATCTTTGGGATGGGATGTCTCCTTTCAGTTTTGTTACCTCAGGTGTCCCAACCAATGAGGAATTCCAAAGCAGAGCCCTAGGGAAGAGTGAAGGGACAACCCAAACTATGGTTAAAATTGGGGCCTAGGGGCATGGCAGGCCCCATATGCTGTCTATTCATCCAGCCACTGAGAGGCCTTACTTGAGGACTGGGCTCAGGCTGAGGGTCACAATGTTTGTTTGTGAACAATGTGGCCTGCGAGCATGGGCGGGGCCCTGGGGAAGAGTGAAGGGACAACCCAAATATGGTTAAAAATTGGGGCCTAGTGGCATGACAGGCCAAATATGCTGTCTCTTAATCGAGCCACTGACAGGCCTGGGTTCAGGCTGATGGTCACAATGTGTGTTTGTGACCAATGTGGCCCGCGAGCATGGGCGGCGCCTCATGGGCCACACTTGTTTCAACTACACTGAAATTTGGACAACATGCCAATCATAAGGACTCTTGCCATGGGGAAGGAGTTCTGATTTCTGCATCATTTTCAACCCGGGGCAGTGGTTGGAGATAAGGTCTAGGTTCTGAAGCCTGAAAAGCAATTGGGAAGAGATGACGACCTAAGGCCATGGCAGGTCTGTTGTGCTCAGTGTGCGGTCAGCTGCCTGGATGTTGGTCAGGAAGTTCGGGCTCAGGTTGTGTTAGACAGTGCATCAGTGCCCAGTTTAGACTATATAATTTGGGTACAGTCTAGTGCCTGTAGGTTGATCCTCATTTGAGGTGCCTGGGCAGCTCATTAGGCAAGATATTTTTTCTAGAGGGCAGGCAGCGTGCTGCATTGTGGCCCGGAATTGAGAAATTTGAGGGCTTCTGGTTAAGTAGTGTGAGGACAGAAGTCTGAGAACACAAGCTAGACTTGGGCTTCAGGCCGAGGGCAAGGCAGGTACCCCCTGCACATCTGAACCAATATCTCATGCATCTGAAGTCACGGCGAGGATCAGGCTTTGGCTCAGGTTGCAGTTTCTGTGCATGACTGCCTCTTCATGAACGGAGAGGAATCTCAAGGCCATGGAGGTTTTCCCACGTTGGGAGTTGTGGGATGCCCCCTTCAAGGATTCCTTCTGCGGCACAATTGAGACCTGTTGTGCAGCACCACCACATCCCTTATGGAATGACTCCAGAGCACCGTTCGAGGATGGATGCCAGGGAAGCCCGCCTCGCATTCCAATTGTCTCCTAGCTACAAGACAGTTGAGATCGGATGGCTCTGCGGGAGCAACCGGGGTGACTGAGTTGAAATTGACTTTCCTGAGCATGGGCCTATTGTGTGTTTGTGTCCATGAGGACCTTGGAATGGGGCTGTGGCACCAGGACTCTGAAGTATTCTCCTAAGATTTTGACATAGGTCCCATGCACAAGTTTTTCGTGGAGACAAGATTTTTTCTGATGGGTGCCTCAGGAAACCCCCTATGCTGGTATTGGAATCCAGGACTTTGAGGAGGCATGCCTGTAAACAAAAGCAATGGATCCGATTATGGCCTAGGGTCCTGTCTGGTACCATATCCTTCTCTTGGGACATCCATCTATGGTATGAATGGAGTTAGATGCTAAGCTGGTGTCAGTCCGCCTTTGTCTGTCCACAGAGACCTAGATATTGGGATGGCCTCGGGGACTTTGGAGGGTTCTCCTAATTTGTACAATTTTGGACAATGGAAGGGGCGGAATTCCCATGCATGGGGTAGACACAGTCCTAATGTGTGGCTCCAGAAGCCTCAGCCTGGAGGGTGTGTGGCCCAGGACTTTGAGGACAGAAGTCGGAAAACACAAACTCAGCTTAGGTTTGGGGACGTAGGTATGGCAGGCATAATCTACAAACCATGAGAAGAACTCTTCAGGATATGAAGAAAGAGCGAGTCTGAGGCGCTTACTCAGGCTTTGGTCTCTGGATTTTGTGTCAAGGATAGCCGTGGAATGTGGGGAGACCTCATGGGCCATGGACGAATCTTCCTCTCTGTGGATTTGGATCGGTCCAAAGTGTTTTTCGTAAATCTGTGGGATGGGAGGTCTCCTTTCAGGTTTGTTACCTCAGGTGTCCCAACCAAAGAGGAATTCCAAAGCAGAGCCCTGGGGAAGAGTAAAGGGACAACCCAAACTATGGTTAAATTTTGGGGCCTAGGGGCATGGCAGGCCCAATATGCTGTCTCTTAATCGAGCCACTGACAGGCCTTACTTGAGGACTGGGCTCAAGCTGAGGGTCACAATGTGCGTTTGTGACCTATGTAGCTCACGAGCATGGGCGGGGCCTCATGGGCCACACTGGTTTCATCTACACTGAACTTAGGACAACATGCCATTCACAAGGTCTCTTGCCATGGTGAAGGAGTTCTGATTTCTGCATCATTTTCAACCCAGGGCAGTGGTTGGAGATAAGGTTAAAATCGGAAGACTGAAAACCGCAGTTGGGACGAGATGATGACCTAAGGCCATGGTGGGTCTGATGTGCTCAGTGTGCGGTCAGCTGCCTGGATGTTGATCAGGAGGTTCGGGCTCAGGTTGTGTCAGACAGTGCATTAGTGCCCAGGTTAGACTATATAATTTGGATACAGTCGATTGCCTTGTAGGTTGATCCTTATTTGAGGTGCCCGAGCAGTTCCTTAGGCAAGATATTTTTTCTAGAGGGCAGGCAAGTGCTGCATTGTGGGTCCGGAATTGCCAAACTTTAGGGCTTCTGAGCCAGTAGTGTGAAGACAGAAGTCTGAGACCACAAGCTAGACTTGGGCTTCAGGAAGAGGGCAAGGCAGGTACCCCCTGCACATCTGAACCAATATCTCATGCATCTGAAGTCACGGCGAGGATCAGACGTTGGCTCAGGTTGTAGTTTCTGTGCATGACTGCCCCTTCATGAACGGAGAGGAATCTCAAGGCCATGGAGGTTTTCCCACGTTGGGAGTTGTGGGATGCCCCCTTCAAGGATTCCTTCTATGGGACAATTGAGACCGTTTAGGCAGCTCCAAAACATCCCATATGGAATGACTCCCGAGCACCGTTCGAGCATGGATTCCAGGGAAGCCTGCCTTGCATTCCAATTGTCTCCTAGCAACAAGACAGTTGAGATCTGATGGCTCTGCCGGAGCAACCGGGGTGGCTGAGTTGAAATGGACTTTCCTGAGGATGGGTCCTAATGTGTTTTTGTGTCCATGAGGGCCTTGGAATGGGGCGGTGGCACCGGGACCCTGAAGTACTCTCCTAAGCTTTGGACATGGCTCCCATGCACAGGTTTCCTTGTGGAGACGAGATGAGTTCTAATGGGTGCCTCAGGAAAACACCTATGCTCGTATTGGAATCAGGCTTTTGAGGACACATGCCTGTAAACCAAAGCAATGGATCCTATTATGGCCTAGGGTCCTGTCTGGTTCAATCTTCTTCTCTGTGGACATCCATCTATGATATGAGTGGAGGTCGATTATCAGCTGAGGTCAGACAGCCCTTGTTTGTTCCGGGCGACCTACACTATTGGGATGGCCTCAGGGACTTTGGAGGTTTCTCCTAATTTGTACGATTTTGGACCATGGAATGGGCAGAATTCCCATGGATTGGTAGGCACAGTCCTAATGTGTGGCTCTAGGGGCCCAGCCTGGAGGGTGTGTGGCCCAAGGCTTTGAGGACAAAGTCTGAAAACACAAACTCAACTTAGGTTTGGGGACGTAGGAATGGCAGGCCCAATCTACAAACCATGAGAAAAACTCTTCAGGATATGAAGAAAGTGCGAGTCTGAGGCGCTTGCTCAGGCTTTTGTCTTTGGATTTTGTATCAGCGATGGCCGTGGAATGTCGGGGAGGCCTCAAGGGCCATGGACGAATCTTCCTCTCTGAGGATTTGGCCCGATTCCCAATAGCTTTTCTTCAATCTGTAGGATGGGAGGACTCCTTTCAGTTTTGTTACCTCAGGTGTCCCACCAAAAGAGGAATTCCAAAGCAAAGCCGTGGGGAAGACTGAAGGGACAACCCGAACTATGGTTAAAAATTGGGGCCTAGGGGCATGGCAAGCCCAATATGCTATCTCTTCATCCAGCCACTGAGTGGCCTTACGTGAGGACTGGGCTCAGCCTGAGGGTCACAATGTGTGTTTGTGACCAATGTGGCCCGCGAGCATGGGCGGGGCCTCATGGGCCACACTGGTTTCAACTACTCTGAACGTTGGACAGCATGCCAACCACAAGGTTACTTGCCATGGGCAAGGAGTTCTGATTTCTGCATCACCTTCAACTCTGGGCAGTGATAGGAGATAAGGTCTAGGTTGTGAAACCTGAAAACCGAGGTTGGGAAGAGATGACGACCTAAGGCCATGGCGGCTCGATGTGCACAGTGTGCGGCCAGCTGTCTGGGAGGCGCCAGGGGGTCCAGGCACAGGCTGTGTCAGAAAGGGCATTAGTACCCTGGTTAGCCTATGTATTTGGGGTACAGCCAAGGTCGGTGCAGGTTGATCCTCATTTGGGGTTACTGGGCAGCCCAGAGGACAATGTTTTTCTTCTGGAGGGCAGGCAGAGTGCTGCATTGTAGTTCTGGATTGCCAAACTGGAGGGCTTGTGGGCCAGTAGTCTGACGACATAAGTCTGAGAACACAAGCTAGGCTTAGGTTTCTGGGTGAGGCCATGGCAGGCACGATCTACAGACCTGAATCGAGATCTCGTGCATCTAAAGTCAGGGCGAGGATCAGACGATCACTCAGTTTGGAGTTTCTGTCCCTGCTGGCCCCTTCATGAATGGGGGGGCATCACGAGGCCATGGGGGTTTTCCCACGATGGGAGTTGTGAGAAGCTCCAAAGTGCAGAGAGTCTTCTGCAGGACAATTGAGACCTGTAGTTTGGCTCCAGGCCAATGATTCTGAGCAGGGTTCTAAGGATGGATGGCTGGGTAGCCCACCTCGCATTCCAATTGTCTCCTAGCAACAAGACAGGTTAGATCCTCTGGATCTGTGGGGAGCAACCGAGGACGCTGAGTTGAAATGGACACCCCAGGGGATGGGTCCTAATGTGCTTTCGTGTTTATGGAGACCTTGGAATGAAGCGGTGGCACTGGGGCCCTAAAGGGTTCTCCTAAACAGAGGCTTTGACATAGTTCCAACGTGCAAGTTTCCCATGTGTAGATGAGATGTTTTCTGATGGGTGAGTCAAGAAAGAGCTATATGCTGCTTTTGAAATCCAGGCCTCTGAGGAGAGATGCCTGGAAACCAAAGCAATGGATCTGATTAGTGCCTAGGGTCCTGTTCTTTCCTTTTTACCTCTGGGGACATCTGTCTATGGGTCTGAGTGCAGGTAGGTGCTCAGTTGGGCTCAGATTGTCCCTGGATCAGGGACTTTTGAGGTTTATCCTATTAGGAGGGTTGAGGCCATTGGAATGGGCACACACAATTCCCTTGGATAGGCCAAGTACAGTCCTCAGGTTTGGCTCCAGGGGCCTGAGCCTGTAGGTTGTGTAGGCCAGGGCTGTTTGGACAGTTGTCTGAAAACACAAACTCGGCTTATGTTTCGGGTCATAGGTATGGCAGGACTGATCTACAGACCATGAGGAGAACACTTCGGGATTTGAAAGAAGGGCGAGTGTGAGGCTCCTGCTCAAGTTTTTGTCTCTGGATATCGTGTCACTCATGGTCGTGGAATTTCTGGGTGTCTTCATGGGAAATGGACGAGTCTTACTCTCTGGTGGTTTGGCCCCATCCAAAGAGTTTGGGGTCATTCTGTGGGCTGGAAGAAGTCCGTTTTTTTTTGTTGTTGTTGTTGTTGTTTTCTTTTTTAACCTCAGGTGTCCCACCAAATGAGGGATTCCAGAGCAGAGCCCTGGGGAGGGGCGACTGGACATTCAGAAATCTGGTTAAAAATTGGGGCCTAGGGACATGTCAAGCCCATTATGACATCTAATGGTCCAGCCACTAAGAGGACTTACTAGAGGACAGGACTCATGCTGAGGGTCACAATGCGTGTGTATGCCCTGGTTGCACTCAAGAATGGGCGGAACCTCAGGGTGAATGCTGTTTCTCCTTCACTGAACGTTGGACAAAGTGCCAACCACAAGGGTTCTTGCCATGGGTAAGGAGGAGTTCAGATTTCTGCATCACACTCACCCCTGGTCAGTGATTGGAGATAAGGTCTCGGTTCTGAAGCCTGAAAACTGAGGTACAGAAGAGAGGATACCTAAGGCCATGGCGGGTTTTATGTGCTCAGTGTGTGGTCAGCGTTCTGGGTGTTGGTCAGGAGGTCTGGGCTCAGGTAGTGTTCAACAGTGCATTAGTGACCAGGTTAGACTATATAATTTCGGTAAAGTCGAGTGCAGTGTAGGTTTCTCCTCATTTAAGGTACCTGGGCAGCTCATGAGGCAATAATTTTTTTTCTAGAGGGCAGGCAGAGTGCTGCATTGTGGGTCCGGAATTGCCAAACATGAGGGCTTCGGGGCCAGGAGTGTGAGGACGGAAGTGTGAGAAGACAAGGCAGACTTGGGTTTCAGGGCGAGGGCACGGCAGGTACCCCCTGCAGATCTGAACCAATATCTCATGCATCTGAAGTCAGGGCGAGGATCAGACGTTGGCTCAGGTTGGAGTTTCTGTGCATGACGGCCGCTTCATGAAGGGAGCGGAATCTCGAGGCCATTGAGGTTTTCCCACGTTGGGACTTGTGGGATGCCCCCTTCAAGGATTCCTTCTGCGGGACAATTGAGACCTGTTGGACAGCTCCAGGACAAACCATATGGAATGACTCCAGAGCACCGTTCGCGGATGGATGCCTGGGAAGCCCGACTCCCATTCCAATTGTCTCCTAGCAACAAGACAGTTTAGAGTTGATGGCTCTGCCGGAGCAACCAGGGTGGCTGATTTGAAATGGACTTTTCTGAGGATGGGTCCTAATGTATTTTTGTTTCCATGAGGGCCTTGGAATGGGGCGGTGGCACCGGGAACCTGAAGTACTCTCCTAAGCTTTGGACATGGCTCCCATGCACAGGTTTCCTTGTGGAGACGAGATGAGTTCTGATGGGTGCCTCAGGAAAACCCCTATGCTCGTATTGGAATCAGGCTTTTGAGGACACATGCCCGTAACCCAAAGCAATGGATCTTAATATGGCCTAGGGTCCTGTCTGGTTCAATCTTCTTCTCTAGGGACATCCAACTATGGTATGAGTGGAGGTCGATTATCAGCTGGTGTCAGACAGCCCTGGTTTGTTCCTGGCGAACTACACTATTGGGATGGCCTCAGGGACTTTGGAGGTTTCTCCTAATTTGAACGATTTTGGACCATGGAATGGGCAGAATTCCCATGGATTGGTAGGCACAGTCCTAATGTGTGGCTCTAGGGGCCCAGCCTGGAGGGTGTGTGGCCCAAGACTTTGAGGACAGAAGTCTGAAAACACAAATTCAACTTAGGTTTGGGGACGTAGGTATGGCAGGCCCGATCTAAAAACCATGAGAAAAACTCTTCAGGATATGAAGAAAGTGCGAGTCTGAGGCGCTTGCTCAGGCTTTTGTCTCTGGATTTTGTATCAGCGATGACCGTGGAATGTCGGGGAGGCCTAATGCGCCATGGACGAATCTTCCTCTCTGAGGCTTTGGCCCAATTCCCAATTGCTTTTCGTCAATCTGTGGGTGGGAGGACTTCTTTCAGTTTTGTTACCTCAGGTGTCCCACCAAAAGAGGAATTCCAAGCAAAGCCGTGGGGTAGACTGAAGGGACAACCCGAACTATGGTTAAAAATTGGGGCCTAGGGGCATGGCAGCCCGATATGCTACTCTTCATCCAGCCACTAAGTGGCCTTACTTGAGGACTGGGCTCAGCCTGAGGGTCACAATGTGTGTTTGTGACCAATGTGGCCCGCGAGCATGGGCGGGGCCTCATGGGCCACACTGGTTTCAACTACACTGAACGTTGGACAGCATGCCAACCACAAGGTTTCTTGCCATGGGGAAGGAGTTCTGATTTCTGCATCACCTTCAACCCTGGTCAGTGATAGCAGATAAGGTCTAGATTCTGAAACCTGAAAACCGAGGTTGGGAAGAGATGACGACCTAAGGCCATGGCGGCTCGATGTGCTCAGTGTGCGGCCAGCTGTCTGGGAGGGGCCAGGGGGTACAGGCTCAGGCTGTGTCAGAAAGGACATTAGTGCCCTGGTCAGCCTATGTATTTGGGGTACAGCCAAGGTCGGTGCAGGTTGATCCTCATTTGGGGTTACTGGGTAGCCCCAGAGGACAATGTTTTTCTTCTGGAGGGCAGGAAGAGTGCTGCATTGTAGTTCTGGATTGCCAAACTGGAGGGCTTGTGGGCCAGTAGTCTGACGACAAAAGTCTGAGAACACAAGCTAGGCTTAGGTTTCTGGGTGAGGCCATGGCAGGCACAATCTACAGACCTGAATGGAGATCTCGTGCATCTGAAGACAGGGCGAGGATCAGACGATCGCTCAGGTTGGAGTTTCTGTCCCTGATGGCCCCTTCATGAATGGGGGGGCATCACGAGGCCATGGGGGTTTTCCCACGATGGGAGTTGTGAGAAGCTCCAAAGTGCAGAGAGTCTTCTGCAGAACAATTGAGACCTGTTGTTTGGCTCCAGGCCAATGATTCTGAGCAGGGTTCTAAGGATGGTTGGCTGGGTAGCCCACCTTGCATTCCAATTGTCTCCTAGCAACAAGACAGGTTAGATCTCCTGGATGTGTGGGGAGCAACCGAGGACGCTGAGTTGAAATGGACACCCCTGGTGATGGGTCCTAATGTGCTTTTGTGTCTATGGAGACCTTGGAATGAAGCGGTGGCACTGGGGCCCTAAAGGGTTCTCCTAAACAGAGGCTTTGACACAGCTCCAACGTGCAAGTTTCCCATGTGTAGATGAGATATTTTCTGATGGGTGAGTCAAGAAACAGCTATATGCTGCTTTTGAAATCCAGGCCTCTGAGGAGAGATGCCTGGAATCCAAAGCAATGGATCTGATTAGTGCCTAGGGTCCTGTTCTTTCCTTTTTACCTCTGGTGACATCTGTCTATGGGTTTGAGTGCCGGTAGGTGCTCAGTTGGGCTCAGATTGTCCCTGGATCAGGGACTTTTGAGGTTTATCCTATTAGGAGGGTTGAGGCCATTGGAATGGGCACACACAATTCCCTTGGAGAGGCCAAGTACAGTCCTCAGGTTTGGCTCCAGGGGCCTGAGCCTGTAGGTTGTGTAGGCCAGGGCTGTTTGGACAGTTGTCTGAAAACACAAACTCGGCTTATGTTTCGGGTCATAGGTATGGCAGGACTGATCTACAGACCATGAGGAGAACTCTTCGGGATTTGAAAGAAGGGTGAGTGTGAAGCTCCTGCTCAAATTTTTGTCTCTGGATATCGTGTCACTCATGGTCGTGGAATTTTTGGGTGACTTCATGGTAAATGGACGAGTCTTACTCTCTGGTGGTTTGGCCCCGTCCAAAGAGTTTGGGGTCATTCTGTGGGCTGGAAGAAGTCCGTTTTTTGTTGTTGTTGTTGTTGTTGTTGTTGTTTTCTTTTTTAACCTCAGGTGTCCCACCAAATGAGGGATTCCAGAGCAGAGCCCTGGGGAGGGGCGACTGGACAATCAGAAATCTGGTTAAAAATTTGGGCCTAGGGACATGTCAAGTCCATTATGACATCTAATGGTCCAGCCACAAAGAGGACTTACTAGAGGACAGGACTCATGCTGTGGGTCACAATGCGTGTGTATGCCCTCATCGCACTCTAGAATGGGCGGGGCCTCAGGGTGAATGCTGGTTTCTCCTTCACTGAACGTTGGACAAAGTGCCAACCACAAGGGTTCTTGCCATGGGTAAGGAGGAGTTCAGATTTCTGCATCACACTCACCCCTGGGCAGTGATTGGAGATAAGGTCTCGGTTCTGAAGCCTGAAAACTGAGGTACAGAAGAGAGGATACCTAAGGCCATGGCGGGTTTTATGTGCTCAGTGTGCAGTCAGCTTTCTCGGTGTTGGTCAGGAGATCCGGGCTCAGGTTGTGTTCGACAGTGCATTAGTGACCAGGTTAGACTATATAATTTCGGTAAAGTCGAGTGCTGTGTAGGTTGATCCTCATTTAAGGTACCTGGGCAGCTCATGAGGCACTAATTTTTTTTCTAGAGGGCAGGCAGAGTGCTGCATTGTGGGTCCGGAATTGCCAAACTTGAGGGCTTCAGGGCCAGGAGTGTGAGGACGGAAGTGTGAGAAGACAAGGTAGACTTGGGTTTCAGGGCGAGGGCACGGCAGGTACCCCCTGCAGACTGAACCAATATCACATGCATCTGAAGTCAGGGCGAGGATCAGACGTTGGCTCAGGTTGGAGTTTCTGTGCATGACGGCCGCTTCATGAAGGGAGCGGAATCTCGAGGCCATTGAGGTTTTCCCACGTTGGGAGTTGTGGGATGCCCCCTTCAAGGATTCCTTCTGCGGGACAATTGAGACCTGTTGGACAGCTCCAGGACATCCCATATGGAATGACTCCAGAGCACAGTTCGCGGATGGATCACTGGGAAGCCCCCCTCCCATTCCAATTGTCTCCTAGCAACAAGACAGTTTAGAGTTGATGGCTATGCCAGAGCAACCAGGGTGGCTGAGTTGAAATGGACTTTCCTGAGGATGGGTCCTAATGTGTTTTTGTCTCCATGAGGGCCTTGGAATGGGGCGGTGGCACCGGGACCCTGAAGTACTCTCCTAAGCTTTGGACATGGCTCCCATGCACAGGTTTCCTTGTGGAGACGAGTTGAGTTCTGATGGGTGCCTCAGGTAAACCCCTATGCTCGTATTGGAATCAGGCTTTTGAGGACACATGCCCGTAACCCAAAGCAATGGATCTTAATATGACATGGGTCCTGTCTGGTTCAATATTCTTCTCTAGGGACATCCAACTATGGTATGAGTGGAGGTCGATTATCAGCTGGTGTCAGACAGCCCTTGTTCGTTCCGGGCAACCTACACTATTGGGATGACCTCAGGGACTTTGGAGGTTTCTCCTAATTTGTACGATTTTGGACCATGGAATGGGCAGAATTCCCATGGATTGGTAGGCACAGTCCTAATGTGTGGCTCCAGGGGCCCAGCCTGGAGGGTGTGTGGCCCAAGACTTTGAGGACAGAAGTCTGAAAACACAAACTCAACTTAGGTTTGGGGACGTAGGTATGGCAGGCCCGATCTACAAACCATGAGAAAAACTCTTCAGGATATGAAGAAAGTGCGAGTCTGAGGTGCTTGCTCAGGCTTTTGTCTCTGGATTTTGTATCAGCGATGGCCGTGGAATGTCGGAGAGGCCTCATGCGCCATGGACGAATCTTCCTCTCTGAGGCTTTGGCCCGATTCTCAATTGCTTTTCGTCAATCTGTGGGATGGGAAGACTCCTTTCAGTTTTGTTACCTCAGGTGTCCCACCGAAAGAGGAATTCCAAAGCAAAGCCGTGGGGAAGACTGAAGGGACAACCCGAACTATGCTTAAAAATTGGGGCCTAGGGGCATGGCAAGCCCAATATGCTATCTCTTCATCCAGCCACTGAGTGGCCTTACTTGAGGACTGGGCTCAGCCTGAGGGTCACAATGTGTGTTTGTGACCAATGTGGCCCGCGAGCATGGGCGGGGCCTCATGGGCCACACTGGTTTCAACTACTCTGAACGTTGGACAGCATGCCAACCACAAGGTTTCTTGCCATGGGGAAGGAGTTCTGATTTCTGCATCACCTTCAACCCTGGGCAGTGATAGGAGATAAGGTCTAGGTTCTGAAACCTGAAAACCGAGGTTGGGAAGAGATGACGACCTAAGGCCATGGCGGCTCGATGTGCGCAGTGTGCGGCCAGCTGTCTGGGAGGGGCCAGGGGGTCCAGGCTCAGGCTGTGTCAGAAAGGACATTAGTGCCCTGGTCAGCCTATGTATTTGGGGTACAGCCAAGGTCGGTGCAGGTTGATCCTCATTTGGGGTTACTGGGCAGCCCCAGAGGACAATGTTTTTATTCTGGAGGGCAGGAAGAGTGCTGCATTGCAGTTCTGGATTGCCAAACTGGAGGGCTTGTGGGCCAGTAGTCTGACGACAAAAGTCTGAGAACACAAGCTAGGCTTAGGTTTCTGGGTGAGGCCATGGCAGGCACAATCTACAGACCTGAATTGAGATCTCGTGCATCTGAAGACAGGGCGGGGATCAGACGATCGCTCAGGTTGGAGTTTCTGTCCCTGATGGCCCCTTCATGAATGGGGGGGCATCACGAGGCCATGGGGGTTTTCCCACGATGGGAGTTGTGAGAAGCTCCAAAGTGCAGAGAGTCTTCTGCAGAACAATTGAGACCTGTTGTTTGGCAACAGGCCAATGATTCTGAGCAGGGTTCTAAGGATGGATGGCTGGGTAGCCCACCTCGCATTCCAATTGTCTCCTAGCAACAAGACAGGTTAGATCTCCTGGATCTTTGGGGAGCAACCGAGGACGCTGAGTTGTAATGGACACCCCTGGGGATGGGTCCTAATGTGCTTTTGTGTCTATGGAGACCTTGGAATGAAGCGGTGGCACTGGGGCCCTAAAGGGTTCTCCTAAACATAGGCTTTGACACAGCTCCAACGTGCAAGTTTCCCATGTGTAGATGAGATATTTTCTGATGGGTGAGTCAAGAAACAGCTATATCCTGCTTTTGAAATCCAGGCCTCTGAGGAGAGATGCCTGGAAACCAAAGCAATGGATCTGATTAGTGCCTAGGGTCCTGTTCTTTCGTTTTTACCTCTGGGGACATCTGTCTATGGGTCTGAGTGCAGGTAGGTGCTCAGTTGGGCTCAGATTGTCCCTGGATCAGGGACTTTTGAGGTTTATCCTATTAGGAGGGTTGAGGCCATTGGAATGGGCACACACAATTCCCTTGGAGAGGCCAAGTACAGTCCTCAGGTTTGGCTCCAGGGTCCTGAGCCTGTAGGTTGTGTAGGCCAGGGCTGTTTGGACAGTTGTCTGAAAACACAAACTCGGCTTATGTTTCGGGTCATAGGTATGGCAGGACTGATCTACAGACCATGAGGAGAACCTTTCGGGATTTGAAAGAAGGGTGAGTGTGAGTCTCCTGCTCAAGTTTTTGTCTCTGCATATCGTGTCACTCATGGTCGTGGAATTTCTGGGTGACTTCATGGGAAATGGACGAGTCTTACTCTCTGGTGGTTTGGCCCCGTCCAAAGAGTTTGGGGTCATTCTGTGGGCTGGAAGAAGTCCGTTTTTTGTTGTTGTTTTCTTTTTTAACCTCAGGTGTCCCACCAAATGAGGGATTCCAGAGCAGAGCCCTGGGGAGGGGCGACTGGACAATCAGAAATCTGGTTAAAAATTGGGGCCTAGGGACATGTCAAGCCCATTATGACATCTAATGGTCCAGCCACAAAGAGGACTTACTAGAGGACAGGACTCATGCTGTGGGTCACAATGCGTGTGTATGCCCTCGTCGCACTCAAGAATGTGCGGGGCCTCAGGGTGAATGCTTGTTTCTCCTTCACTGAACGTTGACAAAGTGCCAACCACAAGGGTTCTTGCCATGGGTAAGGAGGAGTTCTGATTTCTGCATCACACTCACCCCTGGGCAGTGATTGGAGATAAGGTCTCGGTTCTGAAGCCTGAAAACTGAGGTACAGAAGAGAGGATACCTAAGGCCATGGCGGGTTTTATGTGCTAGTGTGCAGTCAGCTTTCTCGGTTTGGTCAGGAGATCCGGGCTCAGGTTGTGTTCGACAGTGCATTAGTGACCAGGTTAGACTATATAATTTCGGTAAAGTCGAGTGCTGTGTAGGTTGATCCTCATTTAAGGTGCCTGGGCAGCTCATGAGTCACTAATTTTTTTTCTAGAGGGCAGGCAGAGTGCTGCATTGTGGGTCCGGAATTGCCAAACTTGAGGGCCTCGGGGCCAGGAGTGTGAGGACGGAAGTGTGAGAAGACAAGGTAGACTTGGGTTTCAGGGCGAGGGCACGGCAGGTACCCCCTACAGATCTGAACCAATATCTCATGCATCTGAAGTCAGGGCGAGGATCAGACGTTGGCTCAGGTTGGAGTTTCTGTGCATGACGGCCGCTTCATGAAGGGAGCGGAATCTCGAGGCCATTGAGGTTTTCCCACGTTGGGAGTTGTGGGATGCCCCCTTCAAGGATTCCTTCTGCGGGACAATTGAGACCTGTTGGACAGCTCCAGGACATCCCATATGGAATGACTCCAGAGCACCGTTCGCGGATGGATGCCTGGGAAGCCCGCCTCCCATTCCAATTGTCTCCTAGCAACAAGACAGTTTAGAGTTGATGGCTCTGCCGGAGCAACCAGGGTGGCTGAGTTGAAATGGACTTTCCTGAGGATGGGTCCTAATATGTTTTTGTGTCCATGAGGGCCTTGGAATGGGGCGGTGGCACCGGGACCCTGAAGTACTCTCCTAAGCTTTGGACATGGCTCCCATGCACATGTTTCCTTGTGGAGACGAGATGAGTTCTGATGGGGGCCTCAGGAAAACCCCTATGCTCGTATTGGAATCAGGCTTTTGAGGACACATGCCCGTAACCCAAAGCAATGGATCTTAATATGGCCTAGGGTCCTGTCTGGTTCAATATTCTTCTCTAGGGACATCCAACTATGGTATGAGTGGAGGTCGATTATCAGCTGGTGTCAGACAGCCCTTGTTTGTTCCGGGCGACCTACACTATTGGGATGACCTCAGGGACTTTGGAGGTTTCTCCTAATTTGTACGATTTTGGACCATGGAATGGGCAGAATTCCCATGGATTGGTAGGCACAGTCCTAATGTTTGGCTCTAGGGGCCCAGCCTGGAGGGTGTGTGGCCCAAGACTTTGAGGACAGAAGTCTGAAAACACAAACTCAACTTAGGTTTGGGGACGTAGGTATGGCAGGCCCGATCTACAAACCATGAGAAAGACTCTTCAGGATATGAAGAAAGTGCGAGTCTGAGGCGCTTGCTCAGGTTTTTGTCTCAGGATTTTGTATCAGATGGCCGTGGAATGTCGGGGAGGTCTCATGCGCCATTGACGAATCTTCCTCTCTGAGGCTTTGGCCTGATTCCCAATTGCTTTTCGTCAATCTGTGGGATGGGAGGACTCCTTTCAGTTTTGTTACCTCAGGTGTCCCACCAAAAGAGGAATTCTAAAGCAAAGCCGTGGGGAAGACTAAAGGGACAACCCGAACTATGGTTAAAAATTGGGGCCTAGGGGCATGGCAAGCCCAGTATGCTATCTCTTCATCCAGCCACTGAGCGGCCTTACTTTAGGACTGGGCTCAGCCTGAGGGTCACAATGTGTGTTTGTGACCAATGTGGCCCGCGAGCATGGGCGGGGTCTCATGGGCCACACTGGTTTCAACTACTCTGAACGTTGGACAGCATGCCAACCACAAGGTTTCTTGCCATGGGGAAGGAGTTCTGATTTCTGCATCACCTTCAACCCTGGGCAGTGATAGGAGATAAGGTCTAGGTTCTGAAACCTGAAATCCGAGGTTGGGAAGAGATGACGACCTAAGGCCATGGCGGCTCGATGTGCTCAGTGTGCGGCCAGCTGTCTGGGAGGGGCCAGGGGGTCCAGGCTCAGGCTGTGTCAGAAAGGACATTAGTGCCCTGGTCAGCCTATGTATTTGGGGTACAGCCAAGGTCGGTGCAGGTTGATCCTCATTTGGGGTTACTGGGTAGCCCCAGAGGACAATGTTTTTCTTCTGGAGGGCAGGAAGAGTGCTGCATTGTAGTTCTGGATTGCCAAACTGGAGGGCTTGTGGGCCAGTAGTCTGACGACAAAAGTCTGAGAACACAAGCTAGGCTTAGGTTTCTGGGTGAGGCCATGGCAGGCACAATCTACAGACCTGAATGGAGATCTCGTGCATCTGAAGACAGGGCGAGGATCAGACGATCGCTCAGGTTGGAGTTTCTGTCCCTGATGGCCCCTTCATGAATGGGGGGGCATCACGAGGCCATCGGGGTTTTCCCACGATGGGAGTTGTGAGAAGCTCCAAAGTGCAGAGAGTCTTCTGCAGAACAATTGAGACCTGTTGTTTGGCTCCAGGCCAATGATTCTGAGCAGGGTTCTAAGGATGGATGGCTGGGTAGCCCACCTCGCATTCCAATTGTCTCCTAGCAACAAGACAGGTTAGATCTCCTGGATCTGTGGGGAGCAACCGAGGACGCTGAGTTGAAATGGACACCCCTGGGGATGGGTCCTATTGTGCTTTTGTGTCTATGGAGACCTTGGAATGAAGCGGTGGCACTGGGGCCCCAAAAGGTTCTTTTAAACAGAGGATTTGACACAGCTCCTACGTGCAAGTTTCCCATGTGTATATGAGATGTTTTCTGATGGGTGAGTCAAGAAACAGCTATATGCTGCTTTTGAAATCCAGGCCTCTGAGGAGAGATGCCTGGAAACCAAAGCAATGGATCTGATTAGTGCCTAGGGTCCTGTTCTTTCCTTTTTACCTCTGGGGACATCTGTCTATGGGTCTGAGTGCAGGTAGGTGCTCAGTTGGGCTCAGATTGTCCCTGGATCAGGGACTTTTGAGGTTTATCCTATTAGGAGGGTTGAGGCCATTGGAATGGGCACACACAATTCCCTTGGAGAGGCCAAGTACAGTCCTCAGGTTTGGCTCCAGGGTCCTGAGCCTGTAGGTTGTGTAGGCCAGGGCTGTTTGGACAGTTGTCTGAAAACACAAACTCGGCTTATGTTTCGGGTCATAGGTATGGCAGGACTGATCTACAGACCATGAGGAGAAACTTTCGGCATTTGAAAGAGGGCGAGTGTGAGGCTCCTGCTCAAGTTTTTGTCTCTGTATATCGTGTCACTAATGGTCGTGCAATTTCTGGGTGACTTCATGGGAAATGGACGAGTCTTACTCTCTGGTGGTTTGGCCCCGTCCAAAGAGTTTGGGGTCATTCTGTGGGCTGGAAGAAGTCCGTTTTTTGTTGTTGTTGTTGTTGTTGTTTTCTTTTTTAACCTCAGGTGTCCCACCAAATGAGGGATTCCAGAGCAGAGCCCTGGGGAGGGGCGACTGGACAATCAGAAATCTGGTTAAAAATTGGGGCCTAGGGACATGTCAAGCCCATTATGACATCTAATGGTCCAGCCACAAAGAGGACTTACTAGAGGACAGGACTCATGCTGAGGGTCACAATGCGTGTGTATGCCCTCGTCGCACTCAAGAATGGGCGTGGCCTCAGGGTGAATTCTGGTTTCTCCTTCACTGAACGTTGGACAAAGTGCCAACCACAAGGGTTCTTGCCATGGGTAAGGAGGAGTTCTGATTTCTGCATCACACTCACCCCTGGGCAGTGATTGGAGATAAGGTCTCGGTTCTGAAGCCTGAAAACTGAGGTACAGAAGAGAGGATACCTAAGGCCATGGCGGGTTTTATGTGCTCAGTGTGCAGTCAGCTTTCTCGGTGTTGGTCAGGAGATCCGGGCTCAGGTTGTGTTCGACAGTGCATTAGTGCCCAGGTTAGACTATATTATTTCGGTAAAGTCGAGTGCTGTGTAGGTTGATCCTCATTTAAGGTGCCTGGGCAGATCATGAGGCACTAATTTTTTTTCTAGAGGGCAGGCAGAGTGCTGCATTGTGGGTCCGGAATTGCCAAACTTGAGGGCTTCGGGGCCAGGAGTGTGAGGACGGAAGTGTGAGAAGACAAGGTAGACTTGGGTTTCAGGGCGAGGGCACGGCAGGTACCCCCTGCAGATCTGAACCAATATCTCATGCATCTGAAGTAAGGGCGAGGATCAGACGTTGGCTCAGGTTGGAGTTTCTGTGCATGACGGCCGCTTCATGAAGGGAGCGGAATCTCGAGGCCATTGGGGTTTTCCCACGTTGGGAGTTGTGGGATGCCCCCTTCAAGGATTCCTTATGCGGGACAATTGAGACCTGTTGGACAGCTCCAGGACATCCCATATGGAATGACTCCAGAGCACCGTTCGCGGATGGATGCCTGGGAAGCCCGCCTCCCATTCCAATTGTCTCCTAGCAACAAGACAGTTTAGAGTTGATGGCTCTGCCGGAGCAACCAGGGTGGCTGAGTTGAAATGGACTTTCCTGAGGATGGGTCCTAATGTGTTTTTGTGTCCATGAGGGCCTTGCAATGGGGCGGTGGCACCGGGACCCTGAAGTACTCTCCTAAGCTTTGGACATGGCTCCCATGCACAGGTTTCCTTGTGGAGACGAGATGAGTTCTGATGGGTGCCTCAGGAAAACCCCTATGCTCGTATTGGAATCAGGCTTTTGAGGACACATGCCCGTAACCCAAAGCAATGGATCTTAATATGGCCTAGGGTCCTGTCTGGTTCAATCTTCTTCTCTTGGGACATCCAACTATGGTATGAGTGGAGGTCGATTATCAGCTGGTGTCAGACAGCCCTTGTTTGTTCCGGGCGACCTACACTATTGGGATGACCTCAGGGACTTTGGAGGTTTCTCCTAATTTGTACGATTTTGGACCATGGAATGGGCAGAATTCCCATGGATTGGTAGGCACAGTCCTAATGTGTGGCTCCAGGGGCCCAGCCTGGAGGGTGTGTGGCCCAAGACTTTGAGGACAGAAGTCTGAAAACACAAACTCAACTTAGGTTTGGGGACGTAGGTATGGCAGGCCCGATCTACAAACCATGAGAAAAACTCTTCAGGATATGAAGAAAGTGCGAGTCTGAGGCGCTTGCTCAGGCTTTTGTCTCTGGATTTTGTATCAGCGATGGCCGTGGAATGTCGGGGAGGCCTCATGCGCCATGGACGAATCTTCCTCTCTGAGGCTTTGGCCCGATTCCCAATTGCTTTTCGTCAATCTGTGGGATGGGAGGACTCCTTTCAGTTTTGTTACCTCAGGTGTCCCACCAAAAGTGGAATTCCAAAGCAAAGCCGTGGGGAAGACTGAAGGGACAACCCGAACTATGGTTAAAAATTGGGGCCTAGGGGCATGGCAAGCCCAGTATGCTATCTATTCATCCAGCCACTGAGTGGCCTTACTTGAGGACTGGTCTCAGCCTGAGGGTCACAATGTGTGTTTGTGACCAATGTGGCCCGCGAGCATGGGCGGGGCCTCATGGGCCACACTGGTTTCAAATACTCTGAATGTTGGACAGCATGCCAACCACAAGGTTTCTTGCCATGGGGAAGGAGTACTGATTTCTGCATCACCTTCAACCCTGTGCAGTGATAGGAGATAAGGTCTAGGTTCTGAAATCTGAAAACCGAGGTTGGGAAGAGATGACCACCTAAGGACATGGCGTCTCGATGTGCTCAGTTTGCGGCCAGCTGTCTGGGAGGGGCCAGGGGGTCCAGGCTCAGGCTGTGTCAGAAAGGACATTAGTGCCCTGGTCAGCCTATGTATTTGGGGTACAGCCAAGGTCGGTGCAGGTTTATCCTCATTTGGGGTTAATGGGTAGCCCCAGAGGACAATGTTTTTCTTCTGGAGGGCAGGAAGAGTGCTGCATTGTAGTTCTGGATTGCCAAACTGGAGGGCTTGTGGGCCAGTAGTCTGACGACAAAAGTCTGAGAACACAAGCTAGGCTTAGGTTTCTGGGTGAGGCCATGGCAGGCACAATCTACAGACCTGAATGGAGATCTCGTGCATCTGAAGACAGGGCGAGGATCAGACGATCGCTCAGGTTGGAGTTTCTGTCCCTGATGGCCCCTTCATGAATGGGGGGGCATCACGAGGCCATGGGGGTTTTCCCACGATGGGAGTTGTGAGAAGCTCCAAAGTGCAGAGAGTCTTCTGCAGAACAATTGAGACCTGTTGTTTGGCTCCAGGCCAATGATTCTGAGCAGGGTTCTAAGGATGGATGGCTGGGTAGCCCACCTCGCATTCCAATTGTCTCCTAGCAACAAGACAGTTTAGATCTCCTGGATCTGTGGGGAGCAACCGAGGACGCTGAGTTGAAATGGACACCCCTGGGGATGGGTCCTAATGTGCTTTTGTGTCTATGGAGACCTTGGAATGAAGCGGTGGCACTGGGGCCCTAAAGGGTTCTCCTAAACAGAGGCTTTGACACAGCTCCAACGTGCAAGTTTCCCATGTGTAGATGAGATATTTTCTGATGGGTGAGTCAAGAAACAGCTATATGCTGCTTTTGAAATCCAGGCCTCTGAGGAGAGATGCCTGGAAACCAAAGCAATGGATCTGATTAGTGCCTAGGGTCCTGTTCTTTCCTTTTTACCTCTGGGGACATCTGTCTATGGGTCTGAGTGCAGGTAGGTGCTCAGTTGGGCTCAGATTGTCCCTGGATCAGGGACTTTTGAGGTTTATCCTATTAGGAGGGTTGATGCCATTGGAATGGGCACACACAATTCCCTTGGAGAGGCCAAGTACAGTCCTCAGGTTTGGCTCCAGGGTCCTGAGCCTGTAGGTTGTGTAGGCCAGGGCTGTTTGGACAGTTGTCTGAAAACACAAACTCGGCTTATGTTTCGGGTCATAGGTATGGCAGGACTGATCTACAGACCATGAGGAGAACTCTTCGGGATTTGAAAGAAGGGCGAGTGTGAGGCTCCTGCTCAAGTTTTTGTCTCTGTATATCGTGTCACTCATGGTCGTGGAATTTCTGGGTGACTTCATGGGAAATGGACGAGTCTTACTCTCTGGTGGTTTGGCCCCGTCCAAAGAGTTTGGGGTCATTCTGTGGGCTGGAAGAAGTCCGTTTGTTGTTGTTGTTGTTGTTGTTGTTGTTGTTTTCTTTTTTAACCTCAGGTGTCCCACCAAATGAGGGATTCCAGAGCAGAGCCCTGGGGAGGGGCTACTGGACAATCAGAAATCTGGTTAAAAATTGGGGCCTAGGGACATGTCAAGCCCATTATGACATCTAATGGTCCAGCCACAAAGAGGACTTACTAGAGGACAGGACTCATGCTGAGGGTCACAATGCGTGTGTATGCCCTCGTCGCACTCAAGAATGGGCGGGGCCTCAGGGTGAATGCTGGTTTCTCCTTCACTGAACGTTGGACAACGTGCCAACCACAAGGGTTCTTGCCATGGGTAAGGAGGAGTTCTGATTTCTGCATCACACTCACCCCTGGGCAGTGATTGGAGATAAGGTCTCGGTTCTGAAGCCTAAAAACTGAGGTACAGAAGAGAGGATACCTAAGGCCATGGCGGGTTTTATGTGCTCAGTGTGCAGTCAGCTTTCTCGGTGTTGGTCAGGAGATCCGGGCTCAGGTTGTGTTCGACAGCGCATTAGTGCCCAGGTTAGACTATATAATTTCGGTAAAGTCGAGTGCTGTGTAGGTTGATCCTCATTTAAGGTGCCTGGGCAGCTCATGAGGCAATAATTTTTTTTCTAGAGGGCAGGCAGAGTGCTGCATTGTGGGTCCGGAATTGCCAAACTTGAGGGCTTCGGGGCCAGGAGTGTGAGGACGGAAGTGTGAGAAGACAAGGCAGACTTGGGTTTCAGGGCGAGGGCACGGCAGGTACCCCCTGCAGATCTGAACCAATATCTCATGCATCTGAAGTCAGGGCGAGGATCAGACGTTGGCTCAGGTTGGAGTTTCTGTGCATGACGGCCGCTTCATGAAGGGAGCGGAATCTCGAGGCCATTGGGGTTTTCCCACGTTGGGAGTTGTGGGATGCCCCCTTCAAGGATTCCTTCTGCGGGACAATTGAGACCTGTTGGACAGCTCCAGGACATCCCATATGGAATGACTCCAGAGCACCGTTCGCGGATGGATCCCTGGAAGCCCGCCTCCCATTCCAATTGTCTCCTAGCAACAAGACAGTTTAGAGTTGATGGCTCTGCCGGAGCAACCAGGGTGGCTGAGTTGAAATGGACTTTCCTGAGGATGGGTCCTAATGTGTTTTTGTGTCCATGAGGGCCTTGGAATGGGGCGGTGGCACCGGGACCCTGAAGTACTCTCCTAAGCTTTGGACATGGCTCCCATGCACAGGTTTCCTTGTGGAGACGAGATGAGTTCTGATGGGTGCCTCAGGAAAACCCCTATGCTCGTATTGGAATCAGGCTTTTGAGGACACATGCCCGTAACCCAAAGCAATGGATCTTAATATGGCCTAGGGTCCTGTCTGGTTCAATCTTCTTCTCTTGGGACATCCAACTATGGTATGAGTGGAGGTCGATTATCAGCTGGTGTCAGACAGCCCTTGTTTGTTCCGGGCGACCTACACTATTGGGATGACCTCAGGGACTTTGGAGGTTTCTCCTAATTTGTACGATTTTGGACCATGGAATGGGCAGAATTCCCATGGATTGGTAGGCACAGTCCTAATGTGTGGCTCCAGGGGCCCAGCCTGGAGGGTGTGTGGCCCAAGACTTTGAGGACAGAAGTCTGAAAACACAAACTCAACTTAGGTTTGGGGACGTAGGTATGGCAGGCCCGATCTACAAACCATGAGAAAAACTCTTCAGGATATGAAGAAAGTGCGAGTCTGAGGCGCTTGCTCAGGCTTTTGTCTCTGGATTTTGTATCAGCGATGGCCGTGGAATGTCGGGGAGGCCTCATGCGCCATGGACGAATCTTCCTCTCTGAGGCTTTGGCCCGATTCCCAATTGCTTTTCGTCAATCTGTGGGATGGGAGGACTCCTTTCAGTTTTGTTACCTCAGGTGTCCCACCAAAAGAGGAATTCCAAAGCAAAGCCGTGGGGAAGACTGAAGGGACAACCCGAACTATGGTTAAAAATTGGGGCCTAGGGGCATGGCAAGCCCAGTAGGCTATCTCTTCATCCAGCCACTGAGTGGCCTTACTTGAGGACTGGGCTCAGCCTGAGGGTCACAGTGTGTGTTTGTGACCAATGTGGCCCGCGAGCATGGGCGGGGCCTCATGGGCCACACTGGTTTCAACTACTCTGAACGTTGGACAGCATGCCAACCACAAGGTTTCTTGCCATGGGGAAGGAGTTCTGATTTCTGCATCACCTTCAACCCTGGGCAGTGATAGGAGATAAGGTCTAGGTTCTGAAACCTGAAAACCGAGGTTGGGAAGAGATGACGACCTAAGGCCATGGCGGCTCGATGTGCTCAGTGTGCGGCCAGCTGTCTGGGAGGGTCCAGGGGGTCCAGGCTCAGGCTGTGTCAGAAAGGACATTAGTGCCCTGGTCAGCCTATGTTTTTGGGGTACAGCCAACGTCGGTGCAGGTTGATCCTCATTTGGGGTTACTGGGTAGCCCCAGAGGACAATGTTTTTCTTCTGGAGGGCAGGAAGAGTGCTGCATTGTAGTTCTGGATTGCCAAACTGGAGGGCTTGTGGGCCAGTAGTCTGACGACAAAAGTCTGAGAACACAAGCTAGGCTTAGGTTTCTGGGTGAGGCCATGGCAGGCACAATCTACAGACCTGAATGGAGATCTCGTGCATCTGAAGACAGGGCGAGGATCAGACGATCGCTCAGGTTGGAGTTTCTGTCCCTGATGGCCCCTTCATGAATGGGGGGGCATCACGAGGCCATGGGGGTTTTCCCACGATGGGAGTTGTGAGAAGCTCCAAAGTGCAGAGAGTCTTCTGCAGAACAATTGAGACCTGTTGTTTGGCTCCAGGCCAATGATTCTGAGCAGGGTTCTAAGGATGGATGGCTGGGTAGCCCACCTCGCATTCCAATTGTCTCCTAGCAACAAGACAGGTTAGATCTCCTGGATCTGTGGGGAGCAACCGAGGACGCTGAGTTGAAATGGACACCCCTGGGGATGGGTCCTAATGTGCTTTTGTGTCTATGGAGACCTTGGAATGAAGCGGTGGCACTGGGGCCCTAAAGGGTTCTCCTAAACAGAGGCTTTGACACAGCTCCAACGTGCAAGTTTCCCATGTGTAGATGAGATATTTTCTGATGGGTGAGTCAAGAAACAGCTATATGCTGCTTTTGAAATCCAGGCCTCTGAGGAGAGATGCCTGGAAACCAAAGCAATGGATCTGATTAGAGCCTAGGGTCCTGTTCTTTCCTTTTTACCTCTGGTGACATCTGTCTATGGGTCTGAGTGCAGGTAGGTGCTCAGTTGGGCTCAGATTGTCCCTGGATCAGGGACTTTTGAGGTTTATCCTATTAGGAGGGTTGAGGCCATTGGAATGGGCACACACAATTCCCTTGGAGAGGCCAAGTACAGTCCTCAGGTTTGGCTCCAGGGTCCTGAGCCTGTAGGTTGTGTAGGCCAGGGCTGTTTGGACAGTTGTCTGAAAACACAAACTCGGCTTATGTTTCGGGTCATAGGTATGGCAGGACTGATCTACAGACCATGAGGAGAACTCTTCGGGATTTGAAAGAAGGTCGAGTGTGAGGCTCCTGCTCAAGTTTTTGTCTCTGTATATCGTGTCACTCATGGTCGTGGAATTTCTGGGTGACTTCATGGGAAATGGACGAGTCTTACTCTCTGGTGGTTTGGCCCCGTCCAAAGAGTTTGGGGTCATTCTGTGGGCTGGAAGAAGTCCGTTTATTGTTGTTGTTGTTGTTGTTGTTGTTGTTGTTTTCTTTTTTAACCTCAGGTGTCCCACCAAATGAGGGATTCCAGAGCAGAGCCCTGGGGAGGGGCTACTGGACAATCAGAAATCTGGTTAAATTTGGGGCCTAGGGACATGTCAAGCCCATTATGACATCTAATGGTCCAGCCACAAAGAGGACTTACTAGAGGACAGGACTCATGCTGAGGGTCACAATGCGTGTGTATGCCCTCGTCGCACTCAAGAATGGGCGGGGCCTCAGGGTGAATGCTGGTTTCTCCTACACTGAACGTTGGACAACGTGCCAACCACAAGGGTTCTTGCCATGGGTAAGGAGGAGTTCTGATTTCTGCATCACACTCACCCCTGGGCAGTGATTGGAGATAAGGTCTCGGTTCTGAAGCCTGAAAACTGAGGTACAGAAGAGAGGATACCTAAGGCCATGGCGGGTTTTATGTGCTCAGTGTGCAGTCAGCTTTCTCGGTGTTGGTCAGGAGATCCGGGCTCAGGTTGTGTTCGACAGTGTATTAGTGCCCAGGATAGACTATATAATTTCGGTAAAGTCGAGTGCTGTGTAGGTTGATCCTCATTTAAGGTGCCTGGGCAGCTCATGAGGCACTAATTTTTTTTCTAGAGGGCAGGCAGAGTGCTGCATTGTGGGTCCGGAATTGCCAAACTTGAGGGCTTCGGGGCCAGGAGTGTGAGGACGGAAGTGTGAGAAGACAAGACAGAATTGAGTTTCAGGGCGAGGGCACGGCAGGTACCCCCTGCAGATCTGAAACAATATCTCATGCATCTGAAGTCAGGGCGAGGATCAGACGTTGGCTCAGGTTGGAGTTTCTGTGCATGACGGCCGCTTCATGAAGGGAGCGGAATCTCGAGGCCATTGGGGTTTTCCCACGTTGGGAGTTGTGGGATGCCCCCTTCAAGGATTCCTTCTGCGGGACAATTGAGACCTGTTGGACAGCTCCAGGACATCCCATATGGAATGACTCCAGAGCACCGTTCGCGGATGGATGCCTGGGAAGCCCGCCTCCCATTCCAATTGTCTCCTAGCAACAAGACAGTTTAGAGTTGATGGCTCTGCCGGAGCAACCAGGGTGGCTGAGTTGAAATGGACTTTCCTGAGGATGGGTCCTAATGTGTTTTTGTGTCCATGAGGGCCTTGCAATGGGGCGGTGGCACCGGGACCCTGAAGTACTCTCCTAAGCTTTGGACATGGCTCCCATGCACAGGTTTCCTTGTGGAGACGAGATGAGTTCTGATGGGTGCCTCAGGAAAAGCCCTATGCTCGTATTGGAATCAGGCTTTTGAGGACACATGCCCGTAACCCAAAGCAATGGATCTTAATATGGCCTAGGGTCCTGTCTGGTTCAATCTTCTTCTCTTGGGACATCCAACTATGGTATGAGTGGAGGTCGATTATCAGCTGGTGTCAGACAGCCCTTGTTTGTTCCGGGCGACCTACACTATTGGGATGACCTCAGGGACTTTGGAGGTTTCTCCTAATTTGTACGATTTTGGACCATGGAATGGGCAGAATTCCCATGGATTGGTAGGCACAGTCCTAATGTGTGGCTCCAGGGGCCCAGCCTGGAGGGTGTGTGGCCCAAGAATTTGAGGACAGAAGTCTGAAAACACAAACTCAACTTAGGTTTGGGGACGTAGGTATGGCAGGCCCGATCTACAAACCATGAGAAAAACTCTTCAGGATATGAAGAAAGTGCGAGTCTGAGGCGCTTGCTCAGGCTTTTGTCTCAGGATTTTGTATCAGCGATGGCCGTGGAATGTCGGGGAGGCCTCATGCGCCATGGACGAATCTTCCTCTCTGAGGCTTTGGCCCGATTCCCAATTGCTTTTCGTCAATCTGTGGGATGGGAGGACTCCTTTCAGTTTTGTTACCTCAGGTGTCCCACCAAAAGAGGAATTCCAAAGCAAAGCCGTGGGGAAGACTGAAGGGACAACCCGAACTATGGTTAAAAATTGGGGCCTAGGGGCATGGCAAGCCCAGTATGCTATCTCTTCATCCAGCCACTGAGTGGCCTTACTTGAGGACTGGGCTCAGCCTGAGGGTCACAATGTGTGTTTGTGACCAATGTGGCCCGCGAGCATGGGCGGGGCCTCATGGGCCACACTGGTTTCAACTACTCTGAACGTTGGACAGCATGCCAACCACAAGGTTTCTTGCCATGGGGAAGGAGTTCTGATTTCTGCATCACCTTCAACCCTGGGCAGTGATAGGAGATAAGGTCTAGGTTCTGAAACCTGAAAACCGAGGTTGGGAAGAGATGACGACCTAAGGCCATGGCGGCTCGATGTGCTCAGTGTGCGGCCAGCTGTCTGGGAGGGTCCAGGGGGTCCAGGCTCAGGCTGTGTCAGAAAGGACATTAGTGCCCTGGTCAGCCTATGTTTTTGGGGTACAGCCAAGGTCGGTGCAGGTTGATCCTCATTTGGGGTTACTGGGTAGCCCCAGAGGACAATGTTTTTCTTCTGGAGGGCAGGAAGAGTGCTGCATTGTAGTTCTGGATTGCCAAACTGGAGGGCTTGTGGGCCAGTAGTCTGACGACAAAAGTCTGAGAACACAAGCTAGGCTTAGGTTTCTGGGTGAGGCCATGGCAGGCACAATCTACAGACCTGAATGGAGATCTCGTGCATCTGAAGACAGGGCGAGGATCAGACGATCGCTCAGGTTGGAGTTTCTGTCCCTGATGGCCCCTTCATGAATGGGGGGGCATCACGAGGCCATGGGGGTTTTCCCACGATGGGAGTTGTGAGAAGCTCCAAAGTGCAGAGAGTCTTCTGCAGAACAATTGAGACCTGTTGTTTGGCTCCAGGCCAATGATTCTGAGCAGGGTTCTAAGGATGGATGGCTGGGTAGCCCACCTCGCTTTCCAATTGTCTCCTAGCAACAAGACAGGTTAGATCTCCTGGATCTGTGGGGAGCAACCGAGGACGCTGAGTTGAAATGGACACCCCTGGGGATGGGTCCTAATGTGCTTTTGTGTCTATGGAGACCTTGGAATGAAGCGGTGGCACTGGGGCCCTAAAGGGTTCTCCTAAACAGAGGCTTTGACACAGCTCCAACGTGCAAGTTTCCCATGTGTAGATGAGATATTTTCTGATGGGTGAGTCAAGAAACAGCTATATGCTGCTTTTGAAATCCAGGCCTCTGAGGAGAGATGCCTGGAAACCAAAGCAATGGATCTGATTAGTGCCTAGGGTCCTGTTCTTTCCTTTTTACCTCTGGGGACATCTGTCTATGGGTCTGAGTGCAGGTAGGTGCTCAGTTGGGCTCAGATTGTCCCTGGATCAGGGACTTTTGAGGTTTATCCTATTAGGAGGGTTGATGCCATTGGAATGGGCACACACAATTCCCTTGGAGAGGCCAAGTACAGTCCTCAGGTTTGGCTCCAGGGTCCTGAGCCTGTAGGTTGTGTAGGCCAGGGCTGTTTGGACAGTTGTCTGAAAACACAAACTCGGCTTATGTTTCGGGTCATAGGTATGGCAGGACTGATCTACAGACCATGAGGAGAACTCTTCGGGATTTGAAAGAAGGGCGAGTGTGAGGCTCCTGCTCAAGTTTTTGTCTCTGTATATCGTGTCACTCATGGTCGTGGAATTTCTGGGTGACTTCATGGGAAATGGACGAGTCTTACTCTCTGGTGGTTTGGCCCCGTCCAAAGAGTTTGGGGTCATTCTGTGGGCTGGAAGAAGTCCGTTTGTTGTTGTTGTTGTTGTTGTTGTTGTTGTTGTTGTTTTCTTTTTTAACCTCAGGTGTCCCACCAAATGAGGGATTCCAGAGCAGAGCCCTGGGGAGGGGCTACTGGACAATCAGAAATCTGGTTAAAAATTGGGGCCTAGGGACATGTCAAGCCCATTATGACATCTAATGGTCCAGCCACAAAGAGGACTTACTAGAGGACAGGACTCATGCTGAGGGTCACAATGCGTGTGTATGCCCTCGTCGCACTCAAGAATGGGCGGGGACTCAGGGTGAATGCTGGTTTCTCCTACACTGAACGTTGGACAACGTGCCAACCACAAGGGTTCTTGCCATGGGTAAGGAGGAGTTCTGATTTCTGCATCACACTCACCCCTGGGCAGTGATTGGAGATAAGGTCTCGGTTCTGAAGCCTGAAAACTGAGGTACAGAAGAGAGGATACCTAAGGCCATGGCGGGTTTTATGTGCTCAGTGTGCAGTCAGCTTTCTCGGTGTTGGTCAGGAGATCCGGGCTCAGGTTGTGTTCGACAGTGCATTAGTGCCCAGGTTAGACTATATTATTTCGGTAAAGTCAAGTGCTGTGTAGGTTGATCCTCATTTAAGGTGCCTGGGCAGCTCATGAGGCACTAATTTTTTTTCTAGAGGGCAGGCAGAGTGCTGCATTGTGGGTCCGGAATTGCCAAACTTGAGGGCTTCGGGGCCAGGAGTGTGAGGACGGAAGTGTGAGAAGACAAGGTAGACTTGGGTTTCAGGGCGAGGGCACGGCAGGTACCCCCTGCAGATCTGAACCAATATCTCATGCATCTGAAGTCAGGGCGAGGATCAGACGTTGGCTCAGGTTGGAGTTTCTGTGCATGACGGCCGCTTCATGAAGGGAGCGGAATCTCGAGGCCATTGGGGTTTTCCCACGTTGGGAGTTGTGGGATGCCCCCTTCAAGGATTCCTTCTGCGGGACAATTGAGACCTGTTGGACAGCTCCAGGACATCCCATATGGAATGACTCCAGAGCACCGTTCGCCAATGAATGCCTGGGAAGCCCGCCTCCCATTCCAATTGTCTCCTAGCAACAAGACAGTTTAGAGTTGATGGCTCTGCCGGAGCAACCAGGGTGGCTGAGTTGAAATGGACTTTCCTGAGGATGGGTCCTAATGTGTTTTTGTGTCCATGAGGGCCTTGCAATGGGGCGGTGGCACCGGGACCCTGAAGTACTCTCCTAAGCTTTGGACATGGCTCCCATGCACAGGTTTCCTTGTGGAGACGAGATGAGTTCTGATGGGTGCCTCAGGAAAACCCCTATGCTCGTATTGGAATCAGGCTTTTGAGGACACATGCCCGTAACCCAAAGCAATGGATCTTAATATGGCCTAGGGTCCTGTCTGGTTCAATCTTCTTCTCTTGGGACATCCAACTATGGTATGAGTGGAGGTCGATTATCAGCTGGTGTCAGACAGCCCTTGTTTGTTCCGGGCGACCTACACTATTGGGATGACCTCAGGGACTTTGGAGGTTTCTCCTAATTTGTACGATTTTGGACCATGGAATGGGCAGAATTCCCATGGATTGGTAGGCACAGTCCTAATGTGTGGCTCCAGGGGCCCAGCCTGGAGGGTGTGTGGCCCAAGACTTTGAGGACAGAAGTCTGAAAACACAAACTCAACTTAGGTTTGGGGACGTAGGTATGGCAGGCCCGATCTACAAACCATGAGAAAAACTCTTCAGGATATGAAGAAAGTGCGAGTCTGAGGCGCTTGCTCAGGCTTTTGTCTCAGGATTTTGTATCAGCGATGGCCGTGGAATGTCGGGGAGGCCTCATGCGCCATGGACGAATCTTCCTCTCTGAGGCTTTGGCCCGATTCCCAATTGCTTTTCGTCAATCTGTGGGATGGGAGGACTCCTTTCAGTTTTGTTACCTCAGGTGTCCCACCAAAAGAGGAATTCCAAAGCAAAGCCGTGGGGAAGACTGAAGGGACAACCCGAACTATGGTTAAAAATTGGGGCCTAGGGGCATGGCAAGCCCAGTATGCTATCTATTCATCCAGCCACTGAGTGGCCTTACTTGAGGACTGGGCTCAGCCTGAGGGTCACAATGTGTGTTTGTGACCAATGTGGCCCGCGAGCATGGGCGGGGCCTCATGGGCCACACTGGTTTCAAATACTCTGAACGTTGGACAGCATGCCAACCACAAGGTTTCTTGCCATGGGGAAGGAGTTCTGATTTCTGCATCACCTTCAACCCTGGGCAGTGATAGGAGATAAGGTCTAGGTTCTGAAACCTGAAAACCGAGGTTGGGAAGAGATGACGACCTAAGGACATGGCGGCTCGATGTACTCAGTTTGCGGCCAGCTGTCTGGGAGGGGCCAGGGGGTCCAGGCTCAGGCTGTGTCAGAAAGGACATTAGTGCCCTGGTCAGCCTATGTATTTGGGGTACAGCCAAGGTCGGTGCAGGTTGATCCTCATTTGGGGTTACTGGGTAGCCCCAGAGGACAATGTTTTTCTTCTGGAGGGCAGGAAGAGTGCTGCATTGTAGTTCTGGATTGCCAAACTGGAGGGCTTGTGGGCCAGTAGTCTGACGACAAAAGTCTGAGAACACAAGCTAGGCTTAGGTTTCTGGGTGAGGCCATGGCAGGCACAATCTACAGACCTGAATGGAGATCTCGTGCATCTGAAGACAGGGCGAGGATCAGACGATCGCTCAGGTTGGAGTTTCTGTCCCTGATGGCCCCTTCATGAATGGGGGGGCATCACGAGGCCATGGGGGTTTTCCCACGATGGGAGTTGTGAGAAGCTCCAAAGTGCAGAGAGTCTTCTGCAGAACAATTGAGACCTGTTGTTTGGCTCCAGGCCAATGATTCTGAGCAGGGTTCTAAGGATGGATGGCTGGGTAGCCCACCTCGCATTCCAATTGTCTCCTAGCAACAAGACAGGTTAGATCTCCTGGATCTGTGGGGAGCAACCGAGGACGCTGAGTTGAAATGGACACCCCTGGGGATGGGTCCTAATGTGCTTTTGTGTCTATGGAGACCTTGGAATGAAGCGGTGGCACTGGGGCCCTAAAGGGTTCTCCTAAACAGAGGCTTTGACACAGCTCCAACGTGCAAGTTTCCCATGTGTAGATGAGATATTTTCTGATGGGTGAGTCAAGAAACAGCTATATGCTGCTTTTGAAATCCAGGCCTCTGAGGAGAGATGCCTGGAAACCAAAGCAATGGATCTGATTAGAGCCTAGGGTCCTGTTCTTTCCTTTTTACCTCTGGTGACATCTGTCTATGGGTCTGAGTGCAGGTAGGTGCTCAGTTGGGCTCAGATTGTCCCTGGATCAGGAACTTTTGAGGTTTATCCTATTAGGAGGGTTGAGGCCATTGGAATGGGCACACACAATTCCCTTGGAGAGGCCAAGTACAGTCCTCAGGTTTGGCTCCAGGGTCCTGAGCCTGTAGGTTGTGTAGGCCAGGGCTGTTTGGACAGTTGTCTGAAAACACAAACTCGGCTTATGTTTCGGGTCATAGGTATGGCAGGACTGATCTACAGACCATGAGGAGAAACTTTCGGCATTTGAAAGAGGGCGAGTGTGAGGCTCCTGCTCAAGTTTTTGTCTCTGTATATCGTGTCACTAATGGTCGTGCAATTTCTGGGTGACTTCATGGGAAATGGACGAGTCTTACTCTCTGGTGGTTTGGCCCCGTCCAAAGAGTTTGGGGTCATTCTGTGGGCTGGAAGAAGTCCGTTTTTTGTTGTTGTTGTTGTTGTTGTTTTCTTTTTTAACCTCAGGTGTCCCACCAAATGAGGGATTCCAGAGCAGAGCCCTGGGGAGGGGCGACTGGACAATCAGAAATCTGGTTAAAAATTGGGGCCTAGGGACATGTCAAGCCCATTATGACATCTAATGGTCCAGCCACAAAGAGGACTTACTAGAGGACAGGACTCATGCTGAGGGTCACAATGCGTGTGTATGCCCTCGTCGCACTCAAGAATGGGCGGGGCCTCAGGGTGAATGCTGGTTTCTCCTTCACTGAACGTTGGACAAAGTGCCAACCACAAGGGTTCTTGCCATGGGTAAGGAGGAGTTCTGATTTCTGCATCACACTCACCCCTGGGCAGTGATTGGAGATAAGGTCTCGGTTCTGAAGCCTGAAAACTGAGGTACAGAAGAGAGGATACCTAAGGCCATGGCGGGTTTTATGTGCTCAGTGTGCAGTCAGCTTTCTCGGTGTTGGTCAGGAGATCCGGGCTCAGGTTGTGTTCGACAGTGCATTAGTGCCCAGGTTAGACTATATTATTTCGGTAAAGTCGAGTGCTGTGTAAGTTGATCCTCATTTAAGGTTCCTGGGCAGCTCATGAGGCACTAATTTTTTTTCTAGAGGGCAGGCAGAGTGCTGCATTGTGGGTCCGGAATTGCCAAACTTGAGGGCTTCGGGGCCAGGAGTGTGAGGACGGAAGTGTGAGAAGACAAGGTAGACTTGGGATTCAGGGCGAGGGCACGGCAGGTACACCCTGCAGATCTGAACCAATATCTCATGCATCTGAAGTCAGGGCGAGGATCAGACGTTGGCTCAGGTTGGAGTTTCTGTGCATGACGGCCGCTTCATGAAGGGAGCGGAATCTCGAGGCCATTGAGGTTTTCCCACGTTGGGAGTTGTGGGATGCCCCCTTCAAGGATTCCTTCTGCGGGACAATTGAGACCTGTTGGACAGCTCCAGGACATCCCATATGGAATGACTCCAGAGCACCGTTCGCGGATGGATGCCTGGGAAGCCCGCCTCCCATTCCAATTGTCTCCTAGCAACAAGACAGTTTAGAGTTGATGGCTCTGCCGGAGCAACCAGGGTGGCTGAGTTGAAATGGACTTTCCTGAGGATGGTTCCTAATGTGTTTTTGTGTCCATGAGGGCCTTGGAATGGGGCGGTGGCACCGGGACCCTGAAGTACTCTCCTAAGCTTTGGACATGGCTCCCATGCACAGGTTTCCTTGTGGAGACGAGATGAGTTCTGATGGGTGCCTCAGGAAAACCCCTATGCTCGTATTGGAATCAGGCTTTTGAGGACACATGCCCGTAACCCAAAGCAATGGATCTTAATATGGCCTAGGGTCCTGTCTGGTTCAATCTTCTTCTCTAGGGACATCCAACTATGGTATGAGTGGAGGTCGATTATCAGCTGGTGTCAGACAGCCCTTGTTTGTTCCGAGCGACCTACACTATTGGGATGACCTCAGGGACTTTGGAGGTTTCTCCTAATTTGTACGATTTTGGACCATGGAATGGGCAGAATTCCCATGGATTGGTAGGCACAGTCCTAATGTGTGGCTCTAGGGGCCCAGCCTGGAGGGTGTGTGGCCCAAGACTTTGAGGACAGAAGTCTGAAAACACAAACTCAACTTAGGTTTGGGGACGTAGGTATGGCAGGCCCGATCTACAAACCATGAGAAAAACTCTTCAGGATATGAAGAAAGTGCGAGTCTGAGGCGCTTGCTCAGGCTTTTGTCTCTGGATTTTGTATCAGCGATGGCCGTGGAATGTCGGGGAGGCCTCATGCGCCATGGACGAATCTTCCTCTCTGAGGCTTTGGCCCGATTCCCAATTGCTTTTCGTCAATCTGTGGGATGGGAGGACTCCTTTCAGTTTTGTTACCTCAGGTGTCCCACCAAAAGAGGAATTCCAAAGCAAAGCCGTGGGGAAGACTGAAGGGACAACCCGAACTATGGTTAAAAATTGGGGCCTAGGGGCATGGCAAGCCCAGTATGCTATCTCTTCATCCAGCCACTGAGTGGCCTTACTTGAGGACTGGGCTCAGCCTGAGGGTCACAATGTGTGTTTGTGACCAATGTGGCCCGCGAGCATGGGCGGGGCCTCATGGGCCACACTGGTTTCAACTACTCTGAACGTTGGACAGCATGCCAACCACAAGGTTTCTTGCCATGGGGAAGGAGTTCTGATTTCTGCATCACCTTCAACCCTGGGCAGTGATAGGAGATAAGGTCTAGGTTCTGAAACCTGAAAACCGAGGTTGGGAAGAGATGACGACCTAAGGCCATGGCGGCTCGATGTGCTCAGTGTGCGGCCAGCTGTCTGGGAGGGGCCAGGGGGTCCAGGCTCAGGCTGTGTCAGAAAGGAATTTAGTGCCCTGGTCAGCCTATGTATTTGGGGTACAGCCAAGGTCGGTGCAGGTTGATCCTCATTTGGGGTTACTGGGTAGCCCCAGAGGACAATGTTTTTCTTCTGGAGGGCAGGAAGAGTGCTGCATTGTAGTTCTGGATTGCCAAACTGGAGGGCTTGTGGGCCAGTAGTCTGACGACAAAAGTCTGAGAACACAAGCTAGGCTTAGGTTTCTGGGTGAGGCCATGGCAGGCACAATCTACAGACCTGAATGGAGATCTCGTGCATCTGAAGACAGGGCGAGGATCAGACGATCGCTCAGGTTGGAGTTTCTGTCCCTGATGGCCCCTTCATGAATGGGGGGGCATCACGAGGCCATGGGGGTTTTCCCACGATGGGAGTTGTGAGAAGCTCCAAAGTGCAGAGAGTCTTCTGCAGAACAATTGAGACCTGTTGTTTGGCTCCAGGCCAATGATTCTGAGCAGGGTTCTAAGGATGGATGGCTGGGTAGCCCACCTCGCATTCCAATTGTCTCCTAGCAACAAGACAGGTTAGATCTCCTGGATGTGTGGGGAGCAACCGAGGACGCTGAGTTGAAATGGACACCCCTGGGGATGGGTCCTAATGTGCTTTTGTGTCTATGGAGACCTTGGAATGAAGCGGTGGCACTGGGGCCCTAAAGGGTTCTCCTAAACAGAGGCTTTGACACAGCTCCAACGTGCAAGTTTCCCATGTGTAGATGAGATATTTTCTGATGGGTGAGTCAAGAAACAGCTATATGCTGCTTTTGAAATCCAGGCCTCTGAGGAGAGATGCCTGGAAACCAAAGCAATGGATCTGATTAGTGCCTAGGGTCCTGTTCTTTCCTTTTTACCTCTGGTGACATCTGTCTATGGGTCTGAGTGCAGGTAGGTGCTCAGTTGGGCTCAGATTGTCCCTGGATCAGGGACTTTTGGGGTTTATCCTATTAGGAGGGTTGAGGCCATTGGAATGGGCACACACAATTCCCTTGGAGAGGCCAAGTACAGTCCTCAGGTTTGGCTCCAGGGTCCTGAGCCTGTAGGTTGTGTAGGCCAGGGCTGTTTGGACAGTTGTCTGAAAACACAAACTCGGCTTATGTTTCGGGTCATAGGTATGGCAGGACTGATCTACAGACCATGAGGAGAACTCTTCGGGATTTGAAAGAAGGGCGAGTGTGAGGCTCCTGCTCAAGTTTTTGTCTCTGTATATCGTGTCACTCATGGTCGTGGAATTTCTGGGTGACTTCATGGGAAATGGACGAGTCTTACTCTCTGGTGGTTTGGCCCCGTCCAAAGAGTTTGGGGTCATTCTGTGGGCTGGAAGAAGTCCGTTTGTTGTTGTTGTTGTTGTTGTTGTTGTTGTTGTTGTTTTCTTTTTTAACCTCAGGTGTCCCACCAAATGAGGGATTCCAGAGCAGAGCCCTGGGGAGGGGCGACTGGACAATCAGAAATCTGGTTAAAAATTGGGGCCTAGGGACATGTCAAGCCCATTATGACATCTAATGGTCCAGCCACAAAGAGGACTTACTAGAGGACAGGACTCATGCTGAGGGTCACAATGCGTGTGTATGCCCTCGTCGCACTAAAGAATGGGCGGGCCTCAGGGTGAATGCTGGTTTCTCCTTCACTGAACGTTGGACAAAGTGCCAACCACAAGGGTTCTTGCCATGGGTAAGGAGGAGTTCTGATTTCTGCATCACACTCACCCCTGGGCAGTGATTGGAGATAAGGTCTCGGTTCTGAAGCCTGAAAACTGAGGTACAGAGAGAGGATACCTAAGGCCATGGCGGGTTTTATGTGCTCAGTGTGCAGTCAGCTTTCTCGGTGTTGGTCAGGAGATCCGGGCTCAGGTTGTGTTCGACAGTGCATTAGTTCCCAGGTTAGACTATATAATTTCGGTAAAGTCGAGTGCTGTGTAGGTTGATCCTCATTTAAGGTGCCTGGGCAGCTCATGAGGCAATAATTTTTTTTCTAGAGGGCAGGCAGAGTGCTGCATTGTGGGTCCGGAATTGCCAAACTTGAGGGCTTCGGGGCCAGGAGTGTGAGGACGGAAGTGTGAGAAGACAAGGCAGACTTGGGTTTCAGGGCGAGGGCACGGCAGGTACCCCCTGCAGATCTGAACCAATATCTCATGCATCTGAAGTCAGGGCGAGGATCAGACGTTGGCTCAGGTTGGAGTTTCTGTGCATGACGGCCGCTTCATGAAGGGAGCGGAATCTCGAGGCCATTGGGGTTTTCCCACGTTGCGAGTTGTGGGATGCCCCCTTCAAGGATTCCTTCTGCGGGACAATTGAGACCTGTTGGACAGCTCCAGGACATCCCATATGGAATGACTCCAGAGCACCGTTCGCGGATGGATGCCTGGGAAGCCCGCCTCCCATTCCAATTGTCTCCTAGCAACAAGACAGTTTAGAGTTGATGGCTCTGCCGGAGCAACCAGGGTGGCTGAGTTGAAATGGACTTTCCTGAGGGTGGGTCCTAATGTGTTTTTGTGTCCATGAGGGCCTTGGAATGGGGCGGTGGCACCGGGACCCTGAAGTACTCTCCTAAGCTTTGGACATGGCTCCCATGCACAGGTTTCCTTGTGGAGACGAGATGAGTTCTGATGGGTGCCTCAGGAAAACCCCTATGCTCGTATTGGAATCAGGCTTTTGAGGACACATGCCCGTAACCCAAAGCAATGGATCTTAATATGGCCTAGGGTCCTGTCTGGTTCAATCTTCTTCTCTTGGGACATCCAACTATGGTATGAGTGGAGGTCGATTATCAGCTGGTGTCAGACAGCCCTTGTTTGTTCCGGGCGACCTACACTATTGGGATGACCTCAGGGACTTCGGAGGTTTCTCCTAATTTGTACGATTTTGGACCATGGAATGGGCAGAATTCCCATGGATTGGTAGGCACAGTCCTAATGTGTGGCTCCAGGGGCCCAGCCTGGAGGGTGTGTGGCCCAAGACTTTGAGGACAGAAGTCTGAAAACACAAATTCAACTTAGGTTTGGGGACGTAGGTATGGCAGGCCCGATCTACAAACCATGAGAAAAACTCTTCAGGATATGAAGAAAGTGCGAGTCTGAGGCGCTTGCTCAGGCTTTTGTCTCTGGATTTTGTATCAGCGATGGCCGTGGAATGTCGGGGAGGCCTCATGCGCCATGGACGAATCTTCCTCTCTGAGGCTTTGGCCCGATTCCCAATTGCTTTTCGTCAATCTGTGGGATGGGAGGACTCCTTTCAGTTTTGTTACCTCAGGTGTCCCACCAAAAGAGGAATTCCAAAGCAAAGCCGTGGGGAAGACTGAAGGGACAACCCGAACTATGGTTAAAAATTGGGGCCTAGGGGCATGGCAAGCCCAGTATGCTATCTATTCATCCAGCCACTGAGTGGCCTTACTTGAGGACTGGGCTCAGCCTGAGGGTCACAATGTGTGTTTGTGACCAATGTGGCCCGCGAGCATTGGCGGGGCCTCATGGGCCACACTGGTTTCAAATACTCTGAACGTTGGACAGCATGCCAACCACAAGGTTTCTTGCCATGGGGAAGGAGTTCTGATTTCTGCATCACCTTCAACCCTGGGCAGTGATAGGAGATAAGGTCTAGGTTCTGAAACCTGAAAACCGAGGTTGGGAAGAGATGAAGACCTAAGGACATGGCGGCTCGATGTGCTCAGTTTGCGGCCAGCTGTCTGGGAGGGGCCAGGGGGTCCAGGCTCAGGCTGTGTCAGAAAGGACATTAGTGCCCTGGTCAGCCTATGTATTTGGGGTACAGCCAAGGTCGGTGCAGGTTGATCCTCATTTGGGGTTACTGGGTAGCCCCAGAGGACAATGTTTTTCTTCTGGAGGGCAGGAAGAGTGCTGCATTGTAGTTCTGGATTGCCAAACTGGAGGGCTTGTGGGCCAGTAGTCTGACGACAAAAGTCTGAGAACACAAGCTAGGCTTAGGTTTCTGGGTGAGGCCATGGCAGGCACAATCTACAGACCTGAATGGAGATCTCGTGCATCTGAAGACAGGGCGAGGATCAGACGATCGCTCAGGTTGGAGTTTCTGTCCCTGATGGCCCCTTCATGAATGGGGGGGCATCACGAGGCCATGGGGGTTTTCCCACGATGGGAGTTGTGAGAAGCTCCAAAGTGCAGAGAGTCTTCTGCAGAACAATTGAGACCTGTTGTTTGGCTCCAGGCCAATGATTCTGAGCAGGGTTCTAAGGATGGATGGCTGGGTAGCCCACCTCGCATTCCAATTGTCTCCTAGCAACAAGACAGGTTAGATCTCCTGGATCTGTGGGGAGCAACCGAGGACGCTGAGTTGAAATGGACACCCCTGGGGATGGGTCCTAATGTGCTTTTGTGTCTATGGAGACCTTGGAATGAAGCGGTGGCACTGGGGCCCTAAAGGGTTCTCCTAAACAGAGGCTTTGACACAGCTCCAACGTGCAAGTTTCCCATGTGTAGATGAGATATTTTCTGATGGGTGAGTCAAGAAACAGCTATATGCTGCTTTTGAAATCCAGGCCTCTGAGGAGAGATGCCTGGAAACCAAAGCAATGGATCTGATTAATGCCTAGGGTCCTGTTCTTTCCTTTTTACCTCTGGGGACATCTGTCTATGGGTCTGAGTGCAGGTAGGTGCTCAGTTGGGCTCAGATTGTCCCTGGATCAGGGACTTTTGAGGTTTATCCTATTAGGAGGGTTGAGGCCATTGGAATGGGCACACACAATTCCCTTGGAGAGGCCAAGTACAGTCCTCAGGTTTGGCTCCAGGGTCCTGAGCCTGTAGGTTGTGTAGGCCAGGGCTGTTTGGACAGTTGTCTGAAAACACAAACTCGGCTTATGTTTCGGGTCATAGGTATGGCAGGACTGATCTACAGACCATGAGGAGAACTCTTCGGGATTTGAAAGAAGGGCGAGTGTGAGGCTCCTGCTCAAGTTTTTGTCTCTGGATATCGTGTCACTCATGGTCGTGGAATTTCTGGGTGACTTCATGGGAAATGGACGAGTCTTACTCTCTGGTGGTTTGGCCCCGTCCAAAGAGTTTGGGGTCATTCTGTGGGCTGGAAGAAGTCCGTTTATTGTTGTTGTTGTTGTTGTTGTTGTTGTTGTTGTTTTCTTTTTTAACCTCAGGTGTCCCACCAAATGAGGGATTCCAGAGCAGAGCCCTGGGGAGGGGCGACTGGACAATCAGAAATCTGGTTAAAAATTGGGGCCTAGGGACATGTCAAGCCCATTATGACATCTAATGGTCCAGCCACAAAGAGGACCTACTAGAGGACAGGACTCATGCTGAGGGTCACAATGCGTGTGTATGCCCTCGTCGCACTCAAGAATGGGCGGGGCCTCAGGGTGAATGCTGGTTTCTCCTTCACTGAACGTTGGACAAAGTGCCAACCACAAGGGTTCTTGCCATGGGTAAGGAGGAGTTCTGATTTCTGCATCACACTCACCCCTGGGCAGTGATTGGAGATAAGGTCTCGGTTCTGAAGCCTGAAAACTGAGGTACAGAAGAGAGGATACCTAAGGCCATGGCGGGTTTTATGTGCTCAGTGTGCAGACAGCTTTCTCGGTGTTGGTCAGGAGATCCGGGCTCAGGTTGTGTTCGACAGTGCATTAGTGCCCAGGTTAGACTATATTATTTCGGTAAAGTCGAGTGCTGTGTAGGTTGATCCTCATTTAAGGTGCCTGGGCAGCTCATGAGGCAATAATTTTTTTTCTAGAGGGCAGGCAGAGTGCTGCATTGTGGGTCCGGAATTGCCAAACTTGAGGGCTTCGGGGCCAAAAGTGTGAGGACGGAAGTGTGAGAAGACAAGGTAGACTTGGGTTTCAGGGCGAGGACACGGCAGGTACCCCCTGCAGATCTGAACCAATATCTCATGCATCTGAAGTCAGGGCGAGGATCAGACGTTGGCTCAGGTTGGAGTTTCTGTGCATGACGGCCGCTTCATGAAGGGAGCGGAATCTCGAGGCCATTGAGGTTTTCCCACGTTGGGAGTTGTGGGATGCCCCCTTCAAGGATTCCTTCTGCGGGGCAATTGAGACCTGTTGGACAGCTCCAGGACATCCCATATGGAATGACTCCAGAGCACCGTTCGCGGATGGATGCCTGGGAAGCCCGCCTCCCATTCCAATTGTCTCCTAGCAACAAGACAGTTTAGAGTTGATGGCTCTGCCGGAGCAACCAGGGTGGCTGAGTTGAAATGGACTTTCCTGAGGGTGGGTCCTAATGTGTTTTTGTGTCCATGAGGGCCTTGGAATGGGGCGGTGGCACCGGGACCCTGAAGTACTCTCCTAAGCTTTGGACATGGCTCCCATGCACAGGTTTCCTTGTGAAGACGAGATGAGTTCTGATGGGTGCCTCAGGAAAACCCCTATGCTCGTATTGGAATCAGGCTTTTGAGGACACATGCCCGTAACCCAAAGCAATGGATCTTAATATGGCCTAGGGTCCTGTCTGGTTCAATCTTCTTCTCTTGGGACATCCAACTATGGTATGAGTGGAGGTCGATTATCAGCTGGTGTCAGACAGCCCTTGTTTGTTCCGGGCGACCTACACTATTGGGATGACCTCAGGGACTTTGGAGGTTTCTCCTAATTTGTACGATTTTGGACCATGGAATGGGCAGAATTCCCATGGATTGGTAGGCACAGTCCTAATGTGTGGCTCCAGGGGCCCAGCCTGGAGGGTGTGTGGCCCAAGACTTTGATGACAGAAGTCTGAAAACACAAACTCAACTTAGGTTTGGGGACGTAGGTATGGCAGGCCCGATCTACAAACCATGAGAAAAACTCTTCAGGATATGAAGAAAGTGCGAGTCTGAGGCGCTTGCTCAGGCTTTTGTCTCTGGATTTTGTATCAGCGATTGCCGTGGAATGTCGGGGAGGCCTCATGCGCCATGGACGAATCTTCCTCTCTGAGGCTTTGGCCCGATTCCCAATTGCTTTTCGTCAATCTGTGGGATGGGAGGACTCCTTTCAGTTTTGTTACCTCAGGTGTCCCACCAAAAGAGGAATTCCAAAGCAAAGCCGTGGGGAAGACTGAAGGGACAACCCGAACTATGGTTAAAAATTGGGGCCTAGGGGCATGGCAAGCCCAGTATGCTATCTATTCATCCAGCCACTGAGTGGCCTTACTTGAGGACTGGTCTCAGCCTGAGGGTCACAATGTGTGTTTGTGACCAATGTGGCCCGCGAGCATGGGCGGGGCCTCATGGGCCACACTGGTTTCAAATACTCTGAACGTTGGACAGCATGCCAACCACAAGGTTTCTTGCCATGGGGAAGGAGTTCTGATTTCTGCATCACCTTCAACCCTGGGCAGTGATAGGAGATAAGGTCTAGGTTCTGAAACCTGAAAACCGAGGTTGGGAAGAGATGACGACCTAAGGCCATGGCGGCTCGATGTGCTCAGTGTGCGGCCAGCTGTCTGGGAGGGGCCAGGGGGTCCAGGCTCAGGCTGTGTCAGAAAGGACATTAGTGCCCTGGTCAGCCTATGTATTTGGGGTACAGCCAAGGTCGGTGCAGGTTGATCCTCATTTGGGGTTACTGGGTAGCCCCAGAGGACAATGTTTTTCTTCTGGAGGGCAGGAAGAGTGCTGCATTGTAGTTCTGGATTGCCAAACTGGAGGGCTTGTGGGCCAGTAGTCTGACGACAAAAGTCTGAGAACACAAGCTAGGCTTAGGTTTCTGGGTGAGGCCATGGCAGGCACAATCTACAGACCTGAATTGAGATCTCGTGCATCTGAAGACAGGGCGAGGATCAGACGATCGCTCAGGTTGGAGTTTCTGTCCCTGATGGCCCCTTCATGAATGGGGGGGCATCACGAGGCCATGGGGGTTTTCCCACGATGGGAGTTGTGAGAAGCTCCAAAGTGCAGAGAGTCTTCTGCAGAACAATTGAGACCTGTTGTTTGGCTCCAGGCCAATGATTCTGAGCAGGGTTCTAAGGATGGATGGCTGGGTAGCCCACCTCGCATTCCAATTGTCTCCTAGCAACAAGACAGGTTAGATCTCCTGGATCTGTGGGGAGCAACCGAGGACGCTGAGTTGAAATGGACACCCCTGGGGATGGGTCCTAATGTGCTTTTGTGTCTATGGAGACCTTGGAATGAAGCGGTGGCACTGGGGCCCTAAAGGGTTCTCCTAAACAGAGGCTTTGACACAGCTCCAACGTGCAAGTTTCCCATGTGTAGATGAGATATTTTCTGATGGGTGAGTCTAGAAACAGCTATATGCTGCTTTTGAAATCCAGGCCTGAGGAGAGATGCCTGGAAACCAAAGCAATGTATCTGATTAGTGCCTAGGGTCCTGTTCTTTCCTTTTTACCTCTGGGGACATCTGTCTATGGGTCTGAGTGCAGGTAGGTGCTCAGTTGGGCTCAGATTGTCCCTGGATCATGGACTTTTGAGGTTTATCCTATTAGGAGGGTTGAGGCCATTGGAATGGGCACACACAATTCCCTTGGAGAGGCCAAGTACAGTCCTCAGGTTTGGCTCCAGGGTCCTGAGCCTGTAGGTTGTGTAGGCCAGGGCTGTTTGGACAGTTGTCTGAAAACACAAACTCGGCTTATGTTTCGGGTCATAGGTATGGCAGGACTGATATACAGACCATGAGGAGAACTCTTCGGGATTTGAAAGAAGGGCGAGTGTGAGGCTCCTGCTCAAGTTTTTGTCTCTGTATATCGTGTCACTCATGGTCGTGGAATTTCTGGGTGACTTCATGGGAAATGGACGAGTCTTACTCTCTGGTGGTTTGGCCCCGTCCAAAGAGTTTGGGGTCATTCTGTGGGCTGGAAGAAGTCCGTTTGTTGTTGTTGTTGTTGTTGTTGTTGTTTTCTTTTTTAACCTCAGGTGTCCCACCAAATGAGGGATTCCATAGCAGAGCCCTGGGGAGGGGCGACTGGACAATCAGAAATCTGGTTAAAAATTGGGGCCTAGGGACATGTCAAGCCCATTATGACATCTAATGGTCCAGCCACAAAGAGGACTTACTAGAGGACAGGACTCATGCTGAGGGTCACAATGCGTGTGTATGCCCTCGTCGCACTCAAGAATGGGCGGGGCCTCAGGGTGAATGCTGGTTTCTCCTTCACTGAACGTTGGACAAAGTGCCAACCACAAGGGTTCTTGCCATGGGTAAGGAGGAGTTCTGATTTCTGCATCACACTCACCCCTGGGCAGTGATTGGAGATAAGGTCTCGGTTCTGAAGCCTGAAAACTGAGGTACAGAAGAGAGGATACCTAAGGCCATGGCGGGTTTTATGTGCTCAGTGTGCAGTCAGCTTTCTCGGTGTTGGTCAGGAGATCCGGGCTCAGGTTGTGTTCGACAGTGCATTAGTGCCCAGGTTAGACTATATTATTTCGGTAAAGTCAAGTGCTGTGTAGGTTGATCCTCATTTAAGGTGCCTGGGCAGCTCATGAGGCACTAATTTTTTTTCTAGAGGGCAGGCAGAGTGCTGCATTGTGGGTCCGGAATTGCCAAACTTGAGGGCTTCGGGGCCAGGAGTGTGAGGACGGAAGTGTGAGAAGACAAGGTAGACTTGGGTTTCAGGGCGAGGGCACGGCAGGTACCCCCTGCAGATCTGAACCAATATCTCATGCATCTGAAGTCAGGGCGAGGATCAGACGTTGGCTCAGGTTGGAGTTTCTGTGCATGACGGCCGCTTCATGAAGGGAGCGGAATCTCGAGGCCATTGAGGTTTTCCCACGTTGGGAGTTGTGGGATGCCCCCTTCAAGGATTCCTTCTGCGGGACAATTGAGACCTGTTGGACAGCTCCAGGACATCCCATATGGAATGACTCCAGAGCACCGTTCGCCAATGAATGCCTGGGAAGCCCGCCTCCCATTCCAATTGTCTCCTAGCAACAAGACAGTTTAGAGTTGATGGCTCTGCCGGAGCAACCAGGGTGGCTGAGTTGAAATGGACTTTCCTGAGGATGGGTCCTAATGTGTTTTTGTGTCCATGAGGGCCTTGGAATGGGGCGGTGGCACCGGGACCCTGAAGTACTCTCCTAAGCTTTGGACATGGCTCCCATGCACAGGTTTCCTTGTGGAGACGAGATGAGTTCTGATGGGTGCCTCAGGAAAACCCCTATGCTCGTATTGGAATCAGGCTTTTGAGGACACATGCCCGTAACCCAAAGCAATGGATCTTAATATGGCCTAGGGTCCTGTCTGGTTCAATCTTCTTCTCTTGGGACATCCAACTATGGTATGAGTGGAGGTCGATTATCAGCTGGTGTCAGACAGCCCTTGTTTGTTCCGGGCGACCTACACTATTGGGATGACCTCAGGGACTTTGGAGGTTTCTCCTAATTTGTACGATTTTGGACCATGGAATGGGCAGAATTCCCATGGATTGGTAGGCACAGTCCTAATGTGTGGCTCCAGGGGCCCAGCCTGGAGGGTGTGTGGCCCAAGACTTTGAGGACAGAAGTCTGAAAACACAAACTCAACTTAGGTTTGGGGACGTAGGTATGGCAGGCCCGATCTACAAACCATGAGAAAAACTCTTCAGGATATGAAGAAAGTGCGAGTCTGAGGTGCTTGCTCAGGCTTTTGTCTCTGGATTTTGTATCAGCGATGGCCGTGGAATGTCGGGGAGGCCTCATGCGCCATGGACGAATCTTCCTCTCTGAGGCTTTGGCCCGATTCCCAATTGCTTTTCGTCAATCTGTGGGATGGGAGGACTCCTTTCAGTTTTGTTACCTCAGGTGTCCCACCAAAAGAGGAATTCCAAAGCAAAGCCGTGGGGAAGACTGAAGGGACAACCCGAACTATGGTTAAAAATTGGGGCCTAGGGGCATGGCAAGCCCAGTATGCTATCTATTCATCCAGCCACTGAGTGGCCTTACTTGAGGACTGGTCTCAGCCTGAGGGTCACAATGTGTGTTTGTGACCAATGTGGCCCGCGAGCATGGGCGGGGCCTCATGGGCCACACTGGTTTCAAATACTCTGAACGTTGGACAGCATGCCAACCACAAGGTTTCTTGCCATGGGGAAGGAGTTCTGATTTCTGCATCACCTTCAACCCTGGGCAGTGATAGGAGATAAGGTCTAGGTTCTGAAACCTGAAAACCGAGGTTGGGAAGAGATGACGACCTAAGGCCATGGCGGCTCGATGTGCTCAGTGTGCGGCCAGCTGTCTGGGAGGGGCCAGGGGGTCCAGGCTCAGGCTGTGTCAGAAAGGACATTAGTGCCCTGGTCAGCCTATGTATTTGGGGTACAGCCAAGGTCGGTGCAGGTTGATCCTCATTTGGGGTTACTGGGTAGCCCCAGAGGACAATGTTTTTCTTCTGGAGGGCAGGAAGAGTGCTGCATTGTAGTTCTGGATTGCCAAACTGGAGGGCTTGTGGGCCAGTAGTCTGACGACAAAAGTCTGAGAACACAAGCTAGGCTTAGGTTTCTGGGTGAGGCCATGGCAGGCACAATCTACAGACCTGAATTGAGATCTCGTGCATCTGAAGACAGGGCGAGGATCAGACGATCGCTCAGGTTGGAGTTTCTGTCCCTGATGGCCCCTTCATGAATGGGGGGGCATCACGAGGCCATGGGGGTTTTCCCACGATGGGAGTTGTGAGAAGCTCCAAAGTGCAGAGAGTCTTCTGCAGAACAATTGAGACCTGTTGTTTGGCTCCAGGCCAATGATTCTGAGCAGGGTTCTAAGGATGGATGGCTGGGTAGCCCACCTCGCATTCCAATTGTCTCCTAGCAACAAGACAGGTTAGATCTCCTGGATCTGTGGGGAGCAACCGAGGACGCTGAGTTGAAATGGACACCCCTGGGGATGGGTCCTAATGTGCTTTTGTGTCTATGGAGACCTTGGAATGAAGCGGTGGCACTGGGGCCCTAAAGGGTTCTCCTAAACAGAGGCTTTGACACAGCTCCAACGTGCAAGTTTCCCATGTGTAGATGAGATATTTTCTGATGGGTGAGTCTAGAAACAGCTATATGCTGCTTTTGAAATCCAGGCCTGAGGAGAGATGCCTGGAAACCAAAGCAATGTATCTGATTAGTGCCTAGGGTCCTGTTCTTTCCTTTTTACCTCTGGGGACATCTGTCTATGGGTCTGAGTGCAGGTAGGTGCTCAGTTGGGCTCAGATTGCCCCTGGATCATGGACTTTTGAGGTTTATCCTATTAGGAGGGTTGAGGCCATTGGAATGGGCACACACAATTCCCTTGGAGAGGCCAAGTACAGTCCTCAGGTTTGGCTCCAGGGTCCTGAGCCTGTAGGTTGTGTAGGCCAGGGCTGTTTGGACAGTTGTCTGAAAACACAAACTCGGCTTATGTTTCGGGTCATAGGTATGGCAGGACTGATCTACAGACCATGAGGAGAACTCTTCGGGATTTGAAAGAAGGGCGAGTGTGAGGCTCCTGCTCAAGTTTTTGTCTCTGTATATCGTGTCACTCATGGTCGTGGAATTTCTGGGTGACTTCATGGGAAATGGACGAGTCTTACTCTCTGGTGGTTTGGCCCCGTCCAAAGAGTTTGGGGTCATTCTGTGGGCTGGAAGAAGTCCGTTTGTTGTTGTTGTTGTTGTTGTTGTTGTTGTTGTTGTTGTTGTTTTCTTTTTTAACCTCAGGTGTCCCACCAAATGAGGGATTCCAGAGCAGAGCCCTGGGGAGGGGCGACTGGACAATCAGAAATCTGGTTAAAAATTGGGGCCTAGGGACATGTCAAGCCCATTATGACATCTAATGGTCCAGCCACAAAGAGGACTTACTAGAGGACAGGACTCATGCTGAGGGTCACAATGCGTGTGTATGCCCTCGTCGCACTCAAGAATGGGCGGGGCCTCAGGGTGAATGCTCGTTTCTCCTTCACTGAACGTTGGACAAAGTGCCAACCACAAGGGTTCTTGCCATGGGTAAGGAGGAGTTCTGATTTCTGCATCACACTCACCCCTGGGCAGTGATTGGAGATAAGGTCTCGGTTCTGAAGCCTGAAAACTGAGGTACAGAAGAGAGGATACCTAAGGCCATGGCGGGGTTTATGTTCTCAGTGTGCAGTCAGCTTTCTCGGTGTTGGTCAGGAGATCCGGGATCAGGTTGTGTTCGACAGTGCATTAGTGCCCAGGTTAGACTATATTATTTCGGTAAAGTCAAGTGCTGTGTAGGTTGATCCTCATTTAAGGTGCCTGGGCAGCTCATGAGGCACTAATTTTTTTTCTAGAGGGCAGGCAGAGTGCTGCATTGTGGGTCCGGAATTGCCAAACTTGAGGGCTTCGGGGCCAGGAGTGTGAGGACGGAAGTGTGAGAAGACAAGGCAGACTTGGGTTTCAGGGCGAGGGCACGGCAGGTACCCCCTGCAGATCTGAACCAATATCTCATGCATCTGAAGTCAGGGCGAGGATCAGACGTTGGCTCAGGTTGGAGTTTCTGTGCATGACGGCCGCTTCATGAAGGGAGCGGAATCTCGAGGCCATTGAGGTTTTCCCACGTTGGGAGTTGTGGGATGCCCCCTTCAAGGATTCCTTCTGCGGGACAATTGAGACCTGTTGGACAGCTCCAGGACATCCCATATGGAATGACTCCAGAGCACCGTTCGCCAATGGATGCCTGGGAAGCCCGCCTCCCATTCCAATTGTCTCCTAGCAACAAGACAGTTTAGAGTTGATGGCTCTGCCGGAGCAACCAGGGTGGCTGAGTTGAAATGGACTTTCCTGAGGATGGGTCCTAATGTGTTTTTGTGTCCATGAGGGCCTTGGAATGGGGCGGTGGCACCGGGACCCTGAAGTACTCTCCTAAGCTTTGGACATGGCTCCCATGCACAGGTTTCCTTGTGGAGACGAGATGAGTTCTGATGGGTGCCTCAGGAAAACCCCTATGCTCGTATTGGAATCAGGCTTTTGAGGACACATGCCCGTAACCCAAAGCAATGGATCTTAATATGGCCTAGGGTCCTGTCTGGTTCAATCTTCTTCTCTTGGGACATCCAACTATGGTATGAGTGGAGGTCGATTATCAGGTGGTGTCAGACAGCCCTTGTTTGTTCCGGGCGACCTACACTATTGGGATGACCTCAGGGACTTTGGAGGTTTCTCCTAATTTGTACGATTTTGGACCATGGAATGGGCAGAATTCCCATGGATTGGTAGGCACAGTCCTAATGTGTGGCTCCAGGGGCCCAGCCTGGAGGGTGTGTGGCCCAAGACTTTGAGGACAGAAGTCTGAAAACACAAACTCAACTTAGGTTTGGGGACGTAGGTATGGCAGGCCCGATCTACAAACCATGAGAAAAACTCTTCAGGATATGAAGAAAGTGCGAGTCTGAGGTGCTTGCTCAGGCTTTTGTCTCTGGATTTTGTATCAGCGATGGCCGTGGAATGTCGGGGAGGCCTCATGCGCCATGGACGAATCTTCCTCTCTGAGGCTTTGGCCCGATTCCCAATTGCTTTTCGTCAATCTGTGGGATGGGAGGACTCCTTTCAGTTTTGTTACCTCAGGTGTCCCACCAAAAGAGGAATTCCAAAGCAAAGCCGTGGGGAAGACTGAAGGGACAACCCGAACTATGGTTAAAAATTGGGGCCTAGGGGCATGGCAAGCCCAGTATGCTATCTATTCATCCAGCCACTGAGTGGCCTTACTTGAGGACTGGTCTCAGCCTGAGGGTCACAATGTGTGTTTGTGACCAATGTGGCCCGCGAGCATGGGCGGGGCCTCATGGGCCACACTGGTTTCAAATACTCTGAACGTTGGACAGCATGCCAACCACAAGGTTTCTTGCCATGGGGAAGGAGTTCTGATTTCTGCATCACCTTCAACCCTGGGCAGTGATAGGAGATAAGGTCTAGGTTCTGAAACCTGAAAACCGAGGTTGGGAAGAGATGACGACCTAAGGACATGGCGGCTCGAAGTGCTCAGTGTGCGGCCAGCTGTCTGGGAGGGGCCAGGGGGTCCAGGCTCAGGCTGTGTCAGAAAGGACATTAGTGCCCTGGTCAGCCTATGTATTTGGGGTACAGCCAAGGTCGGTGCAGGTTGATCCTCATTTGGGGTTACTGGGTAGCCCCAGAGGACAATGTTTTTCTTCTGGAGGGCAGGAAGAGTGCTGCATTGTAGTTCTGGATTGCCAAACTGGAGGGCTTGTGGGCCAGTAGTCTGACGACAAAAGTCTGAGAACACAAGCTAGGCTTAGGTTTCTGGGTGAGGCCATGGCAGGCACAATCTACAGACCTGAATTGAGATCTCGTGCATCTGAAGACAGGGCGAGGATCAGACGATCGCTCAGGTTGGAGTTTCTGTCCCTGATGGCCCCTTCATGAATGGGGGGGGCATCACGAGGCCATGGGGGTTTTCCCACGATGGGAGTGGTGAGAAGCTCCAAAGTGCAGAGAGTCTTCTGCAGAACAATTGAGACCTGTTGTTTGGCTCCAGGCCAATGATTCTGAGCAGGGTTCTAAGGATGGATGGCTGGGTAGCCCACCTCGCATTCCAATTGTCTCCTAGCAACAAGACAGGTTAGATCTCCTGGATCTGTGGGGAGCAACCGAGGACGCTGAGTTGAAATGGACACCCCTGGGGATGGGTCCTAATGTGCTTTTGTGTCTATGGAGACCTTGGAATGAAGCTGTGGCACTGGGGCCCTAAAGGGTTCTCCTAAACAGAGGCTTTGACACAGCTCCAACGTGCAAGTTTTCCATGTGTAGATGAGATATTTTCTGATGGGTGAGTCAAGAAACAGCTATATGCTGCTTTTGAAATCCAGGCCTCTGAGGAGAGATGCCTGGACCAAAGCAATGGATCTGATTAGTACCTAGGGTCCTGTTCTTTCCTTTTTACCTCTGGGGACATCTGTCTATGGGTCTGAGTGCAGGTAGGTGCTCAGTTGGGCTCAGATTGTCCCTGGATCAGGGACTTTTGAGGTTTATCCTATTAGGAGGGTTGAGGCCATTGGAATGGGCACACACAATTCCCTTGGAGAGACCAAGTACAGTCCTCAGGTTTGGCTCCAGGGTCCTGAGCCTGTAGGTTGTGTAGGCCAGGGCTGTTTGGACAGTTGTCTGAAAACACAAACTCGGCTTATGTTTCGGGTCATAGGTATGGCAGGACTGATCTACAGACCATGAGGAGAACTCTTCGGGATTTGAAAGAAGGGCGAGTGTGAGGCTCCTGCTCAAGTTTTTGTCTCTGTATATCGTGTCACTCATGGTCGTGGAATTTCTGGGTGACTTCATGGGAAATGGACGAGTCTTACTCTCTGGTGGTTTGGCCCCGTCCAAAGAGTTTGGGGTCATTCTGTGGGCTGGAAGAAGTCCGTTTGTTGTTGTTGTTGTTGTTGTTGTTGTTGTTGTTGTTGTTTTCTTTTTTAACCTCAGGTGTCCCACCAAATGAGGGATTCCAGAGCAGAGCCCTGGGGAGGGGCGACTGGACAATCAGAAATCTGGTTAAAAATTGGGGCCTAGGGACATGTCAAGCCCATTATGACATCTAATGGTCCAGCCACAAAGAGGACTTACTAGAGGACAGGACTCATGCTGAGGGTCACAATGCGTGTGTATGCCCTCGTCGCACTCAAGAATGGGCGGGGCCTCAGGGTGAATGCTCGTTTCTCCTTCACTGAACGTTGGACAAAGTGCCAACCACAAGGGTTCTTGCCATGGGTAAGGAGGAGTTCTGATTTCTGCATCACACTCACCCCTGGGCAGTGATTGGAGATAAGGTCTCGGTTCTGAAGCCTGAAAACTGAGGTACAGAAGAGAGGATACCTAAGGCCATGGCGGGGTTTATGTTCTCAGTGTGCAGTCAGCTTTCTCGGTGTTGGTCAGGAGATCCGGGCTCAGGTTGTGTTCGACAGTGCATTAGTGCCCAGGTTAGACTATATTATTTCGCTAAAGTCGAGTGCTGTGTAGGTTGATCCTCATTTAAGGTGCCTCGGCAGCTCATGAGGCACTAATTTTTTTTCTAGAGGGCAGGCAGAGTGCTGCATTGTGGGTCCGGAATTGCCAAACTTGAGGGCTTCGGGGCCAGGAGTGTGAGGACGGAAGTGTGAGAAGACAAGGTAGACTTGGGTTTCAGGGCGAGGGCACGGCAGGTACCCCCTGCAGATCTGAACCAATATCTCATGCATCTGAAGTCAGGGCGAGGATCAGACGTTGGCTCAGGTTGGAGTTTCTGTGCATGACGGCCGCTTCATGAAGGGAGCGGAATCTCGAGGCCATTGAGGTTTTCCCACGTTGGGAGTTGTTGGATGCCCCCTTCAAGGTTTCCTTCTGCGGGACAATTGAGACCTGTTGGACAGCTCCAGGACATCCCATATGGAATGACTCCAGAGCACCGTTCGCGGATGGATGCCTGGGAAGCCCGCCTCCCATTCCAAAAGTCTCCTAGCAACAAGACAGTTTAGAGTTGATGGCTCTACCGGAGCAACCAGGGTGGCTGAGTTGAAATGGACTTTCCTGAGGATGGGTCCTAATGTGTTTTTGTGTCCATGAGGGCCTTGGAATGGGGCGGTGGCACCGGGACCCTGAAGTACTCTCCTAAGCTTTGGACATGGCTCCCATGCACAGGTTTCCTTGTGGAGACGAGATGAGTTCTGATGGGTGCCTCAGGAAAACCCCTATGCTCGTATTGGAATCAGGCTTTTGAGGACACATGCCCGTAACCCAAAACAATGGATCTTAATATGGACTAGGGTCCTGTCTGGTTCAATATTCTTCTCTAGGGACATCCAACTATGGTATGAGTGGAGGTCGATTATCAGCTGGTGTCAGACAGCCCTTGTTTGCTCCGGGCGACCTACACTATTGGGATGACCTCAGGGACTTTGGAGGTTTCTCCTAATTTGTACGATTTTGGACCATGGAATGGGCAGAATTCCCATGGATTGGTAGGCACAGTCCTAATGTGTGGCTCCAGGGGCCCAGCCTGGAGGGTGTGTGGCCCAAGAATTTGAGGACAGAAGTCTGAAAACACAAACTCAACTTAGGTTTGGTGACGTAGGTATGGCAGGCCCGATCTACAAACCATGAGAAACCTCTTCAGGATATGAAGAAAGTGCGAGTCTGAGGTGCTTGCTCAGGCTTTTGTCTCTGGATTTTGTATCAGCGATGGCCGTGGAATGTCGGGGAGGCCTCATGGGCCATGGACGAATCTTCCTCTCTGAAACTTTGGCCCGATTCCCAATTGCTTTTCGTCAATCTGTGGGATGGGAGGACTCCTTTCAGTTTTGTTACCTCAGGTGTCCCACCAAAAGTGGAATTCCAAAGCAAAGCCGTGGGGAAGACTGAAGGGACAACCCGAACTATGGTTAAAAATTGGGGCCTAGGGGCATGCCAAGCCCAGTATGCTATCTCTTCACCCAGCCACTGAGTGGCCTTACTTGAGGACTGGGCTCAGCCTGAGGGTCACAATGTGTGTTTGTGAGCAATGTGGCCCGCGAGCATGGGCGGGGCCTCATGGGCCACACTGGTTTCAAATACTCTGAACGTTGGACAGCATGCCAACCACAAGGTTTCTTACCATGGGGAAGGAGTTCTGATTTCTGCATCACCTTCAACCCTGGGCAGTGATAGGAGATAAGGACTAGGTTCTGAAACCTGAAAACCGAGGTTGGGAAGAGATGACGACCTAAGGCCATGGCGGCTCGATGTACTCAGTGTGCGGCCAGCTGTCTGGGAGGGGCCAGGGGGTCCAGGCTCAGGCTGTGTCAGAAAGGACATTAGTGCCCTGGTCAGCCTATGTATTTGGGGTACAGCCAAGGTCGGTGCAGGTTGATCCTCATTTGGGGTTACTGGGTAGCCCCAGAGGACAATGTTTTTCTTCTGGAGGGCAGGAAGAGTGCTGCATTGTAGTTCTGGATTGCCAAACTGGAGGGCTTGTGGGCCAGTAGTCTGACGACAAAAGTCTGAGAACACAAGCTAGGCTTAGGTTTCTGGGTGAGGCCATGGCAGGCACAATCTACAGACCTGAATTGAGATCTCGTGCATCTGAAGACAGGGCGAGGATCAGACGATCGCTCAGGTTGGAGTTTCTGTCCCTGATGGCCCCTTCATGAATGGGGGGGGCATCACGAGGCCATGGGGGTTTTCCCACGATGGGAGTGGTGAGAAGCTCCAAAGTGCAGAGAGTCTTCTGCAGAACAATTGAGACCTGTTGTTTGGCTCCAGGCCAATGATTCTGAGCAGGGTTCTAGGGATGGATGGCTGGGTAGCCCACCTCGCATTCCAATTGTCTCCTAGCAACAAGACAGGTTAGATCTCCTGGATCTGTGGGGAGCAACCGAGGACGCTGAGTTGAAATGGACACCCCTGGGGATGGGTCCTAATGTGCTTTTGTGTCTATGGAGACCTTGGAATGAAGCGGTGGCACTGGGGCCCCAAAAGGTTCTCCTAAACAGAGGCTCTGACACAGCTCAAACGTGCAAGTTTCCCATGTGTAAATGAGATGTTTTCTGATGGGTGAGTCAAGAAACAGCTATATGCTGCTTTTGAAATCCAGGCCTCTGAGGAGAGATGCCTGGAAACCAAAGCAATGGATCTGATTAGTGCCTAGGGTCCTGTTCTTTCCTTTTTACCTCTGGGGACATCTGTCTATGGGTCTGAGTGCAGGTAGGTGCTCAGTTGGGCTCAGATTGTCCCTGGATCAGGGACTTTTGAGGTTTATCCTATTAGGAGGGTTGAGGCCATTGGAATGGGCACACACAATTCCCTTGGAGAGGCCAAGTACAGTCCTCAGGTTTGGCTCCATGGACCTGAGCCTGTAGGTTGTGTAGGCCAGGGCTGTTTGGACAGTTGTCTGAAAACACAAACTCGGCTTATGTTTCGGGTCATAGGTATGGCAGGACTGATCTACAGACCATGAGGAGAACCTTTCGGGATTTGAAAGAAGGGTGAGTGTGAAGCTCCTGCTCAAGTTTTTGTCTCTGGATATCGTGTCACTCATGGTCGTGGAATTTTTGGGTGACTTCATGGGAAATGGACGAGTCTTACTCTCTGGTGGTTTGGCCCCGTCCAAAGAGTTTGGGGTCATTCTGTGGGCTGGAAGAAGTCCGTTTTGTTGTTGTTGTTGTTGTTGTTGTTGTTTTCTTTTTTAACCTCAGGTGTCCCACCAAATGAGGGATTCCAGAGCAGAGCCCTGGGGAGCGGCGACTGGACAATCAGAAATCTGGTTAAAAATTGGGGCCTAGGGACATGTCAAGCCCATTATGACATCTAATGATCCAGCCACAAAGAGGACTTACTAGAGGACAGGACTCATGCTGTGGGTCACAATGCATGTGTATGCCCTCGTCGCACTCAAGAATGGGCGGGGCCTCAGGGTGAATGCTGGTTTCTCCTTCACTGAACGTTGGACAAAGTGCCAACCACAAGGGTTCTTGCCATGGGTAAGGAGGAGTTCTGATTTCTGCATCACACTCACCCCTGGGCAGTGATTGGAGATAAGGTCTCGGTTCTGAAGCCTGAAAACTGAGGTACAGAAGAGAGGATACCTAAGGCCATGGCGGGTTTTATGTGCTCAGTGTGCGGTCAGCTTTCTCGGTTGGTCAGGAGATCCGGGCTCAGGTTGTGTTCGACAGTGCATTAGTGCCCAGGTTAGACTATATAATTTCGGTAAAGTCGAGTGCTGTGTAGGTTGATCCTCATTTAAGGTTCCTGGGCAGCTCATGAGGCACTAATTTTTTTTCTAGAGGGCAGGCAGAGTGCTGCATTGTGGGTCCGGAATTGCCAAACTTGAGGGCTTCGGGGCCAGGAGTTTGAGGACGGAAGTTTGAGAAGACAAGGTAGACTTGGGTTTCAGGGCGAGGGCACGGCAGGTACCCCCTGCAGATCTGAACCAATATCTCATGCATGAGAAGTCAGGGCGAGGATCAGACGTTGGCTCAGGTTGGAGTTTCTGTGCATGACGGCCGCTTCATGAAGGGAGCGGAACCTCGAGGCCATTGAGGTTTTCCCACGTTGGGAGTTGTGGGATGCCCCCTTCAAGGATTCCTTCTGCGGGACAATTGAGACATCTTGGACAGCTCCAGGACATCCCATATGGAATGACTCCAGAGCACCGTTCGCCAATGGATGCCTGGGAAGCCCGCCTCCCATTCCAATTGTCTCTTAGCAACAAGACAGTTTAGAGTTGATGGCTCTGCCGGAGCAACCAGGGTGGCTGAGTTGAAATGGACTTTCCTGAGGATGGGTCTAATGTGTTTTTGTGTCCATGAGGGCCTTGGAATGGGGCGGTGGCACCGGGACCTGAAGTACTCTCCTAAGCTTTGGACATTGCTCCCATGCACAGGTTTCCTTGTGGAGACGAGATGAGTTCTGATGGGTGCCTCAGGAAAACCCCTATGCTCGTATTGGAATCAGGCTTTTGAGGACACATGCCCGTAACCCAAAGCAATGGATCTTAATATGGCCTAGGGTCCTGTCTGGTTCAATATTCTTCTCTAGGGACATCCAACTATGGTATGAGTGGAGGTCGATTATCAGCTGGTTCAGACAGCCCTTGTTTGTTCCGGGCGACCTACACTATTGGGATGACCTCAGGGACTTTGGAGGTTTCTCCTAATTTGTACGATTTTGGACCATGGAATGGGCAGAATTCCCATGGATTGGTAGGCACAGTCCTAATGTGTGGCTCCAGGGGCCCAGCCTGGAGGGTGTGTGGCCCAAGACATTGAGGACAGAAGTCTGAAAACATAAACTCAACTTAGGTTTGGGGACGTTGGTATGGTAGGCCCGATCTACAAACCATGAGAAAAACTCTTCAGGATATGAAGAAAGTGCGAGTCTGAGGTGCTTGCTCAGGCTTTTGTCTCTGGATTTTGTATCAGCGATGGCCGTGGAATGTCGGGGAGGCCTCATGGGCCATGGACGAATCTTCCTCTCTGAGGATTTGGCCCGATTCCCAATTGCTTTTCGTCAATCTGTGGGATGGGAGGACTCCTTTCAGTTTTGTTACCTCAGGTGTCCCACCAAAAGTGGAATTCCAAAGCAAAGCCATGGGGAAGACTGAAGGGACAACCCGAACTATGGTTAAAAATTGGGGCCTAGGGGCATGGCAAGCCCAATATGCGATCTCTTCATCCAGCCACTGAGTGGCCTTACTTGAGTACTGGGCTCAGCCTGAGGGTCACAATGTGTGTTTGTGACCAATGTGGCCCTCAACCATGGGCGGGGCCTCATGGGCCACACTGGTTTCAACTACTCTGAACGTTGGACAGCATGCCAACCACAAGGTTTCTTGCCATGGGGAAGGAGTTCTGATTTCTGCATCACCTTCAACCCTGGGCAGTGATAGGAGATAAGGTCTAGGTTCTGAAACCTGAAAACCGAGGTTGGGAAGAGATGACGAGCTAAGGCCATGGCGGCTCAATGTGCTCAGTGTGCGGCCAGCTGTCTGGGAGGGGCCAGGGGGTCCAGGCTCAGGCTGTGTCAGAAAGGACATTAGTGCCCTGGTCAGCCTATGTATTTGGGGTACAGCCAAGGTCGGTGCAGGTTGATCCTCATTTGGGGTTACTGGGTAGCCCCAGAGGACAATGTTTTTCTTCTGGAGGGCAGGAAGAGTGCTGCATTGTAGTTCTGGATTGCCAAACTGGAGGGCTTGTGGGCCAGTAGTCTGACGACAAAAGTCTGAGAACACAAGCTAGGCTTAGGTTTCTGGGTGAGGCCATGGCAGGCACAATCTACAGACCTGAATGGAGATCTCGTGCATCTGAAGACAGGGCGAGGATCAGACGATCGCTCAGGTTGGAGTTTCTGTCCCTGATGGCCCCTTCATGAATGGGGGGGCATCACGAGGCCATGGGGGTTTTCCCACGATGGGAGTTGTGAGAAGCTCCAAAGTGCAGAGAGTCTTCTGCAGAACAATTGAGACCTGTTGTTTGGCAACAGGCCAATGATTCTGAGCAGGGTTCTAAGGATGGATGGCTGGGTAGCCCACCTCGCATTCCAATTGTCTCCTAGCAACAAGACAGGTTAGATCTCCTGGATGTGTGGGGAGCAACCGAGGACGCTGAGTTGAAATGGACACCCCTGGGGATGGGTCCTAATGTGCTTTTGTGTCTATGGAGACCTTGGAATGAAGCGGTGGCACTGGGGCCCCAAAAGGTTCTCCTAAACAGAGGCTCTGACACAGCTCAAACGTGCAAGTTTCCCATGTGTAAATGAGATGTTTTCTGATGGGTGAGTCAAGAAACAGCTATATGCTGCTTTTGAAATCCAGGCCTCTGAGGAGAGATGCCTGGAAACCAAAGCAATGGATCTGATTAGTGCCTAGGGTCCTGTTCTTTCCTTTTTACCTCTGGGGACATCTGTCTATGGGTCTGAGTGCAGGTAGGTGCTCAGATGGGCTCAGATTGTCCCTGGATCAGGGACTTTTGAGGTTTATCCTATTAGGAGGGTTGAGGCCATTGGAATGGGCACACACAATTCTTTTGGAGAGGCCAAGTACAGTCCTCAGGTTTGGCTCCAGGGGCCTGAGCCTGTAGGTTGTGTAGGCCAGGGCTGTTTGGACAGTTGTCTGTAAACACAAACTCGGCTTATGTTTCGGGTCATAGGTATGGCAGGACTGATCTACAGACCATGAGGAGAACCTTTCGGGATTTGAAAGAAGGGTGAGTGTGAGGCTCCTGCTCAAGTTTTTCTCTCTGGATATCGTGTCACTCATGGTCGTGGAATTTCTGGGTGACTTCATGGGAAATGGACGAGTCTTACTCTCTGGTGGTTTGGCCCCATCCAAAGAGTTTGGGGTCATTCTGTGGGCTGGAAGAAGTCCGTTTTGTTGTTGTTGTTGTTGTTGTTGTTGTTGTTGTTGTTTTCTTTTTTAACCTCAGGTGTCCCACCAAATGAGGGATTCCAGAGCAGAGCCCTGGGGAGGGGCAACTGGACAATCAGAAATCTGGTTAAAAATTGGGGCCTAGGGACATGTCAAGCCCATTATGACATCTAATGATCCAGCCACAAAGAGGACTTACTAGAGGACAGGACTCATGCTGTGGGTCACAATGCGTGTGTATGCCCTCCTCGCACTCAAGAATGGGCGGGGCCTCAGGGTGAATGCTGGTTTCTCCTTCACTGAACGTTGGACAAAGTGCCAACCACAAGGGTTCTTGCCATGGGTAAGGAGGTGTTCTGATTTCTGCATCACACTCACCCCTAGGCAGTTATTGGAGATAAGGTCTCGGTTCTGAAGCCTGAAAACTGAGGTACAGAAGATAGGATACCTAAGGCCATGGAGGGTTTTATGTGCTCAGTGTGCAGTCAGCTTTCTCGGTGTTGGTCAGGAGATCCGGGCTCAGGTTGTGTTCGACAGTGCATTAGTGCCCAGGTTAGACTATATTATTTCGGTAAAGTCGAGTGCTGTGTAGGTTGATCCTCATTTAAGGTTCCTGGGCAGCTCATGAGGCACTAATTTTTTTTTTAGAGGGCAGGCAGAGTGCTGCATTTTGGGTCCGGAGTTGCCAAACTTGAGGGCTTCGGGGCCAGGAGTGTGAGGACGGAAGTGTGAGAAGACAAGGTAGACTTGGGTTTCAGGGCGAGGGCACGGCAGGTACCCCCTGCAGATCTGAACCAATATCTCATGCATCTGAAGTCAGGGCGAGGATCAGACGTTGGCTCAGGTTGGAGTTTCTGTGCATGACGGCCGCTTCATGAAGGGAGCGGAATCTCGAGGCCATTGAGGTTTTCCCACGTTGGGAGTTGTGGGATGCCCCCTTCAAGGATTCCTTCTGCGGGACAATTGAGACCTGTTGGACAGCTCCAGGACATCCCATATGGAATGACTCCAGAGCACCGTTCGCGGATGGATGCCTGGGAAGCCCGACTCCCATTCCAATTGTCTCCTAGCAACAAGACAGTTTAGAGTTGATGGCTCTACCGGAGCAACCAGGGTGGCTGAATTGAAATGGACTTTCCTGAGGATGGGTCCTAATGTGTTTTTGTGTCCATGAGGGCCTTGGAATGGGGCGGTGGCACCGGGACCCTGAAGTACTCTCCTAAGCTTTGGACATGGCTCCCATGCACAGGTTTCCTTGTGGAGACGAGATGAGTTCTGATGGGTGCCTCAGGAAAACCCCTATGCTCGTATTGGAATCAGGCTTTTGAGGACACATGCCCGTAACCCAAAGCAATGGATCTTAATATGGCCTAGGGTCCTGTCTGGTTCAATATTCTTCTCTAGGGACATCCAACTATGGTATGAGTGGAGGTCGATTATCAGCTGGTGTCAGACAGCCCTTGTTTGTTCCGGGCGACCTACACTATTGGGATGACCTCAGGGACTTTGGAGGTTTCCCCTAATTTGTACGATTTTGGACCATGGAATGGGCAGAATTCCCATGGATTGGTAGGCACAGTCCTAATGTGTGGCTCTAGGGGCCCAGCCTGGAGTGTGTGTGGCCCAAGAATTTGAGGACAGAAGTCTGAAAACACAAACTCAACTTAAGTTTGGGGACGTAGGTATGGCAGGCCCGATCTACAAACCATGAGAAAACCTCTTCAGGATATGAAGAAAGTGCGAGTCTGAGGTGCTTGCTCAGGCTTTTGTCTCTGGATTTTGTATCAGCGATGGCCGTGGAATGTCGGGGAGGCCTCATGGGCCATGGACGAATCTTCCTCTCTGAGGATTTGGCCCGATTCCCAATTGCTTTTCGTCAATCTGTGGGATGGGAGGACTCCTTTCAGTTTTGTTACCTCAGGTGTCCCACCAAAAGAGGAATTCCAAAGCAAAGCCGTGGGGAAGACTGAAGGGACAACCCGAACTATGGTTAAAAATTGGGGCCTAGGGGCATGGCAAGCCCAATAAGCTATCTCTTCATCCAGCCACTGAGTGGCCTTACTTCAGGACTGGGCTCAGCCGGAGGGTCACAATGTGTGTTTGTGACCAATGTGGCCCGCGAGCATGGGCGGGGCCTCATGGGCCACACTGGTTTCAACTACTCTGAACGTTGGACAGCATGCCAACCACAAGGTTTCTTGCCATGGGGAAGGAGTTCTGATTTCTGCATCACCTTCAACCCTGGGCAGTGATAGGAGATAAGGTCTAGGTTCTGAAACCTGAAAACCGAGGTTGGGAAGAGATGACGACCTAAGGCCATGGCGGCTCGATGTGCTCATTGTGCGGCCAGCTCTCTGGGAGGGACCAGTGGGTCCAGGCTCAGGCTGTGTCAGAAAGGACATTAGTGCCCTGGTCAGCCTATGTATTTGGGGTACAGCCAAGGTCGGTGCAGGTTGATCCTCATTTGGGGTTACTGGGTAGCCCCAGAGGACAATGTTTTTCTTCTGGAGGGCAGGAAGAGTGCTGCATTGTAGTTCTCGATTGCCAAACTGGAGGGCTTGTGGGCCAGTAGTCTGACGACAAAAGTCTGAGAACACAAGCTAGGCTTAGGTTTCTGGGTGAGGCCATGGCAGGCACAATCTACAGACCTGAATTGAGATCTCGTGCATCTGAAGACAGGGCGAGGATCAGACGATCGCTCAGGTTGGAGTTTCTGTCCCTGATGGCCCCTTCATGAATGGGGGGGGCATCACGAGGCCATGGGGGTTTTCCCACGATGGGAGTTGTGAGAAGCTCCAAAGTGCAGAGAGTCTTCTGCAGAACAATTGAGACCTTTGTTTGGCAACAGGCCAATGATTCTGAGCAGGGTTCTTAGGATGGATGGCTGGGTAGCCCACCTCGCATTCCAATTGTCTCCTAGCAACAAGACAGGTTAGATCTCCTGGATCTGTGGGGAGCAACCGAGGACGCTGAGTTGAAATGGACACCCCGGGGGATGGGTCCTAAAGTGCTTTTGTGTCTATGGAGACCTTGGAATGAAGCGGTGGCACTGGGGCCCCAAAAGGTTCTCCTAAACAGAGGCTTTGACACAGCTCAAACGTGCAAGTTTCCCATGTGTAGATGAGATGTTTTCTGATGGGTGAGTCAAGAAACAGTTATATGCTGCTTTTGAAATCCAGGCCTCTGAGGAGAGATGCCTGGAAACCAAAGCAATGGATCTGATTAGTGCCTAGGGTCCTGTTCTTTCCTTTTTACCTCTGGGGACATCTGTCTATGGGTCTGAGTGCAGGTAGGTGCTCAGTTGGGCTCAGATTGTCCCTGGATCAGGGACTTTTGAGGTTTAGCCTATTAGGAGGGTTGAGGCCATTGGAATGGGCACACACAATTCCCTTGGAGAGGCCAAGTACAGTCCTCAGGTTTGGCTCCAGGGGCCTGAGCCTGTTGGTTGTGTAGGCCAGGGCTGTTTGGACAGTTGTCTGAAAACACAAACTCGGCTTATGTTTCGGGTCATAGTTATGGCAGGAGTGATCTACAGACCATGAGGAGAACCTTTCGGGATTTTAAAGAAGGGTGAGTGTGAGGATCCTGCTCAAGTTTTTGTCTCTGCATATCGTGTCACTCATGGTCGTGGAATTTCTGGGTGACTTCATGGGAAATGGACGAGTCTTACTCTCTGGTGGTTTGGCCCGTCCAAAGAGTTTGGGGTCATTCTGTGGGCTGGAAGAAGTCCGTTTTTTGTTGTTGTTGTTGTTGTTGTTTTCTTTTTTAACCTCAGGTGTCCCACCAAATGAGGGATTCCAGAGCAGAGCCCTGGGGAGGGGCGACTGGACAATCAGAAATCTGGTTAAAAATTGGGGCCTAGGGACATGTCAAGCCCATTATGACATCTAATGGTCCAGCCACAAAGAGGACTTACTAGAGGACAGGACTCATGCTGAGGGTCACAATGCGTGTGTATGCCCTCGTCGCACTCAAGAATGGGCGGGGCCTCAGGGTGAATGCTGGTTTCTCCTTCACTGAACGTTGGACAAAGTGCCAACCACAAGGGTTCTTGCCATGGGTAAGGAGGAGTTCTGATTTCTGCATCACACTCACCCCTGGGCAGTGATTGGAGATAAGGTCTCGGTTCTGAAGCCTGAAAACTGAGGTACAGAAGAGAGGATACCTAAGGCCATGGCGGGGTTTATGTTCTCAGTGTGCAGTCAGCTTTCTCGGTGTTGGTCAGGAGATCCGGGCTCAAGTTGTGTTCGACAGTGCATTAGTGCCCAGGTTAGACTATATTAATTCGGTAAAGTCGAGTGCTGTGTAGGTGGATCCTCATTTAAGGTGCCTGGGCAGCTCATGAGGCAATAATTTTTTTTCTAGAGGGCAGGCAGAGTGCTGCATTGTGGGTCCGGAATTGCCAAACTTGAGGGCTTCGGGGCCAGGAGTGTGAGGACGGAAGTGTGAGAAGACAAGGCAGACTTGGGTTTCAGGGCGAGGGCACGGTAGGTACCCCCTGCAGATCTGAACCAATATCTCATGCATCTGAAGTCAGGGCGAGGATCAGACGTTGGCTCAGGTTGGAGTTTCTGTGCATGACGGCCGCTTCATGAAGGGAGCAGAATCTCGAGGCCATTGAGGTTTTCCCACGTTGGGAGTTGTGGGATGCCCCCTTCAAGGATTCCTTCTGCGGGACAATTGAGACCTCTTGGACAGCTCCAGGACATCCCATATGGAATGACTCCAGAGCAGCGTTCGCCAATGGATGCCTGGGAAGCCCGCCTCCCATTCCAATTGTCTCTTAGCAACAAGACAGTTTAGAGTTGATGGCTCTGCCGGAGCAACCAGGGTGGCTGAGTTGAAATGGACTTTCCTGAGGATGGGTCCTAATGTGTTTTTGTGTCCATGAGGGCCTTGCAATGGGGCGGTGGCACCGGGACCCTGAAGTACTCTCCTAAGCTTTGGACATGGCTCCCATGCACAGGTTTCCTTGTGGAGACGAGATGAGTTCTGATGGGTGCCTCAGGAAAACCCCTATGCTCGTATTGGAATCAGGCTTTTGAGGACACATGCCCGTAACCCAAAGCAATGGATCTTAATATGGCCTAGGGTCCTGTCTGGTTCAATATTCTTCTCTAGGGACATCCAACTATGGTATGAGTGGAGGTCGATTATCAGCTGGTGTCAGACAGCCCTTGTTTGTTCCGGGCGACCTACACTATTGGGATGACCTCAGGGACTTTGGAGGTTTCTCCTAATTTGTACGATTTTGGACCATGGAATGGGCAGAATTCCCATGGATTGGTAGGCACAGTCCTAATGTGTGGCTCTAGGGGCCCAGCCTGGAGGGTGTGTGGCCCAAGACTTTGAGGACAGAAGTCTGAAAACACAAACTCAACTTAGGTTTGGGGACGTAGGTATGGCAGGCCCGATCTACAAACCATGAGAAAAACTCTTCAGGATATGAAGAAAGTGCGAGTCTGAGGTGCTTGCTCAGGCTTTTGTCTCTGGATTTTGTATCAGCGATGGCCGTGGAATGTCGGGGAGGCCTCATGGGCCATGGACGAATCTTCTTCTCTGAAACTTTGGCCCGATTCCCAATTGCTTTTCGTCAATCTGTGGGATGGGAGGACTCCTTCCAGTTTTGTTACCTCAGGTGTCCCACCAAAAGAGGAATTCCAAAGCAAAGCCGTGGGGAAGACTGAAGGGACAACCCGAACTATGGTTAAAAATTGGGGCCTAGGGGCATGGCAAGCCCAATATGCTATCTCTTCATCCAGCCACTGAGTGGCCTTACTTGAGGACTGGGCTCAGCCTGAGGGTCACAATGTGTGTTTGTGACCAATGTGGCCCGCGAGCATGGGCGGGGCCTCATGGGCCACACTGGTTTCAACTACTCTGAAGGTTGGACAGCATGCCAACCACAAGGTTTCTTGCCATGGGGAAGGAGTTCTGATTTCTGCATCACCTTCAACCCTGGGCAGTGATAGGAGATAAGGTCTAGGTTCTGAAACCTGAAAACCGAGGTTGGGAAGAGATGACGACCTAAGGCCATGGCGGCTCGATGTGCTCAGTGTGCGGCCAGCTGTCTGGGAGGGTCCAGGGGGTCCAGGCTCAGGCTGTGTCAGAAAGGACATTAGTGCCCTGGTCAGCCTATGTATTGGGGGTACAGCCAAGGTCGGTGCAGGTTGATCCTCATTTGGGGTTACTGGGTAGCCCCAGAGGACAATGTTTTTCTTCTGGAGGGCAGGAAGAGTGCTGCATTGTAGTTCTGGATTGCCAAACTGGAGGGCTTGTGGGCCAGTAGTCTGACGACAAACGTCTGAGAACACAAGCTAGGCTTAGGTTTCTGGGTTAGGCCATGGCAGGCACAATCTACAGACCTGAATTGAGATTTCGTGCATCTGAAGACAGGGCGAGGATCAGACGATCGCTCAGGTTGGAGTTTCTGTCCCTGATGGCCCCTTCATGAATGGGGGGGCATCACGAGGCCATGGGGGTTTTCCCACGATGGGAGTTGTGAGAAGCTCCAAAGTGCAGAGAGTCTTCTGCAGAACAATTGAGACCTGTTGTTTGGCTCCAGGCCAATGATTCTGAGCAGGGTTCTAAGGATGGATGGCTGGGTAGCCCACCTCGCATTCCAATTGTCTCCTAGCAACAAGACAGGTTAGATCTCTTGGATCTGTGGGGAGCAACCGAGGACGCTGAGTTGAAATGGACACCCCTGGGGATGGGTCCTAAAGTGCTTTTGTGTCTATGGAGACCTTGGAATGAAGCGGTGGCACTGGGGCCCTAAAGGGTTCTCCTAAACAGAGGCTTTGACACAGCTCCAACGGGCAAGTTTCCCATGTGTAGATGAGATATTTTCTGATGGGTGAGTCAAGAAACAGCTATATGCTGCTTTTGAAATCCAGGCCTCTGAGGAGAGATGCCTGGAAACCAAAGCAATGGATCTGATTAGTGCCTAGGGTCCTGTTCTTACCTTTTTACCTCTGCGGACATCTGTCTATGGGTCTGAGTGCAGGTAGGTGCTCAGTTGGGCTCAGATTGTCCCTGGATCAGGGACTTTTGAGGTTTATCCTAGAGGGGGGGTTGAGTCCATTGGAATGGGCACACACAATTCCCTTGGAGAGGCCAAGTACAGTCCTCAGGTTTGGCTCCAGGGGCCTGAGCCTGTAGGTTGTGTAGGCCAGGGCTGTTTGGACAGTTGTCTGAAAACACAAACTCGGCTTATGTTTCGGGTCATAGGTATGGCAGGACTGATCTACAGACCATGAGGAGAACTCTTCGGGTTTTGAAAGAAGGGCGAGTGTGAGGCTCCTGCTCAAGTTTTTGTCTCTGGATATCGTGTCACTCATGGTGGTGGAATTTCTGGGTGACTTCATGGGAAATGGACGAGACTTACTCTCTGGTGGTTTGGCCCCGTCCAAAGAATTTGGGGTCATTCTCGGCTGGAAGAAGTCCGTTTTTTGTTGTTGTTGTTGTTTTCTTTTTTAACCTCAGGTGTCCCACCAAATGAGGGATTCCAGAGTAGAGCCCTGGAAAGGGGCGACAGGACAATCAGAAATCTGGTTAAAAATTGGGGCCTAGGGACATGTCAAGCCCATTATGACATCTAATGGTTCAGCCACTAAGAGGACTTACTAGAGGACAGGACTCATGCTGTGGGTCACAATGCGTGTGTATGCCCTCGTCGCACTCAAGAATGGGCGGGGCCTCAGGGTGAATGCTGGTTTCTCCTACACTGAACGTTGGACAACGTGCCAACCACAAGGGTTCTTGCCATGGGTAAGGAGGAGTTCTGATTTCTGCATCACACTCACCCCTGGGCAGTGTTTGGAGATATGGTCTCGGTTCTGAAACCTGAAAACTGAGGTACAGAAGAGAGGATACCTAAGGCCATGGCGGGTTTTATGTGCTCAGTGTGCGGTCAGCTTTCTGGGTGTTGGTCAGGTGGTCCGGGCTCAGGTTGTGTTCGACAGTGCATTAGTGCCCAGGTTAGACTATATAATTTCGGTAAAGTCGAGTGTTGTGTAGGTTTATCCTCATTTAAGTTGCCTGGGAAGCTCATGAGGCACTAATTTTTTTTCTAGAGGGCAGGCAGAGTGCTGCATTGTGGGTTCCGAATTGCCAAACTTGAGGGCTCAGGGCCAGGAGTGTGAGGACGGAAGTGTGAGAAGACAAGGTAGACTTGGGTTTCAGGGCGAGGGCACGGCAGGTACCCCCTGCAGATCTGAACCAATATCTCATGCATCTGAAGTCAGGGCGAGGATCAGACGTTGGCTCAGGTTGGAGTTTCTGTGCATGACGGTCGCTTCATGAAGGGAGCGGAATCTCGAGGCCATTGAGGTTTTCCCACGTTGGGAGTTGTGGGATGCCCCCTTCAAGGATTCCTTCTGCGGGACAATTGAGACCTGTTGGACAGCTCCAGGACATCCCATATGGAATGACTCCAGAGCACCGTTCGCGGATGGATGCCTGGGAAGCCCGCCTCCCATTCCAATTGTCTCCTAGCAACAAGACATTTTAGAGTTGATGGCTCTGCCGGAGCAACCAGGGTCGCTGAGTTGAAATGGACTTTCCTGAGGGTGGGTCCTAATGTGTTTTTGTGTCCATGAGGGCCTTGGAATGGGGCGGTGGCACCGGGACCCTGAAGTACTCTCCTAAGCTTTGGACATGGCTCCCATGCACAGGTTTCCTTGTGGAGACGAGATGAGTACTGATGGGTGCCTCAGAAAAACCCCTATGCTCATATTGGAATCAGGCTTTTGAGGACACATGCCCGTAACCCAAAGCAATGGATCTTAATATGGCCTAGGGTCCTGTAGGGTTCAATATTCCTCTCTGGGGACATCCAACTATGGTATGAGTGGAGGTCGATTATCAGCTGGTGTCAGACAGCCCTTGTTTGTTCCGGGCGACCTACACTATTGGGATGACCTCAGGGACTTTGGAGGTTTCTCCTTATTTGTACGATTTTGGACCATGGAATGGGCAGAATTCCCATGGATTGGTAGGCACAGTCCTAATGTGTGGCTCCAGGTGCCCCAGCCTGGAGGGTTTGTGGCCCAGGAATTTGAGGACAGAAGTCTGAAAACACAAATTCAACTTAGGTTTGGGGACGTAGGTATGGCAGGCCCGATCTACAAACCATGAGAAGAACTCTTCAGGATATGAAGAAAGTGCGAGTCTGAGGCGCTTGCTCAGGTTTTTGTCTCTGGATTTTGTATCAGCGATGGTAGAATCTACAGACCTGAATCGACTTCTCTTGCATCTCAAGTCAAGGCGAGGATCAGTCGATCGCTCAAGTTGGTGTTTCTGCCCTGATGGCCCCTTCACGAAGGGGGGGGCATCAAGAGGCCATGGGGGTTTTCCCACGATGGGATTTGTGTGAAGCTCCAAACTGCAAAGTGACTTCTGCAGGACAATTGATTCCTATTGATTGGCTCCAGGCCAATGATTCTGAGCAGGGTTTTAAGGATGCATGGCTGGGTAGCCCACCTCGCATTCCAATTGTCTCCTAGAAACAAGACAGGTTAGATATGCTGGATCTGGGGGAGCAACCGAGGAGGCTTAGTTGAAATGGACTCTCCTATGGATGGGTCCTAATGTGCTTTTGTGTCTATGGAGACCTTGGAATGAAGCGGTGGCACTGGGGCCCTGAAGGGTTCTCATAAACAGCGGCTTTGACACAGCTCCAACGTGCAAGTTTCCCATGTGTAGATGAGATGTTTTCTGATGGGTGAGTCATGAAACAGCCATATGCTGGTTTTTAAATCCAGGCCTCTGAGGAGAGATGCCTGGAAACCAAAGCAATGGATATGATTAGTGCCTAGGGTCCTGTTCTTTCCTTTTTACCTCTGGGGACATCTGTCTATGGGTCTGAGTACAGGTAGGTGCTCAGATGGGCTCAGATTGCCCCTGTTTTACCTGGGAAGCCACCACTAATGAGATGGATCAGGGACTTTGGAGGTTTATCCTATTAGAAGGGATGTGGCCATTGGAATGGGCACACAGAATTCCCTTGGAGAGGGCAAGTACAGTCCTCAGGTTTGGCTCCAGGGGCCTGAGCCTGTAGGTTGTGTAGGCCAGGTCTGTCGCTCTCGACTTGCAAGAACGACCCGCAGACGAGGTGGGTGGCAAACTTCTTTATTCAATCTTAGCCCCGGGACCCCGTACACCGATTATAGCCCCAAGTTATAGAACACAGTGGATAGAAAGCAACCAATCACCACATAACACAACTACTATAACATCCAATCAGAAGGGATACAGATGACTTCAATCCAGATCATGCGGGGAGCTCGTGCCTACTGACGTGAGCCCCTGAAACTTATTGTTCACTCTGTTTTTGTGCCGTTCCCATGGTCCCTGGTTAATCTTATACTAGTCCCTATACTTCAGTACAGGTTGTGCGTTGCCTGGAGCGCTCCCACATAAACATTCACCTGCCCTTCTCCTCAAGCCTCGCCTAGTACGTGACTCCCAGCTTCTGCTGCATGGCTCTCCACAGCTCCCCCTTTTTTATTTATTACATGGCAGGGATCGTGCCTGTCTTAGGTTGCCAATCCTCAACACACATGCTTACCCGTCATCGGGTACTCCCCTTCACCGAGGAGCCCCTGTCTTAGGTTGCTATGGTGAGGGACCAGTCTTACCCGTCTTTGGCTACCGACCCAGCATACAGAGCCATATTCAGGGGGAGGCATCCTTTTAGGCAGCAAAGCCAGTTTTGAGACGCTTGAGGCAGCAGGGTACTAGCTATGGTGGGAGCAACCCATAATCAAGGTTGCCGTGTAGTTTTGTCACGAGCAGCTCGTTGCTGATTCCGCACAATGGCTCGCACTGTATATAATTCTGCAAGCATGAATTTCACCACACAGGGAAAGAGGCACATGAATAAAAGCATAAGTATTAACACTCCTATAATAGAGCCTATAGCATACCAAGTACGTGATAGCAAAGGAATATGAGAAAATAGCGAATTTACAAAATTGTCAGCAAGCTGAGCCACGGGCAGCTTGGCATGCGGAGCTTCTGCAATATTCAAAATCTCTTGATGTAACTGCAGCAAGTCAAGGGACACATTAGAGTTAGACCATGCCCCTTCAAGGTGGTACAACACTCGACCCCAGGAAGTTTCTGTGACATTATAGCGCTTGGGGGTGACACAGATCCAGTGGTAGTCACTATGGCATTGGATCCTAGTTCGCAATTTCAAACTTTGACGTTCGTCCCCCAGAAACTTCACAGCATCATATAAGGCATTTAGTCTGGTTTCAACCCTTTTGTCTATATCCTCTTGTGTTCCCAAGGCCAGAGAAGTATTATGTGCCAGATGATCTACAGTATCTGCAGCTTGCACTGCTTGAGTTAAAGAAATAGATGCAGTAACAGTTGTAGCAATTATTGTTATAAGAGAAACTATACCTAAGATCAACAATCCTAATTCTCGTCTAGGCCGACTAAGGGCATTCTGTACCCGATCCCACAATTCTAACCCAGGGTTAGAGTACCATGGCTTAGATATATTAACAGGAAGCATGATAAAGGGGGGTTGTCGAACTACTAATACACCATCATCTACCGAGACACCCTGAATGCAGTTAGTTAAAGTACAATTCGGACAGAGCAGGTGATATGTAGCTTTATCTTTTTTAATGGTGAGATCCTCTACTAGCAGCATAAAAGGTCTAGGCACACACGCTTGAGGGTATCTATCCTCTAGATCTTGGGCTTCCTTGTTCCAACGGGTTGCTTTTCCAAAAGCGGCTAAAAGCTTCCATATTTCCGTTTGTACTGGATACCCTCTTGGCGGAGCAAGTATAGGAGGTACCTTTGGCTTAAAAGCCTGGGTAGGTGCCCTAGATCCCCAATCTAAAAGTGTAAATCCCTCCTCAAGGGTGTAAGCAGTGGCCTTCTTTTCCACACATAACCTCCAGGGAACGTCTATTCCTTTAGATATTCCCAACTGAGCTGCACATAATGGGATATCCCGGGGAATCTTACCTATTGATGTTGCATGGCCAGCAGTTACCCCTGCTATAGTCACATCATCATAATAAACTAGTGTAAACACCCACAAGCAATGTGATCGTCTACCATTCATGGAGAAGCACATAGGATACATGTCAGAATAGCCCTTATAAGAAATATTCGCCTGTTGCGGCTGTATATGTACTGAGGAAGGGGATCCTAGTAAAACAGTATCATTAACATAGACAGGGACAGAACTCATTTCCCAACTTACAGGTTGCAGTAAAGGCGGATCAGGAACGTATGCCCAGTATACAGAGCCTTGAACCGTTAACACTTGCATACAAATGAACAGTAATGACAGGTACAAGTCCAAAAGAGAAAATTGCGCTTTAGACTGAGTCATTTGAGGAAGGAGTCGAAGCTTGGTGATCTTCTGCCTCGGCGGCAGTTGGGTCGGTTCCAGGTCCCCGGGGGCAGGCTGCAGGATGATCATCATCACTGTCATCCGCAGTAGCAGCATCTTCCACAGGTTCCACGGCCACCAGCCTGGTGAGACGTTCCGGCACCCAGAGCGGGACAGGCGCATCCTGTGGAAAAACACAAAGGGAACCTCGGTGCCACCGGAGCACCGGGTCAGGGCCCTTCCATGAACCAGTAAGGACATCCTTCCACTTCACCATAGATTGTTGCGTTTTCTGTTGGCCCCAATGGCGCTCTGCGGCTGAAACGCCGTCTTTGTCAAGTGTGAGAAAATTTAAAATAAAAGTGGTCAAGTTGGTAAGGTCTGTAGGCGTGTGATGCTCCTCTCCAATTCCCCCTTTTTGTATTTTTTGCAAGGTAGTTTTAAAGGTCAGGTGAGTGCGCTCTATGACACCCTGGCCTCGAGGGTTATAAGGAATGCCTGTAACATGGTGAATATCATAACAGGCTAGAAAGTTTGAAAAGCTTTTAGAAGTATAAGCAGGAGCATTGTCTGTCTTTAATTGTTTAGGCACTCCCCAGCAGGCAAAGCTGCGCAGGCAATGAGATATCACGTTTTTAACATTTTCTCCTCGCAGGGGGGTTGCGCTAACGACCCCTGAGCAGGTATCCACACTCACATGAACGCATTTTTGTTGCCCAAAAGAAGGTATATGTGTTACATCCATTTGCCACAGATGGTTGGGCAATAGTCCCTTAGGATTTACCCCGAAGGAGGGCATGGGCAAGTGTACCACACAATTGCCACAAGACTTTACAATATCTCGTGTGTCAGCTCTGGAGATATGAAAGCGTGCCTTTAATGTTTGGGCATTCACATGCCATTTATCATGATATCTTTTAGCATCTTCTAGAGCATTACAAACATAAAAGCGCGCAGCTGAATCAGCCATTCGGTTTCCCTCAGCCATAGGTCCTGGAAGGTCTGAATGTGCTCTAAGATGTCCAATATAAAAAGGGGCACCACGGGAGAGTATAAGGTGTTGCAATTCAGCCAGCAGGGAGGAAATTTCTGACTGGCTGGCTGAAATAATAGCAGTTTCTATAGACCTGGTGGCTGCAACTGCATATTTGCTATCTGAGATAATATTAAAGGGTTGATTTAGAAACCTTTGTAAAACACACATAATCACCAACAATTCTGTTCTCTGGGCTGAAGTCGAGGGCACAACAACAGGAATTATTTTTCCTTCCACCACATAAGCGCCAGTTCCTGCTTTACTGCCATCTGTAAATACTGTGAGGGCCCCGATTAATGGCTCCAATCGACAGGATTTAGGCCAAATAAGGGGTGTATTTTTATAAAACTCAATGAGAGGGTGTGAGGGATAATGATTATTAAATATAACAGGATAAGCAACTGTCAGGATGGCCCAATCGTCATTTTCATGCGTTAAAATGCTTATTTGGGTTTTATCATAAGGGATTATGCAAACATCGGGCAGTTTCCCTAGGACCTGTATGCTGGCTTTAAAGGCTTTATTTGCCACTGTAGCTACAGCTGTAGCATACGGGGTGATGACACGGCTAAGATTATGGGGTAGTTAAATCCATAGTAGGGGTCCTCCTTGCCATAAGGCCCCCGTGGGTGATCCAGGGGATGGAATAATTATGACACTTATAGGCTTTTCCGGGTCACATCTATCTGCTGCTGTTAAAGCTAGCCTGCTTTCAACTAACTGTAATGATTCAATAGCAGCTGGAGTGAGTACTCTTGGGGAGTCTAATGCAGGGTCCCCAGGCAGAATATCGAATAAAGGTTTCAGCTCTGCAGTAGTAATTTTTATGTATGGTCGAATCCAGTTAATGTCCCCTAAAAGTTTTTGGAAATCATTCAATGTATGCAAGTGATCTCTACGGATTTGAATTAGCTGAGGCTTTACTGACGTTTTAGAGAGCTGCATACCAAGGTAATTTTGTAGGCCGCCTGCTTGGATTTTTTCAGGGGATATAGTTAGACCCCATTTTGCTAACTGTTCCTGTAGGAAGGTTAGAGCTGAAGGAAGAGACCTCTCATTTGGCCCACAAATCAAGATATCATCCATATAATGATAACAAAGCAGGTCTGGAAATGCTTTTCGGAAAGGCTCTAGTGCTTGGCTTACATACAACTGACACAAGGTGGGGCTATTGGCCATCCCCTGAGGAAGTACTTTCCATTCATACCTTTGATCTAGCTCAGCATGATTAATTGATGGCAGAGTAAATGCAAAGCGCTCTATATCTGCAGGGTGTAGTGGAATGGAAAAGAAACAGTCTTTGATGTCAATTACAATAGAAGGCCAGTTTCTTGGCAACGCCGTCACGACTGGGAGCCCTAACTGAATGGGTCCCATGACCTGCATTTGATCATTAATCTGTCGTAGGTCATGTAGCAATCGCCAGTTGCCTGATTTCTTTCTTATTACAAATATGGGTGTATTCCATGGGGATGTGGATTTTTGAATATGCCCTGCTTTGAGTTGTTCTTGAACTAGCTCTTTTGCCGCTAGTAATTTTTCTTTTGTTAAAGGCCACTGAGGCACCCAGCGCGGCTCTGGTGTTTTCCAAGTTATGCGAATTGCCTCAGTGGCCGCTAGGAAAAAACCTGACCCCCCATAGAAGGCGGATTGGGATCTCCCTGGCCCTTGGTCCCAAGCCCTTGGCCAGGCTTATATTCCATGTTTCTCATCATGCTTTGGGAGGCCTCACTGTATAACTTTTCTGTAGTAAGTTTGATATTCATTTGCTCCAGCACATCGCGCCCCCACAAAGAAACAGGGGTGGAACAGACATATGGTTGGAAAATGCCTTTATGTCCTTCCTCATCCTCCCAGTCCAAAGATGCAGCACTAATATCAGGACTGGTAGCTATCCCTAGTCCCCGGAGGGTCTGGCTGGCTTTAACTAGAGCCCAGGCTTTAGGCCAATCTAGACAATTTATAATGCTTTTGTCTGCTCCTGTATCTAGGAGTCCCCAGAATAGTTTACCTCTAATCTTTAATTTAAGCATAGGTCTCTCTTTCATGCTCATAGTAAGGCATGCGAGGGAGGATCCCGTGGATCCGAAACCTCCTTTTCTAGTCTGGCCTGTAGAGGGATATTTTTCATGATTACTAGGCAAAATCAAAAGCTGTGCAATTCTGTCCCCTGGATTTATAATATTAATTCCCTTAGGAGATGATATCAGAATTTTAACTTCCCCTTCAAAATCAGGATCAATCACTCCCGGATGGACCTGAAGCCCTCGTAAAGTACAAGAACTTCTGCCAAGAAGGAGTCCCACCGTTCCTTTTGGAGGCCCTCCAGACAGGTCAGATGGCACAGCCTGCACCCCCATCTCAGGTGTTAAGACCATTCGGGTGGTGGCACAGACGTCAAGTCCGGCGGAGCCTGTTGTGGCTCCCCGGGGCCCTGCAGGAATTGACTCCCCTGATCGGTGGGTGGGTACAGCCATCGTGGCTTGACTGGCAGGGACATCGCCACCCCGTACATTTGATTCGGGCCCCGGGGGCTGGGGCCCTGCCCCTCGTTTTTTGGACTCCCCCAATTATTAGGTGGTAACGGATTTCCTTGTATATCCGCCACAGATCGGCATTCTTGTGCCCAATGATTTCCTTTTCTACATCGTGGACACAGTTGAGGTTTTTTCCTTGCCGGCTTATTCGGGGAGGCTTTTCCAAATGGAACTCATCTTTGGGGGCAGTCTATTTTTAGATGGCCCTCCTGTCTGCACTGGAAACATTTCCGGGGGTGGGCTCCTTGCTGTCCTTGCATAGCCTGAGCAAAGGCTGCAGCCATAACCTGCCCCTGAATTACTGGCCCTGTAATGTCTCTGCAGACCTTGATATAGGCAGAAAGATCTTTAGCCCTCCATGGCCTAATGGCTTCACGGCACCATTTATTAGCATTTTCATAGGCTAATTGTTTAATTAAAGGCATAGCAGAGTCAGTATCTCCAAACATCCTGCCCGCAACCTGCATCAGCCTGTCCACAAAATCAGCATAGGGCTCATTTGGCCCCTGTACTACTCTAGACAGTTGTCCTTGCAAATCATTTACACCCCTCAATGTTTTCCAGGCCCTAACGGCCGCTGTAGCAATCTGTTGAAATACGGCAGGGGGGTAGGTGGCCTGTACCTGAGCCTCGAGATATGGTCCAGTGCCTGTCAGCATTTCTGAGTTCCACTGGGGATTTCCCGTAGCTGCATTTCTCCGCGCTGTATCCTGGCAATTATCCTGATTTTGAATTTTCCATTCCAGATATTTCCCTCCGCTCAAAACTGCTCTAGCTAAATTGCTCCAATCCTCAGGAGTGAGGGTGAGCGCTCCCAGCGATTCCACAAGGGAGACAGTAAAGGCTGCCTGGGGTCCGTAGGCACTAAGTGCTTCCTTAAGTTGTTTCACCAGTTTAAAATCTAGCGGCTGATGATATCTCTGCTGATTTTGATCTTCCAGTACTGGGAAAAACCCTTTTCCTGGACCTAAGACCTCTCTCCAGTTTGCCGCGGTGCAGTCTGAGCAATGGCAGACTTTTGCACAGCCTGACCGATATGGTGGGGGCCATTCATAAGGTGGCGCCGTGGGGCTGGAATGAGGAGTCGGCGCACGGTCTATTTCTGCTTCTGGTTGTTTCACAGCTATGGGTTTTGCCTCTGTTGGTAAGCCTAAAGCCTCTGTATTCTTTTTCTCCTTACCCCCTTTTTGATTTTGAGTTAGTTCATCTGGAAGTCCCTCTGAACTCTCACTATCCGCCTCAGAGCCCTGGGAGGAGCCCTTATAGGATTCCTCCTTTAATTGTTCTAATATTTCCGCTCCTTGCTGAATCACCTGTTTTAGCCGCTCCCGAGATGACTACAAACATACTTTCACAAGGGACCACACGGCAAGAGTGCCGGCGTTCACGGTGGGGTTCTGCCTTAAATCCTCTCCTAGATGTTCCCACTGAGGCACATTCAGAAGTCCCTCCTCTATAAACCAAGGGGCGATTTCTCCTACTTCCTTTAAAAAGGCACGATCTGTTTTTGATTTTAAAGGCGTGCCATTTGCTTTGAGAATGTCCTTTAAAGGACCTTCCATCCTATATCTAGTAAGCTCGTTTCCCAATCTGGAAATCTTTTGCTATCCAGGTCTCCGTGAACTTTTAAAACTACAGCTATACTCGTCCAGAGACCTGTCCTGTCCGTAGACAGAGATGGTGGCCAACTTCCCCTTTCCTTGCTCTTACCCCAATCCTCGTTCTGCGCTCGGTGTCGGGTCCCGGGTTTTCGGCACCAGATGTCGCTCTCGACCCGCAAGAACGACCCACAGTCGAGGTGGGTGGCAAACTTCTTTATTCAATCTTCAGCCGCAGGACCCCGTAAACCGATTATAGCCCCAAGTTATAGTACACAGTGGATAGAAAGCAACCAATCACCACATAACACAACTACTATAACATCCAATCAGAAGGGATACAGATAACTTCAATCCAGATCATGCGGGGAGCTCGTGCCTACTGACGTGAGCCCCCGAAACTTATTGTTCACTCTTTTTTTGTGCCGTTCCCATGGTCCCTGGTTAATCTTATACTAGTCCCGATACTTCAGTACAGGTTGTGCGTTGCCTGGAGCGCTCCCACATAAACATTCACCTGCCCTTCTCCTCAAGCCTCGCCTAGTACGTGACTCCCAGCTTCTGCTGCATGGCTCTCCTCAAGGTCTGTTTGGACAGTTGTCTGAAAACACAAACTTGGCTTATGTTTCAGGTCATAGGTATGGCAGGACTTATCTACAGACCATGAGGAGAACTTTTCGGGATTTGAGAAAAGGGCGAGTGTGAGGCTCTTGCTCAAGTTTTTGTCTCTGGATATCGTGTCACTCATTGTCGTGAAATATCTGGGTGACTTCATGGGAAATGGACGAGTCTTACTCCCTGGTGGTTTGGCCCAGTCCAAAGCGTTTGGGGTCACTCTGTGGGATGGAAGAAGTCCGGTTTTTTTTTTTTTTATGTTGTTTTCTTTTTAACCTCAGGGGTCCCACCAAATGAGGGATTCCAGAGTAGAGCCTTGGGGGGGGTGACTGGACAATCAGAAATCTGGTTAAAAATTGGCGCCTAGGGACATATCAAGCCCATTATGACATCTAATGGTCCAGACACTGAGAGGACTTACTAGAGGACAGGACTCATGAGGGTCACAATGCGTGTTTATGCGCTTGTCGAAAACAAGAATGGGCGGGGCCTCAGGGTGAATGCTGGTTTCTCCTACACTGAACGTTGGACGACGTGCCAACCACAAGGTTTCTTACCAGGGGTAAGGAGGTGTTCTGATTTCTGCATCACACTCACCCCTGGGCAGTGATTGGAGATAATGTCTCGGTTCTGAGGCCTGAAAACTGAGGTAGGGAAGAGAGGATACCTAAGGCCATGGCGGGTTTTATGTGCTCAGTGTGCGGTCTGCTTTCCGGGTTTGGTCAGGAGGTCCGGGCTCAGGTTGTGTCTGACAGTGCATTAGTGCCCAGGTTAGACTATATAATTTGGGTGAAGTCGAGTGCTGTGGAGGTTTATCCTCATTGAAGGTGCCTGGGCAGCTCATGAGGCAACAATTTTTTTCTAGAGGGCAGGCAGAGTGCTGCATTGTGGGTCCGGAATTGCCAAACTTGAGGGCTTCGGGGCCAGGAGTGTGAGGACGGAAGTCTGAGAAGACAAACTAGACTTCGGTTTCAGGGCGAGGGCTACGGCAGGTACCCCCTACAGATCTGAACCAATACTCATGCATCTGAAGTCAGGGCGAGGATCAGACGTTGGCTCAGGTTGGAGTTTCCGTGCATGACGGCCACTTCATGAAGGGAGCGGAATCTCAAGGCCATTGAGGTTTTCCCACGTTGGGAGTTGTGGGATGCACCCTTCAAGGATTCCTTCTGCGCAACAATTGAGACCTGTTGGACAGCTCCAGGACATCCCATATGGAATGACTCCAGAACACCGTTCGAGGATGGATGCCTGGGAAGCCTGCCTCGCATTCCAATTGTCTCCTAGCAACAAGACAGTTTAGATCTGATGGCTCTGCGGGAGCAACCGGGGTGGCAGAGTTGAAATGGACTTTCCTGAGGATGGGTCCTAATGTGTTTTTGTGCCCATGAGGGCCTTGGAATGGGTTGGTGGCACCGGGACCCTGAAGAACCCTATGCTTTGGACATGGCTCCCATGCACAGGTTTCCTTTTGGAGACGAGATGAGTTCTGCTGGGTGCCTCAGCAAAACCCCTATGCTCGTATTGGATTCAGGCTTTTGAGGAGACATGCCTGTAAACCAAGGCAATGGATCCTATTATGGCCTAGGGTCCTGTCTGGTTCAATCTTCTCCTCTGGGGACATCCATTTATGGTATGAGTGGAGGTAGATTATCATCTGGTGTCAGACAGCCCTTGTTTGTTCCGGGCGACCTACACTATTGGGATTGCCTCGGGTACTTTGGAGAGTTCTCCTAATTTGTACGATTTTGGACATCGGAATGGGCAGAATTCCCATGGATTGGGTAGGCACTGTCCTAATGTGTGTCTCCAGGGGCCCCAGCATGGAGGGTGTGTGGCCCAGGACTTTGAGGACAGAAGTCTGAAAACACAAACTCAGCTTAGGTTTGGGGACGTAGGTATGGCAGGCCCAATCACAAACCATGAGAAGAACTCTTAAGGATATGAAGAAAGAGCGAGTCTGAGGCGCTTGCTCAGGATTTTGTCTCTGGATTTTGTATCAACGATGGCCGTGGAATGTGGGGAGGCCTCATGGGCCATGAACGAAACTTCCTCTCTGTGGATATGGCCCAGTCCAAATTGTTTTTCGTAAATCTGTGGGATGTGAGATCTCCTTTCAGGTTTGTTACGTCAGGTGTCCCAACTAAGAGGAATTCCAAGGGAGAGCCCCGGGGAAGAGTGAAGGGACAACCAAACTTGGTTAAAAATTGGGGCCTAGGTGCATGCAGTCCCAATAGCTGTCTCTTTTCTAGCCACTGAGAGGCCTTACTTGAGGACTGGGTTCAGGCTGAGGGTTAAAATGTGTGTTTGTGACCAATGTGCCCCGCGAGCATGGGCCACAATGGTTTCAACTACACTGAACTTTGGACAACATGCCAATCATAAGGATTCTTGCCATGGGGAATGAGTTCTGATTTCTGCATCATTTTCAACCCTGGGCAGTGGTTGGAGATAAGGTCTAGGTTGTAATGTCTGAAAATTACCGTTGGGAAGAGATGGCGACCTAAGTCCATGGCGGGTCTGATGTGCTCAGTGTGCGGTCAGCTGCCTGGGTGTTGGTCAGAAAGTTCGAGCTCAGGTTGTGTCAGACAGTGCATTAGTGCCCAGGTTAGACTGTATAATTTGGGTACAGTTGAGTGCCGTGTAGGTTTTCCGCCTTTGAGGTGCCTGGGCAGATCATTAGGCAAGATATTTTTCTAGAGGGCAGGCAGGGTGCTGCATTGTGTGTCCGGAATTGCCAAACGTGAGGGCTTCTGGGCCACGAGTGTGAGGACATAAGTCTGAGAACACAAGCTAGACATTGGCTTCAGGCCGAGGGCACGGCAGGTACCCCCTGCACATCTGAATTACATCTCATGAATCTGAAGTCACGGCGAGGATCAGACGTTGGCTCAGCTTAGAGTTTCTGTGCATGACTGCCCCTTCATGAACGGAGGGGAATCTCAAGGACATGGAGGTTTTCCCATGTTGGGAGTTGTGGGATGCCCCCTTCAAGGATTCCTTCTGAGGCACAATTGAGATCTGTTTGGCAGCTCCAGGACATCCCATATGGAATGAATCCAGAGCACCGTTCGAGGATGGATGCCAGGGAAGCCCAGCTCGCATTCCAATTGTCTCCTAGCAACAAGACAGTTGAGATCGGAATCTCAGCGGGAGTAACCGCGGTGGCTGAGTTAAAATGGATTTTCTTGAGGATGGGGCTTAATGTGTGTTTGTGTTCATGAGGGCCTTGGAATGGGGCGGTGGCACCGGGACCCCGAAGTATTCTCCTAAGCTTTTGACATAGCTCCCAGCACAAGTTTCCTTGTGGAGCCGAGATTTGTTCTGATGTGTGTCTCACGAAACCCCCTATGCTGGTCTTGGAATCCAGGCTTTTGAGGAGACATGCCTGTAAACCAAATCAATGGATCCGATTAGGGCCTACGGTCCTGTCTGGTTCCATCTTCTTCTCTGGGGACATCCATCTATGGTATGTGGAGGTAGATGCTCTGTTGGTGTCAGACCGCCCTTGTTTGACCCGGGAGACCTACACTATTGGTATGGCCTCAGGGAATTTGGAGCTTTCTCCTAATTTGTACAATTTTGGACAATGGATGGGCAGGTTTCCTATGCATTGGGTAGGAAAAGTCCTAACGTCTGGATTCAGGGGCCCCAGCCTGGATGGTGTGTGGCCCAGGACTTTGAGGACAGAAGTCTGAATACACAAACTCAACTTAGGTTTTGGGGACGTAGGTATGGCAGGCCCAATCTACAAACCATGAGAAGAACTCTTCAGGATATGAAGAAAGAGCGAGTCTGAGGCACTTGCTCAGGCTTTTGTCTCTGGATTTTGTATCAATGATGGCTGTGGTATGTGGTGAGGCTTCAAGGGCCATGGACGAATCTTTGTCTCTGTGTATTTGGCCCAGTCCCAATTGTTTTTCGTCAATCTGTGGGATGGGAGGTGTTCTTTCAGTTCTATTTCCTCTGGTGTTCCAACCAAAGAAGAATTCCAAAGCAGAACCCTTGGAGATTGAAGGGACAACACAAAATATGTTTAAAAATTGAGGCCTAAGGTCATGGCAGGCCCAATATGCTGTCTCTTCATCCAGCCACTAAGAGGCCTTACTTGAGGACTGGGCTCAGGCCGAGGGTCACAATTTGTGTTTATGACCAATGTGGCCTGCGAGCATGGGCGCGGCCTCATGGGCCAATCTGGTTTCAAGTACACTGAACTTTGGACAACATGCCAATCATAAGGTTTCTTGCCATGGGGATGGAGTTCTTATTTCTGCATCATTTTCAACCCTGGGCAGTGGTTGGAGATAAGGTCTAGGTTCGGAAGCCTGAATACCGCCTTTGGGAAGAGATGACGACCTAAGGCCATGGCAGGTCTGATGTGCGCAGTATGCGGTCAGCTGCCTGGGTGTTGGTCAGGAAGTTCGGGCTCAGGTTGTGTCACACAGTGCATTAGTGCCCAGGTTAGACTGTATAATTTGGATGCAGTCGAGTTCAGTGTATGGTGTTCCGCAATGAGGAGCCTGGGCAGCTCATTAGGCAAGATATTTTTCTAGAGGGCAGGCAGAGTGCTGCATTGTGGGTCCGGAATTGCCAAACTTGAGGGCTTCTGGGCCAGGAGTGTGAGGACAGAAGTCTGAGAACACAAGCTAAACTTGGGCTTCAGGCCGAGGGCACGGCAGGTACCCCCTGCAAATCTGAAACGATATCTCATGCATCAGAAGTCACGGCGAGGATCAGACGTAAGCTCTGGTTGGAGTTTCTGTGCATGACTGCCCCTTCATGAACGGAGCGGAATCTCAAGGCCATGGAGGTTTTCCCACGTTGGGAGTTGTGGGATGCCCCCTTCAAGCATTCCTTCTGCGGGACAATTGAGAATTGTTAGGCAGCTGCAAAACAGCCCATATGGAATGACTCCAGAGCACCGTTCGAGGATGGATGCCAGGTAAGCCTGCCTCGCATTCCAATTGTCTCCTAGCAACAAGACAGTTGAGATAGGATGGCTCTGCGGGATCAATCGGGGTGGCTGAGTTGAAATGGACTTTCCAGAGGATGGGGCCTAATGTGTGTTTTTGTCCATGAGGGCCTTGGAATGGGGCGGTGGCACCGGGACCCTGAAGTATTCTCCTAAGCTTTTGACATAGGTCCCATGCACAGTTTCCTTGTGGAGACGAGATTTTTTCTGATGGGTACCTCAGGAAACCCCCTAAGCTGGTATTGGTATCCAGGATTTTGAGGAGACATGCCTGTAAACCAAAGCAATAGATCCGATTTTGGCCTAGGGTCCTGTCTGTTTCCATCTCCTTCTCTGGGGACATCCATCTATGGTATGAGTGGATGTAGATGCTCACCTGGTGTCAGACCGCCCTTGTTTGTCCCGGGAAACGTACACTATAGGGATGGCCTCGGGGACTTTGGAGGGTTATCCTAATTTGTACGGTTTTGGACAATGAATGGGCAGAATTCCTATTCATTGGGTAGGCACAATCCTAATGGGTGGCTTCAGGGGCCCCAGTCTGGATGGTGTGTGGCCCAGGACTTTGAGGACAGAAGTCTGAAAACACAAACTCAGCTTAGGTTTGGGGACGTAGGTATGGCAGGCCCAATCTACAAACCATGAGAAGAACTCTTCAGGATATGAAGAAAGAGCGAGTCTGAGGCGCTTGCTCAGTGTATGGTCTCTGGATTTTGTGTCAAAGAAGGCCGTGGATTGTGGGGAGGCCTCATGGGCCATGGACGAATCTTCTTCTCTGTGGATTTGGCCCGGTCCCAATTGTTTTTCGTCAATCTGTGGGATCGGAGGTCTCCTTTCAGGTTTGTTACCTCAGGTGTCCCAACCAAAGAGGAATTCCAAAGCAGAGCCCTGGGGAAGAGTGAAGGGACAACCCAAAATATGGTTAAAAATTGGGGCCAAGGGGCATGACTGGCCAAATATGCTGTCTCTTCATCGAGCCACTGAGAGGCCTGTGTTCAGGCTGAGGGTCACAATGTGTGTTTGTGACCAATGTGGCCCGCGAGCATGGGCGGGGCCTCATGGGCCACACTGGTTTCAACTACACTGAACTTAGGACAACATGCCAATCATAAGGATTCTTGCCATGGGGAAGGAGTTCTGATTTCTGCATCATTTTTAACCCTGGGCAGTGGTTAGAGATAAGGTCTAGGTTCTGAAGCCTGAAAAGCAATTGGGAAGAGATGACGACCTAAGGCGATGGCAGGTTTGTTGTGCTCAAGGTGCGGTCAACCGCCTTGGTGTTGGTCAGGAAGTTCGGGCTCATTTTGTGTTATTCAGTGCATTAGTGCCCAGTTTAGACTGTATAATTTGGGTACAGTCGAGTGCCTGTAGGTTGTTCCGCATTTGAGGAGCCTGGGCAGCTCATTAGGCAAGATATTTTTCTAGAGGTCAGGCAGAGTGCTGCATTGTGGGTCCTGAATTGCCAAACTTGAGGGCCTCTGGGCCAGGAGTGTGAGGACAGAAGTCTGAGAACACAAGCTAGACTTGGGCTTCAGGCCGAGGGCACGGCAGGTACCCCTTGCACATCTGAAACGATAATTCATGCATCAGAAGTCACGGCGAGGATCAGGCGTTGGCTCTGGTTGGAGTTTCTGTGCATGACTCCACCTTCATGAATGGAGCGGAATCTCAAGGCCATGGAAGTTTGCCCACGTTGGGAGTTGTGGGATGCCCCCTTCAAGGATTCCTTTTGCGGGACAATTGAGACCTGTTGGAGAGCTCCAAAACATCCCATATGGAATGACTCTAGAGCACCGTTCGAGGATGGATGCCGGGGAAGCCCGCCTCGCATTCCAAATGTCTCCTAGCAACAAGACAGTTGAGATCGGATGGCTCTGCGGGAGCAACCGGGGTGGCTGAGTTGAAATGGACTTTCCTGAGCATGGGGCCTAATGTGTGTTTGTGTCCATGAGGACCTTGGAATGGGGCGGTGGCACTGGGACTCTGAAGTATTCTCCTAAGGTTTTGACATAGGTCCCATGCACAAGTCTCCTCGTGGAGACGAGATTTTTTCTGATGGGTGCCTCAGGAAACCTCCTAAGCTGGTATTGGTATCCAGGATTTTGAGGAGACAGGTCTGTAAACCAAAGCAATGGATCCGATTATGGCCTAGGGTCCTGTCAGGTTCCATCTCCTTCTCTGGGGACATCCATCTATGGTCTGAGTGGAGGTAGATGCTCAGCTGGTGTCAGACCCCCCCTTGTTTGTCCACAGAAACCTACATATTGGGATGGCCTCGGGGACTTTGGAGGGTTCTCCTAATTTGTACGATTTTGGACAATGGAATGGGAAGAATTCCCATGAATGGGGTAGGCACAGTCCTAATGTGTGGCTCCAGGGGCCCCAGCCTGGAGGGTGTGTGGCCCAGGACTTTGAGGACAGAAGTCTGAAAACACAAACTCAGCTTAGGTTTGGGGACGTAGGTATGGCAGGCCCAATCTACAAACCATGAGAAGAACTCTTCAGGATATGAAGAAAGAGCGAGTCTGAGGCGCTTGCTAAGGTTTTGGTCTCTGGATTTTGTGTCAAAGATGGCCGTGGATTGTGGGGAAGCCTCATGGGCCATGGACGAATCTTCTTCTCTGTGGATTTGGCCCGGTCCCAATTGTTTTTCGTCACTCTGTGGGATGGGAGGTCTCCTTTCAGGTTTGTTACCTCAGGTGTCCCAAACAAAGAGGAATTCCAAAGCAGAGCCCTGGGGAAGAGTGAAGGGACAACCCAAACTATGGTTAAAATTTGGGGCCTAGGGGCATGGCAGGCCCCATAGGCTGTCTCTTCATCCAGCCACTAAGAGGCCAACTTGAGGACTGGGCTCAGGCTGAGGGTCACAATGTGTGTTTGTGACCAATGTGGACCGCGACCATGGGCAGGGACTCATGGGCCACACTGGTTTCAACTACACTGAACTTTGGACAACATGCCAATCACAAGGTCTGTTGCCATGGGGAAGGAGTGCTGATTTCTGCATCATTTTCAACCCTGGGCAGTGTTTGGAGATAAGGTCTAGGTTCGGAAGCCTGAAAACCACAGGTGGGAAGAGATGATGACCTAAGGCCATGGTGGGTCTGATGTGCTCAGTGTGCGGTCAGCTGCCTGTTTGTTGGTCAGGAGTTTCGGGCTCAGGTTGTGTCAGACAGTGCATTAGTGCCCAGGTTAGGCTATATAATTTGGGTACAGTCGAGTGCCGTGTATATTGATCCTCATTTGAGGTGACTGGGCAGCTCAATAGGCAAGATATTTTTTCTAAGGGCAGGCAGAGTGCTGCATTGTGGGTCTGGAATTACCAAACTTGAGGGCTTCTGGGCTAGTAGTGTGAGGACAGAAGTCTGAGAACACAAGCTAGACTTGGGCTTCAGGCCGAGGGCAAGGCAGGTACCCCTTGCACATCTGAACCAATATCTCATGCATCTGAAGTCACGGAGAGGATCAGACGTTGGCTCAGGTTGTAGTTTCTGTGCATGACTGCCCCTTCATGAACGGAGAGGAATTTCAAGGCCAAGGAGGTTTTCCCACGTGGGAGTTGTGGTTTGCCCCCTTCAAGGATTCCTTCTGCGGGACAATTGAGACCTGTTGTGCAGCTTAAAAACTATCCATATGGAATGACTCCAGAGGACTGTTCGAGGATGGATGCCAGGGAAGCCCGCCTCGCATTCCATTTGTCTCCTAGCAACATAACAGTTGAGATCGGATGGCTCTGTGGGAGCAACCAGGGTGGCTGTGTTGAAATGGACTTTCCTGAGCATGGGGCCTAATGTGTGTTTGTGTCCATGAGGACCTTGGAATGGGGCGGTGGCACCGGGAATCTGAAGTATTCTCCTAAGATTTTGACATAGGTCCCATGCACAAGTTTCCTCCTGGTGAAGATTTTTTCTGATGGGTGCCTCAGGAAACCCCCTATGCTGATATTGGAATCCAGGATTTTGAGGAGACATGTCTGTAAACAAAAGCAATGGATCCGATTATGGCCTAGGGTCCTGTCTGGTTCCATCTCCTTCTCTGGGGACGTCCATCTATGGTATGAGTGGAGGTAGATGCTCAGCAGGTGTCAGACCGCCCTTGTTTGACCACAGAGACCTACATATTGGGATGGCCTCAGGGAATTTGGAGGGTTCTCCTAATTTGTACAATTTTGGACAATGGAATGGGCAGGATTCCCATGCATGGGGTAGGCACAGTCCTAATGTGTGGCTCCAGGGGCCCCAGCCTGGAGGGTGTGTGGCCCAGGAATTTGAGGACAGAAGTCGGAAAACACAAACTCAGCTTAGGTTTGGGGACATAGGTATGGCAGGCCCAATCTCAAACCATAAGAAGAACTCTTCAGGATATGAAGAAAGAGCGAATCTGAGGCGCTTGCTCAGGCTTTGGTCTCTGGATTTTGTGTCAACAATGGCCGTGGAATGTGGGGAGGCCTCATGGGACATGGACGTATCTTCCTCTCTGTGGATTTGGCCCGGTCCCAATAGTTTTTTGTCAATCTGTGTGATGGGAGGTCTCCTTTCAGGTTTGTTACCTCAGGTGTACCAACCAAAGAGGAATTCCAAAGCAGAGCCCTGGGGAAGAGTGAAGGGACAACCCAAATTATGGTTAAAATTTGGGGCCTAGGGGCATGGCAGGTCCCATATGCTGTCTCTTCATCCAGCCACTGAGAGGCATTCCTTGAGGACTGGGCTCAGGCTGAGGGTCACAATGTGTGTTTGTGACCAATGTGGCCCGCGAGCATGGGCGGGGCCTCATGGGCCACACTGGTTTAAACTACACTGAAGTTTGGACAACATGCCAATCACAAGGTCTCTTGCCAGGGGAAAGAGTTCTGATTTCTGCATCATTTTCAATCCTGGGCAGTGGTTGGAGATAAGGTCTAGGTTCTGAATACTGAAAACCGCAGTTGGGAAGAGATGATGACCTAAGGCCATGGCGGGTCTGATGTGCTAAATGTGCGGTCAGCTGCCTGGTTGATGGTCAGGAATTTCGGGCTCAGGTTGAGTCAGACAGTGCATTAGTGCTCAGGTTAGACTATATAATTTGGGTACAGTCGAGTGCCGTATAGGTTGATCCTTATTTGAGGTGCCCGGGCAGTTCATTAGGCAAGATATTTTTTCTAGAGGGCAGGCAGAGTGCTGCATTTTGGGTCCGGAATTGCCAAACGTGAGGGCTTCTGGGCCAGTAGTGTGAGGACAGAAGTCTGAGACCACAAGCTAGATTTGGGCTTCAGGCCGAGGGCAAGGCAGGTACTCCCTGCACATCTGAACCAATATCTCATGCATCTGAAGTCACGGCGAGGATCAGACGTTGGCTCAGGTTGTAGTTTCTGTGCATGACTGCCCCTTCATGAACAGAGAGGAATCTCAAGGCCATGGAGGTTTTCCCTCGTTGGGATTTGTGGGATGCCCCCTTCAAGGATTCCTTCTGCGACACAATTGAGACCTGTTGGGCAGCTCCAAAACATCCCACATGGAATGACTCCAGAGCACCGTTCAAGGATGGATGCCAGGGAAGCCCTCCTCGCATTCCAATTGCCTCTAGCAACAAGACAGTTGAGATCGGATGGCTCTGGGGGAGTAACCGGGGTGGCTGAGTTGAAATGGACGTTCGTGAGTATGGGGCCTAATGTGTGTTTGTGTCCATGAGGACCTTGGAATGGGGCGGTGGCACCGGGACTCTGAAGTATTTTCCTAAGGTTTTGACATAGGTCCCATGCACAAGTTTCCTCGTGGAGGCGAGATTTTTTCTGATGGGTGCCTCAGAAACCCCCTATACTGGTATTGGAATCCAGGCTTTTGAGGAGAATGCCTGTAAACCAAAGCAATGGATCCGATTATGGTCTAGGATCCTGTCTGGTACCATCTCCTTCTCTGGGGACGTCCATCTATGGTATGAGTGGAGGTAGATGCTCAGCTGGTGTCACACCGCCATTGTTTGTCCACAGAGACCTACATATTGGGATGGCCTCGGGGACTTTGGAGGGTTCTTTTAATTTGTACAATTTTGGACAATGGAATGGGCAGAATTCCCATGCATTGGGTAGGCACAGTCCTAATGTGTGGCTCCAGAGGCCCCAGCCTTGAGGGTGTGTGGCCCAGGACTTTGAGGACAGAAGTCTGAAAACACAGACTCAGCTTAGGTTTGGGGACATAGGTATGGCAGACCCAATCTACAAACCATGAGAAGAACTCTTCAGGATATGAAGAAAGAGCGAGTCTGAGGCGCTTGCTCAGGCTTTGGTCTCCGGATTTTGTGTCAACGAAGTCCGTGGAATGAGGGGAGGCCTCATGGGCAATGGACGAATCTTCCTCTCTGTGGATTTGGCCCATTCCCAATTGTTTTTCGTCAATCTGTGGGATGGGAGGTCTCCTTTCAGGTTTGTTACCTCAGGTGTCCCAATCAAAGAGGAATTCCAAAGCAGAGCCCTGGCAAGAGTGAAGGGACAAACCAAACTATGGTTAAAATTTGGGGCCTACGGGCATGGCAGGCCCCATATGCTGTCTCTTCATCCAGCCACTGAGAGGCCTTACTTGAGGACTGGGATCAGGCTGAGGGTCTCAATGTGTGTTTGTGACCAATGTGGCTCGCGAGCATGGGCGGGTCCTCATGGGCCACACTGGTTTCAAGTACACTGAAGTTTGGACAACATGCCAATCAAAAGGTCTCTTGCCTTGGGGAAGGAGTTCTGATTTCTGCATCATTTTCAACCCTGGGCAGTGGTTGGAGATAAAGTCTAGGTTCGGAAGCCTGAAAACCGCAGTTGGAAGGAGAAGATGACCTAAGGCCATGGTGGGTCTGATGTGCTCAGTGTTCAGTCAGCTGCCTGGTTGTTGGTCAGGAGATTCGGGCTCAGTTTGTGTTAGACAGTGCTAGTGCCCAGGTTAGACTATATAATTTGGGTACAGTCGAGTGACCTGTAGGTTGATCCTCATTTGAGGTGCCTGGGCAGCTCATTAGGCAAGATATTTTTTCTAGAGGGCAGGCACAGTGCTGCATTGTGGGTCGGGAATTGCCAAACTTGAGGGCTTCTGGGCCAGTAGTGTGAGGACAGAAGTCTGAGAACAGAAGCTAGACTTGGGCTTCAGGCCGAGGGCAAGGCAGGTACCCCCTGCACATCTGAACCAATATCTCATGCATCTGAAGTCACGGAGAGGATCAGACGTTGTCTCAGGTTGTAGTTTCTGTGCATGACTTCCCCTTCATGAACGGAGAGGATTCTCAAGGCCATGGAGATTTTCCCACGTTGGGAGTTGTGGGATGCCCCCTTCAAAGATTCCTTCTGCGGCACAATTGAGACCTGTTGGGCACCACCACCACATCCCTTATGGAATGACTCCAGAGTACCGTGCGAGGATGGATGACAGGGAAGCCCTCCTCGCATTCCAATTGTCTCCTAGCTACAAGACAGTTGAGATCGGATGGCTCTGCGGGAGCAACCGGGGTGTCTGAGTTGATATGGACTTTCCTGAGCATGGGGCCTAATGTGTGTTTGTGTCCATGAGGACCTTGGAATGGGGCGGTGGCACCAGGACTCTGAAGTATTCTCCTAAGATTTTGACATAGGTCCCATGCACAAGTTTTTCGTGGAGACGAGATTTTTTCTGATGGGTGCCTCAGGAAACCCCCTATGCTGGTATTGGAATCCAGGATTTTGAGGAGACATGCCTGTAAACCAAATGAAATGGATCCGATTATGGCCTACGGTCCTGTCTGGTACCATATCCTTTTCTTGGGACATCCATCTATGATATGAGTGGAGGTAGATGCTAAGCTGGTGTCAGTCCGCCTTTGTTTGTCCACAGAGACCTAGATATTGGGATGGCCTCGGGGACTTTGGAGGGTTCTCCTAATTTGTACAATTTTGGACAATGGAAGGGGCAGAATTCCCATGCATGGGGTAGACACAGTCCTAATGTGTGGCTCCAGGGTCCTCAGCCTGGAGGGTTTGTGGTTCAGGACTTTGAGGACCGAAGTCTGAATACAGACTCAGCTAGGTTTGGGAAGTAGGTATGGAAGGCCCAATCTAAAAACCATGAGAAGAACTCTTCAGGACATGAAGAAAGAGCGAGTCTCAGGTGCTTGCTCAGGCTTTGGTCTGGATTTTGTGTCAACGATGGCCGTGGAATGTGGGGAGACCTCATGGGCCATGAACGAATCTTCCTCTCTGTGGATTTGGACCGGTCCCAATTGTTTTTCGTCAATCTGTGGGATGGGAGGTCTCCTTTCAGGTTTGTTACCTCAGGTGTCCCAACCAAAGAGGAATTACAAAGCAGAGACCTGGGGAAGAGTGAAGGGACAACCCAAACTATGGTTAAATTTTGGGGCCTAGGGGCATGGCAGGCCCCATATGCTGTCTCTTCATCCAGCCACTGAGAGGCCTTACTTGAGGACTGGGCTCAGGCTGAGGGTTACAATGTGTGTTTGTGACCAATGTAGCTCACGAGCATGGGCGGGGCCTCATGGGCCACACTGGTTTCATCTACACTGAACTTTGGACAACATGCCAATCACAAGGTCTCTCGTCATGGTGAAGGAGTTTTGATTTCTGCATCATTTTCAACCCTGGGCAGTGGTTGGAGATAAGGTCTAGGTTCGGAAGCCTGAAAACCGCAGTTGGGAAGAGATGATGACCTAAGGCCATGGTGGGTCTGATGTGCTCAGTGTGCGGTCAGCTGCCCGGTTGTTGGTCAGGAGGTTCGGGCTCAGGTTGTGTCAGACAGTGCATTAGTGCCCAGGTTAGACTTTATAATTTGGGTACAGTCGAGTGCCGTGTAAGTTGATTCTCATTTGAGGTGCCCTGGCAGCTCATTGGGCAAGATATTTTTTTCTAGATTGCAGGCAGAGTGCTGCATTGTGGGTCCAGAATTGCCAAACGTGAGGGCTTCTGGGCCAGTAGTGTGAGGACAGAAGTCTGAGAACACAAGCTAGACTTGGGCTTCAGGCCGAGGGCAAGGCAGGTACCCCCTGCACATCTGAACCAATATCTCATGCATCTGAAGTCACGGCGAGGATCAGACGTTGGCTCAGGTTGAAGTTTCTTTGCATGACTGCCCCTTCATGAACGGAGAGGAATCTAAAGGCCATGGAGTTTTTCCCACGTTGGGAGTTGTGGGATGCCCCCTTCAAGGATTCCTTCTGCGGGACAATTGAGACCTGTTGGGCAGCTCCAAAACATCCCATATGGAATGACTCCAGAGCACCGTTCGAGGATGGTTGCCAGGGAAGCCCGCCTCACATTCACATTGTCTCCTAGCAACAAGACAGTTGAGATCGGATGGCTCTGCGGGAGCAACCAGGGTGGCTGAGTTGAAATGGACTTTCCTGAGCATGGGGCCTAATGTGTGCTTGTGTCCATGAGGACCTTGGAATGGGGCGGTGGCACCGGGACTCTGAAGTATTCTCCTAAGATTTTGACATAGGTCCCATGCACAACTTTCCTCATGGAGACGAGATATTTTCTGATGGGTGCCTCAGGAAACCCCCTATGCTGGTATTGGAATCCAGGCTTTTGAGGAGACATGCTTTTAAACCAAAGCAATGGATCCGATTATGGCCTAGGGTCCTCTCTGGTTCCATCTCCTTCTCTGGGGACATCCATCTATAGTATGAGTGGAGGTAGATGCTAAGCTGGTGTCAGACCGCCCTTGTTTGACCACAGAGACCTGGATATTGGGATTGCCTCAGGGACTTTGGAGGGTTCTCCTAATTTGTACAATTTTGGACAATGGAAGGGGCTAATTCCCATGCATGGGGTAGGCACAGTCCTAATGTGTGGCTCCAGGGGCCCCAGCCTGGAGGGTGTGTGGCCCAGGACTTTGAGGACAGAAGTCTGAAAACACAGACTCAGCTTAGGTTTGGGGACGTAGGTATGGCAGGCCCAATCTACAAACCATGAGAAGAACTCTTCACGATATGAAGAAAGAGCGAGTCTGAGGCGTTGCTCAGGCTTTTGTGTCTGGATTTTGTATCAACGATGGCCGTGGAATGTGGGGAGGCCTCATGGGCCAAGGACGAATCTTCCTCTCTGTGGATTTGGCCCAGTCCGAATTGTTTTTCGTCAATCTGTGGGATGGGAGGTCTCCTTTCAGGTTTGTTACCTCAGGTGTCCCAACCAAAGAGGAATTCCAAAGCAGAGCCCTGGGGAAGAGTGAAGGGACAACCCAAATATGGTTAAAAATTGGGGCCTATGGGCATGACAGGCCAAATATGCTGTCACTTAATCGAGCCACTGAGAGGCCTGGGTTCAGGCTGAGGGTCACAATGTGTGTTTGTGACCAATGTGGCCCGCGAGCATCTGCGGGGCCTCATGGCCACACTGGTTTCAACTACACTGAACTTTGGACAACATGCCAATCATAAGCATTCTTGCCATGGGGAAGGAGTTCTGATTTCTGCATCATTTTCAACCCTGGGCAGTGGTTGGAGATAAGGTCTAGGTTCTGAAGCCTGAAAAGCAATTGGGAAGAGATGACGACCTAAGGCCATGGCAGGTCTGTTGTGCTCAGTGTGCGGTCAGCTGCCAGGATGTTGGTCAGGAAGTTCGGGCTCATGTTGTGTTAGACAGTGCATTAGTGCCCAGTTTAGACTGTATAATTTGGGTACAGTCGACTGCCTGTAGGTTGTTCCGCATTTGAGGAGCCTGGGCAGCTCATTAGGCAAGATATTTTTCTAGAGGTCAGGCAGTGTGCTGCATTGTGGGTCCGGAATTGCCAAACTTGAGGGCTTCTGGGCCAGGAGTGTGAGGACAGAAGTCTGAGAACACAAGCTAGACTTGGGCTTCAGGCTGAGGGCACGGCAGGTAACCCCTGCACATCTGAAACGATATCTCATGCATCAGAAGTCACGGCGAGGATCAGGCGTTGGCTCTGGTTGGAGTTTCTGAGCATGACTCCCCCTTCATGAATGGAGCGGAATCTCAAGGCCATGGAGGTTTTCCCAAGTTGGGAGTTGTGGGATGCCCCCTTCAAGGATTCCTTTTGCGGGACAATTGAGACCTGTTGGGCAGCTCCAAAACATCCCATATGCAATGACTCTAGAGCACCGTTCGAGGATGGATGCCGGGGAAGCCCGCCTCGCATTCCAATTGTCTCCTAGCAAAAAGACAGTTGAGATCGGATGGCTCTGCGGGAGCAACCGGGGTGGCTGAGTTGAAATGGTCTTTCCTGAGCATGGGGCCTAATGTGTGTTTGTGTCCATGAGTACCTTGGAATGGGGCGGTGGCACTGGGACTCTGAAGTATTCTCCTAAGGTTTTGACATAGGTCCCATGCACAAGTCTCCTCGTGGAGACGAGATTTTTTCTGATGGGTACCTCAGGAAACCCCCTAAGCTGGTATTGGTATCCAGGATTTTGAGGAGACAGGCCTGTAAACCAAAGCAATGGATCCGATTATGGCCTAGGGTCCTGTCAGGTTCCATCTCCTTCTCTGGGGACATCCATCTATGGTCTGATTGGAGGTAGATGCTCAGCTGGTGTCAGACCCCCCTTGTTTGTCCACAGAAACCTACATATTGGGATGGCCTCGGGGACTTTGGAGGGTTCTCCTAATTTGTACAATTTTGGACAATGGAATGGGCAGAATTCCCATGCATGGGGTAGGCACAGTTCTAATGTGTGTCTCCAGGGGCCCCAGCCTGGAGGGTGTGTGGCCCAGGAATTTGAGGACAGAAGTCTGAAAACACAAACTCAGCTTAGGTTTGGGGACGTAGGTATGGGAGGCCCAATCTACAAACCATGAGAAGAACTCTTCAGGATATGAAGAAAGAGCGAGTCTGAGGCGCTTGCTCAGGTATTGGTCTCTGGATTTTGTGTCAAAGATGGCCGTGGATTGTGGGGAAGCCTCATGGGCCAAGGACGAATCTTCCTCTCTGTGGATTTGGCCCAGTCCGAATTGTTTTTCGTCAATCTGTGGGATGGGAGGTCTCCTTTCAGGTTTGTTACCTCAGGTGTCCCAACCAAAGAGGAATTCCAAAGCAGAGCCCTGGGGAAGAGTGAAGGGACAACCCAAACTATGGTTAAAATTTGGGGCCTACGGGCATGGCAGGCCCCATAGGCTGTCTCTTCAACCAGCCACTAAGAGGCCATACTTGAGGACTGGGCTCAGGCTGAGGGTCACAATGTGTGTTTGTGACCAATGTGGACCGCGACCATGGGCAGGGACTCATGGGCCACACTGGTTTCAACTACACGAACTTTGGACAACATGCCAATCACAAGGTCTGTTGCCATGGGGAACGAGTGCTGATTTCTGCATCATTTTCAACCCTGGGCAGTGTTTGGAGATAAGGTCTAGGTTCGGAAGCCTGAAAACCACAGTTGGGAAGAGATGATGACCTAAGGCCATGGTGGGTCTAATGTGCTCAGTGTGCGGTCAGCTGCCTGTTTGTTGGTCAGGAGTTTCGGGCTCAGGTTGTGTCAGACAGTGCATTAGTGCCCAGGTTAGGCTATATAATTTGGGTACAGTCGAGTGCCGTGTATATTGATCCTCATTTGAGGTGACTGGGCAGCTCAATAGGCAAGATATTTTTTCTAAGGGCAGGCAGAGTGCTGCATTGTGGGTCCGGAATTACCAAACTTGAGGGCTTCTGGGCTAGTAGTGTGAGGACAGAAGTCTGAGAACACAAGCTAGACTTGGGCTTCAGGCCGAGGGCAAGGCAGGTACCCCTTGCACATCTGAACCAATATCTCATGCATCTGAAGTCACGGAGAGGATCAGACGTTGGCTCAGGTTGTAGTTTCTGTGCATGACTGCCCCTTCATGAACGGAGAGGAATTTCAAGGCCAAGGAGGTTTTCCCACGTGGGAGTTGTGGTTTGCCCCCTTCAAGGATTCCTTCTGCGGGACAATTGAGACCTTTGTGCAGCTTAAAAACTATCCATATGGAATGACTCCAGAGGACTGTTCGAGGATGGATGCCAGGGAAGCCCGCCTCGCATTCCATTTGTCTCCTAGCAATATAACAGTTGAGATCGGATGGCTCTGTGGGAGCAACCAGGGTGGCTGTGTTGAAATGGACATTCCTGAGCATGGGGCCTAATGTGTGTTTGTGTCCATGAGGACCATGGAATGGGGCGGTGGCACCGGGACTCTGAAGTATTCTCCTAAGATTTTGACATAGGTCCCATGCACAAGTTTCCTCCTGGTGAAGATTTTTTCTGATGGGTGCCTCAGGAAACCCCCTATGCTGATATTGGAATCCAGGATTTTGAGGAGCCATGCCTGTAAACCAAAGCAATGGATCCGATTATGGCCTAGGGTCCTGTCTGGTTCCATCTCCTTCTCTGGGGACGTCCATCTATGGTATGAGTGGAGGTAGATGCTCAGCAGATGTCAGACCGCCCTTGTTTGTCCACAGAGACCTACATATTGGGATGGCCTCAGGGAATTTGGAGGGTTCTCCTAATTTGTACAATTTTGGACAATGGAATGGGCAGAATTCCCATGCATGGGGTAGGCACAGTCCTAATGTGTGGCTCCAGGGGCCCCAGCCTGGAGGGTGTGTGGCCCAGGAATTTGAGGACAGAAGTCGGAAAACACAAACTCAGCTTAGGTTTGGGGACATAGGTATGGCAGGCCCAATCTCAAACCATAAGAAGAACTCTTCAGGATATGAAGAAAGAGCGAATCTGAGGCGCTTGCTCAGGTTTTGGTCTCTGGATTTTGTGTCAACGATGGCCGTGGAATGTGGGGAGGCCTCATGGGACATGGACGTATCTTCCTCTCTGTGGATTTGGCCCGGTCCCAATAGTTTTTCGTCAATCTGTGTGATGGGAGGTCTCCTTTCAGGTTTGTTACCTCAGGTGTACCAACCAAAGAGGAATTCCAAAGCAGAGCCCTGGGGAAGAGTGAAGGGACAACCCAAATTATGGTTAAAATTTGGGGCCTAGGGGCATTGCAGGCCCCATATGCTGTCTCTTCATCCAGCCACTGAGAGGCATTCCTTGAGGACTGGGCTCAGGCTGAGGGTCACAATGTGTGTTTGTGACCAATGTGGCCCGCGAGCATGGGCGGGGCCTCATGGGCCACACTGGTTTAAACTACACTGAAGTTTGGACAACATGCCAATCACAAGGTCTCTTGCCATGGGGAAAGAGTTCTGATTTCTGCATCATTTTCAATCCTGGGCAGTGGTTGGAGATAAGGTCTAGGTTCTGAATACTGAAAACCGCAGTTGGGAAGAGATGATGACCTAAGGCCATGGCGGGTCTGATGTGCTAAATGTGCGGTCAGCTGCCTGGTTGATGGTTAGGAATTTCGGGCTCAGGTTGAGTCAGACAGTGCATTAGTGCTCAGGTTAGACTATATAATTTGGGTACAGTCGAGTGCCGTATAGGTTGATCCTTATTTGAGGTGCCCGGGCAGTTCATTAGGCAAGATATTTTTTCTAGAGGGCAGGCAGAGTGCTGCATTTTGGGTCCGGAATTGCCAAACGTGAGGGCTTCTGGGCCAGTAGTGTGAGGACAGAAGTCTGAGACCACAAGCTAGATTTGGGCTTCAGGCCGAGGGCAAGGCAGGTACTCCCTGCACATCTGAACCAATATCTCATGCATCTGAAGTCACGGCGAGGATCAGACGTTGGCTCAGGTTGTAGTTTCTGTGCATGACTGCCCCTTCATGAACAGAGAGGAATCTCAAGGCCATGGAGGTTTTCCCTCGTTGGGATTTGTGGGATGCCCCCTTCAAGGATTCCTTCTGCGACACAATTGAGACCTGTTGGGCAGCTCCAAAACATCCCACATGGAATGACTCCAGAGCACCGTTCAAGGATGGATGCCAGGGAAGCCCTCCTCGCATTCCAATTGCCTCTAGCAACAAGACAGTTGAGATCGGATGGCTCTGGGGGAGTAACCGGGGTGGCTGAGTTGAAATGGACGTTCGTGAGTATGGGGCCTAATGTGTGTTTGTGTCCATGAGGACATTGGAATGGGGCGGTGGCACCGGGACTCTGAAGTATTTTCCTAAGGTTTTGACATAGGTCCCATGCACAAGTTTCCTCGTGGAGGCGAGATTTTTTCTGATGGGTGCCTCAGGAAACCCCCTATACTGGTATTGGAATCCAGGCTTTTGAGGAGAATGCCTGTAAACCAAAGCAATGGATCCGATTATGGTCTAGGATCCTGTCTGGTACCATCTCCTTCTCTGGGGACGTCCATCTATGGTATGAGTGGAGGTAGATGCTCAGCTGGTGTCACATCGCCCTTGTTTGTCCACAGAGACCTACATATTGGGATGGCCTCGGGGACTTTGGAGGGTTCTTTAATTTGTACAATTTTGGACAATGGAATGGGCAGAATTCCCATGCATGGGGTAGGCACAGTCCTAATGTGTGGCTCCAGAGGCCCCAGCCTTGAGGGTGTGTGGCCCAGGACTTTGAGGACAGAAGTCTGAAAACACAGACTCAGCTTAGGTTTGGGGACATAGGTATGGCAGAACCAATCTACAAACCATGAGAAGAACTCTTCAGGATATGAAGAAAGAGCGAGTCTGAGGCGCTTGCTCAGGCTTTGGTCTCCGGATTTTGTGTCAACGATGTCTGTGGAATGAGGGGAGGCCTCATGGGCAATGGACGAATCTTCCTCTCTGTGGATTTGGCCCATTCCCAATTGTTTTTCGTCAATCTGTGGGATGGGAGGTCTCCTTTCAAGTTTGTTACCTCAGGTGTCCCAACCAAAGAGGAATTCCAAAGCAGAGCCCTGGCAAGAGTGAAGGGACAACCCAAACTATGGTTAAAATTTGGGGCCTAGAGGCATGGCAGGCCCCATATGCTCTATCTTCACCAGCCACTGAGAGGCCTTACTTGAGGACTGGGCTCAGGCTGAGGGTTACAATGTGTGTTTGTGACCAATGTGGCTCGCGAGCATGGGCGGGGCCTCATGGGCCACACTGGTCAAGTACACTCAAGTTTGGACAACATGCCAATCAAAAGGTCTCTTGCCATGGGTAAGGAGTTCTGATTTCTGCATCATTTTCAACCCTGGGCAGTGGTTGGAGATAAGGTCTAGGTTCGGAAGCCTGAAAACCGCAGTTGGGAGGAGAAGATGAACTAAGGCCATGGTGGGTCTGATGTGCTCAGTGTGCGGTCAGCTGCCTGTTTGTTGGTCAGGAGTTTCGGGCTCAGTTTGTGTTAGACAGTGCTATTGCCCAGGTTAGACCTTATAATTTGGGTACAGTCGAGTGCCCTGTAGGTTGATCCTCATTTGAGGTGCCTGGGCAGCTCATTAGGCAAGATATTTTTTCTAGAGGGCAGGCACAGTGCTGCATTGTGGGTCGGGAATTGCCAAACTTGAGGGCTTCTGGGCCAGTAGTGTGAGGACAGAAATCTGAGAACACAAGCTAGACTTGGGCTTCAGGCCGAGGGCAAGGCAGGTACCCCCTGCACATCTGAACCAATATCTCATGCATCTGAAGTCACGGAGAGGATCAGACGTTGGCTCAGGTTGTAGTTTCTGTGCATGACTGCCCCTTCATGAACGGAGAGGAATCTCAAGGCCATGGAGGTTTTCCCACGTTGGGAGTTGTGGGATGCCCCCTTCAAAGATTCCTTCTGCGGCACAATTGAGACCTGTTGGGCAGCACCACCACATCCCTTATGGAATATATCCAGAGCACCGTGCGAGGATGGATGACAGGGAAGCCCTCCTCGCATTCCAATTGTCTCCTAGCTACAAGACAGTTGAGATTGGATGACTCTGCGGGAGCAACCGGGGTGGCTGAGTTGAAATGGACTTTCCTGAGCATGGGCCTAATGTGTGTTTGTGTCCATGAGGAACTTGGAATGGGGCGGTGGCACCAGGACTCTGAAGTATTCTCCTAAGATTTTGACATAGGTCTTATGCACAAGTTTTTCGTGGAGAAGAGTATTTTTCTGATGGGTGCCTCATGAAACCCCCTATGCTGGTATTGGAATCCAGGATTTTGAGGAGACATGCCTGTAAACCAAAGCAATGGATCCGATTATGGCCTAGGGTCCTGTCTGGTACCATATCCTTCTCTGGGGACATCCATCTATGGTATGAGTGGAGGTAGATGCTAAGCTGGTGTCATTCCGCCTTTTTATGTCCACAGAGACCTAGATATTGGGATGGCCTCGGGGACTTTGGAGGGTTTTCCTAATTTGTACAATTTTGGACAAGGGAAGGGGCAGAATTCCCATGCATGGGGTAGACACAGTCCTAATGTGTGGCTCCAGGGTCCTCAGCCTGGAGGGTGTGTGGTTCAGGACTTTGAGGACAGAAGTCTGAAAACAGACTCAGCTAGGTTTGGGGACGTAGGTATGGAAGGCCCAATCTAAAAACCATGAGAAGAACTCTTCAGGACATGAAGAAAGAGCGAGTCTCAGGTGCTTGCTCAGGCTTTGGTCTGGATTTTGTGTCAACGATGGCCGTGGAATGTGGGGAGACCTCATGGGCCATGGACGAATCTTCCTCTCTGTGGATTTGGACCGGTCCCAATTGTTTTTCGTCAATCTGTGGGATGGGAGGTCTCCTTTCAGGTTTGTTACCTCAGGTGTCCCAACCAAAGAGGAATTCCAAAGCAGAGCCGTGGGGAGAGTGAAGGGACAACCCAAACTATGGTTAAAATTTGGGGCCTAGGGGCATGGCAGGCCCCATATGCTGTCTCTTCACCAGCCACTGAGAGGCCTTACTTGAGTACTGGGCTCAGGCTGAGGGTTACAATGTGTGTTGGTGACCAATGTAGCTCACGAGCATGGGCGGGGCCTCATGGGCCACACTGGTTTCATCTACACTGAACTTTGGACAACATGCCATTCACAAGATCTCTTGTCATGGTGAAGGATTTTGATTTCTGCATCATTTTCAACCCTGGGCAGTGGTTGGAGATAAGGTCTAGGTTCGGAAGCCTGAAAAGCAATTGGGAAGAGATGACGACCTAAGGCCATGGCAGGTCTGTTGTGCTCAGTGTGCGGTCAGCTGCCAGGATGTTGGTCAGGAAGTTCGGGCTCATGTTGTGTTAGACAGTGCATTAGTGCCCAGTTTAGACTGTATAATTTGGGTACAGTCGACTGCCTGTAGGTTGTTCCGCATTTGAGGAGCCTGGGCAGCTCATTAGGCAAGATATTTTTCTAGAGGTCAGGCAGTGTGCTGCATTGTGGGTCCGGAATTGCCAAACTTGAGGGCTTCTGGGCCAGGAGTGTGAGGACAGAAGTCTGAGAACACAAGCTAGACTTGGGCTTCAGGCTGAGGGCACGGCAGGTAACCCCTGCACATCTGAAACGATATCTCATGCATCAGAAGTCACGGCGAGGATCAGGCGTTGGCTCTGGTTGGAGTTTCTGAGCATGACTCCCCCTTCATGAATGGAGCGGAATCTCAAGGCCATGGAGGTTTTCCCAAGTTGGGAGTTGTGGGATGCCCCCTTCAAGGATTCCTTTTGCGGGACAATTGAGACCTGTTGGGCAGCTCCAAAACATCCCATATGCAATGACTCTAGAGCACCGTTCGAGGATGGATGCCGGGGAAGCCCGCCTCGCATTCCAATTGTCTCCTAGCAAAAAGACAGTTGAGATCGGATGGCTCTGCGGGAGCAACCGGGGTGGCTGAGTTGAAATGGTCTTTCCTGAGCATGGGGCCTAATGTGTGTTTGTGTCCATGAGTACCTTGGAATGGGGCGGTGGCACTGGGACTCTGAAGTATTCTCCTAAGGTTTTGACATAGGTCCCATGCACAAGTCTCCTCGTGGAGACGAGATTTTTTCTGATGGGTACCTCAGGAAACCCCCTAAGCTGGTATTGGTATCCAGGATTTTGAGGAGACAGGCCTGTAAACCAAAGCAATGGATCCGATTATGGCCTAGGGTCCTGTCAGGTTCCATCTCCTTCTCTGGGGACATCCATCTATGGTCTGATTGGAGGTAGATGCTCAGCTGGTGTCAGACCCCCCTTGTTTGTCCACAGAAACCTACATATTGGGATGGCCTCGGGGACTTTGGAGGGTTCTCCTAATTTGTACAATTTTGGACAATGGAATGGGCAGAATTCCCATGCATGGGGTAGGCACAGTTCTAATGTGTGTCTCCAGGGGCCCCAGCCTGGAGGGTGTGTGGCCCAGGAATTTGAGGACAGAAGTCTGAAAACACAAACTCAGCTTAGGTTTGGGGACGTAGGTATGGGAGGCCCAATCTACAAACCATGAGAAGAACTCTTCAGGATATGAAGAAAGAGCGAGTCTGAGGCGCTTGCTCAGGTATTGGTCTCTGGATTTTGTGTCAAAGATGGCCGTGGATTGTGGGGAAGCCTCATGGGCCAAGGACGAATCTTCCTCTCTGTGGATTTGGCCCAGTCCGAATTGTTTTTCGTCAATCTGTGGGATGGGAGGTCTCCTTTCAGGTTTGTTACCTCAGGTGTCCCAACCAAAGAGGAATTCCAAAGCAGAGCCCTGGGGAAGAGTGAAGGGACAACCCAAACTATGGTTAAAATTTGGGGCCTACGGGCATGGCAGGCCCCATAGGCTGTCTCTTCAACCAGCCACTAAGAGGCCATACTTGAGGACTGGGCTCAGGCTGAGGGTCACAATGTGTGTTTGTGACCAATGTGGACCGCGACCATGGGCAGGGACTCATGGGCCACACTGGTTTCAACTACACGAACTTTGGACAACATGCCAATCACAAGGTCTGTTGCCATGGGGAACGAGTGCTGATTTCTGCATCATTTTCAACCCTGGGCAGTGTTTGGAGATAAGGTCTAGGTTCGGAAGCCTGAAAACCACAGTTGGGAAGAGATGATGACCTAAGGCCATGGTGGGTCTAATGTGCTCAGTGTGCGGTCAGCTGCCTGTTTGTTGGTCAGGAGTTTCGGGCTCAGGTTGTGTCAGACAGTGCATTAGTGCCCAGGTTAGGCTATATAATTTGGGTACAGTCGAGTGCCGTGTATATTGATCCTCATTTGAGGTGACTGGGCAGCTCAATAGGCAAGATATTTTTTCTAAGGGCAGGCAGAGTGCTGCATTGTGGGTCCGGAATTACCAAACTTGAGGGCTTCTGGGCTAGTAGTGTGAGGACAGAAGTCTGAGAACACAAGCTAGACTTGGGCTTCAGGCCGAGGGCAAGGCAGGTACCCCTTGCACATCTGAACCAATATCTCATGCATCTGAAGTCACGGAGAGGATCAGACGTTGGCTCAGGTTGTAGTTTCTGTGCATGACTGCCCCTTCATGAACGGAGAGGAATTTCAAGGCCAAGGAGGTTTTCCCACGTGGGAGTTGTGGTTTGCCCCCTTCAAGGATTCCTTCTGCGGGACAATTGAGACCTTTGTGCAGCTTAAAAACTATCCATATGGAATGACTCCAGAGGACTGTTCGAGGATGGATGCCAGGGAAGCCCGCCTCGCATTCCATTTGTCTCCTAGCAATATAACAGTTGAGATCGGATGGCTCTGTGGGAGCAACCAGGGTGGCTGTGTTGAAATGGACATTCCTGAGCATGGGGCCTAATGTGTGTTTGTGTCCATGAGGACCATGGAATGGGGCGGTGGCACCGGGACTCTGAAGTATTCTCCTAAGATTTTGACATAGGTCCCATGCACAAGTTTCCTCCTGGTGAAGATTTTTTCTGATGGGTGCCTCAGGAAACCCCCTATGCTGATATTGGAATCCAGGATTTTGAGGAGCCATGCCTGTAAACCAAAGCAATGGATCCGATTATGGCCTAGGGTCCTGTCTGGTTCCATCTCCTTCTCTGGGGACGTCCATCTATGGTATGAGTGGAGGTAGATGCTCAGCAGATGTCAGACCGCCCTTGTTTGTCCACAGAGACCTACATATTGGGATGGCCTCAGGGAATTTGGAGGGTTCTCCTAATTTGTACAATTTTGGACAATGGAATGGGCAGAATTCCCATGCATGGGGTAGGCACAGTCCTAATGTGTGGCTCCAGGGGCCCCAGCCTGGAGGGTGTGTGGCCCAGGAATTTGAGGACAGAAGTCGGAAAACACAAACTCAGCTTAGGTTTGGGGACATAGGTATGGCAGGCCCAATCTCAAACCATAAGAAGAACTCTTCAGGATATGAAGAAAGAGCGAATCTGAGGCGCTTGCTCAGGTTTTGGTCTCTGGATTTTGTGTCAACGATGGCCGTGGAATGTGGGGAGGCCTCATGGGACATGGACGTATCTTCCTCTCTGTGGATTTGGCCCGGTCCCAATAGTTTTTCGTCAATCTGTGTGATGGGAGGTCTCCTTTCAGGTTTGTTACCTCAGGTGTACCAACCAAAGAGGAATTCCAAAGCAGAGCCCTGGGGAAGAGTGAAGGGACAACCCAAATTATGGTTAAAATTTGGGGCCTAGGGGCATTGCAGGCCCCATATGCTGTCTCTTCATCCAGCCACTGAGAGGCATTCCTTGAGGACTGGGCTCAGGCTGAGGGTCACAATGTGTGTTTGTGACCAATGTGGCCCGCGAGCATGGGCGGGGCCTCATGGGCCACACTGGTTTAAACTACACTGAAGTTTGGACAACATGCCAATCACAAGGTCTCTTGCCATGGGGAAAGAGTTCTGATTTCTGCATCATTTTCAATCCTGGGCAGTGGTTGGAGATAAGGTCTAGGTTCTGAATACTGAAAACCGCAGTTGGGAAGAGATGATGACCTAAGGCCATGGCGGGTCTGATGTGCTAAATGTGCGGTCAGCTGCCTGGTTGATGGTTAGGAATTTCGGGCTCAGGTTGAGTCAGACAGTGCATTAGTGCTCAGGTTAGACTATATAATTTGGGTACAGTCGAGTGCCGTATAGGTTGATCCTTATTTGAGGTGCCCGGGCAGTTCATTAGGCAAGATATTTTTTCTAGAGGGCAGGCAGAGTGCTGCATTTTGGGTCCGGAATTGCCAAACGTGAGGGCTTCTGGGCCAGTAGTGTGAGGACAGAAGTCTGAGACCACAAGCTAGATTTGGGCTTCAGGCCGAGGGCAAGGCAGGTACTCCCTGCACATCTGAACCAATATCTCATGCATCTGAAGTCACGGCGAGGATCAGACGTTGGCTCAGGTTGTAGTTTCTGTGCATGACTGCCCCTTCATGAACAGAGAGGAATCTCAAGGCCATGGAGGTTTTCCCTCGTTGGGATTTGTGGGATGCCCCCTTCAAGGATTCCTTCTGCGACACAATTGAGACCTGTTGGGCAGCTCCAAAACATCCCACATGGAATGACTCCAGAGCACCGTTCAAGGATGGATGCCAGGGAAGCCCTCCTCGCATTCCAATTGCCTCTAGCAACAAGACAGTTGAGATCGGATGGCTCTGGGGGAGTAACCGGGGTGGCTGAGTTGAAATGGACGTTCGTGAGTATGGGGCCTAATGTGTGTTTGTGTCCATGAGGACATTGGAATGGGGCGGTGGCACCGGGACTCTGAAGTATTTTCCTAAGGTTTTGACATAGGTCCCATGCACAAGTTTCCTCGTGGAGGCGAGATTTTTTCTGATGGGTGCCTCAGGAAACCCCCTATACTGGTATTGGAATCCAGGCTTTTGAGGAGAATGCCTGTAAACCAAAGCAATGGATCCGATTATGGTCTAGGATCCTGTCTGGTACCATCTCCTTCTCTGGGGACGTCCATCTATGGTATGAGTGGAGGTAGATGCTCAGCTGGTGTCACATCGCCCTTGTTTGTCCACAGAGACCTACATATTGGGATGGCCTCGGGGACTTTGGAGGGTTCTTTAATTTGTACAATTTTGGACAATGGAATGGGCAGAATTCCCATGCATGGGGTAGGCACAGTCCTAATGTGTGGCTCCAGAGGCCCCAGCCTTGAGGGTGTGTGGCCCAGGACTTTGAGGACAGAAGTCTGAAAACACAGACTCAGCTTAGGTTTGGGGACATAGGTATGGCAGAACCAATCTACAAACCATGAGAAGAACTCTTCAGGATATGAAGAAAGAGCGAGTCTGAGGCGCTTGCTCAGGCTTTGGTCTCCGGATTTTGTGTCAACGATGTCTGTGGAATGAGGGGAGGCCTCATGGGCAATGGACGAATCTTCCTCTCTGTGGATTTGGCCCATTCCCAATTGTTTTTCGTCAATCTGTGGGATGGGAGGTCTCCTTTCAAGTTTGTTACCTCAGGTGTCCCAACCAAAGAGGAATTCCAAAGCAGAGCCCTGGCAAGAGTGAAGGGACAACCCAAACTATGGTTAAAATTTGGGGCCTAGAGGCATGGCAGGCCCCATATGCTCTATCTTCACCAGCCACTGAGAGGCCTTACTTGAGGACTGGGCTCAGGCTGAGGGTTACAATGTGTGTTTGTGACCAATGTGGCTCGCGAGCATGGGCGGGGCCTCATGGGCCACACTGGTCAAGTACACTCAAGTTTGGACAACATGCCAATCAAAAGGTCTCTTGCCATGGGTAAGGAGTTCTGATTTCTGCATCATTTTCAACCCTGGGCAGTGGTTGGAGATAAGGTCTAGGTTCGGAAGCCTGAAAACCGCAGTTGGGAGGAGAAGATGAACTAAGGCCATGGTGGGTCTGATGTGCTCAGTGTGCGGTCAGCTGCCTGTTTGTTGGTCAGGAGTTTCGGGCTCAGTTTGTGTTAGACAGTGCTATTGCCCAGGTTAGACCTTATAATTTGGGTACAGTCGAGTGCCCTGTAGGTTGATCCTCATTTGAGGTGCCTGGGCAGCTCATTAGGCAAGATATTTTTTCTAGAGGGCAGGCACAGTGCTGCATTGTGGGTCGGGAATTGCCAAACTTGAGGGCTTCTGGGCCAGTAGTGTGAGGACAGAAATCTGAGAACACAAGCTAGACTTGGGCTTCAGGCCGAGGGCAAGGCAGGTACCCCCTGCACATCTGAACCAATATCTCATGCATCTGAAGTCACGGAGAGGATCAGACGTTGGCTCAGGTTGTAGTTTCTGTGCATGACTGCCCCTTCATGAACGGAGAGGAATCTCAAGGCCATGGAGGTTTTCCCACGTTGGGAGTTGTGGGATGCCCCCTTCAAAGATTCCTTCTGCGGCACAATTGAGACCTGTTGGGCAGCACCACCACATCCCTTATGGAATATATCCAGAGCACCGTGCGAGGATGGATGACAGGGAAGCCCTCCTCGCATTCCAATTGTCTCCTAGCTACAAGACAGTTGAGATTGGATGACTCTGCGGGAGCAACCGGGGTGGCTGAGTTGAAATGGACTTTCCTGAGCATGGGCCTAATGTGTGTTTGTGTCCATGAGGAACTTGGAATGGGGCGGTGGCACCAGGACTCTGAAGTATTCTCCTAAGATTTTGACATAGGTCTTATGCACAAGTTTTTCGTGGAGAAGAGTATTTTTCTGATGGGTGCCTCATGAAACCCCCTATGCTGGTATTGGAATCCAGGATTTTGAGGAGACATGCCTGTAAACCAAAGCAATGGATCCGATTATGGCCTAGGGTCCTGTCTGGTACCATATCCTTCTCTGGGGACATCCATCTATGGTATGAGTGGAGGTAGATGCTAAGCTGGTGTCATTCCGCCTTTTTATGTCCACAGAGACCTAGATATTGGGATGGCCTCGGGGACTTTGGAGGGTTTTCCTAATTTGTACAATTTTGGACAAGGGAAGGGGCAGAATTCCCATGCATGGGGTAGACACAGTCCTAATGTGTGGCTCCAGGGTCCTCAGCCTGGAGGGTGTGTGGTTCAGGACTTTGAGGACAGAAGTCTGAAAACAGACTCAGCTAGGTTTGGGGACGTAGGTATGGAAGGCCCAATCTAAAAACCATGAGAAGAACTCTTCAGGACATGAAGAAAGAGCGAGTCTCAGGTGCTTGCTCAGGCTTTGGTCTGGATTTTGTGTCAACGATGGCCGTGGAATGTGGGGAGACCTCATGGGCCATGGACGAATCTTCCTCTCTGTGGATTTGGACCGGTCCCAATTGTTTTTCGTCAATCTGTGGGATGGGAGGTCTCCTTTCAGGTTTGTTACCTCAGGTGTCCCAACCAAAGAGGAATTCCAAAGCAGAGCCGTGGGGAGAGTGAAGGGACAACCCAAACTATGGTTAAAATTTGGGGCCTAGGGGCATGGCAGGCCCCATATGCTGTCTCTTCACCAGCCACTGAGAGGCCTTACTTGAGTACTGGGCTCAGGCTGAGGGTTACAATGTGTGTTGGTGACCAATGTAGCTCACGAGCATGGGCGGGGCCTCATGGGCCACACTGGTTTCATCTACACTGAACTTTGGACAACATGCCATTCACAAGATCTCTTGTCATGGTGAAGGATTTTGATTTCTGCATCATTTTCAACCCTGGGCAGTGGTTGGAGATAAGGTCTAGGTTCGGAAGCCTGAAAACCGCAGTTGGGAAGAGATGATGACCTAAGGCCATGGTGGGTCTGATGTGCTCAGTGTGCGGTCAGCTGCCCGGTTGTTGGTCAGGAGGTTCGGGCTCAGGTTGTGTCAGACAGTGCATTAGTGCCCAGGTTAGACTTTATAATTAGGGTACAGTCGAGTGCCGTGTAAGTTGATTCTCATTTGAGGTGCCCTGGCAGCTCATTGGGCAAGATATTTTTTTCTAGATCGCAGGCAGAGTGCTGCATTGTGGGTCCAGAATTGCCAAACGTGAGGGCTTCTGGGCCAGTAGTGAGAGGACAGAAGTCTGAAAAAAAAGCTAGACTTGGGCTTCAGGCCGAGGGCAAGGAAGGTACCCCCTGCACATCTGAACCAATATCTCATGCATCTGAAGTCACGGCGAGGATCAGACGTTGGCTCAGGTTGAAGTTTCTTTGCATGACTGCCCCTTCATGAACGGAGAGGAATCTAAAGGCCATGGAGTTTTTCCCACGTTGGGAGTTGTGGGATGCCCCCTTCAAGGATTCCTTCTGCGGGACAATTGAGACCTGTTGGGCAGCTCCAAAACATCCCATATGGAATGACTCCAGAGCACCGTTCGAGGATGGATGCCAGGGAAGCCCGCCTCACATTTACATTGTCTCCTAGCAACAAGACAGTTGAGATCGGATGGCTCTGCGGGAGCAACCAGGGTGGCTGAGTTGAAATGGACTTTCCTGAGCATGGGGCCTAATGTGTGTTTGTGTCCATGAGAACCTTGGAATGGTGCGGTGGCACCGGGACTCTGAAGTATTCTCCTAAGATTTTGACATAGGTCTCATGCACAACTTTCCTCGTGGAGACGAATTTTTTTCTGATGGGTGCCTCAGGAAACCCCCTATGCTGGTATTGGAATCCAGGCTTTTGAGGAGACATGCTTTTAAACCAAAGCAATGGATCCGATAATGGCCTAGGGTCCTCTGTGGTTCCATCTCCTTCTCTGGGGACATCCATCTATAGTATGAGTGGAGGTAGATGCTCAGCTGGTGTCAGACCGCCCTTGTCTGTCCACAGAGACCTAGATATTGGGATGGCCTCGGGGACTTTGGAGGGTTCTCCTAATTTGTACAATTTTGGACAATGGAATGGGCAGAATTCCCATGCATGGGGTAGGCACAGTCCTAATGTGTGGCTCCAGGGGCCCCAGCCAGGAGGGTGTGTGGCCCAGGACTTTGAGGACAGAAGTCTGAAAACACAAACTCAGCTAAGGTTTGGGGTCGTAGGTATGGCAGGCCCAATCTACAAACCGTGAGAAGAACTCTTCAGGATATGAAGAAAGAGCGAGTCTGAGGCGCTTGCTCAGGCTTTGGTCTCTGGATTTTGTGTCAACGATGGCCGTGGAATGTGGGGAGGCCTCATGGGCCATGGACGAATCTTCCTCTCTGTGGATTTGGTCCAGTCCCAATTGTTTTTCGTCAATCTGTGGGATGGGAGGTCTCCTTTCAGGTTTGTTACCTCAGGTGTCCCAACCAAAGTGGAATTCCAAAGCAGAGCCTGGGGAAGACTGAAGGGACAACCCGAACTATGGTTAAAATTTGGGGCCTAGGGGCATAGCAGGCCCCATATGCTGTCTCTTCATCCAGCCACTCAGAGGCCTTACTTGAGGACTGGGTTCAGGCTGAGGGTCACAATGTGTGTTTGTGACCAATGTGGCTTACAAGCATGGGCGGGGCCTCATGGGCCACACTGGTTTCAACTACACTGAAGTTGGGACAACATGCCAATCACAAGGTCTCTTGCCATGGGGAAGGAGTTCTGATTTCTGCATCATTTTCAACCCTGGGCAGTGGTTGGAGATAAGGTCTAGGTTCGGAAGCCTGAAACCGCAGTTGGGAAGAGATGATGACCTAAGGACATGGTGGGTCTGAAGTGCTCAGTGTGCGGTCAGCTGCCTGGTTGTTGGTCAGCAGGTTCGGGCTCAGGTTGTGTCAGACAGTGCATTTGTGCCCAGGTTAGACTCTATAATTTGGGTACAGTCGAGTGCCTATAGGTTGATCCTCATTTGAGGTGCCTGGGCAGCTCATTAGGCAAGATATTTTTTCTAGAGGGCAGGCACAGTGCTGCATTGTGGTTCGGGAATTGCCAAACTTGAGGGCTTCTGGGCCAGTAGTGTGAAAACAGAAGTCTGAGAACACAAGCTAGACTTGAGCTTCAGGCCGAGGGCAAGGCAGGTACCCCCTGCACATCTGAACCAATATCTCATGCATCTGAAGTCACGGCGAGGATCAGACGTTGGCTCAGGTTGTAGTTTCTGTGCATGACTGACCCTTCATGAACGGAGAGGAATCTGAAGGCCATGGAGGTTTCCAACGATGGGAGTTGTGGGATGCCCCCTTCAAGGATTCCTTCTGTGGGACAATTGAGACCTGTGGGCAGCTCCAAAACATCGCATATGGAATGAATCCAGAGCACCGTTTGAGGATGGATGCCAGGGAATCCCGCCTCACATTCCAATTGTCTCCTAGAAACAAGACAGTATAGATCGGATTGCTCTGCGGGAGCAACCGGGGTGGCTGAGTTGAAATGGACGTTCCCGAGAATGGGGCCTAATATGTGTTTGTGTCCATGAGGACCTTGGAATGGGGCGGTGGCACTGGGACTCTGAAGTATTCTCCTAAGATTTTGACATAGGTCCCATGCTCAAGTTTCCTCGTGGAGACGAGTTTTTTTCTGATGGGTGCCTCAGGAAACCCCCTATGCTGGTATTAGAATCCAGGTTTTTGAGGAGACATGCCTGTAAACCAAAGCAATGGATCCGATTATGGCCTAGGGTCCTGACTGGTTCCATCTCCTTCTCTGGGGAATTCCATGTATGGTAGGAGTGGAGGTAGATGCTCAGCTGCTGTCAGACTGCCCTTGTTTGTCCACAGAGACCTAGATATTGGGATGGCCTCAGGGACTTTGGAGGGTTCTCCTAAATTGTACAATTTTGGACAATGGAATGGGCAGTATTCACATGCATGGGTAAGGCACAGTCCTTATGTGTGGCTCCAACGGCCCCGGCCTCGAGGGTGTGTGGCCCAGGACTTTGAGGACAGATCTGAAAACACAGACTCAGCTTAGGTTTGGGGATGTAGGTATGGCAGGCCCAATCTACAAACCATGTGAAGAACTATGCAGGATATGAAGAAAGAGCGAGTCTGAGGCGCTTGCTCAGGCTTTGGTCTCTGGATTATGTGTCAACGATATCCGTGGAATGTGGGAAGACCTCTTGGGACATGGACGAATCTCCCTCTCTGTGGATTTGGCCCGCTCCCAATTGTTTTTCGTCAATCTGTGGGATGGGAGGTCTCCTTTCATGTTTGTAACCTCAGGTGTCCCAACCAAAGAGGAATTCCAAAGCAGAGCCCTGGGGAAGAGTGAAGGGACAACCCAAACTATGGTTAAAATTTGGGGCCTAGGGGCATGTCAGGCCCCATATGCTGTCTCTTCACCAGCCACTGAGAGGCCTTACTTGAGGACTGGGCTCAGGCTGAGGGTCACAATGTGTGTTTGTGACCAATGTGGCCCACGAGCATGGGCGGGGCCTCATGGGCCACACTGGTTTCATCTACACTGAACTTTGGACAACATGCCAATCACAAGGTCTCTTGCCATGGTGAAGGAGTTCTGATTTCTGCATCATTTTCAAACCTGGGCAGTCGTTGGTGATAAGGTCTAGGTTCGGAAGCCCGAAAACTCTACTTAGGAAGAGATGATGACCTAAGGCCATGGTGGGTCTGATGTGCTCAGTGTGCGGTCAGCTGCCTGATTGTTGGTCAGGAGGTTCGGGCTCAGGTTGTGTCAGACAGTGCATTAGTGCCCAGGTTAGACTATATAATTTGGATACATTCGATTGCCGTGTAGTTTGATCCTTATTTGAGGTGCCCGGTGTGTTCCATAGACAAGATATTTTTTCTAGAGAGCTGGCAGAGTGCTGCATTGTGGGCCCGGAATTGCCAAACGTGAGGGCTTCTGGGCCAGTAGTGTGAGGACCGAAGTCTGAGACCACAAGCTAGACTTGGGCTTCAGGCCGAGGGCAAGGCAGGTTCCCCATACACATCTGAACCAATATCTCATGCATCTGAAGTCACGGCGAGGATCAGACGTTGGCTCAGGTTGTAGTTTCTGTGCATGACTGCCCCTTCATGAACAGAAGGAATCTCAAGGCCATGGAGGTTTTCCCACTTTGAGGTTGTGGGATGCCCCCTTCAAGGATTCCTTCTGCGGGACAATTGAGACCTTTTGGGCAGCTCCAAAACATCCCATATGGAATGACTCTAGAGCATCAATCGAGGATGGATTCCAGGGAAGCCCGCCTCGCATTCCAATTGTCTCCTATCAACAAGACAGTGGAGATCGGATGGCTCTGCGGGAGCAACCTGGTTGGCTTAGTTGATATGGACTTTCCTGAGCATGGGGCCTAATGTGTGTTTGTGTCCATGAGGACTTTGGAATGGGGCGGTGGCACTGGGACTCTGAAGTATTCTCCTAAGATTTTGACATAGGTCCCATGCACAAGTTTCCTCGTGGAGACGAGATTTTTTCTGATGGGTGCCTCAGGAAACCCCCTATTCTGGTATTGGAATCCAGGATTTTGAGGAGACATGCCTTTAAACCAAAGCAATGGATCCGATTAAGGCCTAGGGTCCTGTCTGGTACCATATCCTTCTCTGGGGACATCCATCTATGGTATGAGTGGAGCTAGTTGCTCAGCTGGTGTCAGACCGCCCTTGTTTGTCCACAGAGACCTACATATTGGGATGACCTCGGGGACTTTGGAGGGTTCTCCTAATTTGTACAATTTTGGACAATGGAATGGGCAGTATTCCCATGCATGGGGTAGGCACAGTCGTAATGTGTGGTTCCAGGTGCCCCAGCCTGGAGGGTGTGTGGCCCAGGACTTTGAGGACAGAAGTCTGAAAACACAAACTCAGCTTGGGTTTGGGGACGTATGTATGGCAGGCCCAATCTACAAACCATGAGAAGAAATCTTCAGGATATGAAGAAAGAGCGAGTCTGAGGCGCTTGCTCAGGCTTTGGTCTCTGGATTTTGTGTCAACGATGGCCGTGGAATGAGGGGAGGCCTCATGGGTCATGGACGAATCTTCCTCTCTGTGATTTGGCCCGGTCCCAATTGTTTTTTGTCAATCTGTGGGATGGGAGGTCTCCTTTCATCTTTGTAACCTCAGGTGTCCCACCAAAAGAGGAATTTCAAAGCAGAGCCCTGGGGAAGAGTGAAGGGACAACCCAAACTATGGTTAAAATTTGGGGCCTAGGGGCATGTCAGGCCCCATATGCTGTCTCTTCACCAGCCACTGAGCGGCCTTACTTGAGGACTGGGCTCAGGCTGAGGGTCACAATGTGTGTTTGTGACCAATGTGGCTCGCGAGCATGGGCGGGGCCTCATGGGCCACACTGGTTTCATCTACACTGAACTTTGGACAACATGCCAATGAAAAAGTCTCTTGCCATGGTGAAGGAGTTCTGATTTCTGCATCATTTTCAACCCTTGGCAGTCGTAGGAGATAAGGTCTAGGTTCGAACGCCTGAAAACCGCAGTTGGGAAGAGATGATGACCTAAGGCCATGGTGGGTGTGATGTGCTCAGTGTGCGGTTAGCTGCCTGGTTGTTGGTCAGGAGGTTCGGGCTCAGGTTGTGTCAGACAGTGCATTAGTGCCCAGTTTAGACTATATAATTTGGATACATTCGATTGCCGTGTAGTTTGATCCTTATTTGAGGTGCCCGGTGTGTTCCATATGCAAGATATTTTTTCTAGAGAGCAGGCAGAGTCCTGCATTGTGGGTCCGGAATTGCCAAACGTGAGGGCTTCTGGGCCAGTAGTGTGAGGACAGAAGGCTGAGACCACAAGCTAGACTTGGGCTTCAGGCGGAGGGCAAGGCAGGTACCCCATGCACATCTGAAACAATATTTCATGCATCTGAAGTCACGGCGAGGATCAGACGTTGGCTCAGGTTGTAGTTTCTGTGCATGACTGCCCCTTCATGAACGGAGAGGAATCTCAAGGCCATGGAGGTTTTCCCACGTTGGGGATGTGGGATGCCCCCTTCAAGGATTCCTTCTGCGGGACAATTGAGACCTTTTAGGCAGCTCCAAAACATCCCATATGGAATGACTCAAAAGCACCGTTCGAGGATGGACTCCAGGGAAGCCCGCCTCGCATTCCAATTGTCTCCTAGCAACAAGACAGTGCAGATCGGATGGCTCTGCGGGAGCAACCTGGTTGGCTGAGTTGATATGGACTTTCCTGAGCATGGGGCCTAATGTGTGTTTGTGTCCATGAGGACCTTGGAATGGGGCGGTGGCACTGGGACTCTGAAGTATTCTCCTAAGATTTTGACATAGGTCCCAAGCACAAGTTTCCTCGTGGAGACGAGATTTTTTCTGATGGGTGTCTCAGGAAACCAACTATGCTGGTATTGGAATCCAGGATTTTGAGGAGACATGCCTTTAAACCAAAGCAATGGATCTGATTAAGGCCTAGGGTCCTGTCTGGTACCATATCCTTCTCTGGGACATCCATCTATGGTATGAGTGGAAGTAGATGCTCAGCTGGTGTCAGCCCGCCCTTGTTTGTCCACCGAGACCTACATATTGGGATGACCTCGGGGACTTTGGAGGGTTCTCCTAATTTGTACAATTTTGGACAATGGAATGGGCAGTATTCCCATGCATGGGGTAGGCACAGTCCTAATGTGTGGCTCCAGGGGCCCCAGCCTGGAGGATATGTGGCCCAGGACTTTGAGGACAGAAGTCTGAAAACACAAACTCAGCTTGGGTTTTGGGGACGTAGGTATGGCAGGCCCAATCTACAAACCATGAGAAGAAATCTTCAGGATACGAAGAAAGAGCGAGTCTGAGGCGCTTTCTCAGGCTTTGGTCTCTGAATTTTGTGTCAACGATGGCCGTGGAATGAGGGGAGGCCTCATGGGCCATGGACGAATCTTCCTCTCTGTGGATTTGGACCAGTCCCAATTGTTTTTCGTCAATCTGTGGGATGGGAGGTCTCCTTTCACGTTTGTAACCTCAGATGTCCAAACCAAAGAGGAATTCCAAAGCAGAGCCCTGGGGAAGAGTGAAGGGACAACCCAAACTATGGTTAAAATTTGGGGCCTAGGGGCATGGCAGGCCCCATATGCTGTCTCTTCATCCAGCCACTGAGAGGCCTTACTTGAGGACTGGGCTCAGGCTGAGGGTCACAATGTGTGTTTGTGTCCAATGTGGCCCGTGAGCAGGGGCCGGGCCTCATGGGCCACACTGGTTTCAACTACACTGAACTTTGGACAACATGCCAATCACAAGGTCTCTTGCATGGTGAAGGACTTCTGATTTCTGCATCATTTTCAACGCTAGACAGTGGTTGGAGATAAGGTCTAGGTTCGGAAGCCTGAAAACCGCAGTTGGGAAGAGATGATGACCAAGGCCATGGAGGGTCTGATGTGCTCAGTGTGCGGTCAGCTGCCTGGATGTTGGTCAGGAGCTTCGGGCTCAGGTTGTGTCAGACAGTGCATTAGTGCCCAGGTAGACTATGTAATTTGGGTACAGTCGAGTGCCGTGTAGGTTGATCCTCATTTGAGGTGCCTGGGCCGCTCATTAGGGAAGATATTTTTTCTAGAGGGCAGGCAGAGTGCTGCATTGTGGATCCGGAATTGCCAAACGTGGGGCTTCTGGGCCAGTAATGTGAGGACAGAAGTCTGAGACCACAAGCTAGACTTGGGCTTCAGGCCGAGGGCAAGGAAGGTACCCCCTGCACATCTGAACCAATATCTCATTCATCTGATGTCACGGCATGGAACACGTTGGCTCAGGTTGTAGTTTCTGTGCATGACTGCAACTTCATGAACGGAGAGGAATCTCAAGGCCATGGAGGTTTTCCCACGTTGGGAGCTGGATTCAAGGATTCGTTCTGCGGGACAATTGAGACCTGTTTGCCAGCTCCAAAACATCCCATAATCAATGACTCCAGAGCACCATTCGAGGATGGATGCCAGGGTAGCCCGCCTCGCATTCCAATTGTCCCATGCAAAAGTTTCCTCCTGGTGAAGATTTTTTCTGATGGGTGCCTCAGGAAACCCCCTATTCTGGTATTGGAATCCAGGATTTTGAGGAGACATGCCTGTAACCAAAGCAATGGATCCGATTATGGCCTAGGGTCCTTTCTGGTTCCATCTCCTTCTCTGGGGACATCCATCTATGGTTTGAGTGGAGCTAGTTGCTCAGCTGTTGTCAGACCGCCCTTGTTTGTCCAAAGAGACCTACATATTGGGATGGCCTCGGGGACTTTGGAGGGTTCTCCTAATTTGTACAATTTTGTACAATGGAATGGGCAGAATTCCCATGCATGAAGTAGGCACATTCCTAATGTGTGGCTCCAGGGGCCGCAGCCTGGAGGGAGTGTGGCCCAGGACTTTGAGGACAGAAGTCGGAAAAAACAGAATCAGCTTAGCTTTGGGGACGTAGGTATGGCAGTCCCAATCTACAAACCATGAGAAAAACTCTTCAGGATATGAAGAAAGAGCGAGTCTGAGGCGCTTGCTCAGGCTTTGGTCTCTGAATTTTGTGTCAACGATGGCCCTGTAATGTGGGGAAGCCTCATGGGCCATGGACAAAACTTCCTCTCTTGGGATTTGGCCCGGTCCCAATTGTTTTTCGTCAATCTGTGGGATGGGAGGTCTCCTTTCAGGTTAGAAACCTCAGGTGTCCCAACCAAAGAGGAATTCCAAAGCAGAGCCCTGGGGAAGAGTGAAGGGACAACCCAAACTATGGTTAAAATTTGGGGCCTAGGGTCATGGCAGGCCCCATATGCTGTCTCTTCATCCAGCCCCTGAGAGGCCTTACTTGAGGACTGGGCTCAGGCTGAGGGTCACAATGTGTGTTTGTGACCAATGTGGCTCGCGAGCATGGGCGGGGCCTCATGGGCCACACTGTTTTCAACTACACTGAACTTTGGACAACATGCCAATCACAAGGTCTCTTGCCATGGGGAAGGAGTTCTGATTTCTGCATCATTTTCAACCCTGGGCAGTCGTTGTAGATAAGGTCTGGGTTCGGAAGCCTGAAAACCGCAGTTGGAACGAGATGATGACCTAAGGCCATGGTGGGTCTGATGTGCTAGGTGTGCGGTCAGCTGCCTGGTTGTTGGTAGGAGGTCGGGCTCAGGTTGTGTCAGACAGTGCATTAGTGCCCAGGTTAGACTATATAATTTGGGTACAGTCGAGTGCCGTGTAGGTTGATCCTCATTTGAGGTGCCTGGGCAGCTCTTTAGGCAAGATATTTTTTCTAGACAGCAGGCAGAGTGCTGCATTGTGGGTCCTGAATTGCCAAACTTGAGAGCTTCTGGTTCAGTAGTGTGAGGACAGAAGTCTGAGAACACAAGCTAGACTTGGGCTTCAGGCCGAGGGCAAGGCAGGTACCCCCTGCACATCTGAACCAATATCTCATGCATCTAAAGTCACGGCAGTATCAGACGTTGAGACAGGTTGTAGTTGCTGTGCATGACTGCCCTTCATGAACGGAGAGAAATCTCAAGGCCATGGAGGTTTTATCTCGTTGGGAGTTGTGGGATGCCCCCTTCAAGGATTCCTTCTGCGGGACATTTGAGACCTGTTGGGCAGCTCCAAAACATGCCAAATGGAATGACTCCAGACACAGTTCGAGGATGGATGCCAGGGAAGCCCGCCTCGCATTCCAATTGTCTCCTAGCAACAAGAAAGTGGAGATGGGATGGTTCTGCGGGAGCAACCTGTGTGGCTGATTTGAAATGGACAGCTCCTGAATATGGGGCCTAATGTGTGGTTGTGTCCATTAGGACTTTGGAATCGGGCGGTGGCACCGGGAATCTGAAGTATTCTCCTAAGATTTTGACATAGGTCCCATGCACAAGTTTCTTCGTGGAGACGAGATGTTTTCTGATGGGTGCCTCAGGAAACCCAATATGCTGGTATTGGAATCCATGATTTTGAGGAGACATGCCTTTAAAGCAAAGCAATGGATCCAATTATGGCCTAGGGTCCTGTCCGGTTCCATCTCCTTTTTTGGGGACATCCATTTATGGTTTGAGTGGAGCTAGTTGCTCAGCTGGTGTCAGACCGCCCTTGTTTGTCCAAAGAGACCTGCATATTGGGATGGCCTCGGGGACTTTGGAGGGATCTCCTAATTTGTACAATTTTGGACAATGGAATGGGCAGAATTCCCATGCATGAAATAGGCACAGTGCAAATGTGTGGCTCCCGGGGCCCCATCCTGGAGGGTGTGTGGCCCAGGACTTTGAGAACAGAAGTCGGAAAACACAGAATCAGCTTAGGTTTGGGGACGTAGGTATGGCAGGCCCAATCTACAAACCATGAGAAGAACTCTTCAGGATATGAAGAAAGAGCGAGTCTGAGGCGCTTGCTCAGGCTTTGGTCTCTGGATTATGTGTCAACAATATCCGTGGAATGTGCGGAAGCCTCATGGGCCTTGGATGAAACTTCCTCTCTTGGGATTTAGCCCGGTCCCAATTGTTTTTCGTCAATCTGTGGGATTGGAGGTCTCCTTTCGGATTAGAAACCTCAGGTGTCCCAACCAAAGAGGAATTCCAAAGCAGAGCCCTGGGGATGAGTGAGGGGACTACCCAAACTATGGTTAAAATTTGGGGCGAAGGGGCATGGCAGGCCCCATATGCTGTCTCTTCATCCAGCCCCTGAGAGGCCTTACATGAGGACTGGGCTCAGGCTGAGGGTCACAATGTGTGTTTGTGACCAATGTGGCCCGCGAGCATGGGCGAGGCCTCATGGGCCACACTGGTTTCAACTACACTGAACTTTGGACAACATGCCAATCACAAGGTCTCTTGCCATAGGGAAGGAGTTCTGATTTCTGCATCATTTTCAACCATTGGCAGTGGTTGGAGATAAGGTCTAGGTTGTGGATCCTGAAAACCGCAGTTGGGAAGAGATGATGACCTAAGGCCATGGTGGGTCTGATGTTCTCACTGTGCGGTCAGCTGCCCTGTTGTTGGTCAGGAGGTTCGGGCTCAGGTTGTGTCAGACAGTGCATGAGTGCCCAGGTTATACTATATAATTTGGGTACAGTTGAGTGCCGGGTAGGTTGATCCTCATTTGAGGAGCCTGGGCAGCTCATTAGGCAAGATATTTTTTCTAGAGGGCAGGCAGCGTGCTGCATTGTGGGCCCGGAATTGAGAAATTTGAGGGCTTCTGGTTAAGTAGTGTGAGGACAGAAGTCTGAGAACACAAGCTAGACTTGGGCTTCAGGCCGAGGGCAAGGCAGGTACCCCCTGCACATCTGAACCAATATTTCATGCATCTGAAGTCACGGCGTGGATCAGACGTTGGCTCAGGTTGTAGTTTCTGGGCATGACTGACCCTTCATGAACGGAGAGGAATCTCAAGGCCATGGAGGTTTTCCCACGTTGGGAGTTGTGGAATGCCCCTTTCAAGGATTCCTTCTGCGGGACAATGAGACCTGTTGGGCAGCTCCAAAACATCCCATATGGAATGACTCCTGAGCACCATTGGAGGATGGATGCCAGGGAAGCCCGCCTCGCATTCCAATTGTCTCCTAGCAACAAGACAGTGGAGATCGGATGGCTCTGCGGGAGCAACCGGGGTGGCTGAGTTCAAATGGACTTTCCTGTGCATGGGGCCTAATGTGTGTTTTTGTCCATGAGGACATTAGAATGGGGCAGTGGCACTGGGACTCTGAAGTATTCTCTTAAGATTTTGACATAGGTCCCATGCACAAGTTTCCTCATGGAGACGAGATGATTTCTGATGGGTGCCTCAGGAAACCCCCTATGCTGGTATTGGAATCCAGGATTTTGAGGAGACATGCCTGTAAACCAAAGCAATGGATCCGATTATGGCCTAAGGTCCTTTCTGGTTCCATCTACTTCTCTGGGGACATCCATTTATGGTTTGAGTGGAGCTAGTTGCTCAGCTGGTGTCAGACCGCCCTTGTTTGTCCAAAGAGACCTACATATTGGGATGGCCTCGGGGACTTTAAAGGGATCTCCTAATTTGTACAATTTTGGACAATGGAATGGGCAGAATTCCCATGCATGAAGTAGGCACAGTCCTAATGTGTGGCTCCAGGGGCCTCAGCCTGGAGGGAGTGTGGCCCAGGACTTTGAGGACAGAAGTCGGAAAACACAGAATCAGCTTAGGTTTGGGGACGTAGGTATGGCAGGCCCAATCTACAAACCATGAGAATAAGTCTTCAGGATATGAAGAAAGAACGAGTCTGAGGCGCTTGCTCAGGCTTTGGTCTCTGGATTTTGTGTCAACGATGGCCGTGGAATGTGGGGAAGCCTCATGGGCCATGGACGAAACTTCCTCTCTTGGGATTTGGCCCGGTCCCAATTGTTTTTCGTCAATCTGTGGGCCGGGAGGACTCCTTTCAGGTTTGTTAACTCGGGTGTCCCAACCAAAGAGGAATACCAAAGCAGAGCCCTGGGGAAGAGTGAAGGGACAACCCAAACTATGGTTAAAATTTGGGGCCTAGGGGCATGGCAGGCCCCATATGCTGTCTCTTCATCCAGCCCCTGAGAGGCCTTACTTGAGGACTGGGCTCAGGCTGAGAGTCACAATGTTTGTTTGTGACCAATGTGGCCTGTGAGCATGGGCGGGGCCTCATGGGCTACACTGTTTTCATCTACACTGAACTTTGGACAACATGCCAATCACAAGGTCTCTTGCCATGGGGAAGGAGTTCTGATTTCTGCATCATTTTCAACCATGGGCAGTGGTTGGAGATAAGGTCTAGGTTCTGAATCATGAAAACCGCAGTTGGAACGAGATGATGACCTAAGGCCATGGTGGGTCTGATGTGCTAGGTGTGCGGTCAGCTGCCTGGATGTTGGTCAGGAGGTTCGGGCTCAGGTTGTGTCAGACAGTGCATTAGTGCCCAGGTTAGACTATATAATTTGGGTACAGTCGAGTGCCGTGTAGGTTGATCCTCATTTGAGGTGCCTGGGCAGCTCATTAGGCAAGATATTTTTTCTAGAAAGCAGGCAGAGTGCTACATTGTGGGTCCTGAATTGCCAAACTTGAGGGCTTCTGGTTCAGTAGTGTGAGGACAGAAGTCTGAGAACACAAGCTAGACTTGGGCTTCAGGCCGAGGGCAAGGCAGGTACCCCCTGCACATCTGAACCAATATCTCATGCATCTGAAGTCACGGCAGGATCAGACGTTGACACAGGTTGTAGTTTCTGTGCATGACTGCCCCTTCATGACCGGAGAGGAATCTCAAGGCCATGGAGGTTTTCCCACGTTGGGAGTTGTGGAATGCCCCTTTCAAGGATTCCTTCTGCGGGACAATGAGACCTGTTGGGCAGCTCCAAAACATCCCATATGGAATGACTCCAGAGCACCGTTCGAGGATGGATGCCAAGGAAGCCCGCCTCGCATTTCAATTGTCTCCTAGCAACAAGACAGTTGAGATCGGATGGCTCTGCGGGAGCAACCGGGATGGCTGATTTGAAATGGACAGCTCCTGAGCATGGGGCATAATGTTTGTTTTTGTCCATGAGGACCTTGGAATGGGGCGGTGTCACCAGGACTCTGAAGTATTCTCCTAATATTTTGACATAGGTCCCATGCACAAGTTTCTTCGTGGAGACAAGACGTTTTCTGATGGGTGCCTCAGGAAACCCCCTATGCTGGTATTGGAACCAGGATTTTGAGGAGACATGCCTGTAACCAAAGCAATGGATCCGATTATGGCCTAGGGTCCTGTCTGTTTCCATCTCCTTCTCTGGGGACATCCATCTATGGTATGAGTGGAGGTAGATGCTTAGCTGGTGTCAGACCGCCCTTGTTTGTCCACAGAGACCTACATATTGGGATGGCCTCGGGGACTTTTGAGGGTTATCCTAATTTGTACAATTTTGGACAATGGAATGGGCAGAATTACCATGCATGGGGTAGGCACAGTGCAAATGTGTGGCTCCAGGGGCCCTAGCCTGGAGGGTGTGTGGCCCAGGACATTGAGGACAAAAGTCTGAAAACACAAACTCAGCTTAGGTTTGGGGACGTAGGTATGGCAATCCCGATCTACAAACCATGAGAAGAACTCTTCAGGATTAAAGACAGAGCGAGTCTGAGGCGCTTGCTCAGGCTTTGGTCTCTGGATTTTGTATCAACGATGGCCGTGGAATGTGGGGAAGCCTCATGGGTCATGAACGAAACTTCCTCTCTTGGGATTTGGCCTGGTCCCAATTGTTTATCGTCAATCTGTGGGACGGGAGGTCTCCTTTCAGGTTTGTTAACTCAGGTGTCCCAACCAAAGAGGAATTCCAAAGCAGAGCCCTGGGGAAGAGTGAAGGGACAACCCAATCTATGGTTAAAATTTGGGTCCTAGAGGCATAGCAGGCCCCATATGCTGTCTCTTCATCCAGCCCCTGAGAGGCCTTACTTGAGGACTGGGCTCAGGCTGAGGGTCACAATATGTGTTTGTGACCAATGTGGCCCGCGAGCATCGGCGGGGCCTCATGGGCCATACTGGTTTAAACTACACTGAACTTTGGACAACATGCCAATCACAAGGTCTCTTGCCATGGTGAAGGAGTTCTGATTTCTGCATTATTTTCAACCATTGGCAGTGGTTGGAGATAAGGTCTAGGTTCTGAATCCTGAAAACCGCAGTTGAGAAGAGATGATGACCTAAGGCCATGGTTGGTCTCATGTGCTCAGTGTGTGGTCAGCTGCCTGGTTGTTGGTCAGGAGGTTCGGGCTCAGGTTGTGTCAGTCAGTGCATTAGTGCCCAGGTTAGACTATATAATTTGGGTACAGTCGAGTGCCGTGTAGTTTGATCCTCATTTGAGGAGCCTGGGCAGCTCATTAGGCAAGATATTTTTTTCTAGAGAGCAGGCAGATTGCTGCATTGTGGGCCCGGAATTGCCAAACTGAGGGCTTTTGGTTCAGTAGTGTGAGGAAAGAAGTCTGAGTACACAAGCTAGACTTGGGCGTCACCGAGGGCAAGGCAGGTACCCCCTGCATATCTGAACCCATATCTCATGCATCTGAAGTCACGGCAGGATCAGACGTTGACTCAGGTTGTAGTTTCTGTGCATGACTGCCCTTCATGAACGGAGAGGAATCTCGAGGCCATGCAGGTTTTTCCTCGTTGGGAGTTGTGGGATGCCCCCTTCAAGGATTCCTTCTGTGGGACAATTGAGACCTGTTGGGCAGCTCCAAAACATCCCATATGGAATGACTCCAGAGCACCGTTTGAGGATGGATGCCAGGGAAGCCCGCCTCGCATTCCAATTGTCTCCTCTCAACAAGACAGTGGAGATCGGATGGCTCTGCGGGAGCAAACGGGGTGGCTGAGTTGAAATGGACTTTCCTGAGCATGGGGCCTAATGTGTGTTTGTGTCCATGAGGACCTTGGAATGGGGCGGTGGCACCGGGACTCTGAAGTATTCTCCTAAGATTTTGACATAGGTCCCATGCACAAGTTTCCTCATGGAGACGAGATGTTTTCTGATGGGTGACTCAGGAAACCCCCTATGCTGCTATTGGAATCCAGGATTTTGCGGACACATGTGTGTAAACCAAAGCAATGGATCCGATTATGGCACGGGTCTTGTCTGGTTCCATCTCCTTCTCTGGGGACATCCATCTATGGTTTGAGTGGAGCTAGTTGCTCAGCTGGTGTCAGACCGCCCTTGTTTGTCCAAAGAGACCTACATATTGGGATGGCCTCGGGGACTTTGGAGGGATCTCCTAATTTGTACAATTTTGGACAATGGAATGGGCAGAATTCCCATGCATGAATTAGGCACAGTCCAAATGTGTGGCTCCAGGGTCCCCAGCCTGGAGGGTGTGTGGCCCAGGACTTTGAGGACAGAAGTCTGAAAACACAAACTCAGCTTAGTTTTGGGGACGTAGGTATGGCAGGCCCAATCTACAAACCATGAGAAGAACTCTTCAGGATATGAAGAAAGATCGAGTCTGAGGCGCTTGCTCAGGCTTTGGTCTCTGGATTTTGTATCAACGATGGCCGTGGAATGTGGGGAAGCCTCATGGGCCATGGACAAAACATCCTCTCTTGGGATTTGGCCCGGTCCCAATTGTTTTTCGTCAATCTGTGGGACGGGAGGTCTCCTTTCAGGTTTGTTACCTCAGGTGTCCCAACCAAAGAGGAATTCTTAAGCAGAGCCCTGGGGAAGAGTGAGGGGACAACCAAAACTATGGTTAAAATTTGGGGCCTAGCGGCATGGAAGGCCCCATATGCCAATCACAAGGTCTCTTGCCATGGGGAAGGAGTTCTGATTTCTGCATCACTATCAACCCTGGGCAGTGGTTGGAGATAAGGTCTAGGTACGGAAACCAGAAAACCGCAGTTGGGAAGAGATGATGACCTAAGGCCATGGTGGGTCTGATGTGCTCAGTGTGCGGTCAGCTGCCTGGTTGTTGGTCAGGAGGTTCGGGCTCAGGTTGTGTCAGACAGTGCATTAGTGCCCAGGTTAGACTATATAATTTGGGTACAGTCGAGTGCCGTGTAGGTTGATCCTCATTTGATGTGCCTGGGTAGCTCATTAAAATGATATTTTTTCTAGAGGGCAGGCAGAGTGCTGCATTGTGGGTCCGGAATTGCCAAACTTGAGGGCTTCTGGTTCAGTAGTGTGAGGACAGAAGTCTGAGAACACAAGCTAGACTTGGGCTTCAGGCCGAGGGCAAGGCAGGTACCCCCTGCACATCTGAAACAATATCTCATGCATCTCAAGCCACAGTGAGGATCAGACGTTGGCTCAGGTTGTAGTTTCTGTGCATGACTGCCCCTTCATGAACGGAGAGGAATCTCAAGGCCATGGAGGTTTTCCCACGTTGGGAGTTGTGGGATACCCCCTTCAAGGATTCCTTCTGCGGCACAATTGAGACCTGTTGGGCAGCTCCAAAACATCCCATATGGAATGACTCCAGAGCACCGTTCGAGGATGGAAGCCAGGGAAGCCCGCCTCGCATTCCAATTGTCTCCTAGCAACAAGACAATGGAGATCGGATGGCTCTGCGGGAGCAACCGGGGTGGTTCATTTGAAATGGACATCTCCTGAGCATGGGGCCTAATGTGTGTTTGTGTCCATGAGGACCTTGGAATGGGGCGGTGGCACCGGTACTTCAAGTATTTCCCTAAGATTTTGACATAGGTCCCATGCACAAGTTTCCTCGTGGAGACGAGATGTTTTCTGATGGGTGCCTCAGGAAACCCCCTATGCTGATATTGGAATCCAGGATTTTGAGGAGACATGCCTGTAAACCAAAGCAATGGATCCGCTTATGGCCTAGGGTCCTGTCTGGTTCCATCTCCTTCTCTGGGGACATCCATCTATGGTATGAGTGGAGGTAGATGCTCAGCTGGTGACAGACCGCCCTTGTTTGTCCAAGGAGACCTACATATTGGGATGACCTCGGGGACTTTGAGGGTTCTCCTAATTTGTACAATTTTGGACAATGGAATGGGCAGAATTCCCATTCGTGAAGTAGGCACAGTCCTAATGTGTGGCTACAGCTGCCGCAGCCAGGAGCGTTTGTTGCCCAGGACTTTGAGGACAGAAGTCAAAAAACACAAACTCAGCTAGGTTCTGAATCCTGAAAACCGCATTTGGGAAGAGATGATGACCTAAGGCCTTGGGGGGTCTGATGTGCTCAGTGTGCGGTCAGCTGCCTGGTTGTTGGTCAGGAGGTTCGGGCTCAGGTTGTAGATTCTGTGCATGACTGCCCCTTCATGACCTACATAGGTCCCATGCACAAGATTCTTCGTGGAGACGAGATTATTTCTGATGGGTGCCTCAGGAAACCCCCTATGCTGGTATTGGAATCCAGGATTTTGAGGAGACATGCCTATAAACCAAAGCAATGGATCCAATTACGGTGTCAGACCGCACTTGTTTGTCCAAGAGACCTACACTATTGGGATGGCCTCGGGACTTTGGAGGGTTCTCCTAATTTGTACGAAATTGTACAATGGACTTGGCATGGGGTAGGCACAGTCCTAATGTGTGGCTCCATTGTCCCCAGCCTGGAGTGTGTGTGGCCCAGTACTTTGAGGACAGATGTCTGAAAACACAAACTCAGCTTGGTTTGGTGACGTAGGTATATCAGGCCCCATCTACAAACCATGAGAAGAACTCTTCAGGATATGAAGAAAGAGCGAGTCTGAGGCGCTTGCTCAAGCTATGGTCTCTGTATTTTGTATCAACAAAGGCCGTCGAATGTGGGGAGGCCTCATGGGCCATGGACGAATCTTCCTCGCTGTGAATTTTGCCCGGTCCCAATTGTTTTTCGTAAATCTGTGGGCTGGGAGGTCTCCTTTCAGGTATGTTACCTCAGGTGTCCCAACCAAAGAGGAATTCCAAAGCAGTGACCTGGGGAAGAGTGAAGGGACAACCCAAACTATGGTTAAAAATTGGGTCCTAGTGGCAATGCAGGCCCCATATGCTGTCTCTTCATCCAGCCACTGAGAGGCCTTACTTGAGGACTGGGCTCAGGCTGAGGGTCACAATGTGTGTTTGTGACCAATGTGGCCCGCGAGCATGGGCGGGGCTTCATGTGACACACTGGTTTCAACTACACTGAACTTTGGACAACATGCCAATCACAAGGTTTCTTGCCATGGGGAAGGAGTTCTGCTTTCTGCATCATTTTCAAACCTGGGCAGTGGTTGGAGATAAGGTCTAGGTTCTTGATCCTGAAAACCGCAGTTGGGAAGAGATCACGACCTAAGTCCATGGCGGGTCTGATGTGCTCAGTGTGCGGTCAGCTACCTGGGTGTTGGTCAGGAGGTTCGGGCTCAGGTTGTGTCAGACAGTGCATTAGTGCCCAGGTTAGACTATATAATTTGGGTACAGTCGAGTGCCTTGTAGTTTTATCCTCCTTTAAGATGCCTGGGCACCTCATTAGGCAATATATTTTTTTCTAGAGGGCAGGCAGAGTGCTGCATTGTGGGTCCAGAATTGCCAAACTTGAGGGCTTCTGGGCCAGGAGTGTGAGGACAGAAGTCTGAGAACACAAGCTAGACTTGAGCTTCAGGCCGAGGGCAGGGCAGGTACCCCCTGAAGTTCTGAACCAATATCTCATGCATCTGAAGTCACAGTGAGGATCAGACGTTGGCTCAGTTTGGAGTTTCTGTGCATGACTGCTCCTTCATGAACATGGCTGAATCTCAAGACCATGGAGGTTTTCCCACGTTGGGAGTTGTGGGATGCCCCCTTCCAGGATTTCTTCTGCGGGACAATTGAGACCTTTTGGGCAGCTCCAGAACGTCCCATATGGAATGACTCCAGAGCACAGTTCGAATATGGATGCCAGGGAAGCCCGCCTCACATTCCAATTGTCTCCTCGCAACAAGACATTTGATATCGGATGGCTCTGCAGGAGCAACCGGGGTGGCTGAGTTGAAATGGACTTTCCTGAGGATGGGGCCTAATGTGTGTTTGTGTCCATGAGGACCTTGGCCTGGGCGGTGGCACTGGGACCCTGAAGTATTCTCCTAAGCTTTTGACATAGCTTCCATGCACAAGTTTCCTCATGGAGACGAGAATTGTTCTTATGGGTGCCTCAGGAAATCCCCTATCTTGGTATTGGAATCCAGGCTTTTGAGGAGACATGCCTGTAAACCAAAGCAATGGATCCGATTATGGCCTAGTGTCCTGTCTGGTTCAATCTTCTTCTCTGGGGACATATATCTATGGTATGAGTGGAGGTAGATGCTCAGCTGGTGTCATACCACCCTTGTTTGTCCCGGGAGACCACACAATTGTGATGTCCTCGGGGACTTTGGAGGGTTCTCCTAATTTGTACAATTTTGCACAATGGAATGGGCAGAATTCCCATGTATTGTGTAGGCACAGTCCTAATATGTGGCTCCAGGTGCCCAACCTGGAGGGTGTGTGGCCCAGGACCTCTCGGACAGAAGACTGAAAACACAAACTCAGCCAAGGTTTGGGACGTAGGTATAGCAGGCCCAATCTACAAACCATGAGAAGATCTCTTCAGGATATGAAGAAAGTGCGAGTCTGAGGCGCCTACTCAGGCTATTTCTTGATTTTGTATCAAGATGGCCGTGGAATGTGGGGAGGCGTCATGGGCCATGGATGAATCTTCCTCTCTGTGGATTTGGCGCGGTCCCCATTGTTATTCATCAATCTGTGGGATGGGAATTTACCTTTCAGGTTTGTTACCTCAGGTGTCCCAACCAAAGAGGAATTCCAAAGCAGAGCCCTGGGGAAGAGTGAAGGGACAACCCAAACTGAACTAATATCTCATGCATCTGAAGTCACGGCGATGATTAGACGTTGGCTCATGTTGGAGATTCTGTGCATGACTGTCCCTTCAGGAACGGAGCGGAAACTCAAGGCCATGGTGGTTTTCCCACGTTGGAAGTTGTGGGATGCCCCCTTCAAGGATTTTTTCCGCGGGACAATTCAGAGCTGTTGGGCAGCTCCAGGACATCCCATATGGAATGACTCCAGAGCACCGTTCGAGGATGGATGCCAGGAAAGCCCGCTTCGCATTCCAATAGTCTGCTAGCACCAAGACAGTTTAGAGTGGATGGTTCTGCGGGAGCTACCGGTGTGACTGAGTTTAATGGGACTTTCGTGGGGCTCCTGGGTGGCTTAGTGTGTTAAGCCACTTCTTTCGACTCAGGTCATGATCTCAGAGTCCTAGGATTGAGCCTCACATCAGGCACTCTGCTCAGCAGGGAGCCTGCTTCCTACTCTCTCTCTGCCTGCTTGTGATCTATGACTGTCAAATAAATAAATAAAATCTTAAAAAAAAAAGTAATGGACTTCCTGAGGTTGGGGTCTAAGGTGTGTTTGTGTCCATGAGGGCCTTGGAATGGGGCGGGGGCACCCGGACCCTGAAGTATTCTCCTAATATTTGGACATAGCTCCCATGCACAAGTTTCCTTGTGGAGATGAGATTTGTTCTAATGGGTGCCTCAGGAAACCCCCTACGCTGGTATTGGAATCCAAGCTTTTGAGGAGACATGCCTGTAAATCAAAGCAATGGATACGATTATGGCCTAGCGTCCTGTCTGGTTCAATTTTCTTCTCTGGGGACATCCATCTGTGGTATGAGTGGAGGTAGATGCTCAGCTGGTGTGAGACCGCCCTTGTTTGTCCTGGGAGACCTACACAATTGGGATGGCCTCGGGGACTATAGAGGGTTCTCCTAATTTGTGCGATTTTGGACAATGGAATGGGCAGAATTCCCATAGATTGGGTAGACACATTGCTCATGTGTGGCTCCAGTGGCCCTAGCCTAGAGGGTGTGTGGCCCAGGACTTTGAGGACAGAAGTCTGAAAACACAAACTCAGCTTAGGTTTGGGGACGTAGGTATGGCAGGCCCAATCTACAAACCATAGGAAGAACTCTTCAGGATATGAAGAAAGAGCGAGTCTGAGGCGCTTGCTCAGGCATTTGTCTCTGGATTTTGTATCAACGATGGCCGTGGAATGTGGGGAGGCCACATGGGCCATGGATGAATCTTCCTCTCTGTGGATTAGGCCCGATCCCAATTGTTTTTCGTCAATCTGTGGGACGGGAGGTCTCCTTTCAGGTTTGTTACCTCAGGTGTCCCAACCAAAGAGGAATCCTAAGCAGAGGCCTGGGAAAGAGTGAAGGGACAACCCAAACTATGGTTAAAAATTGGGGCCTATGGGCAGGGCAGGCCCAATATGCTATCTCATCATCCAGCCGCTGATAGGCCTTACTTGAGGACTGGACTTAGGCTGAGGGACAGAATGTGTGTTTGTGACCAATGTGGCCCTCGAGATTGGGCGGGGCCTCATTGGCCTCACTGGTTTCAACTACACTGAACTTTGGACAACATGCCAATCACAAGGTTTCTTTCCATGGGGATGGAGTTCTGATTTCTGCATCATTTTCAACCCTGGGCAGTGGTTGGAGATAAAGTCTAGGTCCTGAAGCCTGAACCGCAGTTGGGAAGAGATGATGACCTAAGGCCATGGTGGGTCGGATGTGCTCAGTGTGCGGTCAGCTGTCTTGGTGTTGGTCAGGAGGTTCGGGCTCAGGTTGTGTCAGACAGTGCATTAGTGTTCTGGTTAGACTATATAATTTGGGTATAGTCGGAGCCGTGTAGGTTTATCCTCATTAAGGTGCCTAGGAGGCTCATTACGCAAAATATTTTTTCGAGAGGGCTGTCAGAGTGCTGCATTGAGGGTCGGGAATTGCCAGAGTTGAGGGCTTCTGGGCCAGGAGTGTGAGGACAGAAGTCTGAGAAAACAAGCTAGACTTGGGCTTCAGGCCGTGGGCACGGCAGGTACCCCCTGCAGATCTGAACCAATATATCATGCATCGGAAGTCACTGCGAGGATCAGACGTTGGCTCAGTTTGGAGTTTCTGTCCATGACTGCGCCTTCATGAATGGAGCGGAATCTCAAGGCCATGGAGTTTCTCCCATGTTGGGAGTTGTGGGATGCCCCCTTCAAGGATTCCTTCTGCGGGACAATTGAGACCTGTTGGGCAGCTCCAGGACCTTCCATATGGAATGACTCCAGAGCACCTTTCGAGGATGAATGCCAGGGAAGCCCACCTCGCATTCCAATTGTCTCCTCGCAACAAGAGAGTGGAGATCGGATGGCTCTGCGGGAGCAACCGGGGTGGCTGAGTTGAAATGGTCTTTCCTGAGGATGGGGCCTAATGTGTGTTTGTGTCCATGAGGGCCTTGGAATGGGGCGGTGGACCGGGAACCTGAAGTATGTGGCCCTCGAGCATGAACGGGGCCTCATGGGCCACACTGGTTTCAAGTACACTGAACTTTGGACAACATGCCAATCACAAGGTTTCTTGCCATGGGGAAGGAGTTCTGCTTTCTGCATCGTTATCAACCCTGGGCAGTGGTTGGAGATAAGGTCTAGGTTCTGAAGCCTGATAACCGCAGTTGGGAAGAGATGGCGACCTAAGGCCATGGAATGTTGATGTGCTCAGTATGCGGTCAGCTGCCTGGGTGTTGGTCAGGAGGTTCGGGCTCAGGTGGTGACAGACAGTGCATTAGTGCCCAGCTTAGACTATATAATTTGGGTACAGTGGAGTGCCGTTTAGGTTTATCCTCATTTAAGGTGCCTGGGCAGCTCATTAGGCAATAAATTTTTTTGAAGAGGTCAGGCAGAGTGTTGCCTTGTGGGTCCGGAATTGCAAAACTTGAGGGATTCTTGGCTAGGAGTGTGAGGACAGAAGTCTGAGAACACAAGCTAGACTTGGGCTTCAGGCCGAGGGGAAGGCTGGTACCCCCTGCAGATCTGAACCTATATCTCATGCATCTGAAGTCAGGGCGAGAATCAGACGTTGGCTCAGGTTGGAGTTTCTGTGCATGACAGCCCCTTCATGAACGGTGCAGAATCTCAAGGCCATGGAGGTTTTCCCACGTAGGGAGTTGTGGGATGCCCCCTTCAAGGATTCCTTGTGCGGGACAATTAAGACCTGTTGGGCAGCTCCAGGACATCACATATGGATGACTCCAGAGCACTGTTCGGGGATGGATGCCAGGGAAGCCCGCCTCGCATTCCAATTTTCTCCTAGCACAAAGACAGTTGAGAATGGATGGCTCTGCGGGAGCAACCAGGGTGGCTGAGTTGAAATGGACTTTCCTGAGAATGGGGCCTAAGGTGTTTTTTTGTCCATGAGGGCCTTGGAATGGGGGGGTGGCACCGGGAACCTGAAGTATTCTCCTAAGCTTTTGACTAGCTCCCATGCAGAAGTTTCCTAGTGGAGACGAGATTTTTTCTGATGGGTGCCTTAGGAAACCCCCTTTGCTGGTGTTGGTTTCCAGGGTTTTGAGGATACATGCCTGTAAACCAAAGCAATGGATCTGATTATGGCCTATGTCCTGTCTGGTTCAATCTTCTTCCCATGGATTGGGTAGTCACAGTCCTAATGTGTGCCTCCAGGGGCCCCAGCCTGGAGGGTGTGTGGCCCAGGACTTTGGGGACAGAAGTCTTATAACACAAACTCATCTTAGGTTGTGGGAGGTAGGTATGGCAGGCCCAATCTACAAACCATGAGAAGAATTCTTCAGGATATGAAGAAAGAGCTAGTCTGAGGTGCTTGTTCAGACATTTGTCTCTGGATATTGTATCAACGATGGCCGTGGAAAGTGGGGAGGCCTCATGGGCCATGGACGAATCTTCCTCTTTGTGGATTTGGCCCGGTCCCAAATATTTTTCGTCAATCTGTGGGATGGGAGGCCTCTTTCAGGTTTGCTACTACAGGTGTCCCAACCAAAGAGGAATTCCAAAGCAGAGCCCTGGGGAAGAGTGAAGGGAAAACCCAAACTATGGTTAAAAATTGGGGCCTAGGGTCATGGCAGGCCCAATATGCTGTTACTTCATCCAGACACTGAGAGGCCTTACTTGACGACTGGGCTCAGGCTGAGGGTCACAATGTGTGTTTGTGTCCAATGTGCCCCGCGAGCATGGGCGGGGCCTAATTGGCCACACTGATTTCAACTACACTGAACTTTGGACAATATGCCAATTACAAGGTTTCTTACCACGGGGAAAGAGTTCTGATTTCTTGATCATTTTTACCCTGGGCAGTGGTTTGAGATAAGGTCTAGGTTCTGAAGCCTGAAAACCGCAGTAGGGAAGAGATGACGACCTCAGTGTGTGTGTGACCTATGTGGCCCGCGAGCATGGGCGGGGCAACATTGGCAACACTGCTTTCAACTACACTGACCTAAGGCCATGGCGGTTCTGATGTGCTCAGTGTGCGGTCAGCTGCCTGGGTTTTGGTCAGGAGGTTCGTGCTCAGGTGGTGCTGATGGTGCATTAGTGCCCAGGTTAGACTATATAATTTGGGTACAGTCGAGTGCCGTGTAGGTTTATACTCATTTAAGGTGCTTGGGCAGCTCATTAGGCAAGATATTTTTTTTTAGAGGGCTGGCAGAGTGCTGCATTGTGGGTCCGGAATTGACATACTTGAGGGATTCTAGGCCAGGAGTGTGAGGACAGAAATCTGAGAACACAAGCTAGACTTGGACTTCAGGCCGAGGCCACGGCAGGTACCCTCTGCAGATCTGACCCAATGTCTCATGCGTATGAAGTCACGGCGAAGATCAGACGTTGGCTCAGTTTGGAGTTTCTGTGCATGACTGCCTCTTCATGAACGGAGCAGAATCTAAAGGCCATGGAGGTTTTCCCACGTTGGGAGTTGTGGGCTGCCCCCTTCAAGGATTTCTTCTGCAGGACAATTGAGACCTTTTGGGCAGCTCCAGCACATCCCATATGGAATGACTCCAGAGCACCGTTCGAGGATTGATGCCAGGGAAGCCCGCCTCGCATTCCAATTGTCTCCTAGGAACAAGACAGTTTAGGTCGGATGGCTCTGCGGGGGCAAATGGGGTGGCTGAGTTGAAATGGACTTTCCTGGGGCTCCTGGGTGGCTCAGTGGATTAAGCCGCTGCCTTAGGCTCAGGTCATGATCTCAGAGTCCTGGTTTCGAGCCTCATATCGGGCCTGCTTCCTTCTCTCTCTCTGCCTGCCTCTCTGCCTGCTTGTGATCTCTGTCTGTCTTATAAATAAATAAAATCTTTAAACAAAAAAAAAAGAAATGGACTTCCTGAGGATGGTGCCTAATGTGTGTTTGTGTCCTTGAGGGCCTTGGAATTGGGCGGTGGCACCGGGACCCTGAAGTATTCCCCTAAGCTTTTGACATAGCACCCATGCACAACTTTCTTTGTGGAGACGAGATTTGTACTGATGGGTGCCACAGGAAGCCCCCTATTCTGGTATTGTAATCCAGGATTTTGAGGAGAAATGACTGTAAACCAAAGCAATGGATCCGATTATGGCCTAGGGTCCTGTGTGGTTCAATCTTCTTCTCTGGGGACATCCATCTATGGTATAATTGGAGGTAGATGCTCAGCTGGTGTCAGACCGCCCTTGTTTGTCCCCGGAGACCTACATTATTGGGATGGCCTCGGGGACTTTGGAGGGTTCTCCTAATGTGTACGATTTTGGACAATGGAATGCGCAGATTCCCATGGATTGGGTAGGCACAGTCCTAATGTATGGCTCCAGGGGCCCCAGCCTGGAGGGTGTGTGGCCCAGGACTTTGAGGACAGAAGTCTGAAAACACAAACTCAGCTTAGTTTTGGGGACGTAGGGATGGCAGGCCCAATCTATAAACCATGTAAAGAATTCTTCAGGATATGAAGAAAGAGCGAGTCTGAGGCACTTGATCAGGCTTTGTCTCTGGATTTTGTATCAACGATGGCCGTGGAATGTGGGGAGGCCTCATGGGCCGTGGAAAAATCTTCCTCTCCTCGGATTTGACCCATTCCCAATTGTTTGTCGTCAAGCTGTGGGATGGGAGGTCTCCTTTCAGGTTTGTTACCTCAGTGTCCCAACCAAAGAGGAATTCCAAAGCAGAGCCCCGGGGAAGAGTGAATGGACAACCCAAACTATGGTTAAAAATTGAGGCCTAGGATCATGGCAGGCCCAATATGCTGTCTCTTCATCCAGCCGCTGAGAGGCCTTACTTGAGGACTCTGCTCAGGCTGATGGTCACAATATATATATTTTTTTCTAGAGGGCAGGCTTAGTCCTGCATTGTGGGTCCGGATTTGCCAAACTTGAGGGCTTCTGGGCCAGGAGTGTGAGGAGAGAAGTCTGAGCGGGACAATTGAGACCTGTTTGGCAGCTCCAGACATCCCATATGGAATGACTCCAGAGCACCGTTCAAGATGGATGCCAGGGAAGCCCGCCTCGCATTCCAATTGTCTCCTAGCACCAAGACAGTTTAGATTGGATGGCTCTGCGGGAGGAACCGGGGTGGCTGAGTTGATATGGATTTTCCTGAGGGTGGGGCCTAATGTGTGATTGTGTCCATGAGGGCCTTGGATTGGGGCGGTGGCACAGGGCCCCTGAAGTATTCTCCTAAGCTTTTGACATAACTCCCATGCACAGGTTTCCTTGTGGAGACAGATTTGTTCTGATCGGTGCCTGAGGAAACCACCTATGCTGGTATTAGAATCCAGTCTTTTGAGGAGACATGCCTGTAAACCAAATCAATGCATCCGATTATGGGCTAGGGTCCTGTCTGGTTCCATCTTCTTCTCTGGGGACATCCATCTATGGTATGAGTGGAGGTAGATGCTCAGCCGGTGTCAGACCGCCCTTGTTTGTCCCGGGAGACCTACACTATTGGGATGGCCTCGGGGACTTTGGAGGGTTCTCCTGATTTGTAAGATTTTGAACAATGGAATGCGCAGAATTCCCATGGATTGGGTAGGTCCAGTCCTAATATGTGGCTCCAGGGGCACCAGCCTGTACGGTGTGTGGCCCAGGACTTTGAGGACACAAGTCTGAAAACACAAACTCACCTTAGGTTTGGGGACGTAGGAATGGCAGGCCCAATCTACAGACCATGAGAAGAAATCTTCAGGGTATGAAGAAAGAGCTAGTCTGAGGCGCTTGCTCAGGCTTTTGTCTCTGGATTTTGTATCAACGATGGCCGTGGAATGTGGGGAGTCCTCATGTGCCATGGACGAATCTTCCTATTTGTGGATTTAGCCCGGTCCCAATGGTTTTTCGTCAATCTGTGTGTTGGGAGGTCTCCTATCAGGTTTGTTACCTCAGTGTCCCAACAAAAGAGGAAATCCAAAGCAGAGCCCTGGGGAAGAGTGAAGGGACAACCCAAACTATGGCTAAAATTGGTGCCTTGGGGCATGGCAGGCTCAATATGCTGACACTTCATCCAGCCACTAAGAGGCCTTACTTGATGACTTGGCTCAGGCTGTGGGTCACAATGTGTGTTTGTGACCTATGTAGCCAACGAGCATCCCCGGGGATCATGGGCCACACTGGTTTCAACTACACTGAACTTTGGACAATATGCCAATCACAAGGTTTCTTGCCATGGGAAAGGAGTTCTGATTTCTGCATCATTTTCAACCATGCGCAGTGGTTGGAGATAAGGTCTAGGTTCTGAAGCCTGAAAATCGCAGTTGGGAGGAGATGAAGACCTAAGGCCATGGCGGGTCTGATGTGCTCAGTGTGCGGTCAGATGCCTGGGTGTTGGTCAAGAGGTTCGGGCACAGGTTGGGCCAGAGTGCATTAGTGCCAGGTTAGCCTACATAATTTGGGTACAGTCGAGTGCCGTGTATGTTTATCATCATTTGAGATTCCTCGGAAACTCATTAGGAAATATATTTTTTCTAGAGTGCTGGCAGAGTGCTGCATTGTGGGTCCGGAATTGCTAGACTTGAGGGGTTCTGAGTAGTAGTGTGAGGACAGTAGTCTGAGAACACAAGCTAGACTTGGGCTTCAGGCCAAGGGCACGGCAGGTACCCCCTGCAGATCTGAACCAATATCTCATGCATCTGAAGTCAAGGCAAGGATCAGACGTTGGCTCAGGTTGGAATTTGTGTGCATGTCTGCCCCTTCATGAACGGAGCGGAATCTCAAGGCCATGGAGGTTTTTTCACGTTGGGAGTTGTCAGATGCCCCCTTCAAGGATTCCTTCTGCGGGACAATTGAGACCTTTTGGGCAGCTCCAGTACATCTCATATGGAATGACTCCAGAGCACCGTTCGTGGATGGATTCCAGGGAAGCCCACCTCGCATTCCAATTGGCTAATAGCAACAAGACAGTGGAGATCGGATGGCTCTGCGGGAGCAACCGGGGTGGCTGAATTGAAATGGACTATCCTGGGTCTCCTGGGTGGCTCAGTGGGTTAAGCTGCTGCCTTTGGCTGAGGTCATGATCTCAGAGTTCTCGATCAAGCCTCACATCGGGCTCTCTGCTTAGCAGGGAGCCTGCCTCCTACTCTCTCTCTGCCTGCCTCTCTGCCTGCTTGTGATCTTTGTCTGTCAAATAAATAAAAGAAAACTTAAAAAGAAAAAAAAAGAAATGGTCTTTCCTGAGGATGGGGCCTAATGTGTGTTTGGGTCCATGAGGGCCTTGGAATGGGGCGGTGGCACCATGACCCTGAAGTATTCTCCTAAGCTTTTGACATAGCTCCCATGCACAACTTTCCTTGTGGAGATGAGATTTGTTCTAATGGGTGCCTCAGGAAACCCCCTTTGCTGGTATTGGAATCCAGTCCTTTGAGGAGACATGCCTGTAAACAAAAGCAATGCATCCGATTATGGCCTAGGGTCCTGTCTGGTTCAATCTTCTTCTTTGGGGATATCCATCTATGGTATGAGTGTAGGTAGATGCTCAGCTGGTGACATTACGCCCACAACCTGGAGGGTTTGTGGCCCAGGACTTTGAGGACAGAAGTCTGAAAACAAAAACTCAGCTTAGGTTTGGGGACGTAGGTATAGCAGGCCAAATCTACAAAGCATGTGAAGAACACTTCAAGATATGAAGAAAGAGCGAGTCTGAGGCGCTTGCTCAGGCTTTTGTCTCTGGATTATGTATGAATAGCCGTGGAATGTGCGGAGACCTCATGGGCCATGGACGAATCTTCATCTCTGTGGATTAGGCATGGCCCAATTCTTTTTCGTCAATCTGTTTAATGGGAGGTCTCCTTTCAGGTTTGTTACCACAGGTGTCCCAAACAAAGAGGAATTCCAAAGCAGAGCACAGTGGAAGAGTGAAGGGGCTACCCAAACTCTGGTTAAAAATTGGGGCCTAGGGGCATGGCAGGCTCAATATGCTGTACCTTCAACAGCCACTTAGAAGCCTTACTTGAGGACTGGGCTCAGGCTGAGGATCACAATGTGTGTTTGTGACCAATGTGGAACGCGAGCATGGGCGGGGCCTCATGGGCCACACTGGTTTCAACTACACTGAACTTTGGACAACATGCCAATCACAAGGTTTCTTGCCATGGGGAATGAGTTCTGATTTCTGCATCATTTTCAACCCTGGGCAGTGGTTGGAGAGAAGGTCTAGGTTCTGAAGGTTGAAAACCACAGTTGGGAAGAGATGACGACCTAAGGCTATGGCGGGTCTTTTGTGCTCATTGTGCGATCAGCAGCCAGGGTGTTGGTCAGGAGGTTCGGGCCTCAGGAAACCCCCTATGCTGGTATTGGAGTCCAGGCTTTTGAGGATACATGCCTGTAAACCAAAGCAACAGATCCGATTATGGCCTAGGGTCCTGTCTGGTTCAATCTTCTTCTCTCGGGCATCCATGTATGGTATGAGTGGAGGTATACGCTCAGCTGGTGTCAGACTGCCCTTGTTTGTCCCGGGAGACCTACACTATTGGGATGGCCTCGGGGAATTGGAGGGTTCTCCTAATATGTACGATTTTGGACAATGGAATGGGCAGAATTCCCATGAATGGGGTAAGCAAAGTCCTAATGTGAGGCTCCAGGGGCCCCAGCCTGGAGGGTGTGTGGCCCTGGAATTTGAGGACAGAAGTCTGAAAACACAAACTCAGCTTAGGTTTGGGAACGTAGGTATGGCAGGCCCAATCTACAAACCATGAGAAGAAAACTTCAGGATATGAAGAAAGAGCGAGTCTGAGGCGCTTGCTCAGGCTTTGTTCTCTGGATTTTGTATCAACGATGACCGTGGAATGTGGGGAGGCCTCAAGGGTCATGGACGAATCTTCCTCTCTGTGGATATGGCCCGGTCCCAATGGTTTTTCGTCAATCTGTGGGATGGGAGGTCTCCTTTCAGGTTTGATACCTCAGGTGCCCCAAACAAAGAGGAATTCCAAAGCAGAGCCCTGGGGAAGAGTGAAGGGACTAGACAGTTGAGATCTTATGTCTCTGCGGGAGAAACCGGGGTGGTTGAGTTGAAATGGACTTTCTTGAGGATGGGGCCTAATGTGTGTTTGTGTCCATGAGCGCCTTGGAATGGAGGCTAGCCTGGAGGTTGTGTGGGTCCAGGCTGCGGGCACAGATGTCTGGAAACACAAACTCAGCTTATGAGTGGCGCCTAGGGTATGGCAGGCCGGATGTACAGCCCAAGAGGGAGCTCCTGGGCCTCTGAAACAAGGGCGAGTGGGAGGCGTTCCTTCAGGCTTTTGTCTCTGGATGTTGTGTCCCGGATAGCCGTGGATTGGATGGGTGGCCTCAGGGACTATGAACGAGTATCCCTCTCTGGGTATTTGTCCCAGCTCCCAAGATTTGGGGTCATTTTGTGGGAAGGGTGGAGTCCTGTTGTCTGGCTCATGTGTCTCTCCAAGAAAGGGATTCGAGAGCAGAGCCCCCGGTACGGGCGGGGCGACTGGAAAGCTCAAACACTGGTGAGGATTGGGTGCATAGCGGCCTGGCAAGCCCCATATGTGGGCTCTTGGTCCAGGCCCTGACAGGCCTTTCTTTGACATGGGGCTCACGCTGAGGGTCACAGTGTGAATTTGTTCTGCTGCACTCACGGTTGGGCGTGGAATCAGGGGCCATGAAGGTTTCTCTCACCCTGAAGGTGTGACTCCATGCCAAGAGCAAGCTTTACAGCCATGGGGAAGGCGGAGTTCTGTTTTGTGCTTGCGATCCCAGCAGTTTGGAGAATTGATATACAGTCTAGGTTCAGATATTTGAAAACAAAGGTTAGGAAGAGGTGATGGCATAAGACCATGGCGTGTCCGAAGTGCTGGGTGTGTGGCCAGCTGTCTCCTTGTCTGTCTGGACGTGTGGCTTCAGGCTGTGTCAGATGGAGCATAAGTGCCCAGAGCAGCCTATCCAGTTCGGGTAACGTCGAGGTCGGAGCAGGTTGATCCTAATCTGGGTTTTCTGGAGAACCCCACAGGGAAACGTTGTTCTTACGTTGTGCAGACACTGGGCTGGGTTGTGGTTCTGGATTTTCTAGTCCAGAGGGCTTGTTTGCCAGGAGTGTGAGGAAGGAAGTCTGAAAACACAAGCTAGCCTGAGGTTTGGGACCGAGGGCACAGCAGGCCCACTCTGCAGAGGCTGTATCGAGATCTCCTGCACTGAGGTCATGTCAACTATGAGACGTGTCTCAGGCTAGAGTTTTTGTCCTACAAGGACTCTTCCTTAAGGGTGTGGGGGCTTCATGACGCCAGGGAGGTTTGCCTACAATGGGATTTGTGAACTACTCCAAACCTCAAGGTTTCCTTCTGCACGACAGTCGAGTCCTATTGGATGGTTCCAGGAGGTCCCATATGGAAAGACTCGAGAGCAGGTGTCTAAGCATGGATGCCTGGGAACGCCACCTCATATTCCCACTCTTTAGTCAGGACAAGACAGGCTCAATCTGCAGGCTCCTGGGTGAGCTACCCAGAGGGGAGAGTTGAAATGGACTCTCCTGAAGATGAGTCCTACTGTGGGTTGGTGGCCTGGGAGACCTTGGAATGTGGAGGTGGCTCAGGGACTCTGCAGGATTCTCCAACCTGAGGTGTTTGACACGGCTCCAACAAGGGAGCTTCCCATGTGGAGTCGAGAGGAGTTCTGTTTAGTGCCTCAGGAAAGTCCCATATCCTGTTCTTCGAACCAAAGCCTCTGAAAAGTGACACCTGGACAACAAAGAAAGAGTTGAGATTAGGGCCTAAGGGCCTGGCCGGCTCAACCTTCTATCTCTGTTGACATCTGTATGCATGCCTTCGTGGAGGTAGCTGCTCAGCTTGTGTCTGAATGCCCCTGTGTGTCCAGGGAGGCTACCAGTATTGGGATGTCCACGGGGGCCTTGAGATTTCTCATAATCTGGAGGTGTGTGGCCAAAGGAATGGACACAGTTACCAAGGAGAGAGCAGGCACGGACTTGTGGTATGGCTCCAGAGGACCCAGCCTAGAGGGTGTGTTTGCCCGGACTTTGGGGACAGATGTCTGAAAAAGCAAACTTGGCTCAGCTAGGGGCCAAGGTAATGGCAGGCCTGATCTCCAGTCCGTGAGGGGAGATCCTCTGGATATCAAAGGAGGGCAAGTGGGAGGCAGTCGCTCAGGCTTTTGTCTCTGGGTGCTGCCTTCACAGTGGCCGTTCAGGGTAGGGGTTGCTTCAGGGGCCGAGGAAGAGCCTTCCTCTCGGGGGATTGTCCAAGCTCCCAAGTGTTTGGGTTCATTCTGTGGGAAGGGAAGAGTACTGTATTCTGCCACAGGGGACACCCCAGGAAAGGGACTCTAGAGCACAGCAGTGGCCTCCCTCAACTGGAATACACACCATCTCGTTAGTCCTGGGTGCCTAGGGGCATGGCAAGCCACATATGCGGGATCTTGGTCCAGTCACTGAGTGGCGTTACTTGAATAAGGTACTCACGCCGAGGGTCACCATGTGTGTTTGTGCCCTAGGCGGCCCTTACGCATGGGCGTGGCCTCATGGGTCATGCCGTTTTCTCCTACACTGAAGGTTTGACTCACTGCCAGTAGCAAGGTTTCTTGCCATGGGGAAGGAGGGGTTCTGTCTTGTGCATCAGGTTCCCCCCTGTGCAGCGATTGGAGATAAGGTCCAGGTTCCGATGACTGAAAACCCAGGTTGGGAATGGATGGTGGCCTAAGGCAGTGGCGGCTCCAATGTGCTTGGTGTGTAGCCAGCTGTGTCATGAGGCCAAGGAAGTTTTCCCACACTGAGTTTGGAGACCTTGGAATGTGCTGGTTGTTCAGTGGCCCTGCGGAACTCTCCTACCTGAAGGGTTTGATACATCCCCTGTAAGAAAGCTCCCCATGTGGAGATAAGAGAGGTTTCGTTTGGTGCCTCAGAAAAGCCCCTAGTGCTGGTCTACGAGAACAATCCTCTGAGGACAGACACATGGAAACCAAAGCTAAGGTTCATATTAGGGCCTGGGGGCCTGTCCATTTCAACCTTCTGTCTCTGGGGACAATGTCTGAGAGTCTAAGTGGAGATAGTTGCACCGCTGGTGTCAGAGAGCCCCTCTTAGTCCAGGGTGGCCTACACTATTGATGGCCTCAGGGGCCTTGGGGCTTTTCCCTAACCTGTAGGGTTGTTGTCAATGGATTGGGCACACTTTCCTTGGAGAGGGCAGGCACAATCGTTCGCTGTGGCTACAGAGGCCCTAGCCTGGAGGTTGTGTGGGTCCAGGCTGTGGACACAGAAGTCTTAAAACACAAACACAGCTCATGAGTGGCGCCTAGGGTATGGCAGGCCGGATGTACAGCCCGAGAGGGAGCTCCTGGGCCTCTGAAACAAGGGCGAGTGGGAGGCGTTCCTTCAGGCTTTTGTCTCTGGATGTTGTGTCCGGGATAGCTGTGGATAGGAGGGGTGGCCTCAGGGACTTTGGACGAGTATCTCTCTCTGGGGATTTGTCCCAGGTCCCAAGAGTTTGGGGTCATTTTGTTGAAAGGGTGGAGTCATGTTGTCTGGCTCATGTGTCTCTTCAAGAAAGGGATTCCAGATCAGAGCCCCAGGTACGGGCTGGGCGACTGGTAAAATCAATCACTGGTGAGGATTGGGTGCATAGTTGCTTGGCAAGTCAATATGCGGGCTCTTGGTCCAGGCCCTGACAGGCCTTTCTTTGACATGGTGGTTATGCTGAGGGTCACTGTTTGAATTTGTGCCCAAGCAGCACTCACGTTTGGGCGTGGCATCAGGGGCCATGAAGGTTTCTCCCACCCTGAAGGTGTGACTCCATGCCAAGAGCAAGCTGTACAGCCATGGGGAAGGAAGAGTTCTGTTTTTTGCTTGCGATACCCAGCTGTATGGAGAATTGATATAATGTCTAGGTTCAGATATCTGAAAACCAAGGTTAGGAAGAAGTGACGGGATAAGACCATGGCGTGTCCGAAGTGCGCGGTGTGCGGACAGCTGTCTCCTTGTCTGTCTGGACGTCTGGCTTCAGGCTGTGTCAGACAGAGCATGAGTGCCCAGTGCAGCCTATCCAGTTCGGGTACCGTCGAGGCCCGAGCAGGTTGATCCTCATCTGGGTTTTATGGAGAGCCAAACAGGGAAACGTTTTTCTTCCATTGGGCAGACACTGGGCTGGGTTGTGGTTCTGGAGTTCCTAGTCCGGAGGGCTTGTTTGCCAGGAGTGTGAGGAAGGAAGTCTGAAAACACAAGCTAGCGTGAGGTTTGTGACCGAAGGCATGGCAGGCCCACTCTGCAGAGGCTGAATCGAGATCTCCTGCTCTGAGGTCATGTCAACTATGAGACGAGCCTAAGGCTAGAATTTTTGTCCAGCATGGCCTCTTCCTGAAGGGTGTGGGGGCTTCATGAGGCCATGGAGGTTTGCCTACGATGAGATTTGTGAACTACTCCAAACCTCAATGTTTCCTTCTGCACGACTGTCGAGTCCTATTGGATGGTTCCAGGAGACCCCATACGGAAATTTCGAGAGCAGGTGTCTAAGCATGGATGCCTGGGAACGCCACCTCATATTCCCACTCTTTAGTCAGGACAAGGCTGGCTCAATCTGTGGCCTCCTGGGTGAGCTACCCAGAGGGGAGAGTTGAAATGGACTCTACTGAAGATGAGTCCTACTGTGGCTTGGTGGCCTGGGAGACCTTGGAATGTGGAGGTGGCTCAGGGACTCTGCAGAATTCTCCAACGTGAGGTGTCTGACACGGCTCCAACAAGGAAGCTTCCCATGTGGAGACGAGAGGAGTTCTGTTCAGTGCCTCAGGAAAGCCCCATATCCTGTTCTTCGAACCAAAGCCTCTGAGGAGTGACACCTGGAAACCAAAGCAATAGTTGAGATTATGGCCTAAGGGCCTGTCCGGCTCTACCTTCTATCTCTGTTGACATTGTGTGCATGCCTTCGTGGAGGTAGCTGCTCAGCTTGTGTCCAAATGCCCTTGTGTGTCCAGGGAGGCTCCCAGTAGTGGGATGTACTTGAGGTTTCTCATATTCTGGAGGTGTGTGGCCAAAGAAATGGACACAGTTTTCCAGGAGAGAGCAGGCACGGTCCTGTGGTATGGCTCCAGAGGACCCAGCCTAGAGGCTGTGTTTGCCAGGGCTGTGGGGACAGATGTCTGAAAAAGCAAACTTTGCTCAGTTAGGGGCCAAGGTAATGGCAGGCCTGATCTCCAGTCCGTGAGGGGAGATCCTCTGGATATCAAAGGAGGGCAAGTGGGACGCAGTCGCTCAGGCTTTTGTCTCTGGGTGTTGCGTTCACAGTGGCCGTTCAGGGTAGGGGTTGCTTCAGGGGCCGAGGAAGAGCCTTCCTCTCGGGGGATTGTCCAAGCTCCCAAGTGTTTGGGTTCATTCTGTGGGAAGGGAAGAGTACTGTATTCTGCCACAGGGGACCCCCCAGGAGAGGGAGTCTGGATCACAGCATTGGCTTCCCTTAACTGGAATACACACCATCTAGTTAGTCCTGGGTGCCTATGGGCATGGCAGGCCACATATGCGGGCTCTTGGTCCAGTCACTGAGTGGCGTTACTTGAATAAGGTACTCACGCTGAGGGTTACAAGGTGTTTTTGTGCCCAAGCTGGCCCTCACGCATGGGCGTGGCCTCATGGGCCATGCCGTTTTCTCCTACACTGAAGGTTTGACTCACTGCCAGCAGCAAGGTTTCTTGCCATGGGAAAGGAAGGGTTCTGCCTTGCGCATCCGGTTACCCCTGTGCAGGGATTGAAGATAAGGTCTATGTTCCGATGACTGAAAACCCAGGTTGGGAATGGATGGTGGCCTAAGGCAGTGGCGGGTCCAATGTGCTGGGGGTGCAGCCAGATGTGTCGGTGTCTGTAGGAAGTTCTGGGCTCAGGCTATTTGCGACAGACCATCAGTGTTTAAGGTAGCCTATGCAATTGGGGTGTTGCCGACGGCCAAGCTGTTTGGTCCCCATTTGGGGTTCTGGGCAGCACCATAGACAATGTTTTTCTCCTGGGAGGCAGTCAGAGTGCTTCATTGTGGCCCCAGAATTCCCAGGAGGGTGGGTTAATGGGCCCGGAATGTGAGGACAGAAGTCTGAAAACACAAGCTTGGGTGTGGATTGGAGCCAAGGGCAGAGCAGGCCCACTCTGCAGAGGCTGAATCCAAATCTCCTGCATCTGAAGTCAGGCTGAGGATCAGACGTTGGCTGAGGCTGGCGTATGTGTCCATGATGGCACCTTCATGAAGCGGGGGCCTCATGAGGCCAAGGAACTTTTCCCACGCTGAGTTTGGAGGTTACCCCAACCACAAGGTTTCCTTCTGCGGGACATTCGAGTCCTGTTGCATGGCTCCAGAACATAGGATACAGAAGGACTGGAGACCAGGGTTCGAAGGATGGATCCCTGTACAGCATGCCTCGCATTCCCATTAGCCATTAGCCACAAGATTTGTTTGATCTGCTGCCTCTGGGGCACGCTACCCAGGGGGCTGAGTTGAAATGGCCTCTCCTGAGGATGCGTCGTAATGTGCGTTTGAGTCCATGGAGACCTTGGAATGTGCTGGTTGTTCAGGGGCCCTGCGGAACACTCCTACCTGAAGGGTTTGATACGTCCCCAGTAAGAAAGCTCCCCATGTGGAGACGAGAGAGGTTTGGTTTGGAGCCTCAGAAAAGCCCCGTGTGCTGGTCTACGAAAACAGTCCTCTTAGGACGGACACATGGAAACCAAAGCTAAGGTTCAGATTAGGGCCTGGGAGCCTGTCCATTTCAACCTTCTGTCTCTGGGGACACTGGCTGAGAGTCTAAGTGGAGATAAATGCTCCGCTGGTGTCAGAGAGCCCTTCTTAGTCCAGGGTGGCCTACACTATTGATGGCCTCAGGGGCCTTGGAGCTTTTCCCTAACCTGTAGGGTTGTAGTCAATGGATTGGCCACAATTTCCTTGGAGAGGGCAGGCACAGTCTTTCGCTGTGGCTCCAGAGGCCCTAGCCTGGAGGTTGTGTGGGTCCAGGCTGTGGGCACAGAAGTCTGAAAACACAAACTCAGCTTATGCGTGGCGCCTAGTGTATCGCAGGCCGGATGTACAGCCCGAGAGGGAGCTGCTGGGCCTCTGAAACAAGGGCGAGTGGGAGGCGTTCCTTCAGGCTTTTGTCTCTGGATGTTGTGTCCGGGATAGCCATGGATAGGAGGGGTGGCCTCAGGGACTGTGGACGAGTATCTCTCTCTGGGGATTTGTCCCAGCTCCCAAGAGTTTGGGGTCATTTTGTGGTAAGGGTGGAGTCGTGTTTTCTGGCTCATGTGTCTCTCCAAGAAAGGGATTCCAGAGCAGAGCCCCAGGTACGGGCGGGGCGACTGGAAAACTCAAACACTGGTGAGGATTGGGTGCATCGGGGCTTGGCAAGCCCCATATGTGGGCTCTTGGTCCAGGCCCTGACAGGCCTTTCTTTGACATGGGGCTCATGCTGAGGGTCACAGTGTGAATTTGTATCCAAGCAGCACTCAAGTTTGGGCGTGGCATCAGGGGCCATAAAGGTTTCTCCCACCTTGAAATTGTGACTCCATGCCAAGAGCAACCTTTACAGCCATGGAGAAGGAGGAGTTCTGTTTTGTGCCTGCGATACCCAGTTGTGTGGAGAATTGATATAATGTCTAGGTTCAGATATTGAAAGCCAAGGTTAGGAAGAATTGACGGCATAAGACCATGGTGTGTCCGAAGTGCTGGGTGTGTGGACAGCTGTCTCCTTGTCTGTCTGGACGTCTGGCTTCAGGCTGTGTCAGACAGAGCATGAGTGCCCAGAGCAGCCGATCCAGTTAAGGGACCGTCGAGGCCCGAGCAGGTTGATCCTCATCTGGGTTTTCTGGAGAGCCCCATAGGGAAACGTTTTTCTTTTGTTGGGCAGACACTGGGCTGGGTTGTGGTTCTGGAGTTCCTAGTCCGGAGGGCTTGTTTGCCAGGAGTGTGAGGAAGGAAGTCTGAAAACACAAGCTAGCCTGAGGTTTGGGACCGAGGGCATGGCAGGCCCACACTGCAGAGGCTGAATCGAAATCTCCTGCTCTGAGGTCATGTCAAGTATGATACGTGCCTCAGCCTAGAGTTTTTGTCCAGCATGGCCTCTTCCTGAAGGGTGTGGGGTCTTCATGAGGCCAGGGAGGATTGCCTACGATGGGATTTGTGAACTACTCCAAACCTCAATGTTTCCTTCTGCACGACTGTCGAGTCCTATTGGATGGTTCCAGGAGGCCCCATACGGAAAGACTCAAGAGCAGGTGTCTAAGCATGGATGCCTGGGAACGCCACCTCATATTCCCACTCTTTAGTCAGGACAAGGCTGGCTCAATCTGTGGCCTCCTGGGTGAGCTACCCAGAGGGCAGAGTTGAAATGGACTCTCCTGAAGATGAGTCCTACTGTGGCTTGGTGGCCTGGGAGACCTTGGAATGTGGAGGTGGCTCAGGGACTCTGCAGGATTCTCCAACCTGAGGTGTTTGACACGGCTCCAACAAGGAAGCTTCCCATGTGGAGACGAGAGGAGTTCTGTTCAGCGCCTCAGGAAAGCCCCATATCCTGTTCTTTGAACCAAAGCCTCTGAGGAGTGACTCCTGGAAACCAAAGCAAGAGTTGAGATTAGGGCCTAAGGGCCTGTCCGGCTCAACCTTCTATCTCTGTTGACATCTGTATGCATGCCTTCGTGGAGGTAGCTGCTCAGCTTGTGTCTGAATGCCCCTGTGTGTCCAGGGAGGCTCCCAGTAGTGGGATGTCCTCGGGGGCCTTGAGGTTTCTCATATTCTGAAGGTGTGTGGCCAAAGGAATGGACAGAGTTTTCCAGGAGAGAGCAGGCACGGTCCTGTGGTATGGCTCCAGAGGACCCATCCTAGAGGCTGTGTTTGCCAGGGCTGTGGGGACAGATGTCTGAAAAAGCAAACTTGGCTCAGGTAGGGGCCAAGGTAATGGCAGGCCTGATCTCCAGTCCGTGAGGGGAGATCCTCTGGATATCAAAGGAGGGCAAGTGGGAGGCAGTTGCTCAGGCTTTTGTCTCTGGGTGTTACGTTCACAGTGGCCGTTCAGGGTAGGGGTTGCTTCAGGGGCCGAGGAAAGCCTTCCTCTCGGGGGATTGTCCAAGCTCCCAAATGTTTTGGTTCATTTGTGGGAAGGGAAGAGTACTGTTTTCTGCCACAGTTGACCCCCCAAGAGAGGGACTCTAGAGCTAAGCAATGGGATCCCTCAATTGGAATACACACCATCTAGTTAGTCCTGGGTCCCTATGTGCATGGCAAGCCACATATGCAGGCTCTTGGTCCAGTCACTGAGAGGCGTTACTTGAATAAGGAACTCACGCTGAGGGTTACAATGTGTGTTGGTGCCCAAGGCGGCGCTCACGCATGGTCGTGGCCTCATGGGCATTGCCGTTTTCTCCTACACTGAAGGTTTGACTCACTGCCAGCAGCAAGGTTTCTTGCCATGGGGAAGGAGGGGTTCTGACTTGTGCATCAGGTTCCCCCCTGTGCAGGGATTGGAGATAAGGTCTAGGTTCCGATGACTGAAAACCCAAGTTGGGAATGGATGGTGGCCTAAGGCAGTGGCGGGTCCAAAGTGCTGGGTGTGCAGCCAGCTGTGTCGGTGTCTGTTGGAAGGTCTGGGCTCAGGCTATTTTCGAAAGAGCATCAGTGTTTAAGGTAGCCTATGCAATTGGGGTGTTGACGAGGGCCAAACTGTTTGATCCTCATTTGGGGTTTCTGGGCAGCACCATAGACAATGTTTTTCTCCTGGGTGGCAGGCAGAGTGCTTCATTGTGGCCCCAGAATTCCCAGTAGGGAGGGTTTGTGGGACAGGAGTGTGAGAACAGATGTCTGAAAACACAAGCTAGGGTGAGGATTGGAGCCAAGGGTAGAGCAGGCCCACTCTGCAGAGGCTGAATCAAAATCTCCTGCATCTGAAGTCAGGCTGAGGATCAGATGTTGGCTGAGGCTGGCGTATGTGTCTATGATGGCACCTTCATGAAGCAGGGGCCTCATGAGGCCAAGGAAGTTTTCCCACGCTGAGTTTGGAGGTTGCCCCAAACCACAATGTTTCCTTCTGCGGGACATTCGAGTCCTGCTGCATGGCTCCAGGACATACCATACGGAAGGACTGGAGAGCAGGGTTCGAAGGATGGATCCCTGTACTGCAGGCATATTTCCTATTGGCCATTAGCCACAAGGTATGTTTTATCTGCTGCCTCTGGTGCACGCTACCCATGGGGCTGAGTTGAAATGGCCTCTCCTGAGGATGCATCATAATGTGCGTTTGGGTCCATGGAGACCTTGGAATGTGCTGGTTGTTCAGGGGCCCTGCGGAACTCTCCTACCTGAAGGGTTTGATACATCCCCAGTAAGAAAGCTCCCCATGTGGAGACGAGAGAGTTTTGGTTTGGTGCTGGTCTACGAAAACAGTCCTTGAGGTCGGACAAATGGAAACCAAATCTAAGGTTCAGATTAGGGCCTTGGGGCCTGTCCATTTCAACCTTCTGTCTCTGGAGACACTGGCTGAGAGTCTAAGTGGAGATAGTTGCTCCGCTGGTGTCAGAGAGCCCATCTTAGTCCAGGGTGGCCTACACTATTGATGGCCTGAGGGGCCTTGGAGCTTTTCCCTAACCTGTAGGGATGTGGTCAATGGATTGGGCACACTTTCCTTGGAGAGGGCAGGCACAATCTTTCGCTGTGGCTCCAGAGGCCCTAGCCTGGAGGTTGTGTGGGTCCAGGTTGTGGGCGCAGGAGTCTGAAAACACAAACTCAGCTTATGAGTGGCGCCTAGGGTATGGCAGGCGGATGTACTGCCCGAGAGGGAGCTCCTGGGCTTCTGAAACAAGGGCGAGTGGGAGGCGTACCTTCAGGCTTTTGTCTCTGGATGTTGTGTCCAGGATAGCCGTGGATTGGAAAGGTGGCCTCAGGGACTATGGACGAGTATCCCTCTCTGTGTATTTGTCCCAGATCCCAAGAGTTTGGGGTCATTTTGTGGGAAGGGTGGAGTCGTGTTTTCTGGCTCATGTGTCTCTCCAAGAAAGGGATTCCATAGGAGAGCCCCAGGTACGGGCGGGGTGACCGGAAAACTCAAACACTGGTGAGAATTGGGTGTATGGGGGCTTGGAAAGCAAGCATGAGCGGGGCCTCATGGGCCACACTGGTTTCAACTACACTGAACGTTGGACAACATGCCAACCACAAGGTTTCTTGCACTGGGGAAGGAATTCTGATTTCTGCATTACGTTCAGGCCTGGGCAGTGAATAGAGATAAGGTCTAGGTTCTGAAGCCTGAAAACCGAGGTGGAAAGAGATGACGTCCTAAGGTCATGGCGGCTCGATGTGCTCAGTGTGCGGCCAGCTGTCTTGGTGGGGCCAGGAGGTCTAGGCTCAGGCTGTGTCAGAAAGGGCATTAGTGCCCTGGTCAGCCTATGTATTTGGGGTACAGCCAAGGTAGGTGCAGGTTGATCCTCACTTGGGGTTACTTGGTAGCCCCAGAGGGCAATGTTTTTCTTCTGGAGGGCAGGCAGAGTGCTGCTTTGTAGTTCTGGATTGCCAAATTTGAGGGCTTCTGGGTCAGTAGTCTGAGGACAGAGTCTGAGAACACAAGCTAGGCTTAGGTTTCTGTGTGAGGACATGGCAGGCACAATCTACAGACCTGAATCGAGATCTCGTGCATCTGAAGTCAGGGCGAGGATCAGACGATCGCTCAGGTTGGAGTTTCTGACACTGATAGGCCCTTCATGAAGGGGGGCATCACGAGGCCAAAGGGGTTTTCCCACAATGGGAATTGTGAGAAGCTCCAAACTGCAAAGTGTCTTCTGCAGGACAATTGAGACCTGTTGTTGGCTCCAGGCTAATGATTCTGAGCAGAGTTCTAAGGATGGATGGCTGGGTAGCCCACCTCGCATTCCAATTGTCTCCTAGCAACAAGACAGTTTAGTTCTGCTGGATCTAGGGGAGAAACCGAGGAGGCTGAGTTGAAAATGACTCTCCTGTGGAAGGGTCCTAATGTGCTTTTGTGTCTATGGAGACCTTGGAATGAAGCGGTGGCACTGGGGCCCTGAAGGGTTCTCCTAAACAGAGCCTTTGAAAACAGCTCCAACGTGCAAGTTTCCCATGTGTAGATGAGAGGTTTTCTGATGGGTGAGTCAAGAAACAGCCATTGCTGGTTTTGAAATCCAGGCCTCTGAGGAGAGATGCCTGGAAACCAAAGCAATGGATATGATTAGTGATTAGGGGCCTGTTCTTTCCTTTTTACATGGGGACATCTGTCTATGGGTCTGAGTACAGGTAGGTGCTCAGATGGGCTCAGATTCCCCCGGTTTTACCTGGGAAGCCACCACTAATGAGATGGATCAAGGACTTTGGAGGTTTATCCTATTAGAAGGGATGTGGCCATTGGAATGGGCACACACAATTCCCTTGGAGAGAGCAAGTACAGTCCTCAGGTTTGGCTCCAGGGGCCTGAGCCTGTAGGTTGTGTAGGCCAGGGCTGTTTGGACAGTTGTCTGAAAACACAAACTTGGCTTATGTTTCAGGTCATAGGTATGGCAGGACTTATCTACACCATGAGGAGAGCTTTTCGGGATTTAAGAAAATGGCGAGTGTGAGGCGTTTGCTCAAGTTTTTGTCTCTGGATATCGTGTCACTCATGGTCGTGAAATTTCTGGGTGACTTCATGGGAAATGGACAAGTCTTACTCCCTGGTGCTTTGGCCCAGTCCAAAGCGTTTGGGGTCACTGTGTGGGATGGAAGAAGTCCGTTTTTTTTTTTTTGATGTTGTTTTCTTTTTAACCTCAGGTGTCCCACCAAATGAGGGATTCCAGAGTAGAGCCCTGTGGGGCTGGTGATTGACAATCAGAAATCTGGTTAAAAATTGAGGCCTAGGGACATATCAAGCCCATTATGACATCTAATGGTCCAGTCACTGAGAGGACTTAGTAGAGGACAGGACACATGCTGAGGGTCACAATGCGTGTTTATACCCTTGTCGCATTCAATAATGGGCAGGGCCTCAGGGTGAATGCTGGTTTCTCCTACACTGAACGTTGGACAACGTGCCAACCACAAGGTTTCTTACCATGGGTAAGGAGGTGTTCTGATTTCTGCATCACACTCACCCCTGGGCAGTGATTGGAGATAATGTCTCGGTTCTGAGGCCTGAAAACTGAGGTAGGGAAGAGATGATGACCTAAGGCCATGGCGGGTCTTATGTGCTCAGTGTGCGGTCTGCTATCCGGGTGTTGGTCAGGAGGTCCGGGCTCAGGTTGTGTCCGACAGTGCATTAGTGCCCAGGTTAGACTGTATAATTTGGGTGAAGTCGAGTGCTGTGGAGGTTTATCCTCATTGATGGTGCCTGGGCAGCTCATGAGGCAATAATTTTTTTCTAGAGGGCAGGCAGAGTGCTGATTTGTGGGTCAGGAATTGCCAAACTTGAGGGCTTCGGGGCCAGGAGTTGAGGACGGAAGTCTGAGAAGAAAAGCTAGACTTGGGTATCAGGGCGAGGGCACGGCAGGTACCCCCTGCAGATCTGAACCAATAATCATGCATCTGAAGTCAGGGCGAGGATCAGACGTTGGCTCAGGTTGGAGTTTCCGTGCATGACGGCCGCTTCATGAAGGGAGCGGAATCTCGAGGCCATTGAGTTTTTCCCACGTTGGGAGTTGTGGGATGCCCCCTTCAAGGATTCCTTCTGCGGGACAATTGAGACCTGTTGGACAGCTCCAGGACATCCCATATGGAATGATTCCAGAGCACCGTTCGCGGATGGATGCCTGGGAAGCCCGCCTCGCATTCCAGTTGTCTCCTAGCAACAAGACAGTTTAGATCTGATGGCTCTGCGGGAGCAACCGGGGTGGCAGAGTTGAAATGGACTTTCCTGAGGATGGGTCCTAATGTGTTTTTGTGTCCATGAGAGCCTTGGAATGGGGCGGTGCACCGGGACCCAGTAGTACTCTCCTATGCTTTGGACATGGCTCCCATGCACAGGTTTCCTTGTGGAGAAGAGATGAGTTCTGCTGGGTGCCTCAGCAAAACCCCTATGCTCGTATTGGAATCAGGCTTTTGAGGAGACATGCCTGTAAACCAAGGCAATGGATCCTATTATGGCCTAGGGTCCTGTCTGGTTCAATCTTCTCCTCTGGGGACATCCATTTATGGTATGAGTGGAGGTAGATTATCAGCTGGTGTCAGACAGCCCTTGTTTGTTCCGGGCGACCTACACGATTGGGATGGCCTCAGGGACTTTGGAGGTTTCTCCTAATTTGTACGATTTTGGACAATAGAATGGGCAGAGTTCCCATGGATTGGTAGGCTCAGTCCTAATGTGTGGCTCCAGGGGCCCCAGCCTGGAGGGTGTGTGGCCCTGGACTTTGAGGACAGAAGTCTGAAAACACAAACTCAGCTTAGGTTTGGGGACGTAGGTATGGCAGGCCCGATCTACAAACCATGAGAAGAACTCTTCAGGTTATGAAGAAAGTGCGAGTCTGAGGCGCTTGCTCAGGTTTTTGTCTCTGGATTTTGTATCAGCGATGGCACAATCTACAGAACTGAATTGAGATCTCGTGCGTCTGAAGTCACGGCGCAGATCAGACAATCGCTCAAGTTGGTGTTTCTGTCCCTGATGGACCTTTCACGAAGGGTGGCATCACGAGGCCAAAGGGGTTTTCCCACGATGGGATTTGTGAGAAGATCCAAACTGCAAAGTGTCTTCTGCAGGACAATTGAGACCTGTTGTTTGGCTCCAGGCCAATGATTCTGAGCAGGTTTCTAAGGATGCATGGCTGGGTAGCCCACCTCGCATTCCAATTGTCTGTTGACACAAGACAGGTTAGATCTGCTGGATCTGGGGGAGCAACCGAGGAGGCTGAGTTGAAATGGACTCTCCTATGGATGGGTCCTAATGTGCTTTTGTGTCGATGGAGACCTTGGAATGAAGCGGTGGCACTGGGGCCGTGAAGTGTTCTCCTAAACAGAGGCTTTGACACAGCTCCAACGTGCAAGTTTCCCATGGGTAGATGAGATGTTTTCTGATGGGTGAGTCAAGAAACAGCCATATGCTGGTTTTGAAATCCAGTCCTCTGAGGAGAGATGCCTGGAAACTAAAGCAATGGATATGATTAGTGCCTAGGGGCCTGTTCTTTCCTTTTTACCTCTGGGGACATCTGTCTATGGGTCTGAGTACAGGTAGGTGCTCAGATGGGCTCAGATTGCCCCTGTTTTACCTGGGAAGCCACCACTAATGAGATGGATCAGGGACTTTGGAGGTTTATCCTTTTAGAAGGGATGTGGCCATTGGAATGGGCACACACAATTCCCTTGGAGAGGGCAAGTACAGTCCTCAGGTTTGGCTCCAGGGGCCTGAGCCTGTAGGTTGTGTAGGCCAGGGCTGTTTGGACAGTTGTCTGAAAACACAAACTTGGCTTATGTTTCAGGTCATAGGTTGGCAGGAGTTATCTACAGACCATGAGGAGAATTTTCGGGATTTGAGAAAAGTGCGAGTGTGAGGCTCTTGCTCAAGTTTTTGTCTCTGGATATCGTGTCACTCATGGTCGTGAAATTTCTGGGTGACTTCATGGGAAATGGACGAGTCTTACTCCCTGGTGGTTTGGCCCAGTCCAAAGCTTTTGGGGTCACTCTGTGTGATGGAAGAAGTCCGTTTTTTTTTTTTGATGTTGTTTTCTTTTTAACCTCAGGTGTCCCACCAAATGAGGGATTCCAGAGTAGAGCCCTGGGGGGGTGGTGATTGGACAATCAGAAATCTGGTTAAAAATTGAGGCCTAGGGACATATCAAGCCCATTATGACATCTAATGGTCCAGTCACTGAGAGGACTTACTAGAGGACAGGACTCATGTTGAGAGTCACAATGCATGTTTATGCCCTTGTCGCACTCAAGAATGGGCGGGGCCTCGAGGTGAATGCTGGTTTCTCCTACACTGAACGTTGGACAACGTGCCAACCACAAGGTTTCTTACCATGGGTAAGGGGGTGTTCTGATTTCTGCATCACACTCACCCCTGGGCAGTGATTGGAGATAAAGTCTCTGTTCTGAGGCCTGAAAACTGAGGTAGGGAAAAGATGATGACCTAAGGCCATGGCCGGTCTTATGTGCTCAGTGTGCGGTCTGCAATCCGGGTGTTGGTCAGGAGGTCCGGGCTCAGGTTGTGTCCGACAGTGCATTAGTGCCCAGGTTAGACTGTATAATTTGGGTGAAGTCGAGTGCTGTGGAGGTTTATCCTCATTGAAGGTGCCTGGGCAGCTCATGAGGCAATAATTTTTTTCTAGAGGGCAGGCAGAGTGCTGCATTGTGGGTCCGGAATTGCCAAACTTGAGGGCTTCGGGGTCAGGAGTGTAAGGACGGAAGTCTGAGAAGACAAAGTAGACTTGGGTTTCAGGGCGAGGGCACGGCAGGTACCCCCTGCAGATCTGAACCAATACTCATGCATCTGAAGTCAGGGCGAGGATCAGACGTTGGCTCAGGTTGGAGTTTCCGTGCATGACGGCCGCTTCATGAAGGGAGCGGAATCTCGAGGCCATGGAGGTTTTCCCACGTTGGGAGTTGTGGGATGCCCCCTACAAAGATTCCTTCTGCGGGACAATTGAGACCTGTTGGACAGCTTCAGGACATCCCATATGGAATGACTCCAGAGCACCGTTCGAGGATGGATGCCTGGGAGGCCAGCCTCGCATTCCAATTGTCTCCTAGCAACAAGACAGTTTAGATCTGATGGTTCTGCGGGAGCAACCGGGGTGGCTGAGTTGAAATGGACTTTCCTGAGGATGGGTCCTAATGTGTTTTTGTGTCCATGAGGGCCTTGGAATGGGGCGGTGGCACCGGGACCCTGAAGTACTCTCCTATGCTTTGGACATGGCTCCCATGCACAGGTTTCCTTGTGGAGACGAGATGAGTTCTGCTGGGTGCCTCAGCAAAACCCCTATGCTCGTATTGGAATCAAGCTTTTGAGGAGACATGTCTGTAAACCAAGACAATGGATCCTATTATGGCCTAGGGTCCTGTCTGGTTCAATCTTCTCCTCTGGGGTCATCCAATTATGGTATGAGTGGAGGTAGATTATCAGCTGGTGTCAGACAACCCTTGTTTGTTCCGGGCGACTTACACTATTGGGATGGCCTCAGGGACTTTGGAGGTTTCTCCTAATTTGTTCGATTTTGGACAATGGAATGGGCAGAATTCCCATGGATTGGTAGGCACAGTCCTAATGTGTGGCTCCAGGGGCCCCAGCCTGGAGGGTGTGTGGCCCAGGACTTTGAGGACAGAAGTCTGAAAACACAAACTCAGCTTAGGTTTGGGGACATAGGTATGGCAGGCCCGATCTACAGACCATGAGAAGAACTCTTCAGGATATGAAGAAAGTGCGAGTCTGAGGCGCTTGCTCAGGTTTTTGTCTCTGGATTTTGTATCAGCGATGGCACAATCTACAGACCTGAATCGAGATCTCGTGCATCTGAAGTCACGGCGCAGATCAGACGATCGCTCAAGTTGGTTTTTCTGTCCCTGATGGACCCTTCACGAAGGGGGGGCATCACGAGGCCAAAGGGGTTTTCCCACAATGGGATTTGTGAGAAGATCCAAACTGCAAAGTGTCTTCTGCAGGACAATTGAGACCTGTTGTTTGGCTCCAGGCCAATGATTCTGAGCGGGGTTCTAAGGATGCATGGCTGGGTAGACCACCTCGCATTCCAATTGTCTGTTGACACAAGACAGGTTAGATCTGCTGGATCTGGGGGAGCAACCGAGGAGGCTGAGTTGAAATGGACTCTCCTATGGATGGGTCCTAATGTGCTTTTGTGTCGATGGAGAACTTGGAATGAAGCGGTGGCACTGGGGCCCTGAAGTGTTCTCCTAAACAGAGGTTTTGACACAGCTCCAACGTGCAAGTTTCCCATGGGTAGATGAGATGTTTTCTGATGGGTGAGTCAAGAAACAGCCATATGCTGGTTTTGAAATCCAGGCCTCTGAGGAGAGTGCCTGGAAACTAAAGCAATAGATATGATTAGTGCCTAGGGGCCTGTTCTTTCCTTTTTACCTCTGGGGACATCTGTCTATGGGTCTGAGTACAGGTAGGTGCTCAGATGGGCTCAGATTGCCCCTGTTTTACCTGGGAAGCCACCACTAATGAGATGGATCAGGGACTTTGGAGGCTTATCCTTTTAGAAGGGATGTGGCCATTGGAATGGGGCACACACAATTCCCTTGGAGAGGGCAAGTACAGTCCTCAGGTTTGGCTCCAGGGGCCTGAGCCTGTAGGTTGTGTAGGCCAGGGCTGTTTGGACAGTTGTCTGAAAACACAAACTTGGCTTATGTTTCAGGTCATAGGTTGGCAGGAGTTATCTACAGACCATGAGGAGAATTTTCGGGATTTGAGAAAAGTGCGAGTGTGAGGCTCTTGCTCAAGTTTTTGTCTCTGGATATCGTGTCACTCATGGTCGTGAAATTTCTGGGTGACTTCATGGGAAATGGACGAGTCTTACTCCCTGGTGGTTTGGCCCAGTCCAAAGCTTTTGGGGTCACTCTGTGGGATGGAAGAAGTCCGTTTTTTTTTTTTTTGATGTTGTTTTCTTTTTAACCTCAGGTGTCCCACCAAATGAGGGATTCCAGAGTAGAGCCCTGGGGGGGTGGTGATTGGACAATCCGAAATCTGGTTAAAAATTGAGGCCTAGGGACATATCAAGCCCATTATGACATCTAATGGTCCAGTCACTGAGAGGACTTACTAGAGGACAGGACTCATGTTGAGAGTCACAATGCGTGTTTATGCCCTTGTCGCACTCAAGAATGGGCGGGGCCTCAGGGTGAATGCTGGTTTCTCCTACACTGAACGTTGGACAACGTGCCAACCACAAGGTTTCTTACCATGTGTAAGGGGGTGTTCTGATTTCTGCATCACACTCACCACTGGGCAGTGATTGTAGATAATGTCTCGGTTCTGAGGCCTGAAAACTGAGGTAGGGAAGAGATGATGACCTAAGGCCATGGCGGGTCTTATGTGCTCAGTGTGCGGTCTGCTTTCCGGGTGTTGGTCAGGAGGTCCGGGCTCAGGTTGTGTCCGACAGTGCATTAGTGCCCAGTTTAGACTGTATAATTTGGGTGAAGTCGAGTGCTGTGGAGGTTTATCCTCATTGAAGGTGCCTGGGCAGCTCATGAGGCAATAATTTTTTTCTAGAGGGCAGGCAGAGTGCTGATTTGTGGGTCCGGAATTGCCAAACTTGCGGGATTCGGGGTCAGGAGTGTAAGGACGGAAGTCTGAGAAGACAAGCTAGACTTGGGTTTCAGGGCGAGGGCACGGCAGGTACCCCCTGCAGATCTGAACCAATACTCATGCATCTGAAGTCAGGGCGAGGATCAGACGTTGGCTCAGATTGGAGTTTCCGTGCATGACGGCCGCTTCATGAAGGGAGCGGAATCTCGAGGCCATTGAGTTTTTCCCACGTTGGGAGTTGTGGGATGCCCCCTACAAAGATTCCTTCTGCGGGACAATTGAGACCTGTTGGACAGCTTCAGGACATCCCATATGGAATGACTCCAGAGCACCGTTCGAGGATGGATGCCTGGGAGGCCAGCCTCGCATTCCAATTGTCTCCTAGCAACAAGACAGTTTAGATCTGATGGTTCTGCGGGAGCAACCGGGGTGGCTGAGTTGAAATGGACTTTCCTGAGGATGGGTCCTAATGTGTTTTTGTGTCCATGAGGGCCTTGGAATGGGGCGGTGGCACCGGGACCCTGAAGTACTCTCCTATGCTTTGGACATGGCTCCCATGCACAGGTTTCCTTGTGGAGACGAGATGAGTTCTGCTGGGTGCCTCAGCAAAACCCCTATGCTCGTATTGGAATCAAGCTTTTGAGGAGACATGTCTGTAAACCAAGACAATGGATCCTATTATGGCCTAGGGTCCTGTCTGGTTCAATCTTCTCCTCTGGGGTCATCCAATTATGGTATGAGTGGAGGTAGATTATCAGCTGGTGTCAGACAACCCTTGTTTGTTCCGGGCGACTTACACTATTGGGATGGCCTCAGGGACTTTGGAGGTTTCTCCTAATTTGTTCGATTTTGGACAATGGAATGGGCAGAATTCCCATGGATTGGTAGGCACAGTCCTAATGTGTGGCTCCAGGGGCCCCAGCCTGGAGGGTGTGTGGCCCAGGACTTTGAGGACAGAAGTCTGAAAACACAAACTCAGCTTAGGTTTGGGGACATAGGTATGGCAGGCCCGATCTACAGACCATGAGAAGAACTCTTCAGGATATGAAGAAAGTGCGAGTCTGAGGCGCTTGCTCAGGTTTTTGTCTCTGGATTTTGTATCAGCGATGGCACAATCTACAGACCTGAATCGAGATCTCGTGCATCTGAAGTCACGGCGCAGATCAGACGATCGCTCAAGTTGGTTTTTCTGTCCCTGATGGACCCTTCACGAAGGGGGGGCATCACGAGGCCAAAGGGGTTTTCCCACAATGGGATTTGTGAGAAGATCCAAACTGCAAAGTGTCTTCTGCAGGACAATTGAGACCTGTTGTTTGGCTCCAGGCCAATGATTCTGAGCGGGGTTCTAAGGATGCATGGCTGGGTAGACCACCTCGCATTCCAATTGTCTGTTGACACAAGACAGGTTAGATCTGCTGGATCTGGGGGAGCAACCGAGGAGGCTGAGTTGAAATGGACTCTCCTATGGATGGGTCCTAATGTGCTTTTGTGTCGATGGAGAACTTGGAATGAAGCGGTGGCACTGGGGCCCTGAAGTGTTCTCCTAAACAGAGGTTTTGACACAGCTCCAACGTGCAAGTTTCCCATGGGTAGATGAGATGTTTTCTGATGGGTGAGTCAAGAAACAGCCATATGCTGGTTTTGAAATCCAGGCCTCTGAGGAGAGTGCCTGGAAACTAAAGCAATAGATATGATTAGTGCCTAGGGGCCTGTTCTTTCCTTTTTACCTCTGGGGACATCTGTCTATGGGTCTGAGTACAGGTAGGTGCTCAGATGGGCTCAGATTGCCCCTGTTTTACCTGGGAAGCCACCACTAATGAGATGGATCAGGGACTTTGGAGGCTTATCCTTTTAGAAGGGATGTGGCCATTGGAATGGGCACACACAATTCCCTTGGAGAGGGCAAGTACAGTCCTCAGGTTTGGCTCCAGGGGCCTGAGCCTGTAGGTTGTGTAGGCCAGGGCTGTTTGGACAGTTGTCTGAAAACACAAACTTGGCTTATGTTTCAGGTCATAGGTTGGCAGGAGTTATCTACAGACCATGAGGAGAATTTTCGGGATTTGAGAAAAGTGCGAGTGTGAGGCTCTTGCTCAAGTTTTTGTCTCTGGATATCGTGTCACTCATGGTCGTGAAATTTCTGGGTGACTTCATGGGAAATGGACGAGTCTTACTCCCTGGTGGTTTGGCCCAGTCCAAAGCTTTTGGGGTCACTCTGTGGGATGGAAGAAGTCCGTTTTTTTTTTTTTTTGATGTTGTTTTCTTTTTAACCTCAGGTGTCCCACCAAATGAGGGATTCCAGAGTAGAGCCCTGGGGGGGTGGTGATTGGACAATCCGAAATCTGGTTAAAAATTGAGGCCTAGGGACATATCAAGCCCATTATGACATCTAATGGTCCAGTCACTGAGAGGACTTACTAGAGGACAGGACTCATGTTGAGAGTCACAATGCGTGTTTATGCCCTTGTCGCACTCAAGAATGGGCGGGGCCTCAGGGTGAATGCTGGTTTCTCCTACACTGAACGTTGGACAACGTGCCAACCACAAGGTTTCTTACCATGTGTAAGGGGGTGTTCTGATTTCTGCATCACACTCACCACTGGGCAGTGATTGTAGATAATGTCTCGGTTCTGAGGCCTGAAAACTGAGGTAGGGAAGAGATGATGACCTAAGGCCATGGCGGGTCTTATGTGCTCAGTGTGCGGTCTGCTTTCCGGGTGTTGGTCAGGAGGTCCGGGCTCAGGTTGTGTCCGACAGTGCATTAGTGCCCAGTTTAGACTGTATAATTTGGGTGAAGTCGAGTGCTGTGGAGGTTTATCCTCATTGAAGGTGCCTGGGCAGCTCATGAGGCAATAATTTTTTTCTAGAGGGCAGGCAGAGTGCTGATTTGTGGGTCCGGAATTGCCAAACTTGCGGGATTCGGGGTCAGGAGTGTAAGGACGGAAGTCTGAGAAGACAAGCTAGACTTGGGTTTCAGGGCGAGGGCACGGCAGGTACCCCCTGCAGATCTGAACCAATACTCATGCATCTGAAGTCAGGGCGAGGATCAGACGTTGGCTCAGATTGGAGTTTCCGTGCATGACGGCCGCTTCATGAAGGGAGCGGAATCTCGAGGCCATTGAGTTTTTCCCACGTTGGGAGTTGTGGGATGCCCCCTACAAAGATTCCTTCTGCGGGACAATTGAGACCTGTTGGACAGCTTCAGGACATCCCATATGGAATGACTCCAGAGCACCGTTCGAGGATGGATGCCTGGGAGGCCAGCCTCGCATTCCAATTGTCTCCTAGCAACAAGACAGTTTAGATCTGATGGTTCTGCGGGAGCAACCGGGGTGGCTGAGTTGAAATGGACTTTCCTGAGGATGGGTCCTAATGTGTTTTTGTGTCCATGAGGGCCTTGGAATGGGGCGGTGGCACCGGGACCCTGAAGTACTCTCCTATGCTTTGGACATGGCTCCCATGCACAGGTTTCCTTGTGGAGACGAGATGAGTTCTGCTGGGTGCCTCAGCAAAACCCCTATGCTCGTATTGGAATCAAGCTTTTGAGGAGACATGTCTGTAAACCAAGACAATGGATCCTATTATGGCCTAGGGTCCTGTCTGGTTCAATCTTCTCCTCTGGGGTCATCCAATTATGGTATGAGTGGAGGTAGATTATCAGCTGGTGTCAGACAACCCTTGTTTGTTCCGGGCGACTTACACTATTGGGATGGCCTCAGGGACTTTGGAGGTTTCTCCTAATTTGTTCGATTTTGGACAATGGAATGGGCAGAATTCCCATGGATTGGTAGGCACAGTCCTAATGTGTGGCTCCAGGGGCCCCAGCCTGGAGGGTGTGTGGCCCAGGACTTTGAGGACAGAAGTCTGAAAACACAAACTCAGCTTAGGTTTGGGGACATAGGTATGGCAGGCCCGATCTACAGACCATGAGAAGAACTCTTCAGGATATGAAGAAAGTGCGAGTCTGAGGCGCTTGCTCAGGTTTTTGTCTCTGGATTTTGTATCAGCGATGGCACAATCTACAGACCTGAATCGAGATCTCGTGCATCTGAAGTCACGGCGCAGATCAGACGATCGCTCAAGTTGGTTTTTCTGTCCCTGATGGACCCTTCACGAAGGGGGGGCATCACGAGGCCAAAGGGGTTTTCCCACAATGGGATTTGTGAGAAGATCCAAACTGCAAAGTGTCTTCTGCAGGACAATTGAGACCTGTTGTTTGGCTCCAGGCCAATGATTCTGAGCGGGGTTCTAAGGATGCATGGCTGGGTAGACCACCTCGCATTCCAATTGTCTGTTGACACAAGACAGGTTAGATCTGCTGGATCTGGGGGAGCAACCGAGGAGGCTGAGTTGAAATGGACTCTCCTATGGATGGGTCCTAATGTGCTTTTGTGTCGATGGAGAACTTGGAATGAAGCGGTGGCACTGGGGCCCTGAAGTGTTCTCCTAAACAGAGGTTTTGACACAGCTCCAACGTGCAAGTTTCCCATGGGTAGATGAGATGTTTTCTGATGGGTGAGTCAAGAAACAGCCATATGCTGGTTTTGAAATCCAGGCCTCTGAGGAGAGTGCCTGGAAACTAAAGCAATAGATATGATTAGTGCCTAGGGGCCTGTTCTTTCCTTTTTACCTCTGGGGACATCTGTCTATGGGTCTGAGTACAGGTAGGTGCTCAGATGGGCTCAGATTGCCCCTGTTTTACCTGGGAAGCCACCACTAATGAGATGGATCAGGGACTTTGGAGGCTTATCCTTTTAGAAGGGATGTGGCCATTGGAATGGGCACACACAATTCCCTTGGAGAGGGCAAGTACAGTCCTCAGGTTTGGCTCCAGGGGCCTGAGCCTGTAGGTTGTGTAGGCCAGGGCTGTTTGGACAGTTGTCTGAAAACACAAACTTGGCTTATGTTTCAGGTCATAGGTTGGCAGGAGTTATCTACAGACCATGAGGAGAATTTTCGGGATTTGAGAAAAGTGCGAGTGTGAGGCTCTTGCTCAAGTTTTTGTCTCTGGATATCGTGTCACTCATGGTCGTGAAATTTCTGGGTGACTTCATGGGAAATGGACGAGTCTTACTCCCTGGTGGTTTGGCCCAGTCCAAAGCTTTTGGGGTCACTCTGTGGGATGGAAGAAGTCCGTTTTTTTTTTTTTTTTGATGTTGTTTTCTTTTTAACCTCAGGTGTCCCACCAAATGAGGGATTCCAGAGTAGAGCCCTGGGGGGGTGGTGATTGGACAATCCGAAATCTGGTTAAAAATTGAGGCCTAGGGACATATCAAGCCCATTATGACATCTAATGGTCCAGTCACTGAGAGGACTTACTAGAGGACAGGACTCATGTTGAGAGTCACAATGCGTGTTTATGCCCTTGTCGCACTCAAGAATGGGCGGGGCCTCAGGGTGAATGCTGGTTTCTCCTACACTGAACGTTGGACAACGTGCCAACCACAAGGTTTCTTACCATGTGTAAGGGGGTGTTCTGATTTCTGCATCACACTCACCACTGGGCAGTGATTGTAGATAATGTCTCGGTTCTGAGGCCTGAAAACTGAGGTAGGGAAGAGATGATGACCTAAGGCCATGGCGGGGCTTATGTGCTCAGTGTGTGGTCTGCTTTCCGGGTGTTGGTCAGGAGGTCCGGGCTCAGGTTGTGTCCGACAGTGCATTAGTGCCCAGTTTAGACTGTATAATTTGGGTGAAGTCGAGTGCTGTGGAGGTTTATCCTCATTGAAGGTGCCTGGGCAGCTCATGAGGCAATAATTTTTTTCTAGAGGGCAGGCAGAGTGCTGATTTGTGGGTCCGGAATTGCCAAACTTGCGGGATTCGGGGTCAGGAGTGTAAGGACGGAAGTCTGAGAAGACAAGCTAGACTTGGGATTCAGGGCGAGGGCACGGCAGCTACCCCCTGCAGATCTGAACCAATACTCATGCATCTGAAGTTAGGGCGAGGATCAGACGTTGGCTCAGATTGGAGTTTCCGTGCATGACGGCCGCTTCATGAAGGGAGCGGAATCTCGAGGCCATGGAGGTTTTCCCACGTTGGGAGTTGTGGGATGCCCCCTACAAAGATTCCTTCCGCGGGACAATTGAGACCTGTTGGACAGCTTCAGGACATCCCATATGGAATGACTCCAGAGCACCGTTCGAGGATGGATGCCTGGGAGGCCAGCCTCGCATTCCAATTGTCTCCTAGCAACAAGACAGTTTAGATCTGATGGTTCTGCGGGAGCAACCGGGGTGGCTGAGTTGAAATGGACTTTCCTGAGGATGTGTCCTAATGTGTTTTTGTGTCCATTTAGGCCTTGGAATGGGGCGGTGGCACCGGGACCCTGAAGTACTCTCTTATGCTTTGGACATGGCTCCCATGCATAGGTTTCCTTGTGGAGACGAGATGAGTTCTGCTGGGTGGCTCAGCAAAACACCTATGCTCGTATTGGAATCAGGCTTTTGAGGAGACATGTTTGTAAACCAAGGCAATGGATCCTATTATGGCCTAGGGTCCTGTCTGGTTCAATCTTCTCCTCTGGGGACATCCATTTATGGTATGAGTGGAGGTAGATTATCAGCTGGTGTCAGACAGACCTTGTTTGTTCCGGGGGACCTACACTATTGGGATGGCCTCAGGGACTTTGGAGGTTTCTCCTAATTTGTACGATTATGGACAATGGAATGGGCAGAATTCCCATGGATTGGTAGGCACAGTCCTAATGTGTGGCTCCAGGGGCCCCAGCCTGAAGGGTGTGGGGCCCTGGACTTTGAGGACAGAAGTCTGAAAACACAAACTCAGCTTAGGTTTGGGGACGTAGGTATGGCAGGCCCGATCTACAGACCATGAGAAGAACTCTTCAGGTTATGAAGAAAGTGCGAGTCTGAAGCGCTTGCTCAGGTTTTTGTCTCTGGATTTGTATCAGCGATGGCACAATCTACAGACCTGAATCGAGATCTCGTGCATCTGAAGTCAGGGCGAGGATCAGACGATCGCTCAACTTGGTGTTTCTGTCCATGATGGCCCCTTCACGAAGGGGGGGCATCCCGATGCCATGGGGGTTTTCCCACGATGGGATTTGTGAGAAGCTCCAAACTGCAAAGTGTCTTCTGCAGGACAATTGAGACCTGTTGTTTGGCTCCAGGCCAATGATTCTGAGCAGGGTTCTAAGGATGCATGGCTGGGTAGCCCACCTCGCATTCCAATTGTCTCCTAGAAACAAGACAGGTTAGATCTGCTGGATCTGGGGGAGCAACCGAGGAGGCTGAGTTGAAATGGACTCTCCTATGGATAGGTCCTAATGTGCTTTTGTGTCGATGGAGACCTTGGAATAAAGCGGTGGCACTGGGGCCCTGAAGGGTTCTCCTAAACAGAGGCTTTGACACAGCTCCAACGTGCAAGTTTCCCATGGGTAGATGAGATGTTTTCTGATGGGTGAGTCAAGAAACAGCCATATGCTGGTTTTGAAATCCAGGCCTCTGAGGAGAGATGCCTGGAAACCAAAGAAATGGATATGATTAGTGCCTAGGTGCCTGTTCTTTCCTTTTTACCTCTGGGGACATCTGTCTATGGGTCTGAGTACAGGTAGGTGCTCAGATGGGCTCAGATTGCCCCTGTTTTACCTGGGAAGCCACCACTAATGAGATGGATCAGGAACTTTGGAGGTTTATCCTATTAGAAGGGATGTGGCCCTTGGAATGGGCACACACAATTCCCTTGGAGAGGGCAAGTACAGTCCTCAGGTTTGGCTCCAGGGGCCTGAGCCTGTAGGTTGTGTAGGCCAGGGTTGTTTGGACAGTTGTCTGAAAACACAAACTTGGCTTATGTTTCAGGTAATAGGTATGGCAGGACTTATCTACAGACCATGAGGAAAACTTTTCGGGATTTGAGAAAAGTGCGAGTGTGAGGCTCTTGCTCAAGTTTTTGTCTCTGGATATCGTGTCACTAATGTTCGTGAAATTTCTGGGTGACTTCATGGGAAATGGACGAGTCTTACTCCCTGGTGGTTTTTCCCAGTCCAAAGCGTTGGGGGTCACTCTGTGGGATGGAAGAAGTCCGTTTTTTTTTTTTTTTTTGATGTTGTTTTCTTTTTAACCTTAGGTGTCCCACCAAATGAGGGATTCCAGAGTAGAGCCCTGGGGGGCGGGGTGACTGGACAATCAGAAATCTGGTTAAATATTGGGGCTTAGGGAAATATCAAGCTCATTATGACATCTAATTGTCCAGTCACTGAGAGGACTTACTAGAGGACAGGACTCATGCTGAGAGTCACAATGCGTTTTTATGCCCTTGTCGCACTCAAGAATGGGCGGGGCCTCAGGGTGAATGCTGGTTTCTCCTACACTGAACGTTGGACAACGTGCCAACCACAAGGTTTCTTACCATGGGTAAGGAGGTGTTCTGATTTCTGCATCACACTCACCCCTGGGCAGTGATTGGAGATAATGTTTCGGTTCTGAGGCCTGAAAACTGAGGTAGGGAAGAGATGATGACCTAAGGCCATGGCGGGGCTTATGTGCTCAGTGTGCGGTCTGCTTTCCGGGTGTTGGTCAGGAGGTCCGGGCTCAGGTTGTGTCCGACAGTGCATTAGTGCCCGGGTTAGACTATATAATTTGGGTGAAGTCGAGTGCTGTGGAGGTTTATCCTCATTGAAGGTGCCTGGGCAGCTCATGAGGCAATAATTTTTTTCTAGAGGGCAGGCAGAGTGCTGCATTGTGGGTCTGGAATTGCCAAACTTGAGGGCTTCGGGGTCAGGAGTGTAAAAACAAAAGTCTGAGAAGACAAGCTAGACTTGGGTTTCAGGGCGAGGGCACGGCAGGTACACCCTGCAGATCTGAACCAATACTCATGCATCTGAAGTCAGGGCGAAATTCTGATGTTGGCTCAGGTTGCAGTTTCCGTGCATGACGGCCACTTCATGAAGGGAGCGGAATCTCGAGGCCATTGAGGTTTTCCCACGTTGGGAGTTGCGGGATGCCCCCTTCAAGGATTCCTTCTGCGCGACAATTGAGACCTGTTGGACAGCTCCAGGACATCCCATATGGAATGACTCCAGAGCACCGTTCGAGGATGGATGCCTGGGATGCCCGCCTCGCAATCCAATTGTCTCCTAGCAACAAGACAGTTAGATCTGATGGCTCTGCGGGAGCAACCGGGGTGGCTGAGTTGAAGTGGACTTTCCTGAGGATGTGTCCTAATGTGTTTTTGTGTCCATTTAGGCCTTGGAATGGGGCGGTGGCACCGGGACCCTGAAGTACTCTCTTATGCTTTGGACATGGCTCCCATGCACAGGTTTCCTTGTGGAGACGAGATGAGTTCTGATGGGTGCCTCAGCAAAACCCCTATGCTCGTATTGGAATTAGGCTTTTGAGGAGACATGTCTGTAAACCAAGGCAATGGATCCTATTATGGCCTAGGGTCCTGTCTCGTTCAATCTTCTCCTCTGGGGACATCCATTTATGGTATGAGTGGAGGTAGATTATCAGCTGGTGTCAGACAGAACTTGTTTGTTCCGGGGGACCTACACTATTGGGATGGCCTCAGGGACTTTGGAGGTTTCTCCTAATTTGTACGATTATGGACAATGGAATGGGCAGAATTCCCATGGATTGGTAGGCACAGTCCTAATGTGTGGCTCCAGGGGCCCCAGCCTGAAGGGTGTGGGGCCCTGGACTTTGAGGACAGAAGTCTGAAAACACAAACTCAGCTTAGGTTTGGGGACGTAGGTATGGCAGGCCCGATCTACAGACCATGAGAAGAACTCTTCAGGTTATGAAGAAAGTGCGAGTCTGAGGCGCTTGCTCAGGTTTTTGTCTCTGGATTTGTATCAGTGATGGCACAATCTACAGACCTGAATCGAGATCTCGTGCATCTGAAGTCAGGGCGAGGATCAGACGATCGCTCAACTTGGTGTTTCTGTCCATGATGGCCCCTTCACGAAGGGGGGGCATCCCGATGCCATGGGGGTTTTCCCACGATGGGATTTGTGAGAAGCTCCAAACTGCAAAGTGTCTTCTGCAGGACAATTGAGACCTGTTGTTTGGCTCCAGGCCAATGATTCTGAGCAGGGTTCTAAGGATGCATGGCTGGGTAGCCCACCTCGCATTCCAATTGTCTCCTAGAAACAAGACAGGTTAGATCTGCTGGATCTGGGGGAGCAACCGAGGAGACTGAGTTGAAATGGACTCTCCTATGGATAGGTCCTAATGTGCTTTTGTGTCGATGGAGACGTTGGAATGAAGTGGTGGCACTGGGGCCCTGAGGGGTTCTCCTAAACAGAGGCTTTGACACAGCTCCAACGTGCAAGTTTCCCATGGGTAGATGAGATGTTTTGTGATGGGTGAGTCAAGAAACAGCCATATGCTGGTTTTGAAATCCAGTCCTCTGAGGAGAGATGCCTGGAAACTAAAGCAATGGATATGATTAGTGCCTAGGGGCCTGTTCTTTCCTTTTTACCTCTGGGGACATCTGTCTATGGGTCTGAGTACAGGTAGGTGCTCAGATGGGCTCAGATTGCCCCTGTTTTACCTGGGAAGCCACCACTAATGAGATGGATCAGGGACTTTGGAGGTTTATCCTATTAGAAGGGATGTGGCCCTTGGAATGGGCACACACAATTCCCTTGGAGAGGGCAAGTACAGTCCTCAGGTTTGGCTCCAGGGGCCTGAGCCTGGAGGTTGTGTAGGCCAGGGCTGTTTGGACAGTTGTCTGAAAACACAAACTTGGCTTATGTTTCAGGTAATAGGTATGTCAGGACTTATCTACAGACCATGAGGAGAACTTTTCGGAATTTGAGAAAAGGACGAGTGTGAGGCTCTTGCTCAAGTTTTTGTCTCTGGATATCGTGTCACTCATGGTCGTGGAATTTCTGGGTGACTTCATGGGAAATGGACGAGTCTTACTCTCTGATGGTTTGGCCCCGTCCAACGAGTTTGAGGTCATCCTGTGGGCTGGAAGAAGACCGTTTTTTTGTTGTTGTTGTTTTCTTTATTAACCTCAGGTGTCCCACCAAATGAGGGATTCCAGAGTAGAGCCCTGGGAACGGGCGACTGGACAATCAAAATCTGGTTAAAAATTGGGGCCTAGGGACATGTCAAGCCCATTATGACATCTAATGGTCCAGCCACTGAGAGGACTTACTAGGGGACAGGACTCATGCTGAGGGTCACAATGCGTGTTTATGCCCTCGTTGCACTCAAGAGTGGGCGGGGACTCAGGGTGAATGCTGGTTTCTCCTTCACTGAACCTTGGAAAACGTGCCAACCACAAGGTTTCTTGCCATGGGTAAGGAGGAGTTTTGATTTCTGCATCACACTCACCCCTGGGCAGTGATTGGGGATAATGTCTCGTTTCTGAAGCCTGAAAAATGAGGTAGGGAAGAGATGATGACCTAAGGCCATGGCGGGTCTTATGTGCTCAGTGTAAGGTAGCTTTCTGGGTGTTGGTCAGGAGGTCTGGGCTCACGCTGTGTCCAACAGTGCATTAGTGCCCAGGTTAGACTAGATAATTTGGGTAAAGTCGAGTGCTGTGTAGGTTTATCCTCATTTAAGGTGCCTGGGCGGCTCATGAGGCAATACTTTTTTTTTTTTTTTTAAAAGGGCAGGCTGTGTACTGCATTGTGGGTCCGGAATTGCCAAACTTGAGGGCTTCGGGGCCAGGAGTGTGAGGACGGAAGTCTGAGAACACGAGCTAGACTTGGGAATCAGGGCGAGGGCACGACAGGTACCCCCTGCAGATCTGAATCAATATCTCATGCATCTGAAGTCACGGCGAGGATCAGACGTTGGCTCAGGTTGTAGTTTCTGTGCATGACGGCCGCACCATGAAGGGAGCGGAATCTCGAGGCCATTGAGGTTTTCCCACGTTGGGAGTTGTGGGATGCCCCCTTCAAGCATTCGTTCTGCGGGACAATGGAGACATGTTGGACAGCTCCAGCATATCCCACATGGAATGACTCCAGAGCACCGTTCGAGGATGGATGCCTGGGAAGTCCGCCTCCTAGGGCTTCCAATTGTCTCCTAGCAACAAGACAGTTTAGATCTGATGGCTCTGAGGGAGCAACCGGGGTGGCTGAGTTGAAATGGACTTTCCTAGGATGGGTCCTAATGTATTTTTGTGTCCATGAGGACCTTAAATGGGGCAGTGGCACCGGAACCCTGAAGTACTCTCCTAAGCTTTTGACATAGGTCCCATGCACAGGATTCCTTGTGGAGACGAGATGAGTTCTGATGGGTGCCTAAGGAAAACCCCTATGCTCGTATTGGAATCAGGCTTTTGAGGAGACATGCCTGTAAACCAAAGCAATGGATCCTATTATGGCCTAGGGTCCTGTCTGGTTCAATCTTCTTCTCTGGGTATATCCATCTATGGTATGAGTGGAAGTAGATTATCAGCTGGTATCAGACAGCCCTTGTGTGTTCCGGGCGACCTACACTATTGAATGGCCTCAGGGATTTGGCGGTTTCTCCTAATTGGTACGATTTTGGCAGATGCTCAGCTGGTGTCAGACCGCCCTTGTTTATCCCGGGTGACCTACACTATTGGGATGGCCTCAGGGATTTGGCGGTTTCTCTTAATTTGTACAATTTTGGACAATGGAATGGGCCGAATTCCCATGGATTGGTAGGCACAGTCCTAATGTGTGGCTCCAGGGGCCCCAGCCTGGAGGGTGTGTGGCCCAGGACTTTGAGGACAGAAGTCTGGAAACACAAACTCAGCTTAGGTTGAGGGACTTAGGTAATGCAGGCCCGATGTACAAACCATGAGAAGAACACTTCAGGATATTAAGAAAGTGCGAATCTGAGGCGCTTGCTCAGGCTTTTGTCTCTGGATTTTTTATCAGCGCTGGCCGTAGAATGTCGGGGAGGACTCATGGGCCATGGACAAATCATCCTCTCTGAGGATTTGGCCAGATTCCCAATTGTTGTTCGTCAATCTGTGGGATGAGAGTACTCCTTTCAGTTTTGTTACCTCAGGTGTCCCACCAAAAGAGGAATTCCAAAGCAAAGCCGTGGGGAAGACTGAAGGGACAACCTGAACTATGGTTAAAAATTGGGGCCTAGGGGCATGGCAAGCCCAATATGCTATCTCTTCATCCAGCCACTGAGAGGCCTTACTTGAGGACTGGGCTCAGGCTGAGAGTCACAATGTGTGATTGGGACCCATGTGGTCCGCGAGCATGGGCGGGGCCTCATGGGCCACACTGGTTTCAACTACACTGAACGTTGGACAACATGCCAACCACAAGGTTTCTTGCCATGGGGAAGGAGTTCTGATTTCTGAATCACGTTCAACCCCGGGCAGTGATTGGAGATAAGGTCTAGGTTCAGAAGCATGAAAAAAGAGGTTGGGAAGAGATGACGACCTAAGGCCATGGCGGCTCGATGTGCTCAGTGTGCAGCCAGCTGTCCGGGTGGGGCCAGAAGTTCCAGGCTCAGGCTGTGTCAGAAAGGGCATTAGTGACCTGGTCAGCCTATGTATTTGGGGTACAGCCAAGGTAGGTGCAGGTTGATCCTCATTTGGGGTTACTGGGTAGCCCCAGAGGGCAATGTTTTTCTTCTGGGGGGCAGGCAGAGTGCTGCATTGTAGTTCTGGATTGCCAAACTGGAGGGCTTGTGGGACAGTAGTCTGAGGACAGAAGTCTGAGGCTTCGGTTTTTGGGTGAGGCCATGGCAGGCACAATCTACAGACCTGAATCGAGATCTCGTGCATCTGAAGTCAGGGCGAGGATCAGACGATCGCTCAGGTTGGCGTTTCTGTCCCTGATGGCCGCTTCATGAAGGGGGGGCATCTCGATGCCATGGGGGTTTTCCCACGATGGGAGGTGTGAGCAGCTCCAAACTGCAAAGAGTCTTCTGCAGGACAATTGAGACCTGTTGTTTGGCCCAGGCCATGATTCTGAGCAGGGTTCTAAGGATGCATGGCTGGGTAGCCCACCTCGCATTCCAATTGTCTCCTAGCAACAAGACAGGTTAGATCTGCTGGATCTGGGGGAGCAACCGAGGAGGCTGAGTTGAAATGGACTCTCCTGTGGATGGGTCCTAATGTGCTTTTGTGTCTAAGGAGACCTTGAAATGGTGCCCTGAAGGGTTCTCCTACACAGAGGCTTTAACACAGCTCCAACGTGCAAGTGTTCCTTGTGTAGATGAGATGTTTCCTGATGGGTGAGTCAAGAAACAGCCATATGCTGGTTTTGAAATCCAGGCCTCTGAGGAGAGATGCATGGAAAACAAAGCAATGGATCTGATTAGTGCCTAGGGACCCGGTCTTTACTTTTTACCTCTGGGGAGATCTCTCTATGGGTCTGAGTGCAGGTAGGTTCTCAGATGGGCTCAGATTGCCCCTGTATTTCCTGGGAAGCCAGCACTAGTGCGATGGATCAGGGACTTTGGAGGTTTATCCAATTAGAAGGGTTGTGGCCATTGGAATGGGCACACACAAATCCCTTGGAGAGAGCAAGTACAGTCCTCAGGTTTGGCTCCAGGGGCCTGAGCATGTAGGTTGGGTAGGCCAGTTCTCTTTGGACAGTTGACTGAGAACACAACCTCGGCTTATGTTTCGGGTCGTACGTATGGCAGGACTGATCTACAGACCATGAGGAGAACTCTTCGGGATTTGAAAAAAGGGCGAGTGTGAGGCTCTTGCTCAAGTTTTTGTCTCTGGATATCGTGGTGGTGATATTTCTGGGTGACTTCATGGGAAATGGACGAGTCTTACTCTCTGGTGGTTTGGCCCCGTCCAAAGTGTTTGGGGTAATTCAGTGTGATGGAAGAATTCCGTTTATTTGTTCTTGTTGTTTGCTTTTTTAACCTCAGTTGACCCACCAAATGAGGGATTCCAGAGTAGAGCCCTGGGGAGGGGCAACCGGACAATCAGAAATCTGGTTAAAAATTGGGGCCTAGGGACATGTCAAGTCCATTATGACATCTTATGGTTCAGCCACTGAGAGGACTTACTAGAGTACAGGACTCATGCTGAGAGTCACAATGCGTGTTTATGCCCTCGTCGCACTCAAGAATGGGCGGGGCCTCAGGGTGAATGCTGGTTTCTCCTACACTGAACGTTAGACAACGTGCCAACCACAAGGTTTCTTTCCATGCGTAAGGAGGAGTTCTGATTTCTGCATCACACTCACCCCTGGGCAGTGATTGGAGATAAGGTCTCAGTTCTGAAGTTGAAAACTGAGGTAGGGAATAGATGATGACCTAAGGTCATGGCAGGTCTTATATGCTCAGTGTGCGGTCAGCTTTCTGGGGGTTGTTCAGGAGGTCCGGCTCAGGTTGTGTCCGACAGTACTTTAGTGCACAGGTTAGAATATATAACTTTGGTAAATAGAATGCTGTTTATGTTTATCCTCATTTAAGGTGCCTGGGAAGCTCATGAGGCAATAATTTTTTTCTAGAGCCCAGGCAGTGTGCTGCATTGTGGGTCCGGAATTGCCAAACTTGAGGGATTCGGGGCCAGGGGTGTGAGGACGGAAGTCTGAGAAGAAAGCTAGACTTGGGTTTCAGGGCGAGAGCACGGCAGGTACCACCTGCAGCTCTGAACCAATATCTCATGCATCTGAAGTCAGGGCGAGGATCAGACGTTGGTTCAGGTTGGAGTTTCTGTGCATGACGGCCGCTTCATGAAGGGAGCGGAATCTCGAGGCCATTGAGGTTTTCCCACGTTGGGAGTTGTGGGATGCCCCCTTCAAGGATTCCTTCTGCAGGACAATTGAGACCTGTTGGACAGCTCCAGGACATCCCATATGAAAAGACTACAGAGCACCATACGAGGATGGATGCCTGGGAAGCCCGCCTCGCATTCTAATTTTCTCCTTGCAACAAGACAGTTTAGATCTGATGGCTCTGCGGGAGCAACCGGGGTGGTTGAGTTGAAATGGACTTTCCTGAGGTTGGGTCTTAATGGGTTTTGTGTCCCTGAGGGCCTTGGAATGGGGCAGTGGCACCGGAACCCTGAAGTACTCTCCTAAGCCTCTGACATAGCTCCCATGCACAAGTTTCCTTGTGGAGACGAGATGAGTTCTGATGGGTGCCTCAGGAAAACCCCTATGCTCGTATTGGAATCAGGCTTTTGAGGACACATGCCTGTAACCCAAAGCAATGGATCCTATTATGGCCTAGGGTCCTGTCTGGTTCAATCTTCTTCTCTGGGGACATCCCTCTACGGTGTGAGTAGACGTAGATGCTCAGCTGGTGTCAGACCGCCCTTGTTTGTCCCGGGCGACCTACACAATTGGGATGGCCTCATGGATTTTGCGGTTTCTCTTAATTTGTACAATTTTGGACAATGGAATGGGCAGAATTCCCATGGATTGGTAGGCACAGTCCTAATGTGTGGCGCCAGGGGCCCCAGCCTGGAGCGTGTGTGGCCCAAAATTTGAGGACAAAGTCTGAAAACACAAACTCAGCTTAGGTTTGGGGACGTAGCTATGGCATGCCCGATCTACAAACCATGAGAAGAATTCGTCAGGATATGAAGAAAGTGCGAATCTGAGGCGCTTGCTCAGGCTTTTGTCTCTGGATTTTGTATCAGCGCTGGCCGTGGAATGTCGGGGAGGCCTCATGGGCCATGGACGAATCTTCCTCTCTGAGGATTTGGCCCGATTCCCAATTGTTTTTCGTCAATCTGTGGGATGGGGGGACTCCTTTCAGTTTTGTTACCTCAGGTGTCCCACCAAAAGAAGAATTCCAAAGCAAACCGTGGGGAAGACTGAAGGGACTACCCGAACTATGGTTAAAAATTGGGGCCTAGGGGCATGGCAAGCCCAAAATGCTATATCTTCATCAACCCACTGAGAAGCCTTACTTGAGGACTGAGCTCAGGCTGAGGGTCACAATGTGTGTTTGGGACCCATGTGGCCCGCGAGCATGGGCGGGGCCTCATGGGCCACTCTGGTTTCAACTACACTGAACGTTGGTCAACATGCCAACCACAAGGTTTCTTGCCATGGGGAAGGAGTCCTGATTTCTGCATCACGTTCAACCCTGGGCAGTGATTGGAGATAAGGTCTAGGATCTGAAGCCTGAAAACCGAGTTTGGAAAGAGATGACGATCTAAGGCCATGGCGGCTCGATGTGCTCAGTGTGCGGCCAACTGCCTGGGTGGGGCCAGGAGTTTCAGGCTCAGGCTGTGTCAGAAAGGGCATTAGTGCCCTGGTCAGCCTATACATTTGGGGTACAGCCAAGGTAGGTGCAGGTTGATCCTCATTTGGGATTACTGTGTAGCCCCTGAGGGCAATGTTTTTCTTCTGGACGGCAGGAAGAGTGCTGCATTGTAGTTCTGGATTGCCAAACTGGAGGGCTTGTGGGCCAGTAGTCTGAGGACAGAAGTCAGGGAACACAAGCTAGGCTTAGGTTTCTGGGTGAGGCCATGGCAGGCACAATCTACAGACCTGAATCGAGATCTCGTGCATCTGAAGTCAGGGCGAGGATCAGACGATCGCTCAGGTTGGAGTTTCTGAACCTGATGGCCCCTTCATGAAGGGGGGGCATCACGATGCCATGGGGGTTTTCCCAAGATGGGAGTTTGAGAAGCTCCAAAGTGCAGAGAATTTGCAGGACAATTGAGACCTGTTGTTTGGCTCCAGGCCAATGATTCTGAGCAGGGTTCTAAGGATGGATGGCTGGGTAGCCCACCTCGCATTCCAATTGTCCTAGCAACAAGACAGTTTAGATCTGCTGGATCGGGATAGACCGAGGATGCTGAGTTGAAATGGACTCTCCGGGGATTGGTCCTAATGTCTTTTGTTTCTATGGAGACCTTGGAATGAAGTGGTGGCACTGGGGTCCTGAACGTTCTCCTAAACAGGGGCTTTGACACAGCTCCAACGTGCAAGTTTCCCATGTGTAGATGAGATGTTTTCTGATGGGTGAGTCAAGAATAGCCATATGCTGGTTGTGAAATCCAGGCCTCTGAGGAGAGATGTCTGGAAACCAAAGCAATGGTTCTGATAAGTGCCTAGGGGCCTGTTCTTTCCTATTTTCCTCTGGGGACATCTGTCTATGGGTCTAAGTGCAGGTAGGTGCTCAGTTGGGCTCAGATTGCCCCTGTTTTTCCTGGGAAGCCACCACTATTGGGATGGATCAGGGACTTTGGAGGTTTATCCTATTAGAAGGGATGTGGCCTTTGGAATGGGCACACACAATATCCTTGGAGAGGGCAAGTACAGTCCTCAGGTTTGGCTCCAGGGGCCTGAGCCTGTAGGTTTTGTAGGCCAGGGCTGTTTGGACTGTTGTCTGAAAACACAACCTCGGCTTATGTTTCGGGTCATAGGTATGGCAGGACTGATCTACAGACCATGAGGAGAACACTTCGGTATTTGAAAAAAGGGCGAGTGTGAGGCTCTTGCTCAAGTTTTTGTCTCTGGACATCGTGTCACTCATGGTGCTGACATTTCTGGGTGACTTCATAGGAAATGGACGATCTTACTCTCTGGTGGTTTGGCCCCGTCCAAAGTGTTTGGGATCATTCTGTGTGATGGAAGAATTCCGTTTTTTTTGTTGTTGTTGTTGTTGTTTTCTTTTTTAACCTCAGGTGACCCACCAAATGAGGGATTCCAGAGTAGAGCCCTTGGGAGGGGCAACCGGACAATCAGAAATCTGGTTAAAAATTGGGGCCTAGGGACATGTCAAGTCCATTATGACATCTTATGGTACAGCCACTGAGAGGACTTACTAGAGGACAGTACTCATGCTGAGGGTCACAATGCGTGTTTATGCCCTCGTCGCACTCAAGAATGGGCGGGGTCTCACGGTGAATGCTGGTTTCTCCTACACTGAACGTTGGACAACGTGCCAACCACAAGGTTTCTTGTCATGGGTAAGGAGGAGTTCTGATTTCTGCATCACACTCACCACTGGGCAGTGATTGGAGATAAGGTCTCGGTTCTGAAGCCTGAAAACAGAGGTAGGGAAGAGATGATGACCTAAGGCCATGGCGGGTCTTATGTGCTAACTGTGCGGTCAACTTTCTGGGGGTTGGTCAGGAGGTCCGGGCTCAGGTTGTGTCCGACAGTGCTTTAGTGCACAGGTTAGACTATATAACTTGGGTAAAGTAGAGTGCTGTGTAGGTTAATCCTCATTTAAGGTGCCTGGGAAGATCATGAGGCAATAATTTTTTTCTAGAGGGCAGGCAGAGTGCTGCATTGTGGTTCCGGAATAGCCAAAATTGAGGGCTTCGGGGCCAGGGGGGTGAGGACGGAAGTCTGAGAAGAAAGCTAGACTTGGGTTTCAGGGCGAGGGCACCCCAGGTACCCCCTGCAGCTCTGAATCAATATCTCATTCATCTGAAGTCAGAGCGACGATCAGATGTTGGCTCAGGTTTGAGTTTCTGTGCATGACGGAGGTTTCATGAAGGGAGCGGAATCTCGAGGCCATTGAGGTTTTCCCACGTTGGGAGTTGTGGGATGCCCCCTTCAAGGATTCCTTCTGCGGGACAGTTGAGACCTGTTGAACAGTTCCAGACATCCCAGATGGAATGACTCCAGAACACCATGCGAGGACGGATGACTTGGAAGCCCGCCTCGCATTCCAATTGTCTCATAGCAACAAGACAGTTTAGATCTGATGGCTCTGCGGGAGCAACTGGGGTGGCTGAGTTGAAATGGACTTTCCTGAGAATCGGTCCTAATGGGTTTTTGTGTCCCTGTGGGCCTTGGAATGGGGTGGTGGCCCCGGGACCATGAAGTACTCTCCTAAGCTTCTGACATAGCTCCCATGCACAGGTTTCCTTGTGGAGACGAGATGAGATCTGATGGGTGCCTCAGGAAAACCCCTATGCTCGTATTGGAATCAGGCTTTTGAGGAGACATGCCTGTAACCCAAAGCAATGGATCCTATTATGGCCTAGGGTCCTGTCTGGTTCAATCTTCTTCTCTGGGGACATCCATCTATGGTATGAGTGGAGGTAGATGCTCAGCTGGTGTCAGACCGCCCTTGTTTGTTCCGGGCGACCTACACTATTGGGATGGCCTCAGGGATTTGGCGGTTTCTCTTAATTTGTACAATTTTGGACCATGGAATGGGCAGAATTCCCATGGATTGGTAGGCACAGTCCTAATGTGTGGCTCCAGGGGCCCCAGCCGGGAGGGTGTGTGGCCCAGGACAGAAGTCTGAAAACACAAACTCAGGTTAGGTTGGGGGACGGAGATATGGCAGGCCAGATCTGCAAACCATGAGAATAATTCTTCAGGATATGAAGAAAGTGCGAATCTGAGGCACTTGCTCAGGCTTTTGTCTCTGGATTTTGTATCAGCGCTGTCGTGGAATGTCGAGGAGGCCTCATGGGCCATGGGCGAATCTTCCTCTGTGAGGATTTGTCCCGATTCCCAATTGTTTTTCGTCAATCTGTGGGATGGGAGGACTCCTTTCAGCTTTGTTACCTCAGGTGTCCCACCAAAAGAGGAATTCCAAAGAAAAGCCGTGGGGAAGACTGAAGGGACAACCCAAACTATGGTTAAAAATTGGGGCCTGGGGCATGGCAAGCCCAATATGCTATCTCTTCATCCAGCCACTGAGAGGCCTTACTTGAGGACTGGGCTCAGGCTGAGAGTCACAAAGTGTGATTGGGACCCATGTGGCCCGCGACCATGGGCGGGCCTTATGGGCCAAACTGGTTTCAACTACACTGAACGTTGGACAACATGCCATCCACAAGGTTTCTTGCCATGGGGAAGGAGTTCTGATTTCTGCATCAGCTTCAACCCTGGGCAGTGATTGGAGATAAGGTCTAGGTTCTGAAGCCTGAAAACTGAGGTTGGGAAGAGATGAAGATCTAAGGCCATGGCGGCTCCATATGCTCAGTGTGCGGCCAGCTGTCTGGGTGGTGCTAAATGTTCCAGGCTCAGGCTGTGTCAGAAAGGGCATTAGTGCCCTGGTCAGCCTATATATTGGGGGTACAGCCAAGGTAGGTGTAGGTTGATCCTCATTTGGGGTTACTTTGTAGCCCCTGAGGGCAAAGTTTTTCTTCTGGAGGGCAGGCAGAGTGCTGCATTGTAGTTCTGGATTGCCAAACTGGAGGGCTTGTGGGCCAGTAGTCTGAGGACAGAAGTCTGAGAACACAAGCTAGGCTTCGGTTTCTAGGTGAGGCCATGGCAGGCACAATCTACAGACCAGAATCGAGATCTCGTGCATCTGAAGTCAAGGCGAAGATCAGACGATCGCTCAGGTTGGAGTTTCTGAACCTGATGGCCCCTTCATGAAGGGGGGGCATCACGAGGCCATGGGGGTTTTCCCACGTTAGGAGGTGTGAGCAGCTCCAAACTGCAAAGAGTCTTCTGCAGGAAAATTGAGACCTGTTGTTTGGCTCAAGGCCATGATTCTGAGCTGGGTTCTAAGGATGGATGGCTGGGTAGCCCACCTCGCATTCCAATTGTCTCCTAGCAACAAGACAGGTTAGATCTGCTGGATCTGGGAGAGCAACCGAGGAGGCTGAGTTGAAATGGACTCTCCTGCGGATGGGTCCTAATATGCTTTTGTGTCTATAAAGACCTTGGAATGGTGCCCTGAAGGGTTCTCCTACACAGAGGCTTTGACACAGCTCCAACGTGCAAGTTTCCCATGTGTAGATGAGATGTTTTCTGATGGGTGAGTCAAGAAACAGCCATATGCTGGTTTTGAAATCCAGGCCTCTGAGGAGAGATGCCTGGAAAACATAGCAATGGATCTGATAAGTGCCTAGGGACCCGGTCTTTCCTTTTTACCTCTGGGGAGATCTCTCTATGGGTCTGAGTGCATGTAGGTGCTCAGAAGGGCTCAGATTTCCTCTGTATTTCCTGGGAAGCCGGCACAAGTGCGATGGATCAGGGTTTTTGGAGGTTTATCCTATTAAAAGGGTTGTGGCCATTGGAATAGGCACACACAATTCCCTTGGAGATGGCAAGTACAGTCCTCAGGTGTGGCTCAAGGGGCCTGAGCCTGTAGGTTGTGTAGGCTAGGGCTGATTGTACAGTTGTCTGAAAACACAACCTCGGCTTATGTTTCGGGTTGTACGTATGGCAGGACTGATCTACAGACCATGAGGAGAACTCTTCGGGATTTGAAAAAAGGGCGAGTGTGAGGCTCTTGCTCAAGTTTTTGTCTCTGGATATCGTGTCACTCATGGTGATGAAATTTCTGGGTGACTTCATGGGAAATGGACGAGTCTTACTCTCTGGTGGTTTGGCCCCGTCCAAAGTGTTTGGGGTCATTCTCGGCTGGAAGAAGTCCGTTTTTTTGTTTTTGTTATTTTATTTTTTAACCTCAGGTGACCCACCAAATGAGGGATTCCAGAGTAGAGCCCTGGGGAGGGGCAACCGGACAATCAGAAATCTGGTTAAAAATTGGGGCCTAGGGACATGTCAAGCCCATTATGACATCTAATGGTCCAGCCACTGAGAAGACTTTCTAGAGGACAGGACTCATGCTGAGGGTCACAATGCGTGTGTATGCCCTCGTCGCACTCAAGAATGGGCGGGGCCTCAGGGTGAATGCTGTTTTCTGCTACACTGAACTTTGGACAACGTGCCAACCACAAGGGTTCTTGCCATGGGTAAGGAGGAGTTCTGATTTCTTCATCACAGTCACCCGTGGGCAGTGATTGGAGATAAAGTCTAGGTTCTGAAGCCTGAAAACTGAGGTAGGGAAGAGATGATGACCTAAGGCCAGGGCGGGTCTGATGTGCTCAGGGTGCGGTCAGCTGTCTGGATGTTGGTCAGCAGGTCCGGGCTCAGGTTGTGTCAGACAGTGCATTAGTGCCCAGGTTAGACTATATAATTTGGGTACATTCGAGTGCCGTGTAGGTTTATCTTCATTTAAGCTGCCTGGTCAGCTCATTAGGCAATATATTTTTTCTAGAGGGCAGGCAGAGTGCTTCATTGTCGGTCCGGAATTGCCAAACATGAGGGCTTCGGGGCCAGGAGAGTGAGGACGGAAGTCTGAGAACACAAGCTAGACTTCGGATTCAGGGTGAGGGCATGGCAGGTACCCCCTGCAGATCTGAACCAATATCTCATGCATCTGAAGTCAGGGCGAGGATCCGAGGTTGGCTCAGGTTGGAGTTTCTGTGCATGACGGCCCCTTCATGAAGGGAGCGGAATCTCGAGGCCATGGAGGTTTTCCACGTTGGGAGATGTGGGATGCCCCCTTCAAGGATTCCTTCTGCGGGACAATTGAGACCTGTTGGACAGCTCCAGGACATCCCATATGGAATGACACCAGAGCACCGTTCGAGGATGGATGCCTGGGAAGTCCGCCTCGCCTTCCAATTGTCTCCTAGCAACAAGACAGTTTAGATCTAATGGATCTGCGGGAGCAACCGGGGTGGCTGAGTTGAAATGCACTTTCCAGAGGATGGGTCCTAATGTGTGTTTGTGTCCATGAGGGCCTTGGAATGGGGAGGTGGCACCGGGACCCTGAAGTATTCTCCTAAGCTTTGGCATAGCTCCCATGCACAAGTTTCCTTGTGGAGACGAGATTTGTTCTGATGGGTGCCTCAGGAAATCCCCTCTGCTGGTTTTGGAATCAAGGCTTTTGAGGAGACATGCCTGTAAACCAAAGCAATGGATCCGATAATGGCCTCGGGTCCTGTCTGGTTCAATCTTCTTGGTATGAGTGGAGGTAGATGAGTGGAGGTAGATGCTCAGCTGGTATCAACCGCCCTTTTTTGTCCCGGGCGACCTACACTATTGGGATGGCCTCAGGGACTTTGGAGGGTTCTCCTAATTTTTCCGATTTTTGACAATGGAATGGGCAGAATTCCCATGGATTGGGTGGGGGCAGTCCTAATGTGTGGCTCCAGGGGCCCCAGCCTGGAGGGAGTGTGGCCCAGGACTTTGAGGACAGAAGACTGAAAACACAAACTCAGCTTAAGTTTGGGGACGTAGGTATGGCACCCCGATCTACAAACCATGAGACGAACTCTTCAGGATATGAAGAATGAGCGAGTCTGAGTCGCAAGCTCAGGCTTTTGTCTCTGGATTTTGTTTCAGCCTTGGCCGTGGAATGTTGGGGAGGTCTCATGGGCCATGGACGAATCTTCCTCTCTGTGGATTTGGCCCGATCCCAATTGTTTTTCGTCAATCTGTGGGATGGGAGGACTCCTTTCAGGTTTGTTACCTCTGGTGTCCCACCAAAAGAGGAATTCCATAGCAGAGCCCTGGGGAAGAGTGAAGGGACACCCCGAACTATGGTTAAAATTTGGGGCCTAGGGGCATGGCAAGCCCAATATGCTGTCTCTTCATATAGGCCCTGAGAGGCCTTACCTGAGGACTGGGCTCAGGCTGAGGGTCACAATGTGTGTTTGTGACCAATGTGGCCCGCAAGCATGGGCTGGGCCTCATGGGCCACGCTTGTTTCAACTACACTGAACGTTGGACCACATGCCAAGCACAAGGTTTCTTGCCATGGGGAAAGAGTTCTGATTTCTGCATCATTTTCAACCCTGGGCAGTGGTTGGTTATAAGGTCTAGGTTCTGGAGCCTGAAAACCGCAGTTGGGAAGAGATGACGACCTAAGGCCATGGCGGGTCCGATGTGCTCAGTGTGCGGCCAGCTGTCTGGGTGGGACCAGGAGGTCCAGGCTCAGGCTGGGTCAGAAGGGTAAATAGTGCCCAGGTCAGCCTATATGTTTGGGGTACAGCCGATTGGCATGCAGGTTGATCCTCATTTGGGGTTTCGGGGTAGACCTGAGTGCAATGTTTTACTTCTGTAGGGCAGGCAGAGTGCGGCATTGTAGTTCTGGATTGCCCAACTGGAGGGCTTGTGGGCCAGTAGTCTGAGTACAGAGTCTGAGAACCCAAGCTAGGCCTAGGTTTCTGGGTGAGGATATGGCAGGCACAATCTACAGACCTCAATAGAGATCTCGTGCATCTGAAGTCAGGGCAAGGATCAGACGATCGCTCAGGTTGGACTTTCTGCCCTGATGGCCCTTTCTTGAAGGGGGTTGGATCACGAGGACATGGGGGTTTTCCCACGATGGGAGTTGTGAGAAGCTCCAAACTGCAAAGATTCTTCTGCAGGACAATTGAGACCTGTTGGTTGGCTCCAGGCCAACGATTCCGAGCAGGGTTCTAAGGATGGATGGCTGGGTAGCCCACCTCGCATTCCAATTGTCTCCAAGCAACAAGACAGGTTAGATCTGCTGGATGTGGGGGGCAACCGAGGAGGCTGAGTTGAAATGGACTCTCCTGTGGATGTGTCCTAATATGTTTTTGTGTCTATGGAGACCTTGGAATGAAGCGGTGGCCCTGGGGCCCTGAAGGGTTCTCCTAAACAGAGGCTTTGACACAGCTTCAACGTGCAGGTTTCCCAAGTGTAGATGAGATTTGTTCTGATGGGTGAGTCAAGAAACATTCATATGCTGGTATTGAAATCCAGGCCTCTGAGGAGAGTTTCCTGGAAACCAAAGCAATGGATCCGATTAGTGCCTAGGGGCCTGTTCGTTCCTTTTTACCTCTGGGGACATCAGTCTACGGGTCTGAGTGCAGGTAGGTGCTCAGATGGGCTCAGATTGCCCCCTGTTTGTCCTGGGAAGCCACAACTATTGGGATGGCCTCAGGGACTTTGGAGGTTATCCTACTAGTAGGGTTGTGGCCATTGGAATGGGCACATACAATTCCCTTGGAGAGGGCAAGTACAGTCCTCAGGTTTGGCTCCAGGGCCCTGAGCCTGTAGGGTGTGTAGGCCAGAGCTGTTTGGACAGTTGTCTGAAAACACAAACTCGGCTTATGTTTTGGGTCATAGGTATGGCAGGACTGATCTACAGACCATGAGGAGAACACTTCGGGATATGAAAAAAGGGCGAGTGTGAGGCTCTTGCTCAAGTTTTTGTCTCTGGATATCGTGTCACTCATGGTCGTGAAATTGCCGGGTGACTTCATGGGAAATGGACGAGTCTTACTCTCTGGGGGTTCGGTCCCGTCCAAAGAGTTTGCGGTCATTCTGGGGATGGAAGAAGTCCGTTTTTTTGTTGTTGTTGTCGATTTGTTTCATTTTGTTTTTCAACCTCAGATGTCCCACCAAATGAGGGATTCCAGAGTAGAGCCCTGGGGTGGGGCGACTGGATAACCAGAAATCTGGTTAAAAATTGGGGACTAGGGACATGTCAAGCCCATTATGACATCTAATGGTCCAGCCACTGAGAGGACTTACTAGAGGACAGGACTCACGCTGAGGTCACAATGCGTGTTTATGCCCTCGTCGCACTCAAGAATGGGCGGGGCCTCAGGGTGAATGCTGGTTTCTCCTACACTGAACGTTAGACAACGTGCCAACCACAAGGTTTCTTTCCATGCGTAAGGAGGAGTTCTGATTTCTGCATCACACTCACCCCTGGGCAGTGATTGGAGATAAGGTCTCAGTTCTGAAGTTGAAAACTGAGGTAGGGAATAGATGATGACCTAAGGTCATGGCAGGTCTTATATGCTCAGTGTGCGGTCAGCTTTCTGGGGGTTGTTCAGGAGGTCCGGCTCAGGTTGTGTCCGACAGTACTTTAGTGCACAGGTTAGAATATATAACTTTGGTAAATAGAATGCTGTTTATGTTTATCCTCATTTAAGGTGCCTGGGAAGCTCATGAGGCAATAATTTTTTTCTAGAGCCCAGGCAGTGTGCTGCATTGTGGGTCCGGAATTGCCAAACTTGAGGGATTCGGGGCCAGGGGTGTGAGGACGGAAGTCTGAGAAGAAAGCTAGACTTGGGTTTCAGGGCGAGAGCACGGCAGGTACCACCTGCAGCTCTGAACCAATATCTCATGCATCTGAAGTCAGGGCGAGGATCAGACGTTGGTTCAGGTTGGAGTTTCTGTGCATGACGGCCGCTTCATGAAGGGAGCGGAATCTCGAGGCCATTGAGGTTTTCCCACGTTGGGAGTTGTGGGATGCCCCCTTCAAGGATTCCTTCTGCAGGACAATTGAGACCTGTTGGACAGCTCCAGGACATCCCATATGAAAAGACTACAGAGCACCATACGAGGATGGATGCCTGGGAAGCCCGCCTCGCATTCTAATTTTCTCCTTGCAACAAGACAGTTTAGATCTGATGGCTCTGCGGGAGCAACCGGGGTGGTTGAGTTGAAATGGACTTTCCTGAGGTTGGGTCTTAATGGGTTTTGTGTCCCTGAGGGCCTTGGAATGGGGCAGTGGCACCGGAACCCTGAAGTACTCTCCTAAGCCTCTGACATAGCTCCCATGCACAAGTTTCCTTGTGGAGACGAGATGAGTTCTGATGGGTGCCTCAGGAAAACCCCTATGCTCGTATTGGAATCAGGCTTTTGAGGACACATGCCTGTAACCCAAAGCAATGGATCCTATTATGGCCTAGGGTCCTGTCTGGTTCAATCTTCTTCTCTGGGGACATCCCTCTACGGTGTGAGTAGACGTAGATGCTCAGCTGGTGTCAGACCGCCCTTGTTTGTCCCGGGCGACCTACACAATTGGGATGGCCTCATGGATTTTGCGGTTTCTCTTAATTTGTACAATTTTGGACAATGGAATGGGCAGAATTCCCATGGATTGGTAGGCACAGTCCTAATGTGTGGCGCCAGGGGCCCCAGCCTGGAGCGTGTGTGGCCCAAAATTTGAGGACAAAGTCTGAAAACACAAACTCAGCTTAGGTTTGGGGACGTAGCTATGGCATGCCCGATCTACAAACCATGAGAAGAATTCGTCAGGATATGAAGAAAGTGCGAATCTGAGGCGCTTGCTCAGGCTTTTGTCTCTGGATTTTGTATCAGCGCTGGCCGTGGAATGTCGGGGAGGCCTCATGGGCCATGGACGAATCTTCCTCTCTGAGGATTTGGCCCGATTCCCAATTGTTTTTCGTCAATCTGTGGGATGGGGGGACTCCTTTCAGTTTTGTTACCTCAGGTGTCCCACCAAAAGAAGAATTCCAAAGCAAACCGTGGGGAAGACTGAAGGGACTACCCGAACTATGGTTAAAAATTGGGGCCTAGGGGCATGGCAAGCCCAAAATGCTATATCTTCATCAACCCACTGAGAAGCCTTACTTGAGGACTGAGCTCAGGCTGAGGGTCACAATGTGTGTTTGGGACCCATGTGGCCCGCGAGCATGGGCGGGGCCTCATGGGCCACTCTGGTTTCAACTACACTGAACGTTGGTCAACATGCCAACCACAAGGTTTCTTGCCATGGGGAAGGAGTCCTGATTTCTGCATCACGTTCAACCCTGGGCAGTGATTGGAGATAAGGTCTAGGATCTGAAGCCTGAAAACCGAGTTTGGAAAGAGATGACGATCTAAGGCCATGGCGGCTCGATGTGCTCAGTGTGCGGCCAACTGCCTGGGTGGGGCCAGGAGTTTCAGGCTCAGGCTGTGTCAGAAAGGGCATTAGTGCCCTGGTCAGCCTATACATTTGGGGTACAGCCAAGGTAGGTGCAGGTTGATCCTCATTTGGGATTACTGTGTAGCCCCTGAGGGCAATGTTTTTCTTCTGGACGGCAGGAAGAGTGCTGCATTGTAGTTCTGGATTGCCAAACTGGAGGGCTTGTGGGCCAGTAGTCTGAGGACAGAAGTCAGGGAACACAAGCTAGGCTTAGGTTTCTGGGTGAGGCCATGGCAGGCACAATCTACAGACCTGAATCGAGATCTCGTGCATCTGAAGTCAGGGCGAGGATCAGACGATCGCTCAGGTTGGAGTTTCTGAACCTGATGGCCCCTTCATGAAGGGGGGGCATCACGATGCCATGGGGGTTTTCCCAAGATGGGAGTTTGAGAAGCTCCAAAGTGCAGAGAATTTGCAGGACAATTGAGACCTGTTGTTTGGCTCCAGGCCAATGATTCTGAGCAGGGTTCTAAGGATGGATGGCTGGGTAGCCCACCTCGCATTCCAATTGTCCTAGCAACAAGACAGTTTAGATCTGCTGGATCGGGATAGACCGAGGATGCTGAGTTGAAATGGACTCTCCGGGGATTGGTCCTAATGTCTTTTGTTTCTATGGAGACCTTGGAATGAAGTGGTGGCACTGGGGTCCTGAACGTTCTCCTAAACAGGGGCTTTGACACAGCTCCAACGTGCAAGTTTCCCATGTGTAGATGAGATGTTTTCTGATGGGTGAGTCAAGAATAGCCATATGCTGGTTGTGAAATCCAGGCCTCTGAGGAGAGATGTCTGGAAACCAAAGCAATGGTTCTGATAAGTGCCTAGGGGCCTGTTCTTTCCTATTTTCCTCTGGGGACATCTGTCTATGGGTCTAAGTGCAGGTAGGTGCTCAGTTGGGCTCAGATTGCCCCTGTTTTTCCTGGGAAGCCACCACTATTGGGATGGATCAGGGACTTTGGAGGTTTATCCTATTAGAAGGGATGTGGCCTTTGGAATGGGCACACACAATATCCTTGGAGAGGGCAAGTACAGTCCTCAGGTTTGGCTCCAGGGGCCTGAGCCTGTAGGTTTTGTAGGCCAGGGCTGTTTGGACTGTTGTCTGAAAACACAACCTCGGCTTATGTTTCGGGTCATAGGTATGGCAGGACTGATCTACAGACCATGAGGAGAACACTTCGGTATTTGAAAAAAGGGCGAGTGTGAGGCTCTTGCTCAAGTTTTTGTCTCTGGACATCGTGTCACTCATGGTGCTGACATTTCTGGGTGACTTCATAGGAAATGGACGATCTTACTCTCTGGTGGTTTGGCCCCGTCCAAAGTGTTTGGGATCATTCTGTGTGATGGAAGAATTCCGTTTTTTTTGTTGTTGTTGTTGTTGTTTTCTTTTTTAACCTCAGGTGACCCACCAAATGAGGGATTCCAGAGTAGAGCCCTTGGGAGGGGCAACCGGACAATCAGAAATCTGGTTAAAAATTGGGGCCTAGGGACATGTCAAGTCCATTATGACATCTTATGGTACAGCCACTGAGAGGACTTACTAGAGGACAGTACTCATGCTGAGGGTCACAATGCGTGTTTATGCCCTCGTCGCACTCAAGAATGGGCGGGGTCTCACGGTGAATGCTGGTTTCTCCTACACTGAACGTTGGACAACGTGCCAACCACAAGGTTTCTTGTCATGGGTAAGGAGGAGTTCTGATTTCTGCATCACACTCACCACTGGGCAGTGATTGGAGATAAGGTCTCGGTTCTGAAGCCTGAAAACAGAGGTAGGGAAGAGATGATGACCTAAGGCCATGGCGGGTCTTATGTGCTAACTGTGCGGTCAACTTTCTGGGGGTTGGTCAGGAGGTCCGGGCTCAGGTTGTGTCCGACAGTGCTTTAGTGCACAGGTTAGACTATATAACTTGGGTAAAGTAGAGTGCTGTGTAGGTTAATCCTCATTTAAGGTGCCTGGGAAGATCATGAGGCAATAATTTTTTTCTAGAGGGCAGGCAGAGTGCTGCATTGTGGTTCCGGAATAGCCAAAATTGAGGGCTTCGGGGCCAGGGGGGTGAGGACGGAAGTCTGAGAAGAAAGCTAGACTTGGGTTTCAGGGCGAGGGCACCCCAGGTACCCCCTGCAGCTCTGAATCAATATCTCATTCATCTGAAGTCAGAGCGACGATCAGATGTTGGCTCAGGTTTGAGTTTCTGTGCATGACGGAGGTTTCATGAAGGGAGCGGAATCTCGAGGCCATTGAGGTTTTCCCACGTTGGGAGTTGTGGGATGCCCCCTTCAAGGATTCCTTCTGCGGGACAGTTGAGACCTGTTGAACAGTTCCAGACATCCCAGATGGAATGACTCCAGAACACCATGCGAGGACGGATGACTTGGAAGCCCGCCTCGCATTCCAATTGTCTCATAGCAACAAGACAGTTTAGATCTGATGGCTCTGCGGGAGCAACTGGGGTGGCTGAGTTGAAATGGACTTTCCTGAGAATCGGTCCTAATGGGTTTTTGTGTCCCTGTGGGCCTTGGAATGGGGTGGTGGCCCCGGGACCATGAAGTACTCTCCTAAGCTTCTGACATAGCTCCCATGCACAGGTTTCCTTGTGGAGACGAGATGAGATCTGATGGGTGCCTCAGGAAAACCCCTATGCTCGTATTGGAATCAGGCTTTTGAGGAGACATGCCTGTAACCCAAAGCAATGGATCCTATTATGGCCTAGGGTCCTGTCTGGTTCAATCTTCTTCTCTGGGGACATCCATCTATGGTATGAGTGGAGGTAGATGCTCAGCTGGTGTCAGACCGCCCTTGTTTGTTCCGGGCGACCTACACTATTGGGATGGCCTCAGGGATTTGGCGGTTTCTCTTAATTTGTACAATTTTGGACCATGGAATGGGCAGAATTCCCATGGATTGGTAGGCACAGTCCTAATGTGTGGCTCCAGGGGCCCCAGCCGGGAGGGTGTGTGGCCCAGGACAGAAGTCTGAAAACACAAACTCAGGTTAGGTTGGGGGACGGAGATATGGCAGGCCAGATCTGCAAACCATGAGAATAATTCTTCAGGATATGAAGAAAGTGCGAATCTGAGGCACTTGCTCAGGCTTTTGTCTCTGGATTTTGTATCAGCGCTGTCGTGGAATGTCGAGGAGGCCTCATGGGCCATGGGCGAATCTTCCTCTGTGAGGATTTGTCCCGATTCCCAATTGTTTTTCGTCAATCTGTGGGATGGGAGGACTCCTTTCAGCTTTGTTACCTCAGGTGTCCCACCAAAAGAGGAATTCCAAAGAAAAGCCGTGGGGAAGACTGAAGGGACAACCCAAACTATGGTTAAAAATTGGGGCCTGGGGCATGGCAAGCCCAATATGCTATCTCTTCATCCAGCCACTGAGAGGCCTTACTTGAGGACTGGGCTCAGGCTGAGAGTCACAAAGTGTGATTGGGACCCATGTGGCCCGCGACCATGGGCGGGCCTTATGGGCCAAACTGGTTTCAACTACACTGAACGTTGGACAACATGCCATCCACAAGGTTTCTTGCCATGGGGAAGGAGTTCTGATTTCTGCATCAGCTTCAACCCTGGGCAGTGATTGGAGATAAGGTCTAGGTTCTGAAGCCTGAAAACTGAGGTTGGGAAGAGATGAAGATCTAAGGCCATGGCGGCTCCATATGCTCAGTGTGCGGCCAGCTGTCTGGGTGGTGCTAAATGTTCCAGGCTCAGGCTGTGTCAGAAAGGGCATTAGTGCCCTGGTCAGCCTATATATTGGGGGTACAGCCAAGGTAGGTGTAGGTTGATCCTCATTTGGGGTTACTTTGTAGCCCCTGAGGGCAAAGTTTTTCTTCTGGAGGGCAGGCAGAGTGCTGCATTGTAGTTCTGGATTGCCAAACTGGAGGGCTTGTGGGCCAGTAGTCTGAGGACAGAAGTCTGAGAACACAAGCTAGGCTTCGGTTTCTAGGTGAGGCCATGGCAGGCACAATCTACAGACCAGAATCGAGATCTCGTGCATCTGAAGTCAAGGCGAAGATCAGACGATCGCTCAGGTTGGAGTTTCTGAACCTGATGGCCCCTTCATGAAGGGGGGGCATCACGAGGCCATGGGGGTTTTCCCACGTTAGGAGGTGTGAGCAGCTCCAAACTGCAAAGAGTCTTCTGCAGGAAAATTGAGACCTGTTGTTTGGCTCAAGGCCATGATTCTGAGCTGGGTTCTAAGGATGGATGGCTGGGTAGCCCACCTCGCATTCCAATTGTCTCCTAGCAACAAGACAGGTTAGATCTGCTGGATCTGGGAGAGCAACCGAGGAGGCTGAGTTGAAATGGACTCTCCTGCGGATGGGTCCTAATATGCTTTTGTGTCTATAAAGACCTTGGAATGGTGCCCTGAAGGGTTCTCCTACACAGAGGCTTTGACACAGCTCCAACGTGCAAGTTTCCCATGTGTAGATGAGATGTTTTCTGATGGGTGAGTCAAGAAACAGCCATATGCTGGTTTTGAAATCCAGGCCTCTGAGGAGAGATGCCTGGAAAACATAGCAATGGATCTGATAAGTGCCTAGGGACCCGGTCTTTCCTTTTTACCTCTGGGGAGATCTCTCTATGGGTCTGAGTGCATGTAGGTGCTCAGAAGGGCTCAGATTTCCTCTGTATTTCCTGGGAAGCCGGCACAAGTGCGATGGATCAGGGTTTTTGGAGGTTTATCCTATTAAAAGGGTTGTGGCCATTGGAATAGGCACACACAATTCCCTTGGAGATGGCAAGTACAGTCCTCAGGTGTGGCTCAAGGGGCCTGAGCCTGTAGGTTGTGTAGGCTAGGGCTGATTGTACAGTTGTCTGAAAACACAACCTCGGCTTATGTTTCGGGTTGTACGTATGGCAGGACTGATCTACAGACCATGAGGAGAACTCTTCGGGATTTGAAAAAAGGGCGAGTGTGAGGCTCTTGCTCAAGTTTTTGTCTCTGGATATCGTGTCACTCATGGTGATGAAATTTCTGGGTGACTTCATGGGAAATGGACGAGTCTTTCTCTCTGGTGGTTTGGCCCCGTCCAAAGTGTTTGGGGTCATTCTCGGCTGGAAGAAGTCCGTTTTTTTGTTTTTGTTATTTTATTTTTTAACCTCAGGTGACCCACCAAATGAGGGATTCCAGAGTAGAGCCCTGGGGAGGGGCAACCGGACAATCAGAAATCTGGTTAAAAATTGGGGCCTAGGGACATGTCAAGCCCATTATGACATCTAATGGTCCAGCCACTGAGAAGACTTTCTAGAGGACAGGACTCATGCTGAGGGTCACAATGCGTGTGTATGCCCTCGTCGCACTCAAGAATGGGCGGGGCCTCAGGGTGAATGCTGTTTTCTGCTACACTGAACTTTGGACAACGTGCCAACCACAAGGGTTCTTGCCATGGGTAAGGAGGAGTTCTGATTTCTTCATCACAGTCACCCGTGGGCAGTGATTGGAGATAAAGTCTAGGTTCTGAAGCCTGAAAACTGAGGTAGGGAAGAGATGATGACCTAAGGCCAGGGCGGGTCTGATGTGCTCAGGGTGCGGTCAGCTGTCTGGATGTTGGTCAGCAGGTCCGGGCTCAGGTTGTGTCAGACAGTGCATTAGTGCCCAGGTTAGACTATATAATTTGGGTACATTCGAGTGCCGTGTAGGTTTATCTTCATTTAAGCTGCCTGGTCAGCTCATTAGGCAATATATTTTTTCTAGAGGGCAGGCAGAGTGCTTCATTGTCGGTCCGGAATTGCCAAACATGAGGGCTTCGGGGCCAGGAGAGTGAGGACGGAAGTCTGAGAACACAAGCTAGACTTCGGATTCAGGGTGAGGGCATGGCAGGTACCCCCTGCAGATCTGAACCAATATCTCATGCATCTGAAGTCAGGGCGAGGATCCGAGGTTGGCTCAGGTTGGAGTTTCTGTGCATGACGGCCCCTTCATGAAGGGAGCGGAATCTCGAGGCCATGGAGGTTTTCCACGTTGGGAGATGTGGGATGCCCCCTTCAAGGATTCCTTCTGCGGGACAATTGAGACCTGTTGGACAGCTCCAGGACATCCCATATGGAATGACACCAGAGCACCGTTCGAGGATGGATGCCTGGGAAGTCCGCCTCGCCTTCCAATTGTCTCCTAGCAACAAGACAGTTTAGATCTAATGGATCTGCGGGAGCAACCGGGGTGGCTGAGTTGAAATGCACTTTCCAGAGGATGGGTCCTAATGTGTGTTTGTGTCCATGAGGGCCTTGGAATGGGGAGGTGGCACCGGGACCCTGAAGTATTCTCCTAAGCTTTGGCATAGCTCCCATGCACAAGTTTCCTTGTGGAGACGAGATTTGTTCTGATGGGTGCCTCAGGAAATCCCCTCTGCTGGTTTTGGAATCAAGGCTTTTGAGGAGACATGCCTGTAAACCAAAGCAATGGATCCGATAATGGCCTCGGGTCCTGTCTGGTTCAATCTTCTTGGTATGAGTGGAGGTAGATGAGTGGAGGTAGATGCTCAGCTGGTATCAACCGCCCTTTTTTGTCCCGGGCGACCTACACTATTGGGATGGCCTCAGGGACTTTGGAGGGTTCTCCTAATTTTTCCGATTTTTGACAATGGAATGGGCAGAATTCCCATGGATTGGGTGGGGGCAGTCCTAATGTGTGGCTCCAGGGGCCCCAGCCTGGAGGGAGTGTGGCCCAGGACTTTGAGGACAGAAGACTGAAAACACAAACTCAGCTTAAGTTTGGGGACGTAGGTATGGCACCCCGATCTACAAACCATGAGACGAACTCTTCAGGATATGAAGAATGAGCGAGTCTGAGTCGCAAGCTCAGGCTTTTGTCTCTGGATTTTGTTTCAGCCTTGGCCGTGGAATGTTGGGGAGGTCTCATGGGCCATGGACGAATCTTCCTCTCTGTGGATTTGGCCCGATCCCAATTGTTTTTCGTCAATCTGTGGGATGGGAGGACTCCTTTCAGGTTTGTTACCTCTGGTGTCCCACCAAAAGAGGAATTCCATAGCAGAGCCCTGGGGAAGAGTGAAGGGACACCCCGAACTATGGTTAAAATTTGGGGCCTAGGGGCATGGCAAGCCCAATATGCTGTCTCTTCATATAGGCCCTGAGAGGCCTTACCTGAGGACTGGGCTCAGGCTGAGGGTCACAATGTGTGTTTGTGACCAATGTGGCCCGCAAGCATGGGCTGGGCCTCATGGGCCACGCTTGTTTCAACTACACTGAACGTTGGACCACATGCCAAGCACAAGGTTTCTTGCCATGGGGAAAGAGTTCTGATTTCTGCATCATTTTCAACCCTGGGCAGTGGTTGGTTATAAGGTCTAGGTTCTGGAGCCTGAAAACCGCAGTTGGGAAGAGATGACGACCTAAGGCCATGGCGGGTCCGATGTGCTCAGTGTGCGGCCAGCTGTCTGGGTGGGACCAGGAGGTCCAGGCTCAGGCTGGGTCAGAAGGGTAAATAGTGCCCAGGTCAGCCTATATGTTTGGGGTACAGCCGATTGGCATGCAGGTTGATCCTCATTTGGGGTTTCGGGGTAGACCTGAGTGCAATGTTTTACTTCTGTAGGGCAGGCAGAGTGCGGCATTGTAGTTCTGGATTGCCCAACTGGAGGGCTTGTGGGCCAGTAGTCTGAGTACAGAGTCTGAGAACCCAAGCTAGGCCTAGGTTTCTGGGTGAGGATATGGCAGGCACAATCTACAGACCTCAATCGAGATCTCGTGCATCTGAAGTCAGGGCAAGGATCAGACGATCGCTCAGGTTGGACTTTCTGCCCTGATGGCCCTTTCTTGAAGGGGGTTGGATCACGAGGACATGGGGGTTTTCCCACGATGGGAGTTGTGAGAAGCTCCAAACTGCAAAGATTCTTCTGCAGGACAATTGAGACCTGTTGGTTGGCTCCAGGCCAACGATTCCGAGCAGGGTTCTAAGGATGGATGGCTGGGTAGCCCACCTCGCATTCCAATTGTCTCCAAGCAACAAGACAGGTTAGATCTGCTGGATGTGGGGGGCAACCGAGGAGGCTGAGTTGAAATGGACTCTCCTGTGGATGTGTCCTAATATGTTTTTGTGTCTATGGAGACCTTGGAATGAAGAGGTGGCCCTGGGGCCCTGAAGGGTTCTCCTAAACAGAGGCTTTGACACAGCTTCAACGTGCAGGTTTCCCAAGTGTAGATGAGATTTGTTCTGATGGGTGAGTCAAGAAACATTCATATGCTGGTATTGAAATCCAGGCCTCTGAGGAGAGTTTCCTGGAAACCAAAGCAATGGATCCGATTAGTGCCTAGGGGCCTGTTCGTTCCTTTTTACCTCTGGGGACATCAGTCTACGGGTCTGAGTGCAGGTAGGTGCTCAGATGGGCTCAGATTGCCCCCTGTTTGTCCTGGGAAGCCACAACTATTGGGATGGCCTCAGGGACTTTGGAGGTTATCCTACTAGTAGGGTTGTGGCCATTGGAATGGGCACATACAATTCCCTTGGAGAGGGCAAGTACAGTCCTCAGGTTTGGCTCCAGGGCCCTGAGCCTGTAGGGTGTGTAGGCCAGAGCTGTTTGGACAGTTGTCTGAAAACACAAACTCGGCTTATGTTTTGGGTCATAGGTATGGCAGGACTGATCTACAGACCATGAGGAGAACACTTCGGGATATGAAAAAAGGGCGAGTGTGAGGCTCTTGCTCAAGTTTTTGTCTCTGGATATCGTGTCACTCATGGTCGTGAAATTGCCGGGTGACTTCATGGGAAATGGACGAGTCTTACTCTCTGGGGGTTCGGTCCCGTCCAAAGAGTTTGCGGTCATTCTGGGGATGGAAGAAGTCCGTTTTTTTGTTGTTGTTGTCGATTTGTTTCATTTTGTTTTTCAACCTCAGATGTCCCACCAAATGAGGGATTCCAGAGTAGAGCCCTGGGGTGGGGCGACTGGATAACCAGAAATCTGGTTAAAAATTGGGGACTAGGGACATGTCAAGCCCATTATGACATCTAATGGTCCAGCCACTGAGAGGACTTACTAGAGGACAGGACTCACGCTGAGGTCACAATGCGTGTTTATGCTCTCGTCGCACTCAAGAATGGGCGGGGCCTCAGGGTGAATGCTGTTTTCTCCTACACTGAACGTTGGACAACATGCCAACCACAAGGTTTCTTGCCATGGGTCAGGAAGAGTTCTGATTTCTGCATCACAGTCACCCGTGGGCAGTGATTGGAGATAAAGTCTAGGTTCTGAAGCCTGAAAACTGAGGTAGGGAAGAGATGATGACCTAAGGCCAGGGCGGGTCTGATGTGCTCAGGGTGCGGTCAGCTGTCTGGGTGTTGGTCAGCAGGTCCGGGCTCAGGTTGTGTCAGACAGTGCATTAGTGCCCAGGTTAGACTATATAATTTGGGTACATTCGAGTGCCGTGTAGGTTTATCTTCATTTAAGCTGCCTGGTCAGCTCATTAGGCAATATATTTTTTCTAGAGGGCAGGCAGAGTGCTTCATTGTCGGTCCGGAATTGCCAAACATGAGGGCTTCGGGGCCAGGAGAGTGAGGACGGAAGTCTGAGAACACAAGCTAGACTTCGGATTCAGGGTGAGGGCATGGCAGGTACCCCCTGCAGATCTGAACCAATATCTCATGCATCTGAAGTCAGGGCGAGGATCCGAGGTTGGCTCAGGTTGGAGTTTCTGTGCATGACGGCCCCTTCATGAAGGGAGCGGAATCTCGAGGCCATGGAGGTTTTCCACGTTGGGAGATGTGGGATGCCCCCTTCAAGGATTCCTTCTGCGGGACAATTGAGACCTGTTGGACAGCTCCAGGACATCCCATATGGAATGACACCAGAGCACCGTTCGAGGATGGATGCCTGGGAAGTCCGCCTCGCCTTCCAATTGTCTCCTAGCAACAAGACAGTTTAGATCTAATGGATCTGCGGGAGCAACCGGGGTGGCTGAGTTGAAATGCACTTTCCAGAGGATGGGTCCTAATGTGTGTTTGTGTCCATGAGGGCCTTGGAATGGGGAGGTGGCACCGGGACCCTGAAGTATTCTCCTAAGCTTTGGCATAGCTCCCATGCACAAGTTTCCTTGTGGAGACGAGATTTGTTCTGATGGGTGCCTCAGGAAATCCCCTCTGCTGGTTTTGGAATCAAGGCTTTTGAGGAGACATGCCTGTAAACCAAAGCAATGGATCCGATAATGGCCTCGGGTCCTGTCTGGTTCAATCTTCTTGGTATGAGTGGAGGTAGATGAGTGGAGGTAGATGCTCAGCTGGTATCAACCGCCCTTTTTTGTCCCGGGCGACCTACACTATTGGGATGGCCTCAGGGACTTTGGAGGGTTCTCCTAATTTTTCCGATTTTTGACAATGGAATGGGCAGAATTCCCATGGATTGGGTGGGGGCAGTCCTAATGTGTGGCTCCAGGGGCCCCAGCCTGGAGGGAGTGTGGCCCAGGACTTTGAGGACAGAAGACTGAAAACACAAACTCAGCTTAAGTTTGGGGACGTAGGTATGGCACCCCGATCTACAAACCATGAGACGAACTCTTCAGGATATGAAGAATGAGCGAGTCTGAGTCGCAAGCTCAGGCTTTTGTCTCTGGATTTTGTTTCAGCCTTGGCCGTGGAATGTTGGGGAGGTCTCATGGGCCATGGACGAATCTTCCTCTCTGTGGATTTGGCCCGATCCCAATTGTTTTTCGTCAATCTGTGGGATGGGAGGACTCCTTTCAGGTTTGTTACCTCTGGTGTCCCACCAAAAGAGGAATTCCATAGCAGAGCCCTGGGGAAGAGTGAAGGGACACCCCGAACTATGGTTAAAATTTGGGGCCTAGGGGCATGGCAAGCCCAATATGCTGTCTCTTCATATAGGCCCTGAGAGGCCTTACCTGAGGACTGGGCTCAGGCTGAGGGTCACAATGTGTGTTTGTGACCAATGTGGCCCGCAAGCATGGGCTGGGCCTCATGGGCCACGCTTGTTTCAACTACACTGAACGTTGGACCACATGCCAAGCACAAGGTTTCTTGCCATGGGGAAAGAGTTCTGATTTCTGCATCATTTTCAACCCTGGGCAGTGGTTGGTTATAAGGTCTAGGTTCTGGAGCCTGAAAACCGCAGTTGGGAAGAGATGACGACCTAAGGCCATGGCGGGTCCGATGTGCTCAGTGTGCGGCCAGCTGTCTGGGTGGGACCAGGAGGTCCAGGCTCAGGCTGGGTCAGAAGGGTAAATAGTGCCCAGGTCAGCCTATATGTTTGGGGTACAGCCGATTGGCATGCAGGTTGATCCTCATTTGGGGTTTCGGGGTAGACCTGAGTGCAATGTTTTACTTCTGTAGGGCAGGCAGAGTGCGGCATTGTAGTTCTGGATTGCCCAACTGGAGGGCTTGTGGGCCAGTAGTCTGAGTACAGAGTCTGAGAACCCAAGCTAGGCCTAGGTTTCTGGGTGAGGATATGGCAGGCACAATCTACAGACCTCAATAGAGATCTCGTGCATCTGAAGTCAGGGCAAGGATCAGACGATCGCTCAGGTTGGACTTTCTGCCCTGATGGCCCTTTCTTGAAGGGGGTTGGATCACGAGGACATGGGGGTTTTCCCACGATGGGAGTTGTGAGAAGCTCCAAACTGCAAAGACTCTTCTGCAGGACAATTGAGACCTGTTGGTTGGCTCCAGGCCAACGATTCCGAGCAGGGTTCTAAGGATGGATGGCTGGGTAGCCCACCTCGCATTCCAATTGTCTCCAAGCAACAAGACAGGTTAGATCTGCTGGATGTGGGGGGCAACCGAGGAGGCTGAGTTGAAATGGACTCTCCTGTGGATGTGTCCTAATATGTTTTTGTGTCTATGGAGACCTTGGAATGAAGCGGTGGCCCTGGGGCCCTGAAGGGTTCTCCTAAACAGAGGCTTTGACACAGCTTCAACGTGCAGGTTTCCCAAGTGTAGATGAGATTTGTTCTGATGGGTGAGTCAAGAAACATTCATATGCTGGTATTGAAATCCAGGCCTCTGAGGAGAGTTTCCTGGAAACCAAAGCAATGGATCCGATTAGTGCCTAGGGGCCTGTTCGTTCCTTTTTACCTCTGGGGACATCAGTCTACGGGTCTGAGTGCAGGTAGGTGCTCAGATGGGCTCAGATTGCCCCCTGTTTGTCCTGGGAAGCCACAACTATTGGGATGGCCTCAGGGACTTTGGAGGTTATCCTACTAGTAGGGTTGTGGCCATTGGAATGGGCACATACAATTCCCTTGGAGAGGGCAAGTACAGTCCTCAGGTTTGGCTCCAGGGCCCTGAGCCTGTAGGGTGTGTAGGCCAGAGCTGTTTGGACAGTTGTCTGAAAACACAAACTCGGCTTATGTTTTGGGTCATAGGTATGGCAGGACTGATCTACAGACCATGAGGAGAACACTTCGGGATATGAAAAAAGGGCGAGTGTGAGGCTCTTGCTCAAGTTTTTGTCTCTGGATATCGTGTCACTCATGGTCGTGAAATTGCCGGGTGACTTCATGGGAAATGGACGAGTCTTACTCTCTGGGGGTTCGGTCCCGTCCAAAGAGTTTGCGGTCATTCTGGGGATGGAAGAAGTCCGTTTTTTTGTTGTTGTTGTCGATTTGTTTCATTTTGTTTTTCAACCTCAGATGTCCCACCAAATGAGGGATTCCAGAGTAGAGCCCTGGGGTGGGGCGACTGGATAACCAGAAATCTGGTTAAAAATTGGGGACTAGGGACATGTCAAGCCCATTATGACATCTAATGGTCCAGCCACTGAGAGGACTTACTAGAGGACAGGACTCACGCTGAGGTCACAATGCGTGTTTATGCTCTCGTCGCACTCAAGAATGGGCGGGGCCTCAGGGTGAATGCTGTTTTCTCCTACACTGAACGTTGGACAACATGCCAACCACAAGGTTTCTTGCCATGGGTCAGGAAGAGTTCTGATTTCTGCATCACAGTCACCCGTGGGCAGTGATTGGAGATAAAGTCTAGGTTCTGAAGCCTGAAAACTGAGGTAGGGAAGAGATGATGACCTAAGGCCAGGGCGGGTCTGATGTGCTCAGGGTGCGGTCAGCTGTCTGGGTGTTGGTCAGCAGGTCCGGGCTCAGGTTGTGTCAGACAGTGCATTAGTGCCCAGGTTAGACTATATAATTTGGGTACATTCGAGTGCCGTGTAGGTTTATCTTCATTTAAGCTGCCTGGTCAGCTCATTAGGCAATATATTTTTTCTAGAGGGCAGGCAGAGTGCTTCATTGTCGGTCCGGAATTGCCAAACATGAGGGCTTCGGGGCCAGGAGAGTGAGGACGGAAGTCTGAGAACACAAGCTAGACTTCGGATTCAGGGTGAGGGCATGGCAGGTACCCCCTGCAGATCTGAACCAATATCTCATGCATCTGAAGTCAGGGCGAGGATCCGAGGTTGGCTCAGGTTGGAGTTTCTGTGCATGACGGCCCCTTCATGAAGGGAGCGGAATCTCGAGGCCATGGAGGTTTTCCACGTTGGGAGATGTGGGATGCCCCCTTCAAGGATTCCTTCTGCGGGACAATTGAGACCTGTTGGACAGCTCCAGGACATCCCATATGGAATGACACCAGAGCACCGTTCGAGGATGGATGCCTGGGAAGTCCGCCTCGCCTTCCAATTGTCTCCTAGCAACAAGACAGTTTAGATCTAATGGATCTGCGGGAGCAACCGGGGTGGCTGAGTTGAAATGCACTTTCCAGAGGATGGGTCCTAATGTGTGTTTGTGTCCATGAGGGCCTTGGAATGGGGAGGTGGCACCGGGACCCTGAAGTATTCTCCTAAGCTTTGGCATAGCTCCCATGCACAAGTTTCCTTGTGGAGACGAGATTTGTTCTGATGGGTGCCTCAGGAAATCCCCTCTGCTGGTTTTGGAATCAAGGCTTTTGAGGAGACATGCCTGTAAACCAAAGCAATGGATCCGATAATGGCCTCGGGTCCTGTCTGGTTCAATCTTCTTGGTATGAGTGGAGGTAGATGAGTGGAGGTAGATGCTCAGCTGGTATCAACCGCCCTTTTTTGTCCCGGGCGACCTACACTATTGGGATGGCCTCAGGGACTTTGGAGGGTTCTCCTAATTTTTCCGATTTTTGACAATGGAATGGGCAGAATTCCCATGGATTGGGTGGGGGCAGTCCTAATGTGTGGCTCCAGGGGCCCCAGCCTGGAGGGAGTGTGGCCCAGGACTTTGAGGACAGAAGACTGAAAACACAAACTCAGCTTAAGTTTGGGGACGTAGGTATGGCACCCCGATCTACAAACCATGAGACGAACTCTTCAGGATATGAAGAATGAGCGAGTCTGAGTCGCAAGCTCAGGCTTTTGTCTCTGGATTTTGTTTCAGCCTTGGCCGTGGAATGTTGGGGAGGTCTCATGGGCCATGGACGAATCTTCCTCTCTGTGGATTTGGCCCGATCCCAATTGTTTTTCGTCAATCTGTGGGATGGGAGGACTCCTTTCAGGTTTGTTACCTCTGGTGTCCCACCAAAAGAGGAATTCCATAGCAGAGCCCTGGGGAAGAGTGAAGGGACACCCCGAACTATGGTTAAAATTTGGGGCCTAGGGGCATGGCAAGCCCAATATGCTGTCTCTTCATATAGGCCCTGAGAGGCCTTACCTGAGGACTGGGCTCAGGCTGAGGGTCACAATGTGTGTTTGTGACCAATGTGGCCCGCAAGCATGGGCTGGGCCTCATGGGCCACGCTTGTTTCAACTACACTGAACGTTGGACCACATGCCAAGCACAAGGTTTCTTGCCATGGGGAAAGAGTTCTGATTTCTGCATCATTTTCAACCCTGGGCAGTGGTTGGTTATAAGGTCTAGGTTCTGGAGCCTGAAAACCGCAGTTGGGAAGAGATGACGACCTAAGGCCATGGCGGGTCCGATGTGCTCAGTGTGCGGCCAGCTGTCTGGGTGGGACCAGGAGGTCCAGGCTCAGGCTGGGTCAGAAGGGTAAATAGTGCCCAGGTCAGCCTATATGTTTGGGGTACAGCCGATTGGCATGCAGGTTGATCCTCATTTGGGGTTTCGGGGTAGACCTGAGTGCAATGTTTTACTTCTGTAGGGCAGGCAGAGTGCGGCATTGTAGTTCTGGATTGCCCAACTGGAGGGCTTGTGGGCCAGTAGTCTGAGTACAGAGTCTGAGAACCCAAGCTAGGCCTAGGTTTCTGGGTGAGGATATGGCAGGCACAATCTACAGACCTCAATAGAGATCTCGTGCATCTGAAGTCAGGGCAAGGATCAGACGATCGCTCAGGTTGGACTTTCTGCCCTGATGGCCCTTTCTTGAAGGGGGTTGGATCACGAGGACATGGGGGTTTTCCCACGATGGGAGTTGTGAGAAGCTCCAAACTGCAAAGACTCTTCTGCAGGACAATTGAGACCTGTTGGTTGGCTCCAGGCCAACGATTCCGAGCAGGGTTCTAAGGATGGATGGCTGGGTAGCCCACCTCGCATTCCAATTGTCTCCAAGCAACAAGACAGGTTAGATCTGCTGGATGTGGGGGGCAACCGAGGAGGCTGAGTTGAAATGGACTCTCCTGTGGATGTGTCCTAATATGTTTTTGTGTCTATGGAGACCTTGGAATGAAGCGGTGGCCCTGGGGCCCTGAAGGGTTCTCCTAAACAGAGGCTTTGACACAGCTTCAACGTGCAGGTTTCCCAAGTGTAGATGAGATTTGTTCTGATGGGTGAGTCAAGAAACATTCATATGCTGGTATTGAAATCCAGGCCTCTGAGGAGAGTTTCCTGGAAACCAAAGCAATGGATCCGATTAGTGCCTAGGGGCCTGTTCGTTCCTTTTTACCTCTGGGGACATCAGTCTACGGGTCTGAGTGCAGGTAGGTGCTCAGATGGGCTCAGATTGCCCCCTGTTTGTCCTGGGAAGCCACAACTATTGGGATGGCCTCAGGGACTTTGGAGGTTATCCTACTAGTAGGGTTGTGGCCATTGGAATGGGCACATACAATTCCCTTGGAGAGGGCAAGTACAGTCCTCAGGTTTGGCTCCAGGGCCCTGAGCCTGTAGGGTGTGTAGGCCAGAGCTGTTTGGACAGTTGTCTGAAAACACAAACTCGGCTTATGTTTTGGGTCATAGGTATGGCAGGACTGATCTACAGACCATGAGGAGAACACTTCGGGATATGAAAAAAGGGCGAGTGTGAGGCTCTTGCTCAAGTTTTTGTCTCTGGATATCGTGTCACTCATGGTCGTGAAATTGCCGGGTGACTTCATGGGAAATGGACGAGTCTTACTCTCTGGGGGTTCGGTCCCGTCCAAAGAGTTTGCGGTCATTCTGGGGATGGAAGAAGTCCGTTTTTTTGTTGTTGTTGTCGATTTGTTTCATTTTGTTTTTCAACCTCAGATGTCCCACCAAATGAGGGATTCCAGAGTAGAGCCCTGGGGTGGGGCGACTGGACAACCAGAAATCTGGTTAAAAATTGGGGACTAGGGACATGTCAAGCCCATTATGACATCTAATGGTCCAGCCACTGAGAGGACTTACTAGAGGACAGGACTCACGCTGAGGTCACAATGCGTGTTTATGCTCTCGTCGCACTCAAGAATGGGCGGGGCCTCAGGGTGAATGCTGTTTTCTCCTACACTGAACGTTGGACAACATGCCAACCACAAGGTTTCTTGCCATGGGTCAGGAAGAGTTCTGATTTCAGCATCACAGTCACCCGTGGGCAGTGATTGGAGATAAAGTCTAGGTTCTGAAGCCTGAAAACTGAGGTAGGGAAGAGATGATGACCTAAGGCCAGGGCGGGTCTGATGTGCTCAGGGTGTGGTCAGCTGTCTGGGTGTTGGTCAGCAGGTCCGGGCTCAGGTTGTGTCAGACAGTGCATTAGTGCCCAGGTTAGACTATATAATTTGGGTACATTCGAGTGCCGTGTAGGTTTATCTTCATTTAAGCTGCCTGGTCAGCTCATTAGGCAATATATTTTTTCTAGAGGGCAGGCAGAGTGCTTCATTGTCGGTCCGGAATTGCCAAACATGAGGGCTTCGGGGCCAGGAGAGTGAGGACGGAAGTCTGAGAACACAAGCTAGACTTCGGATTCAGGGTGAGGGCATGGCAGGTACCCCCTGCAGATCTGAACCAATATCTCATGCATCTGAAGTCAGGGCGAGGATCCGAGGTTGGCTCAGGTTGGAGTTTCTGTGCATGACGGCCCCTTCATGAAGGGAGCGGAATCTCGAGGCCATGGAGGTTTTCCACGTTGGGAGATGTGGGATGCCCCCTTCAAGGATTCCTTCTGCGGGACAATTGAGACCTGTTGGGCAGCTCCAGGACATCCCATATGGAATGACACCAGAGCACCGTTCGAGGATGGATGCCTGGGAAGTCCGCCTCGCCTTCCAATTGTCTCCTAGCAACAAGACAGTTTAGATCTAATGGATCTGCGGGAGCAACCGGGGTGGCTGAGTTGAAATGCACTTTCCAGAGGATGGGTCCTAATGTGTGTTTGTGTCCATGAGGGCCTTGGAATGGGGAGGTGGCACCGGGACCCTGAAGTATTCTCCTAAGCTTTGGCATAGCTCCCATGCACAAGTTTCCTTGTGGAGACGAGATTTGTTCTGATGGGTGCCTCAGGAAATCCCCTCTGCTGGTTTTGGAATCAAGGCTTTTGAGGAGACATGCCTGTAAACCAAAGCAATGGATCCGATAATGGCCTCGGGTCCTGTCTGGTTCAATCTTCTTGGTATGAGTGGAGGTAGATGAGTGGAGGTAGATGCTCAGCTGGTATCAACCGCCCTTTTTTGTCCCGGGCGACCTACACTATTGGGATGGCCTCAGGGACTTTGGAGGGTTCTCCTAATTTTTCCGATTTTTGACAATGGAATGGGCAGAATTCCCATGGATTGGGTGGGGGCAGTCCTAATGTGTGGCTCCAGGGGCCCCAGCCTGGAGGGAGTGTGGCCCAGGACTTTGAGGACAGAAGACTGAAAACACAAACTCAGCTTAAGTTTGGGGACGTAGGTATGGCACCCCGATCTACAAACCATGAGACGAACTCTTCAGGATATGAAGAATGAGCGAGTCTGAGTCGCAAGCTCAGGCTTTTGTCTCTGGATTTTGTTTCAGCCTTGGCCGAGGAATGTTGGGGAGGTCTCATGGGCCATGGACGAATCTTCCTCTCTGTGGATTTGGCCCGATCCCAATTGTTTTTCGTCAATCTGTGGGATGGGAGGAATCCTTTCAGGTTTGATACCTCTGGTGTCCCACCAAAAGAGGAATTCCATAGCAGAGCCCTGGGGAAGAGTGAAGGGACACCCCGAACTATGGTTAAAATTTGGGGCCTAGGGGCATGGCAAGCCCAATATGCTGTCTCTTCATATAGGCCCTGAGAGGCCTTACCTGAGGACTGGGCTCAGGCTGAGGGTCACAATGTGTGTTTGTGACCAATGTGGCCCGCAAGCATGGGCTGGGCCTCATGGGCCACGCTTGTTTCAACTACACTGAACGTTGGACCACATGCCAAGCACAAGGTTTCTTGCCATGGGGAAAGAGTTCTGATTTCTGCATCATTTTCAACCCTGGGCAGTGGTTGGTTATAAGGTCTAGGTTCTGGAGCCTGAAAACCGCAGTTGGGAAGAGATGACGACCTAAGGCCATGGCGGGTCCGATGTGCTCAGTGTGCGGCCAGCTGTCTGGGTGGGACCAGTAGGTCCAGGCTCAGGCTGGGTCAGAAGGGGAAATAGTGCCCAGGTCAGCCTATATGTTTGGGGTACAGCCGATTGGCATGCATGTTGATACTCATTTGGGGTTTCGGGGTAGCCCTGAGGGCAATGTTTTACTTCTGTAGGGCAGGCAGAGTGCGGCATTGTAGTTCTGGATTGCCAAACTGGAGGGCTTGTGGGCCAGTAGTCTGAGGACAGAGTCTGAGAACCCAAGCTAGGCCTAGGTTTCTGGGTGAGGATATGGCAGGCACAATCTACAGACCTCAATAGAGATCTCGTGCATCTGAAGTCAGGGCAAGGATCAGACGAACGCTCAGGTTGGACTTTCTGCCCTGATGGCCCTTTCTTGAAGGGGGTTGGATCACGAGGACATGGGGGTTTTCCCACGATGGGAGTTGTGAGAAGCTCCAAACTGCAAAGATTCTTCTGCAGGACAATTGAGACCTGTTGGTTGGCTCCAGGCCAACGATTCCGAGCAGGGTTCTAAGGATGGATGGCTGGGTAGCCCACCTCGCATTCCAATTGTCTCCAAGCAACAAGACAGGTTAGATCTGCTGGATGTGGGGGGCAACCGAGGAGGCTGAGTTGAAATGGACTCTCCTGTGGATGTGTCCTAATATGTTTTTGTGTCTATGGAGACCTTGGAATGAAGCGGTGGCCCTGGGGCCCTGAAGGGTTCTCCTAAACAGAGGCTTTGACACAGCTCCAACGTGCAGGTTTCCCAAGAGTAGATGAGATTTGTTCTGATGAGTGAGTCAAGAAACATTCATATGCTGGTATTGAAATCCAGGCCTCTGAGGAGAGTTTCCTGGAAACCAAAGCAATGGATCCGATTAGTGCCTAGGGGCCTGTTCGTTCCTTTTTACCTCTGGGGACATCAGTCTACGGGTCTGAGTGCAGGTAGGTGCTCAGATGGGCTCAGATTGCCCCCTGTTTGTCCTGGGAAGCCACAACTATTGGGATGGCCTCAGGGACTTTGGAGGTTATCCTACTAGTAGGGTTGTGGCCATTGGAATGGGCACATACAATTCCCTTGGAGAGGGCAAGTGCAGTCCTCAGGTTTGGCTCCAGGGCCCTGAGCCTGTAGGGTGTGTAGGCCAGAGCTGTTTGGACAGTTGTCTGAAAACACAAACTCGGCTTATGTTTTGGGTCATAGGTATGGCAGGACTGATCTACAGACCATGAGGAGAACACTTCGGGATATGAAAAAAGGGCGAGTGTGAGGCTCTTGCTCAAGTTTTTGTCTCTGGATATCGTGTCACTCATGGTCGTGAAATTGCCGGGTGACTTCATGGGAAATGGACGAGTCTTACTCTCTGGGGGTTTGGTCCCGTCCAAAGAGTTTGCGGTCATTCTGGGGATGGAAGAAGTCCGTTTTTTTGTTGTTGTTGTCGATTTGTTTCATTTTGTTTTTCAACCTCAGATGTCCCACCAAATGAGGGATTCCAGAGTAGAGCCCTGGGGTGGGGCGACTGGATAACCAGAAATCTGGTTAAAAATTGGGGACTAGGGACATGTCAAGCCCATTATGACATCTAATGGTCCAGCCACTGAGAGGACTTACTAGAGGACAGGACTCACGCTGAGGTCACAATGCGTGTTTATGCTCTCGTCGCACTCAAGAATGGGCGGGGCCTCAGGGTGAATGCTGTTTTCTCCTACACTGAACGTTGGACAACATGCCAACCACAAGGTTTCTTGCCATGGGTCAGGAAGAGTTCTGATTTCTGCATCACAGTCACCCGTGGGCAGTGATTGGAGATAAAGTCTAGGTTCTGAAGCCTGAAAACTGAGGTAGGGAAGAGATGATGACCTAAGGCCAGGGCGGGTCTGATGTGCTCAGGGTGCGGTCAGCTGTCTGGGTGTTGGTCAGCAGGTCCGGGCTCAGGTTGTGTCAGACAGTGCATTAGTGCCCAGGTTAGACTATATAATTTGGGTACATTCGAGTGCCGTGTAGGTTTATCTTCATTTAAGCTGCCTGGTCAGCTCATTAGGCAATATATTTTTTCTAGAGGGCAGGCAGAGTGCTTCATTGTCGGTCCGGAATTGCCAAACATGAGGGCTTCGGGGCCAGGAGAGTGAGGACGGAAGTCTGAGAACACAAGCTAGACTTCGGATTCAGGGTGAGGGCATGGCAGGTACCCCCTGCAGATCTGAACCAATATCTCATGCATCTGAAGTCAGGGCGAGGATCCGAGGTTGGCTCAGGTTGGAGTTTCTGTGCATGACGGCCCCTTCATGAAGGGAGCGGAATCTCGAGGCCATGGAGGTTTTCCACGTTGGGAGATGTGGGATGCCCCCTTCAAGGATTCCTTCTGCGGGACAATTGAGACCTGTTGGGCAGCTCCAGGACATCCCATATGGAATGACACCAGAGCACCGTTCGAGGATGGATGCCTGGGAAGTCCGCCTCGCCTTCCAATTGTCTCCTAGCAACAAGACAGTTTAGATCTAATGGATCTGCGGGAGCAACCGGGGTGGCTGAGTTGAAATGCACTTTCCAGAGGATGGGTCCTAATGTGTGTTTGTGTCCATGAGGGCCTTGGAATGGGGAGGTGGCACCGGGACCCTGAAGTTTCTCCTAAGCTTTGGCATAGCTCCCATGCACAAGTTTCCTTATGGAGACGAGATTTGTTCTGATGGGTGCCTCAGGAAATCCCCTCTGCTGGTTTTGGAATCAAGGCTTTTGAGGAGACATGCCTGTAAACCAAAGCAATGGATCCGATAATGGCCTCGGGTCCTGTCTGGTTCAATCTTCTTGGTATGAGTGGAGGTAGATGAGTGGAGGTAGATGCTCAGCTGGTATCAACCGCCCTTTTTTGTCCCGGGCGACCTACACTATTGGGATGGCCTCAGGGACTTTGGAGGGTTCTCCTAATTTGTACGATTTTTGACAATGGAATGGGCAGAATTCCCATGGATTGGGTGGGGGCAGTCCTAATGTGTGGCTCCAGGGGCCCCAGCCTGGAGGGAGTGTGGCCCAGGACTTTGAGGACAGAAGACTGAAAACACAAACTCAGCTTAAGTTTGGGGACGTAGGTATGGCACCCCGATCTACAAACCATGGGACGAACTCTTCAGGATATGAAGAATGAGCGAGTCTGAGTCGCAAGCTCAGGCTTTTGTCTCTGGATTTTGTTTCAGCCTTGGCCGTGGAATGTTGGGGAGGTCTCATGGGCCATGGACGAATCTTCCTCTCTGTGGATTTGGCCCGATCCCAATTGTTTTTCGTCAATCTGTGGGATGGGAGGACTCCTTTCAGGTTTGTTACCTCTAGTGTCCCACCAAAAGAGGAATTCCATAGCAGAGCCCTGGGGAAGAGTGAAGGGACACCCCGAACTATGGTTAAAATTTGGGGCCTAGGGGCATGGCAAGCCCAATATGCTGTCTCTTCATATAGGCCCTGAGAGGCCTTACCTGAGGACTGGGCTCAGGCTGAGGGTCACAATGTGTGTTTGTGACCAATGTGGCCCGCAAGCATTGGGTTGGGCCTCATAGGCCACGCTTGTTTCAACTACACTGAACGTTGGACCACATGCCAAGCACAAGGTTTCTTGCCATGGGGAAAGAGTTCTGATTTCTGCATCATTTTCAAACCTGGGCAGTGGTTGGTTATAAGGTCTAGGTTCTGGAGCCTGAAAACCGCAGTTGGGAAGAGATGACGACCTAAGGCCATGGCGGGTCCGATGTGCTCAGTGTGCGGCCAGCTGTCTGGGTGGGACCAGGAGGTCCAGGCTCAGGCTGGGTCAGAAGGGTAAATAGTGCCCAGGTCAGCCTATATGTTTGGGGTACAGCCGATTGGCATGCAGGTTGATCCTCATTTGGGGTTTCGGGGTAGACCTGAGGGCAATGTTTTACTTCTGTAGGGCAGGCAGAGTGCGGCATTGTAGTTCTGGATTGCCAAACTGGAGGGCTTGTGGGCCAGTAGTCTGAGGACAGAGTCTGAGAACCCAAGCTAGGCCTAGGTTTCTGGGTGAGGATATGGCAGGCACAATCTACAGACCTCAATAGAGATCTCGTGCATCTGAAGTCAGGGCAAGGATCAGACGATCGCTCAGGTTGGACTTTCTGCCCTGATGGCCCTTTCTTGAAGGGGGTTGGATCACGAGGACATGGGGGTTTTCCCACGATGGGAGTTGTGAGAAGCTCCAAACTGCAAAGATTCTTCTGCAGGACAATTGAGACCTGTTGGTTGGCTCCAGGCCAACGATTCCGAGCAGGGTTCTAAGGATGGATGGCTGGGTAGCCCACCTCGCATTCCAATTGTCTCCAAGCAACAAGACAGGTTAGATCTGCTGGATGTGGGGGGCAACCGAGGAGGCTGAGTTGAAATGGACTCTCCTGTGGATGTGTCCTAATATGTTTTTGTGTCTATGGAGACCTTGGAATGAAGCGGTGGCCCTGGGGCCCTGAAGGGTTCTCCTAAACAGAGGCTTTGACACAGCTCCAACGTGCAGGTTTCCCAAGTGTAGATGAGATTTGTTCTGATGAGTGAGTCAAGAAACATTCATATGCTGGTATTGAAATCCAGGCCTCTGAGGAGAGTTTCCTGGAAACCAAAGCAATGGATCCGATTAGTGCCTAGGGGCCTGTTCGTTCCTTTTTACCTCTGGGGACATCAGTCTACGGGTCTGAGTGCAGGTAGGTGCAAAGATGGGCTCAGATTGCCCCCTGTTTGTCCTGGGAAGCCACAACTATTGGGATGGCCTCAGGGACTTTGGAGGTTATCCTACTAGTAGGGTTGTGGCCATTGGAATGGGCACATACAATTCCCTTGGAGAGGGCAAGTACAGTCCTCAGGTTTGGCTCCAGGGCCCTGAGCCTGTAGGGTGTGTAGGCCAGAGCTGTTTGGACAGTTGTCTGAAAACACAAACTCGGCTTATGTTTTGGGTCATAGGTATGGCAGGACTGATCTACAGACCATGAGGAGAACACTTCGGGATATGAAAAAAGGGCGAGTGTGAGGCTCTTGCTCAAGTTTTTGTCTCTGGATATCGTGTCACTCATGGTCGTGAAATTGCCGGGTGACTTCATGGGAAATGGACGAGTCTTACTCTCTGGGGGTTCGGTCCCGTCCAAAGAGTTTGGGGTCATTCTGGGGATGGAAGAAGTCCGTTTTTTTGTTGTTGTTGTCGATTTGTTTCATTTTGTTTTTCAACCTCAGATGTCCCACCAAATGAGGGATTCCAGAGTAGAGCCCTGGGGTGGGGCGACTGGACAACCAGAAATCTGGTTAAAAATTGGGGACTAGGGACATGTCAAGCCCATTATGACATCTAATGGTCCAGCCACTGAGAGGACTTACTAGAAGACAGGACTCACGCTGAGGTCACAATGCGTGTTTATGCTCTCGTCGCACTCAAGAATGGGCGGGGCCTCAGGGTGAATGCTGTTTTCTCCTACACTGAACGTTGGACAACATGCCAACCACAAGGTTTCTTGCCATGGGTCAGGAAGAGTTCTGATTTCTGCATCAGAGTCACCCGTGGGCAGTGATTGGAGATAAAGTCTAGGTTCTGAAGCCTGAAAACTGAGGTAGGGAAGAGATGATGACCTAAGGCCATGGCGGTTCTGATGTGCTCAGCGTGCGGTCAGCTGTCTGGGTGTTGGTCAGCAGGTCCGGGCTCAGGTTGTGTCAGACAGTGCATTAGTGCCCAGGTTAGACTATATAATTTGGGTACATTCGAGTGCCGTGTAGGTTTATCTTCATTTAAGCTGCCTGGTCAGCTCATTAGGCAATATATTTTTTCTAGAGGGCAGGCAGAGTGCTTCATTGTCGGTCCGGAATTCCCAAACATGAGGGCTTCGGGGCCAGGAGAGTGAGGACGGAAGTCTGAGAACACAAGCTAGACTTCGGATTCAAGGTGAGGGCATGGCAGGTACCCCCTGCAGATCTGAACCAATATCTCATGCATCTGAAGTCAGGGCGAGGAACGAGGTTGGCTCAGGTTGGAGTTTCTGTGCATGACGGCCCCTTCATGAAGGGAGCGGAATATCGAGGCCATGGAGGTTTTCCACGTTGGGAGATGTGGGATGCCCCCTTCAAGGATTCCTTCTGCGGGACAATTGAGACCTGTTGGACAGCTCCAGTACATCCCATATGGAATGACACCAGAGCACCGTTCGAGGATGGATGCCTGGGAAGTCTGCCTCGCCTTCCCATTGTCTCCTAGCAACAAGACAGTTTAGATCTAATGGATCTGCGGGAGCAACCGGGGTGGCTGAGTTGAAATGCACTTTCCAGAGGATGGGTCCTAATGTGTGTTTGTGTCCATGAGGGCCTTGGAATGGGGAGGTGGCACCGGGACCCTGAAGTATTCTCCTAAGCTTTGGCATAGCTCCCATGCACAAGTTTCCTTGTGGAGACGAGATTTGTTCTGATGGGTGCCTCAGGAAATCCCCTCTGCTGGTTTTGGAATCAAGGCTTTTGAGGAGACATGCCTGTAAACCAAAGCAATGGATCCGATAATGGCCTCGGGTCCTGTCTGGTTCAATCTTCTTGGTATGAGTGGAGGTAGATGAGTGGAGGTAGATGCTCAGCTGGTATCAACCGCCCTTTTTTGTCCCGGGCGACCTACACTATTGGGATGGCCTCAGGGACTTTGGAGGGTTCTCCTAATTTGTACGATTTTTGACAATGGAATGGGCAGAATTCCCATGGATTGGGTGGGGGCAGTCCTAATGTGTGGCTCCAGGGGCCCCAGCCTGGAGGGAGTGTGGCCCAGGACTTTGAGGACAGAAGACTGAAAACACAAACTCAGCTTAAGTTTGGGGACGTTGGTATGGCACGCCCGATCTACAAACCATGAGAAGAACTCTTCAGGATATGAAGAATGAGCGAGTCTGAGGCGCTTGCTCAGGCTTTTGTCTCTGGATTTTGTTTCAGCGATGGCCTTGGAATGTTGGGGAGGTCTCATGGGCCATGGACGAATATTCCTCTCTGTGGATTTGGCCCGATCCCAATTGTTTTTCGTCAATCTGTGGGATGGGAGGACTCCTTTCAGGTTTGTTACCTCTGGTGTCCCACCAAAAGAGGAATTCCAAAGCAGAGCCCTGGGGAAGAGTGAAGGACACCCCGAACTATGGTTAAAAATTGGGGCCTAGGGGCATGGCAAGCCCAATATGCTGTCTCTTCATATAGGCCCTGAGAGGCCTTACCTGAGGACTGGGCTCAGGCTCAGGGTCACAATGTGTGTTTGTGACCAATGTGGCTCGCAAGCATGGGCTGGGCCTCATGGGCCATGCTTGTTTCAACTACACTGAACGTTGGACAACATGCCAAGCACAAGGTTTCTTGCCATGGGGAAAGAGTTCTGATTTCTGCATCATTTTCAACCCTGGGCAGTGGTTGGTTATAAGGTCTAGGTTCTGGAGCCTGAAAACCGCAGTTGGGAAGAGATGACGACCTAAGGCCATGGCGGGTCCGATGTGCTCAGTGTGCGGCCAGCTGTCTGGGTGGGACCAGGAGGTCCAGGCTCAGGCTGGGTCAGAAGGGTAAATAGTGCCCAGGTCAGCCTATATGTTTGGGGTACAGCCGAATGGCGTGCAGGTTGATCCTCATTTGGGGTTTTGGTGTAGCCCAGAGGGCAATGTTTTACTTCTGTAGGGCAGGCAGAGTGCGTCATTGTAGTTCTGGATTGCCCAACTGGAGGGCTTGTGGGCCAGTAGTCTGAGGACGGAGTCTGAGAACCCAAGCTAGGCCTAGGTTTCTGGGTGAGGATATGGCAGGCACAATCTAAAGACCTCAATCGAGATCTCGTGCATCTGAAGTCAGGGCAAGGATCAGACGATCGCTCAGGTTGGACTTTTTGCCCTGATGGCCCTTTCTTGAAGGGGGTTTAATCACGAGGACATGGGGGTTTTCGCACGATGGGAGTTGTGAGAAGCTCCAAACTGCAAAGATTTTTCTGCAGGACAATTGAGACCTGTTGGTTGGCTCCAGGCCAACGATTCCGAGCAGGGTTCTAAGGATGGATGGCTGGGTAGCCCACCTCGCATTCCAATTGTCTCCAAGCAACAAGACAGGTTAGATCTGCTGGATGTGGGGGGCAACCGAGGAGGCTGAGTTGAAATGGACTCTCCTGTGGATGTGTCCTAATATGTTTTTGTGTCTATGGAGACCTTGGAATGAAGCGGTGGCCCTGGGGCCCTGAAGGGTTCTCCTAAACAGAGGCTTTGACACAGCTCCAACGTGCATGTTTCCCATGTGTAGATGAGATTTGTTCTGATGGGTGAGTCAAGAAACAGCCATATGCTGGTATTGAAATCCAGGCCTCTGAGGAGAGATGCCTGGAAACCAAAGCAATGGATCCAATTAGTGCCTAGGGGCCTGTTCGTACCTTTTTACCTCTGGGGACATCAGTCTATGGGTCGGAGTGCAGGTAGGTGCTCAGATGGGCTCAGATTGCCCTTGTTTTCCTGGGAAGCCACAACTATTTGGATGGCCTAAGGGACTTTGGAGGTTATCCTACTAGTAGGGTTGTGGCCATTGGAATGGGCATATACAATTCCCTTGGAGAGGGCAGGTACAGTCCTCAGGTTTGGCTCCAGGGCCCTGAGCCTGTAGGGTGTGTAGGCCAGAGCTGTTTGGACAGTTGTCTGAAAACACAAACTCGGCTTATGTTTTGGGTCATAGGTATGGCAGGACTGATCTACAGACCATGAGGAGAACACTTTGGGATATGAAAAAAGGGCGAGTGTGAGGCTCTTGCTCAAGTTTTTGTCTCTGGATATCGTGTCACTCATGGTCGTGAAATTGCCGGGTGACTTCATGGGAAATGGACGAGTCTTACTCTCTGGGGCTTCGGTCCCATCCAAAGAGTTTGGGGTCATTCTGGGGATGGAAGAAGTCCGTTTTTTTGTTGTTGTCGATTTGTTTCATTTTGTTTTTCAACCTCAGATGTCCCACCAAATGAGGGATTCCAGAGTAGAGCCCTGGGGTGGGTCGACTGGACAACCAGAAATCTGGTTAAAAATTGGGGACTAGGGATATGTCAAGCCCATTATGACATCTAATGGTCCAGCCACTGAGATGACTTACTAGAGGACAGGACTCACGCTGAGGTCACAATCCGTGTTTATGCTCTCGTCGCACTCAAGAATGGGCGGGGCCTCAGGGTGAATGATGTTTTCTCCTACACTGAACGTTGGACAACATGCCAACCACAAGGTTTCTTGCCATGGGTCAGGAAGAGTTCTGATTTCTGCATCACAGTCACCCATGGGCAGTGATTGGAGATAAGGTCTAGGTTCTGAAGCCTGAAAACTGAGGTAGGGAAGAGATGATGACCTAAGGCCATGGCGGGTCTGATGTGCTCAGCGTGCGGTCAGCTGTCTGGGTGTTGGTCAGCAGGTCCGGGCTCAGGTTGTGTCAGACAGTGCATAAGTGCCCAGGTTAGACTATATAATTTGGGTACATTCGAGTGCCGTGTAGGTTTATCCTCATTTAAGCTGCCTGGGCTGCTCATTAGGCAATATATTTTTTCTAGAGGGCAGGCAGAGTGCTTCATTGTCGGTCCGGAATTGCCAAACTTGAGGGCTTCGGGGCCAGGGGAGTGAGGACGGAAGTCTGAGAACACAAGCTAGACTTCGGATTCAGGGTGAGGGCACGGCAGGTACCCCCTGCAGATCTGAACCAATATCTCATGCATCTGAAGTCAGGGAGAGGATCCCACGTTGGCTCAGGTTGGAGTTTCTGTGCATGACGGCCTCTTCATGAAGGGAGCGGAATCTCGAGGCCATGGAGGTGTTCCACGTTGGGAGATATGGGATGCCCCCTTCAAGGATTCCTTCTGCGGGACAATTGAGACCTGTTGGACAGCTCCAGGACATCCCATATGGAATGACTCCAGAGCACTGTTCGAGGATGGATGCCTGGGAAGTCCGCCTCGCCTTCCAATTGTCTCCTAGCAACAAGACAGTTTAGATCTAATGGATCTGCGGGAGCAACCGGGGTGGCTGAGTTGAAATGCACTTTCCAGAGGATGGGTCCTAACGTGTGTTTGTGTCCATGAGGGCCTTGGAATGGGGAGGTGGCACCGGGACCCTGAAGTATTCTCCTAAGCTTTGGCTTAGCTACCATGCACAAGTTTCCTTGTGGAGACGAGATTTGTTCTGATGGGTGCCTCAGGAAATCCCCTGTGCTGGTATTGGAATCCAGGCTTTTGAGGAGACATGCCTGTAAACCAAAGCAATGGATCCGATAATGGCCTCGGGTCCTGTCTGGTTCAATCTTCTTGGTATGAGTGGAGGTAGATGAGTGGAGGTAGATGCTCAGCCGGTATCAACCGCCCTTTTTTGTCCTGGGCGACCTACACTATTGGGATGGCCTCAGGGACTTTGGAGGGTTCTCCTAATTTGTACGATTTTTGACAATGGAATGGGCAGAATTCCCATGGATTGGGTGGGGGCAGTCCTAATGTGTGGCTCCAGGGGCCCCAGCCTGGAGGGAGTGTGGCCCAGGACTTTGAGGACAGAAGACTGAAAACACAAACTCAGCTTAAGTTTGGGGACGTAGGTATGGCACGCCCGATCTACAAACCATGAGAAGAACTCTTCAGGATATGATGAATGAGCGAGTCTGAGGCGCTTGCTCAGGCTTTTGTCTCTGACTTTTGTTTCAGCGATGGCCGTGGAATGTTGGGGAGGTCTCATGGGACATGGACGAAACTTCATCTGTGGATTTGGCCCGATCCAAATTGTTTTTCGTCAGTCTGTGGGATGGGAGGACTCCTTTCAGGTTTGTTACCTCTGGTGTCCCACCAAAAGAGGAATTCCAAAGCAGAGCCCTGGGGAAGAGTGAAGGGACAACCCGAACTATGATTAAAAATTGGGGCCCAGGGGCATGGCAAGCCCAATATGCTGTCTCTTCATATAGGCCCTGAGAGGCCTTACATGAGGACTGGGCTCAGGCTGAGGGTCACAATGTGTGTTTGTGACCAATGTGGCCCGCAAGCATGGGCTGGGCCTCATGGGCCACGCTTGTTTCAACTACACTGAACGTTGGACAACACGCCAACCACAAGGTTTCTTGCCATGGGGAAAGAGTTCTGATTTCTGCATCATTTTCAACCCTGGGCAGTGGTTGGAGATAAGGTCTAGGTTCTGGAGCCTGAAAATCGCAGTTGGGAAGAGATGACGACCTAAGGCCATGGCGGGTCCGATGTGCTCAGTGTGCGGCCAGCTGTCTGGGTGAGACCAGGAGGTCCAGGCTCAGGCTGGGTCAGAAGGGGAAATAGTGCCCAGGTCAGCCTATATGATTGGGGTACAGCCGAATGGCGTGCAGGTTGATCCTCATTTGCGGTTTCGGGGTAGCCCTGAGGGCAATGTTTTACTTCTGTAGGGCAGGCAGAGTGCGGCATTGTAGTTCTGGATTGCCCAACTGGAGGGCTTGTGGGCCAGTAGTCTGAGGACGGAGTCTGAGAACCCAAGCTAGGCCTAGGTTTCTGGGTGAGGATATGGCAGGCACAATCTACAGACCTCAATCGAGAACTCGTGCATCTGAAGTCAGGGCAAGGATCAGACGATCGCTCAGGTTGGACTTTCTGCCCTGATAGCCCTTTCTTGAAGGGGGTTGGATCACGAGGCCATGGGGGTTTTCCCACGATGGGAGTTGTGAGAAGCTCCAAACTGCAATGATTCTTCTGCAGGACAATTGAGACCTGTTGGTTGGCTCCAGGCCAACGATTCCGAGCAGGGTTCTAAGGATGGATGGCTGGGTAGCCCACCTCTCATTCCAATTGTCTCCAAGCAACAAGACAGGTTAGATCTGCTGGATGTGGGGGGCAACCGAGGAGGCTGAGTTGAAATGGACTCTCCTGTGGATGTGTCCTAATATGTTTTTGTGTCTATGGAGACCTTGGAATGAAGCGGTGGCCCTGGGGCCCTGAAGGGTTCTCCTAAACAGAGGCTTTGACACAGCTCCAACGTGCATGTTTCCCATGTGTAGATGAGATTTGTTCTGATGGGTGAGTCAAGAAACAGCCATATGCTGGTATTGAAATCCAGGCCTCTGAGGAGAGATGCCTGGAACCCAAAGCAATGGATCCGATTAGTGCCTAGGGGCCTGTTCGTTCCTTTTTACCTCTGGGGACATCAGTCTACGGGTCTGAGTGCAGGTAGGTGCTCAGATGGGCTCAGATTGCCCCTGTTTGTCCTGGGAAGCCACAACTATTGGGATGGCCTCAGGGACTTTGGAGGTTATCCTACTAGTAGGGTTGTGGCCATTGGAATGGGCACATACAATTCCCTTGGAGAGGGCAAGTACAGTCCTCAGGTTTGGCTCCAGGGCCCTGAGCCTGTAGGGTGTGTAGGCCAGAGCTGTTTGGACAGTTGTCTGAAAACACAAACTCGGCTTATGTTTTGGGTCATAGGTATGGCAGGACTGATCTACAGACCATGAGGAGAACACTTCGGGATATGAAAAAAGGGCGAGTGTGAGGCTCTTGCTCAAGTTTTTGTCTCTGGATATCGTGTCACTCATGGTCGTGAAATTGCCGGGTGACTTCATGGGAAATGGACGAGTCTTACTCTCTGGGGGTTCGGTCCCGTCCAAAGAGTTTGGGGTCATTCTGGGGATGGAAGAAGTCCGTTTTTTTGTTGTTGTTGTCGATTTGTTTCATTTTGTTTTTCAACCTCAGATGTCCCACCAAATGAGGGATTCCAGAGTAGAGCCCTGGGGTGGGTCGACAGGACAACCAGAATTCTGGTTAAAAATTGGGGACTAGGGATATGTCAAGCCCATTATGACATCTAATGGTCCAGCCACTGAGAGGACTTACTAGAGGACAGGACTCACGCTGAGGTCACATCCGTGTTTATGCTCTCGTCGCACTCAAGAATGGGTGGGGCCTCAGGGTGAATGCTGGTTTCTCCTACACTGAACGTTGGACAACATGCCCACCACAAGGTTTCTTGCCATGGGTCAGGAAGAGTTCTGATTTCTGCATCACAGTCACCCGTGGGCAGTGATTGGAGATAAGGTCTAGGTTCTGAAGCCTGAAAACTGAGGTAGGGAAGAGATGATGACCTAAGGCCATGGCGGGTCTGATGTGCTCAGCGTGCGGTCAGCTGTCTGGGTGTTGGTCAGCAGGTCCGGGCTCAGGTTGTGTCAGACAGTGCATTAGTGCCCAGGTTAGACTATATAATTTGGGTACATTCGAGTGCCGTGTAGGTTTATCCTCATTTAAGCTGCCTGGGCTGCTCATTAGGCAATATATTTTTTCTAGAGGACATGGCAGAGTGCTTCATTGTCGGTCCGGAATTGCCAAACTTGAGGGCTTCGGGGCCAGGAGAGTGAGGACGGAAGTCTGAGAACACAAGCTAGACTTCGGATTCAGGGTGAGGGCACGGCAGGTACCCCCTGCAGATCTGAACCAACATCTCATGCATCTGAAGTCAGGGCGAGGATCCGACGTTGGCTCAGGTTGGAGTTTCTGTGCATGACGGCCCCTTCATGAAGGGAGCGGAATCTCGAGGCCATGGAGGTTTTCCACGTTGGGAGATGTGGGATGCCCCCTTCAAGGATTCCTTCTGCGGGACAATTGAGACCTGTTGGACAGCTCCAGGACATCCCATATGGAATGACTCCAGAGCACCGTTCCAGGATGGATGCCTGGGAAGTCCGCCTCGCCTTCCAATTGTCTCCTAGCAACAAAACAGTTTAGATCTAATGGATCTGCGGGAGCAACCGGGGTGGCTGAGTTGAAATGCACTTTCCAGAGGATGGGTCCTAACATGTGTTTGTGTCCATGAGGGCCTTGGAATGGGGAGGTGGCACCGGGACCCTGAAGTATTCTCCTAAGCTTTGGCTTAGCTCCCATGCACAAGTTTCCTTGTGGAGACGAGATTTGTTCTGATGGGTGCCTCAGGAAATCCCCTCTGCTGGTATTGGAATCCAGGCTTTTGAGGAGACATGCCTGTAAACCAAAGCAATGGATCCGATAATGGCCTCGGGTCCTGTCTGGTTCAATCTTCTTGGTATGAGTGGAGGTAGATGAGTGGAGGTAGATGCTCAGCCGGTATCAACCGCCCTTTTTTGTCCCGGGCGACCTACACTATTGGGATGGCCTCAGGGACTTTGGAGGGTTCTCCTAATTTGTACGATTTTTGACAATGGAATGGGCAGAATTCCAATGGATTGGGTGGGGGCAGTCCTAATGTGTGGCTCCAGGGGCCCCAGCCTGGAGGGAGTGTGGCCCAGGACTTTGAGGACAGAAGACTGAAAACACAAACTCAGCTTAAGTTTGGGGAAGTAGGTATGGCACGCACGATCTACAAATCATGAGAAGAACTCTTCAGGATATGAAGAATGAGCGAGTCTGAGGCGCTTGCTCAGGCTTTTGTCTCTGGATTTTGTCTCAGCGATGGCCGTGGAATGTTGGGGAGGTCTCATGGGCCATGGACGAATCTTCCCCTCTGTGGATTTGGCCCGATCCCAATTGTTTTTCGTCAATCTGTGGGATGGGAGGACTCCTTTCAGGTTTGTTACCTCAGGTGTCCCACAAAAAGAGGAATTCCAAAGCAGAGCCCTGGGGAAGAGTGAAGGGACAACCCGAACTATGGTTAAAAATTGGGGCCTAGGGGCATGGCAAGCCCAATATGCTGTCTCTTCATATAGGCCCTGAGAGGCCTTACCTGAGGACTGGGCTCAGGCTGAGGGTCACAATGTGTGTTTGTGACCAATGTGGCCCGCAAGCATGGGCTGGGCCTCATGGGCCACGCTTGTTTCAACTACACTGAACGTTGGACCACATGCCAAGCACAAGGTTTCTTGCCATGGGGAAAGAGTTCTGATTTCTGCATCATTTTCAACCCTGGGCAGTGGTTGGTTATAAGGTCTAGGTTCTGGAGCCTGAAAACCGCAGTTGGGAAGAGATGACGACCTAAGGCCATGGCGTGTCCGATGTGCTCAGTGTGCGGCCAGCTGTCTGGGTGGGACCAGGAGGTCCAGGCTCAGGCTGGGTCAGAAGGGGAAATAGTGCCCAGGTCAGCCTATATGTTTGGGGTACAGCCGAATGGCGTGCAGGTTGATCCTCATTTGCGGTTTCGGGGTAGCCCTGAGGGCAATGTTTTACTTCTGTAGGGCAGGCAGAGTGCGGCATTGTAGTTCTGGATTGCCAAACTGGAGGGCTTGTGGGCCAGTAGTCTGAGGACGGAGTCTGACAACCCAAGCTAGGCCTAGGTTTCTGGGTGAGGATATGGCAGGCACAATCTACAGACCTCAATTGAGATATCGTGCATCGGAAGTCAGGGCAAGGATCAGACGATCGCTCAGGTTGGACTTTTTGCCCTGATGGCCCTTTCTTGAAGGGGGTTGGATCACGAGGACATGGGGGTTTTCCCACGATGGGAGTTGTGAGAAGCTCCAAACTGCAAAGATTTTTCTGCAGGACAATTGAGACCTGTTGGTTGGCTCCAGGCCAACGATTCCGAGCTGGGTTCTAAGGATGGATGGCTGGGTAGCCCACCTCGCATTCCAACGGTCTCCAAGCAACAAGACAGGTTAGATCTGCTGGATGTGGGGGGCAACCGAGGAGGCTGAGTTGAAATGGACTCTCCTGTGGAAGTGTCCTAATATGTTTTTGTGTCTATGGAGACCTTGGAATGAAGAGGTGGCCCTGGGGCCCTGAAGGGTTCTCCTAAACAGAGGCTTTGACACAGCTCCAACGTGCATGTTTCCCATGTGTAGATGAGATTAGTTCTGATGGGTGAGTCAAGAAACATTCATATGCTGGTATTGAAATCCAGGCCTCTGAGGAGAGATGCCTGGAAACAAAAGCAATGGATCCGATTAGTGCCTAGGGGCCTGTTCGTTCCTTTTTACCTCTGGGGACATCAGTCTACGGGTCTGAGTGCAGGTAGGTGCTCAGATGGGCTCAGATTGCCCCTGTTTGTCCTGGGAAGCCACAACTATTGGGATGGCCTCAGGGACTTTAGAGGTTATCCTACTAGTAGGGTTCTGGCCATTGGAATGGGCACATACAATTCCCTTGGAGAGGGCAAGTACAGTCCTCAGGTTTGGCTCCAGGGCCCTGAGCCTGTAGGGTGTGTAGGCCAGAGCTGTTTGGACAGTTGTCTGAAAACACAAACTCGGCTTATGTTTTGGGTCATAGGTATGGCAGGACTGATCTACAGACCATGAGGAGAACACTTCGGGATATGAAAAAAGGGCGAGTGTGAGGCTCTTGCTCAAGTTTTTGTCTCTGGATATCGTGTCACTCATGGTCGTGAAATTGCCGGGTGACTTCATGGGAAATGGATGAGTCTTACTCTCTGGGGGTTCGGTCCCGTCCAAAGAATTTGGGGTCATTCTGGGGATGGAAGAAGTCCTTTTTTTTTTGTTGTTGTCGATTTGTTTCATTTTGTTTTTCAACCTCAGATGTCCCACCAAATGAGGGATTCCAGAGTAGATCCCTCGGGTGGGGCGACTGGACAACCAGAAATCTGGTTAAAAATTGGGGACTAGAGACATGTCAAGGCCATTAAGACATCTAATGGTCCAGCCACTGAGAGGACTTACTAGAGGACAGGACTCACGCTGAGGTCACAATGCGTGTTTATGCTCTCTTCGCAAGCATGAATGGGCGGGGCCTCAGTGTGAATGCTGGTTTCTCCTACACTGAACGTTGGACAACATGCAAACCACAAGGTTTCTTGCCATGGGTCAGGAAGAGTTCTGATTTCTGCATCCCAGTCACCCGTGGGCAGTGATTGGAGATAGGGTCTAGGTTCTAAAGCCTGAAAACTGAGGTAGGGAAAAGATGATGACTTAAGGCCATGGCGGTTCTGATGTGCTCCACCTGCGGTCAGCTGTCTGGGTGTTGGTCAGCAGGTCCGGGCTCAGGTTGTGTCAGACAGTGCATTAGTGCCCAGGTTAGACTATATAATTTGGGTACATTCGAGTGCCGTTTAGGTTTATCCTCATTTAAGCTGCCTGGGCTGCTCATTAGGCAATATATTTTTTCTAGAGGGCAGGCAGAGTGCTTCATTGTCGTTCCGGAATTGCCAATCTTGAGGGCTTCGGGACCAGGAGAGTGAGAATGGAAGTCTGAGAACACAAGCTAGTCTTCGGATTCAGGGTGAGGGCACGGCAGGTACCCCCTGCATATCTGAAACAATATCTCATGCATCTGAAGTCAGGGCGAGGATCCGACGTTGGCTCAGGTTGGAGTTTCTGTGCATGACGGCCCCTTCATGAAGGGAGCGGAATCTCGAGGCCATGGAGGTTTTCCACGTTGGGAGATGTGGGATGCCCCCTTCAAGGATTCCTTCTGTGGGACAATTGAGACCTGTTGGACAGCTCCAGGACATCCCATATGGAATGACTCCAGAGCACCGTTCCAGGATGGATGCCTGGGAAGCAGCCTCGCCTTCCAATTGTCTCCTAGCAACAAGACAGTTTAGATCTAATGGATCTGCGGGAGCAACCGGGGTGGCTGAGTTGAAATGCACTTTCCAGAGGATGGGTCCTAACGTGTGTTTGTGTCCATGAGGGCCTTAGAATGGGGAGGTGGCACCGGGACCCTGAAGTATTCTCCTAAGCTTTGGCTTAGCTCCCATGCACAAGTTTCCTTGTGGAGACGAGATTTGTTCTGATGGGTGCCTCAGGAAATCCCCTCTGCTGGTATTGGAATCCAGGCTCTTGAGGAGACATGCCTGTAAACCAAAGCAATGGATCCGATAATGGCCTCGGTTCCTGTCTGGTTCAATCTTCTTGGTATGAGTGGAGGTAGATGAGTGGAGGTAGATGCTCAGCCGGTATCAACCGCACTTTTTTGTCCTGGGCGACCTACACTATTGGGATGGCCTCAGGGACTTTGGAGGGTTCTCCTAATTTGTACGATTTTTGACAATGGAATGGGCAGAATTCCCATGGATTGGGTGGGGGCAGTCCTAATGTGTCCCACCAGGGGCCCAGGCCTGGAGGGAGTGTGACCCAGGACTTTGAGGACAGAAGACTGAAAACACAAACTCAGCTTAAGTTTGGGGACGTAGGTATGGCACACCCGATCTACAAACCATGAGAAGAACTCTTCAGGATATGAAGAATGAGCGAGTCTGAGGCGCTTGCTCAGGCTTTTGTCTCTGGATTTTGTTTCAGCGATGGCCGTGGAATGTTGGGGAGGTCTCATGGGCCATGGACGAATCTTCCTCTCTGTGGATTTGGCCCGATCCCAATTGTTTTTCGTCAATCTGTGGGATGGGAGGACTCCTTTCAGATTTGTTACCACAGGTTTCCCACCAAAAGAGGAATTACAAAGCAGAGCCCTGGGGAAGAGTGAAGGGACAACCCGAACTATGGTTAAAAATTGCGGCCTAGGGGCAGGCCAAGCCCAATATGCTGTCTCTTCATATAGGCCCTGAGAGGCCTTACCTGAGGACTGGGCTCAGGCTGAGGGTCACAATGTGTGTTTGTGACCAATGTGGCCCGCAAGCATGGGCTGGGCCTCATGGGCCACGCTTGTTTCAACTACACTGAACGTTGGACAACATGCCAACCACAAGGATTCTTACCATGGGGAAAGAGTTCTGATTTCTGCATCATTTTCAACCCTGGGCAGTGGTTGGTTATAAGGTCTAGGTTCTGGAGCCTGAAAACTGCAGTTGGGAAGAGATGACGACCTAAGGCCATGGCGGGTCCGATGTGCTCAGTGTGCAGCCAGCTGTCTGGGTGGGACCAGGAGGTCCAGGCTCAGGCTGGGTCAGAAGGGGAAATAGTGCCCAGGTCAGCCTATATGTTTGGGGTACAGCCGAATGGCGTGAAGGTTGATCCTCATTTGCGGTTTCGGGGTAGCCCTGAGGGCAATGTTTTACTTCTGTAGGGCAGGCAGAGTGCGGCATTGTAGTTCTGGATTGCCCAACTGGAGGGCTTGTGGGCTAGTAGTCTGAGGACGGAGTCTGAGAACCCAAGCTAGGCCTAGGTTTCTGGGTGAGGATATGGCAGGCACAATCTACAGACCTCAATAGATATCTCGTGCATCTGAAGTCAGGGCAAGGATCAGACGATCGCTCAGGTTGGACTTTCTGCCCTGATGGCCCTTTCTTGAAGGAGGTTGGATCACGAGGACATGGGGGTTTTCCCACGATGGGAGTTGTGAGAAGCTCCAAACTGCAAAGATTCTTCTGCAGGACAATTGAGACCTGTTGGTTGGCTCCAGGCCAACGATTCCGAGCAGGGTTCTAAGGATGGATGGCTGGGTAGCCCACCTCGCATTTCAATGGTCTCCAAGCTACAAGACAGGTTAGATCTGCTGGATGTGGGGGGCAACCGAGGAGGCTGAGTTGAAATGGACTCTCCTGTAGATGTGTCCTAATATGTTTTTGTGTCTATGGAGACCTTGGAATGAAGCGGTGGCCCTGGGGCCCTGAAGGGTTCTCCTAAACAGAGGCTTTGACACAGCTCCAACGTGCATGTTTCCCATGTGTAGGTGAGATTTGTTCTGAGTCAAGAAACAGCCATATGCTGGTATTGAAATCCAGGCCTCTGAGGAGAGATGCCTGGAAACCAAAGCAATGGATCCGATTAGTGCCTAGGGGCCTGTTCGTTCCTTTTTACCTCTGGGGATATCAGTCTACGGGTCTGAGTGCAGGTAGGTGCTCAGATGGGCTCAGATTGCCCCTGTTTGTCCTGGGAAGCCACAACTATTGGGATGGCCTCAGGGACTTTGGAGGTTATCCTACTATTAGGGTTTTGGCCATTGGAATGGGCACATACAATTCCCTTGGAGAGGGCAAGTACAGTCCTCAGGTTTGGCTCCAGGGCCCTGAGCCTGTAGGGTGTGTAGGCCAGAGCTGTTTGGACAGTTGTCTGAAAACACAAACTCGGCTTATGTTTTGGGTCATAGGTATGGCAGGACTGATCTACAGACCATGAGGAGAACACTTCGGGATATGAAAAAAGGGCGAGTGTGAGGCTCCTGCTCAAGTTTTTATCTATGGATATCGTGTCACTCATGGTCGTGAAATTGCCGGGTGACATCATGGGAAATGGACGAGTCTTACTCTCTGGGGGTTCGGTCCCGTCCAAAGAGTTTGGGGTCATTCTGGGGATGGAAGAAGTCCGTTTTTTGTTGTTGTCGATTTGTTTCATTTTGTTTTTCAACCTCAGATGTCCCACCAAATGAGGGATTCCATAGTAGAGCCCTGGGGTGGGGCGACTGGACAACCAGAAATCTGGTTAAAAATTGGGGACTAGGGACATGTCAAGCCCATTATGACATCTAATGGTCCAGCCACTGAGAGGACTTACTAGAGGACAGGACTCACGCTGAGGTCACAATGCGTGTTTATGATCTCGTCGCACTCAAGAATGGGCGGGGCCTCTGGGTGAATGCTGGTTTCTCCTACACTGAACGTTGGACAACATGCCAACCACAAGGTTTCTTACCATGGGTAAGGAAGAGTTCTGATTTCTGCATCACAGTCACCCGTGGGAAGTGATTGGAGATTAGGTCTAGGTTCTGAAGCCTGAAAACTGAGGTAGGGAAGAGATGATGACCTAAGGCCATGGCGGGTCTGATGTGCTCAGCGTGCGGTCAGCTGTCTGGGTGTTGGTCAGCAGGTCCGGGCTCAGGTTGTGTCAGACAGTGCATTAGTGCCCAGGTTAGACTATATAATTTGGGTACATTCGAGTGCCGTGTAGTTTTATCCTCATTTAAGCTGCCTGGGCTGCTCATTAGGCAATATATTTTTTCTAGAGGGCAGGCAGAGTGCTTCATTGTCGGTCCGGAATTGCCAAACTTGAGGGCTTCGGGGCCAGGAGAGTGAGGACGGAAGTCTGAGAACACAAGCTAGACTTCGGATTCAGGGTGAGGGCACGGCAGGTACCCCCTGCAGATCTGAACCAATATCTCATGCATCTGAAGTCAGGGCGAGGATCCGACGTTGGCTCAGGTTGGAGTTTCTGTGCATGACGGCCCCTTCATGAAGGGAGAGGAATCTCGAGGCCATGGAGGTTTTCCACGTTGGGAGATGTGGGATGCCCCCTTCAAGGATTCCTTCTGCGGGACAATTGAGACCTGCTGGACAGCTCCAGGACATCCCATATGGAATGACTCCAGAGCACCGTTCGAGGATGGATGCCTGGGAAGTCCGCCTCGCCTTCCAATTGTCTCCTAGCAACAAGACAGTTTAGATCTAATGGATCTGCGGGAGCAACCGGGGTGGCTGAGTTGAAATGCACTTTCCAGAGGATGGGTCCTAACGTGTGTTTGTGTCCATGAGGGCCTTGGAATGGGGAGGTGGCACCGGGACCCTGAAGTATTCTCCTAAGCTTTGGCTTAGCTCCCATGCAGAAGTTTCCTTGTGGAGACGAGATTTGTTCTGATGGGTGCCTCAGGAATTCCCCTCTGCTGGTATTGGAATCCAGGCTATTGAGGAGACATGCCTGTAAACCAAAGCAATGGATCCGATAATGGCCTCGAATCCTCTCTGGTTCAATCTTCTTGGTATTAGTGGAGCTAGATGAGTGGAGGTAGATGCTCAGCCGGTATCAACCGCCCTTTTTTGTCCCGGGCGACCTACACTATTGGGATGGCCTCAGGGACTTTGGAGTGTTCTCCTAATTTGTACGATTTTTGACAATGGAATGGGCAGAATTCCCATGGATTGGGTGGGGGCAGTCCTAATGTGTGGCTCCAGGGGCCCCAGCCTGGAGGGAGTGTGACCCAGGACTTTGAGGACAGAAGACTGAAAACACAAACTCAGCTTAAGTTTGGGGACGTAGGTATGGCACGCCCGATCTACAAACCATGAGAAGAACTCTTCAGGATATGAAGAATGAGCGAGTCTGAGGCGCTTGCTCAGGCTTTTGTCTCTGGATTTTGTTTCAGCGATGGCCGTGGAATGTTGGGGAGGTCTCATGGGCCATGGACGAATCTTCCTCTCTGTGGATTTGGCCCGATCCCAATTGTTTTTCGTCAATCTGTGGGATGGGAGGACTCCTTTCAGATTTGTTACCACAGGTTTCCCACCAAAAGAGGAATTACAAAGCAGAGCCCTGGGGAAGAGTGAAGGGACAACCCGAACTATGGTTAAAAATTGCGGCCTAGGGGCAGGCCAAGCCCAATATGCTGTCTCTTCATATAGGCCCTGAGAGGCCTTACCTGAGGACTGGGCTCAGGCTGAGGGTCACAATGTGTGTTTGTGACCAATGTGGCCCGCAAGCATGGGCTGGGCCTCATGGGCCACGCTTGTTTCAACTACACTGAACGTTGGACAACATGCCAACCACAAGGATTCTTGCCATGGGGAAAGAGTTCTGATTTCTGCATCATTTTCAACCCTGGGCAGTGGTTGGAGATAAGGTCTAGGTTCTGGAGCCTGAAAACCGCAGTTGGGAAGAGATGACGACCTAAGGCCATGTCGGGTCTGATGTGCTCAGTGTGCAGCCAGCTGTCTGGGTGGGACCAGGAGGTCCAGGCTCAGGCTGGGTCAGAAGGTGAAATAGTGCCCAGGTCAGCCTATATGTTTGGGGTACAGCCGAATGGCGTGCAGGTTGATCCTCATTTGCGGTTTCGGGGTAGCCCTGAGGGCAATGTTTTACTTCTGTAGGGCAGGCAGAGTGCGGCATTGTAGTTCTGGATTGCCCAACTGGAAAGCTTGTGGGCCAGTAGTCTGAGGACAGAGTCTGAGAACCCAAGCTAGGCCTAGGTTTCTGGGTGAGTATATGGCAGGCACAATCTACAGACCACAATCGAGATCTCGTGCATCTGAAGTCAGTGCAAGGATCAGACGATCGCTCAGGTTGGACTTTCTGCCCTGATGGCCCTTTCTTGAAGGAGGTTGGATCACGAGGGCATGGGGGTTTTCCCACGATGGGAGTTGTGAGAAGCTCCAAACTGCAAAGATTCTTCTGCAGGACAATTGAGACCTGTTGGTTGGCTCCAGGCCAACGATTCCGAGCAGGGTTCTAAGGATGGATGGCTGGGTAGCCCACCTCGCATTCCAATTGTCTCCAAGCAACAAGACAGGTTAGATCTGCTGGATGTGGGGGGCAACCGAGGAGGCTGAGTTGAAATGGACTCTCCTGTGGATGTGTCCTAATATGTTTTTGTGTCTATGGAGACCTTGGAATGAAGCGGTGGCCCTGGGGCCCTGAAGGGTTCTCCTAAACAGCGGCTTTGACACAGCTCCAACGTGCATGTTTCCCATGTGTAGATGAGATTTGTTCTGATGGGTGAGTCAAGAAACAGCCATATGCTGGTATTGAAATCCAGGCCTCTGAGGAGAGATGCCTGGAAACCAAAGCAATGGATCCGATTAGTGCCTAGGGGCCTGTTCGTTCCTTTTTACCTCTGGGGACATCAGTCTACGGGTCTGAGTGCAGGTAGGTGCTCAGATGGGCTCAGATTGCCCCTGTTTGTCCTGGGAAGCCACAACTATTGGGATGGCCTCAGGGACTTTGGAGGTTATCCTACTAGTAGGGTTGTGGCCATTGGAATGGGCACATACAATTCCCTTGGAGAGGGCAAGTACAGTCCTCAGGTTTGGCTCCAGGGCCCTGAGCCTGTAGGGTGTGTAGGCCAGAGCTGTTTGGACAGTTGTCTGAAAACACAAACTCGGCTTATGTTTTGGGTCATAGGTATGGCAGGACTGATCTACAGACCATGAGGAGAACACTTCGGGATATGAAAAAAGGGCGAGTGTGAGGCTCTTGCTCAAGTTTTTGTCTCTGGATATCGTGTCACTCATGGTCGTGAAATTGCCGGGTGACTTCATGGGAAATGGACGAGTCTTACTCTCTGGGGGTTCGGTCCCGTCCAAAGAGTTTGGGGTCATTCTGGGGATGGAAGAAGTCCGTTTTTTGGTTGTTGTTGTCGATTTGTTTCATTTTGTTTTTCAACCTCAGATGTCCCACCAAATGAGGGATTCCAGAGTAGAGCCCTGGGGTGGGGCGACTGGACAACCAGAAATCTGGTTAAAAATTGGGGACTAGGGACATGTCAAGCCCATTATGACATCTAATGGTCCAGCCACTGAGATGACTTACTAGAGGACAGGACTCACGCTGAGGTCACAATGCGTGTTTATGCTCTCGTCGCACTCAAGAATGGGCGGGGCCTCTGGGAGAATGCTGGTTTCTCCTACACTGAACGTTGGACAACATGCCAACCACAAGGTTTCTTGCCATGGGTCAGGAAGAGTTCTGATTTCAGCATCACAGTCAACCGTGGGCAGTGATTGGAGATAAGGTCTAGGTTCTGAAGCCTGAAAACTGAAGTAGGGAAGAGATGATGACCTAAGGCCATGGCGGGTCTGATGTGCTCAGCGTGCGGTCAGCTGTCTGGGTGTTGGTCAGCAGGTCCAGGCTCAGGTTGTGTCAGACAGTGCATTAGTGCCCAGGTTAGACTATATAATTTGGGTACATTCGAGTGCCGTGTAGTTTTATCCTCATTTAAGCTGCCTGGGCTGCTCATTAGGCAATATATTTTTTCTAGAGGGCAGGCAGAGTGCCTCATTGTCGGTCCGGAATTGCCAAACTTGAGGGCTTCGGGGCCAGGAGAGTGAGGACGGAAGTCTGAGAACACAAGCTAGACTTCGGATTCAGGGTGAGGGCACGGCAGGTACCCCCTGCAGATCTGAACCAATATCTCATGCATCTGAAGTCAGGGCGAGGATCCGTCGTTGGCTCAGGTTGGAGTTTCTGTGCATGACGGCCCCTTCATGAAGGGAACGGAATCTCGAGGCCATGGAGGTTTTCCACGTTGGGAGATGTGGGATGCCCCCTTCAAGGATTCCTTCTGCGGGACAATTGAGACCTGTTGGACAGCTCCAGGACATCCCATATGGAATGACTCCAGAGCACCGTTCCAGGATGGATGCCTGGGAAGTCCGCCTCACCTTCCAATTGTCTCCTAGCAACAAGACAGTTTAGATCTAATGGATATGCGGGAGCAACCGGGGTGGCAGAGTTGAAATGCACTTTCCAGAGGATGGGTTCTAACGTGTTTTTATGTCCATGAGGGCCTTGGAATGGGGAGGTGGCACCGGGACCCTGAAGTATTCTCCTAAGCTTTGGCATAGCTCCCATGCACAAGTTTCCTTGTGGAGACGAGATTTGTTCTGATGGGTGCCTCAGGAAATCCCCTCTGCTGGCATTGGAATCCAGGCTTTTGAGGAGACATGCCTGTAAACCAAAGCAATGGATCCGATAATGGCCTCGGGTTCTGTCTGGTTCAATCTTCTTGGTATGAGTGGAGGTAGATGAGTGGAGGTAGATGCTCAGCCGGTATCAACCGCCCTTTTTTGTCCCGGGCGACCTACACTATTGGGATGGCCTCAGGGACTTTGGAGGGTTCTCCTAATTTGTACGATTTTTGACAATGGAATGGGCAGAATTCCCATGGATTGGGTGGGGGCAGTCCTAATGTGTGGCTCCAGGGGCCCCAGCCTGGAGGGAGTGTGGCCCAGGACTTTGAGGACAGAAGACTGAAAACACAAACTCAGCTTAAGTTTGGGGACGTAGGTATGGCACGCCCGATCTACAAACCATGAGAAGAACTCTTCAGGATATGAAGAATGAGCGAGTCTGAGGCGCTTGCTCAGGCTTTTGTCTCTGACTTTTGTTTCAGCGATGGCCGTGGAATGTTGGAGAGATCTCATGTGCCATGGACGAATCTTCCTCTCTGTGGATTTGGCCCGATCCCAATTGTTTTTCGTCAATCTGTGGGATGGGAGGACTCCTTTCAGGTTTGTTACCACAGGTTTCCCACCAAAAGAGGAATTCCAAAGCAGAGCCCTGGGGAAGAGTGAAGGGAAAACCCGAACTATGGTTAAAAATTGAGGCCTAGGGGCAGGCCAAGCCCAATATGCTGTCTCTTCATATAGGCCCTGAGAGGCCTTACCTGAGGACTGGGATCAGGCTGAGGGTCACAATGTGTGTTTGTGACCAATGTGGCCCGCAAGCATGGGCTGGGCCTCATGGGCCACGCTTGTTTCAACTACACTGAACGTTGGACAACATGCCAACCACAAGGATTCTTGCCATGGGGAAAGAGTTCTGATTTCTGCATCATTTTCAACCCTGGGCAGTGGTTGGAGATAAGGTCTAGGTTCTGGAGCCTGAAAACCGCAGTTGGGAAGAGATGACGACCTAAGGCCATGGCGGGTCTGATGTGCTCAGTGTGCAGCCAGCTGTCTGGGTGGGACCAGGAGGTCCAGGCTCAGGCTGGGTCTGATGGGGAAATAGTGCCCAGGTCAGCCTATATGTTTGGGGTACAGCCGAATGGCGTGCAGGTTGAGCCTCATTTGCGGTTTCGGGGTAGCCCTGAGGGCAATGTTTTACTTCTGTAGGGCAGGCAGAGTGCGGCATTGTAGTTCTGGATTGCCAAACTGGAGGGCCTGTGGGCCAGTAGTCTGAGGACGGAGTCTGAGAACCCAAGCTAAGCCTAGGTTTCTGGGTGAGGATATGGCAGGCACAATCTACAGACCTCAATAGAGATCTCGTGCATCTGAAGTCAGTGAAAGGATCAGACGATCGCTCAGGTTGGACTTTCTGCCCTGATGGCCCTTTCTTGAAGGAGGTTGGATCACGAGGGCATGGGGGTTTTCCCACGATGGGAGTTGTGAGAAGCTCCAAACTGCAAAGATTCTTCTGCAGGACAATTGAGACCTGTTGGTTGGCTCCAGGCCAACGATTCCGAGCAGGGTTCTAAGGATGGATGGCTGGGTAGCCCACCTCGCATTCCAATGGTCTCCAAGCAACAAGACAGGTTAGATCTGCTGGATGTGGGGGGCAACCGAGGAGGCTGAGTTGAAATGGACTCTCCTGTGGATGTGTCCTAATATGTTTTTGTGTCTATGGAGACCTTGGAATGAAGCGGTGGCCCTGGGGCCCTGAAGGGTTCTCCTAAACAGAGGCTTTGACACAGCTCCAACGTGCATGTTTCCCATGTGTAGATGAGATTTGTTCTGATGGGTGAGTCAAGAAACAGCCATATGCTGGTATTGAAATCCAGGCCTCTGAGGAGAGATGCCTGGAAACCAAAGCAATGGATCCGATTAGTGCCTAGGGGCCTGTTCGTTCCTTTTTACCTCTGGGGACATCAGTCTACGGGTCTGAGTGCAGGTAGGTGCTCAGATGGGCTCAGATTGCCCCTGTTTGTCCTGGGAAGCCACAAATATTGGGATGGCCTCAGGGACTTTGGAGGTTATCCTACTAGTAGGGTTGTGGCCATTGGAATGGGCACATACAATTCCCTTGGAGAGGGCAAGTACAGTCCTCAGGTTTGGCTCCAGGGCCCTGAGCCTGTAGGGTGTGTAGGCCAGAGCTGTTTGGACAGTTGTCTGAAAACACAAACTCGGCTTATGTTTTGGGTCATAGGTATGGCAGGACTGATCTACAGACCATGAGGAGAACACTTCGGGATATGAAAAAAGGGCGAGTGTGAGGCTCTTGCTCAAGTTTTTGTCTCTGGATATCGTGTCACTCATGGTCGTGAAATTGCCGGGTGACATCATGGGAAATGGACGAGTCTTACTCTCTGGGGGTTCGGTCCCGTACAAAGAGTTTGGGGTCATTCTGGGGATTGAAGAAGTCCGTTTTTTTGTTGTTGTTGTCGATTTGTTTCATTTTGTTTTTCAACCTCAGATGTCCCACCAAATGAGGGATTCCAGAGTAGAGCCCTGGGGTGGGGCGACTGGACAACCATAAATCTGGTTAAAAATTGGGGACTAAGGACATGTCAAGCCCATTATGACATCTAATGGTCCAGCCACTGAGATGACTTACTAGAGGACAGGACTCACGCTGTGGTCACAATGCGTGTTTATGCTCTCGTCGCACTCAAGAATGGGCGGGGCCTCAGGGTAAATGCTGTTTTCTCCTACACTGAACGTTGGACAACATGCCAACCACAAGGTTTCTTGCCATGGGTCAGGAAGAGTTCTGATTTCTGCATCACAGTCACCCGTGGGCAGTGATTGGAGATAAGGTCTAGGTTCTGAAGCCTGAAAACTGAGGTAGGGAAGAGATGATGACCTAAGGCCATGGCGGGTCTGATGTGCTCAGCGTGCGGTCAGCTGTCTGGGTGTTGGTCAGCAGGTCCGGGCTCAGGTTGTGTCAGACAGTGCATAATTTGGGTACATTCGAGTTCCGTGTAGATTTATCCTCATTTAAGCTGCCTGGGCTGCTCATTAGGCAATATATTTTTTCTAGAGGGCAGGCAGAGTGCCTCATTGTCGGTCCGGAATTGCCAAACTTGAGGGCTTCGGGGCCAGAAGAGTGAGGACGGAAGTCTGAGAACACAAGCTAGACTTCGAATTCAGGGTGAGGGCACGGCAGGTACCCCCTGCAGATCTGAACCAATATCTCATGCATCTGAAGTCAGGGCGAGGATCCGACGTTGGCTCAGGTTGGAGTTTCTGTGCATGACGGCCCCTTCATGAAGGGAGCGGAATCTCGAGGCCATGGAGGTTTTCCACGTTGGGAGATGTGGGATGCCCCCTTCAAGGATTCCTTCTGCGGGACAATTGAGACCTGTTGGACAGCTCCAGGACATCCCATATGGAATGACTCCAGAGCACCGTTCGAGGATGGATGCCTGGGAAGTCCGCCTCGCCTTCCAATTGTCTCCTAGCAACAAGACAGTTTAGATCTAATGGATCTGCGGGAACAACCGGGGTGGCTGAGTTGAAATGCACTTTCCAGAGGATGGGTCCTAACGTGTGTTTGTGTCCATGAGGGCCTTGGAATGGGGAGGTGGCACCGGGACCCTGAAGTATTCTCCTAAGCTTTGGCTTAGCTCCCATGCACAAGTTTCCTTGTGGAGACGAGATTTGTTCTGATGGGTGCCTCAGGAAATCCCCTCTGCTGGTATTGGAATCCAGGCTTTTGAGGAGACATGCCTGTAAACCAAAGCAATGGATCCGATAATGGCCTCGGGTTCTGTCTGGTTCAATCTTCTTGGTATGAGTGGAGGTAGATGAGTGGAGGTAGATGCTCAGCCGGTATCAACCGCCCTTTTTTGTCCCGGGCGACCTACACTATTGGGATGGCCTCAGGGACTTTGGAGGGTTCTCCTAATTTGTACGATTTTTGACAATGGAATGGGCAGAATTCCCATGGATTGGGTGGGGGCAGTCCTAATGTGTGGCTCCAGGGGCCCCAGCCTGGAGGGAGTGTGACCCAGGACTTTGAGGACAGAAGACTGAAAACACAAACTCAGCTTAAGTTTGGGGACGTAGGTATGGCACGCCCGATCTACAAACCATGAGAAGAACTCTTCAGGATATGAAGAATGAGCGAGTCTGAGGCGCTTGCTCAGGCTTTTGTCTCTGACTTTTGTTTCAGCGATGGCCGTGGAATGTTGGAGAGATCTCATGTGCCATGGACGAATCTTCCTCTCTGGGGATTTGGCCCGATCCCAATTGTTTTTCGTCAATCTGTGGGATGGGAGGACTCCTTTCAGGTTTGTTACCACAGGTTTCCCACCAAAAGAGGAATTCCAAAGCAGAGCCCTGGGGAAGAGTGAAGGGACAACCCGAACTATGGTTAAAAATTGCGGCCTAGGGGCAGGCCAAGCCCAATATGCTGTCTCTTCATATAGGCCCTGAGAGGCCTTACCTGAGGACTGGGCTCAGGCTGAGGGTCACAATGTGTGTTTTTGATCAATGTGGGCCGCAAGCATGGGCTGGGCCTCATGGGCCACGCTTGTTTCAACTACACTGAACGTTGGACAACATGCCAACCACAAGGTTTCTTGCCATGGGGAAAGAGTTCTGATTTCTGCATCATTTTCAACCCTGGGCAGTGGTTGGAGATAAGGTCTAGGTTCTGGAGCCTGAAAACCGCAGTTGGGAAGAGATGACGACCTAAGGCCATGGCGGGTCCGATGTGCTCAGTGTGCAGGCAGCTGTCTGGGTGGGACCAGGAGGTCCAAGGCTCAGGCTGGGTCAGAAGGGGAAATAGTGCCCAGGTCAGCCTATATGTTGGGGGTACAGCCGAATGGCGTGCAGGTTGATCCTCATTTGCGGTTTCGGGGTAGCCCTGAGGGCAATGTTTTACTTCTGTAGGGCAGGCAGAGTGCGGCATTGTAGTTCTGGATTGCCCAACTGGAGGGCTTGTGGGCCAGTAGTCTGAGGACGGAGTCTGAGAACCCAAGCTAGGCCTAGGTTTCTGGGTGAGGATATGGCAGGCACAATCTACAGACCTCAATAGAGATCTCGTGCATCTGAAGTCAGGGCAAGGATCAGACGATCGCTCAGGTTGGACTTTCTGCCCTGATGGCCCTTTCTTGAAGGAGGTTGGATCACGAGGACATGGGGGTTTTCCCACGATGGGAGTTGTGAGAAGCTCCAAACTGCAAAGATTCTTCTGCAGGACAATTGAGACCTGTTGGTTGGCTCCAGGCCAACGATTCCGAGCAGGGTTCTAAGGATGGATGGCTGGGTAGCCCACCTCGCATTCCAATTGTCTCCAAGCAACAAGACAGGTTAGATCTGCTGGATGTGGGGGGCAACCGAGGAGGCTGAGTTGAAATGGACTCTCCTGTGGATGTGTCCTAATATGTTTTTGTGTCTATGGAGACCTTGGAATGAAGCGGTGGCCCTGGGGCCCTGAAGGGTTCTCCTAAACAGCGGCTTTGACACAGCTCCAACGTGCATGTTTCCCATGTGTAGATGAGATTTGTTCTGATGGGTGAGTCAAGAAACAGCCATATGCTGGTATTGAAATCCAGGCCTCTGAGGAGAGATGCCTGGAAACCAAAGCAATGGATCCGATTAGTGCCTAGGGGCCTGTTCGTTCCTTTTTACCTCTGGGGACATCAGTCTACGGGTCTGAGTGCAGGTAGGTGCTCAGATGGGCTCAGATTGCCCCTGTTTGTCCTGGGAAGCCACAACTATTGGGATGGCCTCAGGGACTTTGGAGGTTATCCTACTAGTAGGGTTGTGGCCATTGGAATGGGCACATACAATTCCCTTGGAGAGGGCAAGTACAGTCCTCAGGTTTGGCTCCAGGGCCCTGAGCCTGTAGGGTGTGTAGGCCAGAGCTGTTTGGACAGTTGTCTGAAAACACAAACTCGGCTTATGTTTTGGGTCATAGGTATGGCAGGACTGATCTACAGACCATGAGGAGAACACTTCGGGATATGAAAAAAGGGCGAGTGTGAGGCTCTTGCTCAAGTTTTTGTCTCTGGATATCGTGTCACTCATGGTCGTGAAATTGCCGGGTGACTTCATGGGAAATGGACGAGTCTTACTCTCTGGGGGTTCGGTCCCGTCCAAAGAGTTTGGGGTCATTCTGGGGATGGAAGAAGTCCGTTTTTTGGTTGTTGTTGTCGATTTGTTTCATTTTGTTTTTCAACCTCAGATGTCCCACCAAATGAGGGATTCCAGAGTAGAGCCCTGGGGTGGGGCGACTGGACAACCAGAAATCTGGTTAAAAATTGGGGACTAGGGACATGTCAAGCCCATTATGACATCTAATGGTCCAGCCACTGAGATGACTTACTAGAGGACAGGACTCACGCTGAGGTCACAATGCGTGTTTATGCTCTCGTCGCACTCAAGAATGGGCGGGGCCTCTGGGAGAATGCTGGTTTCTCCTACACTGAACGTTGGACAACATGCCAACCACAAGGTTTCTTGCCATGGGTCAGGAAGAGTTCTGATTTCAGCATCACAGTCAACCGTGGGCAGTGATTGGAGATAAGGTCTAGGTTCTGAAGCCTGAAAACTGAAGTAGGGAAGAGATGATGACCTAAGGCCATGGCGGGTCTGATGTGCTCAGCGTGCGGTCAGCTGTCTGGGTGTTGGTCAGCAGGTCCAGGCTCAGGTTGTGTCAGACAGTGCATTAGTGCCCAGGTTAGACTATATAATTTGGGTACATTCGAGTGCCGTGTAGTTTTATCCTCATTTAAGCTGCCTGGGCTGCTCATTAGGCAATATATTTTTTCTAGAGGGCAGGCAGAGTGCCTCATTGTCGGTCCGGAATTGCCAAACTTGAGGGCTTCGGGGCCAGGAGAGTGAGGACGGAAGTCTGAGAACACAAGCTAGACTTCGGATTCAGGGTGAGGGCACGGCAGGTACCCCCTGCAGATCTGAACCAATATCTCATGCATCTGAAGTCAGGGCGAGGATCCGTCGTTGGCTCAGGTTGGAGTTTCTGTGCATGACGGCCCCTTCATGAAGGGAACGGAATCTCGAGGCCATGGAGGTTTTCCACGTTGGGAGATGTGGGATGCCCCCTTCAAGGATTCCTTCTGCGGGACAATTGAGACCTGTTGGACAGCTCCAGGACATCCCATATGGAATGACTCCAGAGCACCGTTCCAGGATGGATGCCTGGGAAGTCCGCCTCACCTTCCAATTGTCTCCTAGCAACAAGACAGTTTAGATCTAATGGATATGCGGGAGCAACCGGGGTGGCAGAGTTGAAATGCACTTTCCAGAGGATGGGTTCTAACGTGTTTTTATGTCCATGAGGGCCTTGGAATGGGGAGGTGGCACCGGGACCCTGAAGTATTCTCCTAAGCTTTGGCATAGCTCCCATGCACAAGTTTCCTTGTGGAGACGAGATTTGTTCTGATGGGTGCCTCAGGAAATCCCCTCTGCTGGCATTGGAATCCAGGCTTTTGAGGAGACATGCCTGTAAACCAAAGCAATGGATCCGATAATGGCCTCGGGTTCTGTCTGGTTCAATCTTCTTGGTATGAGTGGAGGTAGATGAGTGGAGGTAGATGCTCAGCCGGTATCAACCGCCCTTTTTTGTCCCGGGCGACCTACACTATTGGGATGGCCTCAGGGACTTTGGAGGGTTCTCCTAATTTGTACGATTTTTGACAATGGAATGGGCAGAATTCCCATGGATTGGGTGGGGGCAGTCCTAATGTGTGGCTCCAGGGGCCCCAGCCTGGAGGGAGTGTGGCCCAGGACTTTGAGGACAGAAGACTGAAAACACAAACTCAGCTTAAGTTTGGGGACGTAGGTATGGCACGCCCGATCTACAAACCATGAGAAGAACTCTTCAGGATATGAAGAATGAGCGAGTCTGAGGCGCTTGCTCAGGCTTTTGTCTCTGACTTTTGTTTCAGCGATGGCCGTGGAATGTTGGAGAGATCTCATGTGCCATGGACGAATCTTCCTCTCTGTGGATTTGGCCCGATCCCAATTGTTTTTCGTCAATCTGTGGGATGGGAGGACTCCTTTCAGGTTTGTTACCACAGGTTTCCCACCAAAAGAGGAATTCCAAAGCAGAGCCCTGGGGAAGAGTGAAGGGAAAACCCGAACTATGGTTAAAAATTGAGGCCTAGGGGCAGGCCAAGCCCAATATGCTGTCTCTTCATATAGGCCCTGAGAGGCCTTACCTGAGGACTGGGATCAGGCTGAGGGTCACAATGTGTGTTTGTGACCAATGTGGCCCGCAAGCATGGGCTGGGCCTCATGGGCCACGCTTGTTTCAACTACACTGAACGTTGGACAACATGCCAACCACAAGGATTCTTGCCATGGGGAAAGAGTTCTGATTTCTGCATCATTTTCAACCCTGGGCAGTGGTTGGAGATAAGGTCTAGGTTCTGGAGCCTGAAAACCGCAGTTGGGAAGAGATGACGACCTAAGGCCATGGCGGGTCTGATGTGCTCAGTGTGCAGCCAGCTGTCTGGGTGGGACCAGGAGGTCCAGGCTCAGGCTGGGTCTGATGGGGAAATAGTGCCCAGGTCAGCCTATATGTTTGGGGTACAGCCGAATGGCGTGCAGGTTGAGCCTCATTTGCGGTTTCGGGGTAGCCCTGAGGGCAATGTTTTACTTCTGTAGGGCAGGCAGAGTGCGGCATTGTAGTTCTGGATTGCCAAACTGGAGGGCCTGTGGGCCAGTAGTCTGAGGACGGAGTCTGAGAACCCAAGCTAAGCCTAGGTTTCTGGGTGAGGATATGGCAGGCACAATCTACAGACCTCAATAGAGATCTCGTGCATCTGAAGTCAGTGAAAGGATCAGACGATCGCTCAGGTTGGACTTTCTGCCCTGATGGCCCTTTCTTGAAGGAGGTTGGATCACGAGGGCATGGGGGTTTTCCCACGATGGGAGTTGTGAGAAGCTCCAAACTGCAAAGATTCTTCTGCAGGACAATTGAGACCTGTTGGTTGGCTCCAGGCCAACGATTCCGAGCAGGGTTCTAAGGATGGATGGCTGGGTAGCCCACCTCGCATTCCAATGGTCTCCAAGCAACAAGACAGGTTAGATCTGCTGGATGTGGGGGGCAACCGAGGAGGCTGAGTTGAAATGGACTCTCCTGTGGATGTGTCCTAATATGTTTTTGTGTCTATGGAGACCTTGGAATGAAGCGGTGGCCCTGGGGCCCTGAAGGGTTCTCCTAAACAGAGGCTTTGACACAGCTCCAACGTGCATGTTTCCCATGTGTAGATGAGATTTGTTCTGATGGGTGAGTCAAGAAACAGCCATATGCTGGTATTGAAATCCAGGCCTCTGAGGAGAGATGCCTGGAAACCAAAGCAATGGATCCGATTAGTGCCTAGGGGCCTGTTCGTTCCTTTTTACCTCTGGGGACATCAGTCTACGGGTCTGAGTGCAGGTAGGTGCTCAGATGGGCTCAGATTGCCCCTGTTTGTCCTGGGAAGCCACAAATATTGGGATGGCCTCAGGGACTTTGGAGGTTATCCTACTAGTAGGGTTGTGGCCATTGGAATGGGCACATACAATTCCCTTGGAGAGGGCAAGTACAGTCCTCAGGTTTGGCTCCAGGGCCCTGAGCCTGTAGGGTGTGTAGGCCAGAGCTGTTTGGACAGTTGTCTGAAAACACAAACTCGGCTTATGTTTTGGGTCATAGGTATGGCAGGACTGATCTACAGACCATGAGGAGAACACTTCGGGATATGAAAAAAGGGCGAGTGTGAGGCTCTTGCTCAAGTTTTTGTCTCTGGATATCGTGTCACTCATGGTCGTGAAATTGCCGGGTGACATCATGGGAAATGGACGAGTCTTACTCTCTGGGGGTTCGGTCCCGTACAAAGAGTTTGGGGTCATTCTGGGGATTGAAGAAGTCCGTTTTTTTGTTGTTGTTGTCGATTTGTTTCATTTTGTTTTTCAACCTCAGATGTCCCACCAAATGAGGGATTCCAGAGTAGAGCCCTGGGGTGGGGCGACTGGACAACCATAAATCTGGTTAAAAATTGGGGACTAAGGACATGTCAAGCCCATTATGACATCTAATGGTCCAGCCACTGAGATGACTTACTAGAGGACAGGACTCACGCTGTGGTCACAATGCGTGTTTATGCTCTCGTCGCACTCAAGAATGGGCGGGGCCTCAGGGTAAATGCTGTTTTCTCCTACACTGAACGTTGGACAACATGCCAACCACAAGGTTTCTTGCCATGGGTCAGGAAGAGTTCTGATTTCTGCATCACAGTCACCCGTGGGCAGTGATTGGAGATAAGGTCTAGGTTCTGAAGCCTGAAAACTGAGGTAGGGAAGAGATGATGACCTAAGGCCATGGCGGGTCTGATGTGCTCAGCGTGCGGTCAGCTGTCTGGGTGTTGGTCAGCAGGTCCGGGCTCAGGTTGTGTCAGACAGTGCATAATTTGGGTACATTCGAGTTCCGTGTAGATTTATCCTCATTTAAGCTGCCTGGGCTGCTCATTAGGCAATATATTTTTTCTAGAGGGCAGGCAGAGTGCCTCATTGTCGGTCCGGAATTGCCAAACTTGAGGGCTTCGGGGCCAGAAGAGTGAGGACGGAAGTCTGAGAACACAAGCTAGACTTCGAATTCAGGGTGAGGGCACGGCAGGTACCCCCTGCAGATCTGAACCAATATCTCATGCATCTGAAGTCAGGGCGAGGATCCGACGTTGGCTCAGGTTGGAGTTTCTGTGCATGACGGCCCCTTCATGAAGGGAGCGGAATCTCGAGGCCATGGAGGTTTTCCACGTTGGGAGATGTGGGATGCCCCCTTCAAGGATTCCTTCTGCGGGACAATTGAGACCTGTTGGACAGCTCCAGGACATCCCATATGGAATGACTCCAGAGCACCGTTCGAGGATGGATGCCTGGGAAGTCCGCCTCGCCTTCCAATTGTCTCCTAGCAACAAGACAGTTTAGATCTAATGGATCTGCGGGAACAACCGGGGTGGCTGAGTTGAAATGCACTTTCCAGAGGATGGGTCCTAACGTGTGTTTGTGTCCATGAGGGCCTTGGAATGGGGAGGTGGCACCGGGACCCTGAAGTATTCTCCTAAGCTTTGGCTTAGCTCCCATGCACAAGTTTCCTTGTGGAGACGAGATTTGTTCTGATGGGTGCCTCAGGAAATCCCCTCTGCTGGTATTGGAATCCAGGCTTTTGAGGAGACATGCCTGTAAACCAAAGCAATGGATCCGATAATGGCCTCGGGTTCTGTCTGGTTCAATCTTCTTGGTATGAGTGGAGGTAGATGAGTGGAGGTAGATGCTCAGCCGGTATCAACCGCCCTTTTTTGTCCCGGGCGACCTACACTATTGGGATGGCCTCAGGGACTTTGGAGGGTTCTCCTAATTTGTACGATTTTTGACAATGGAATGGGCAGAATTCCCATGGATTGGGTGGGGGCAGTCCTAATGTGTGGCTCCAGGGGCCCCAGCCTGGAGGGAGTGTGACCCAGGACTTTGAGGACAGAAGACTGAAAACACAAACTCAGCTTAAGTTTGGGGACGTAGGTATGGCACGCCCGATCTACAAACCATGAGAAGAACTCTTCAGGATATGAAGAATGAGCGAGTCTGAGGCGCTTGCTCAGGCTTTTGTCTCTGACTTTTGTTTCAGCGATGGCCGTGGAATGTTGGAGAGATCTCATGTGCCATGGACGAATCTTCCTCTCTGGGGATTTGGCCCGATCCCAATTGTTTTTCGTCAATCTGTGGGATGGGAGGACTCCTTTCAGGTTTGTTACCACAGGTTTCCCACCAAAAGAGGAATTCCAAAGCAGAGCCCTGGGGAAGAGTGAAGGGACAACCCGAACTATGGTTAAAAATTGCGGCCTAGGGGCAGGCCAAGCCCAATATGCTGTCTCTTCATATAGGCCCTGAGAGGCCTTACCTGAGGACTGGGCTCAGGCTGAGGGTCACAATGTGTGTTTTTGATCAATGTGGGCCGCAAGCATGGGCTGGGCCTCATGGGCCACGCTTGTTTCAACTACACTGAACGTTGGACAACATGCCAACCACAAGGTTTCTTGCCATGGGGAAAGAGTTCTGATTTCTGCATCATTTTCAACCCTGGGCAGTGGTTGGAGATAAGGTCTAGGTTCTGGAGCCTGAAAACCGCAGTTGGGAAGAGATGACGACCTAAGGCCATGGCGGGTCCGATGTGCTCAGTGTGCAGGCAGCTGTCTGGGTGGGACCAGGAGGTCCAAGGCTCAGGCTGGGTCAGAAGGGGAAATAGTGCCCAGGTCAGCCTATATGTTGGGGGTACAGCCGAATGGCGTGCAGGTTGATCCTCATTTGCGGTTTCGGGGTAGCCCTGAGGGCAATGTTTTACTTCTGTAGGGCAGGCAGAGTGCGGCATTGTAGTTCTGGATTGCCCAACTGGAGGGCTTGTGGGCCAGTAGTCTGAGGACGGAGTCTGAGAACCCAAGCTAGGCCTAGGTTTCTGGGTGAGGATATGGCAGGCACAATCTACAGACCTCAATAGAGATCTCGTGCATCTGAAGTCAGGGCAAGGATCAGACGATCGCTCAGGTTGGACTTTCTGCCCTGATGGCCCTTTCTTGAAGGAGGTTGGATCACGAGGACATGGGGGTTTTCCCACGATGGGAGTTGTGAGAAGCTCCAAACTGCAAAGATTCTTCTGCAGGACAATTGAGACCTGTTGGTTGGCTCCAGGCCAACGATTCCGAGCAGGGTTCTAAGGATGGATGGCTGGGTAGCCCACCTCGCATTCCAATTGTCTCCAAGCAACAAGACAGGTTAGATCTGCTGGATGTGGGGGGCAACCGAGGAGGCTGAGTTGAAATGGACTCTCCTGTGGATGTGTCCTAATATGTTTTTGTGTCTATGGAGACCTTGGAATGAAGCGGTGGCCCTGGGGCCCTGAAGGGTTCTCCTAAACAGAGGCTTTGACACAGCTCCAACGTGCATGTTTCCCATGTGTAGATGAGATTTGTTCTGATGGGTGAGTCAAGAAACAGCCATATGCTGGTATTGAAATCCAGGCCTCTGAGGAGAGATGCCTGGAAACCAAAGCAATGGATCCGATTAGTGCCTAGGGGCCTGTTCGTTCCTTTTTACCTCTGGGGACATCAGTCTACGGGTCTGAGTGCAGGTAGGTGCTCAGATGGGCTCAGATTGCCCCTGTTTGTCCTGGGAAGCCACAACTATTGGGATGGCCTCAGGGACTTTGGAGGTTTACCTACTAGTAGGGTTGTGGCCATTGGAATGGGCACATACAATTCCCTTGAGGAGGGCAAGTACAGTCCTCAGGTTTGGCTCCAGGGCCCTGAGCCTGTAGGGTGTGTAGGCCAGAGCTGTTTGGACAGTTGTCTGAAAACACAAACTCGGCTTATGTTTTGGGTCATAGGTATGGCAGGACTGATCTACAGACCATGAGGAGAACACTTCGGGATATGAAAAAAGGGCGAGTGTGAGGCTCTTGCTCAAGTTTTTGTCTCTGGATATCGTGTCACTCATGGTCGTGAAATTGCCGGGTGACTTCATGGGAAATGGACGAGTCTTACTCTCTGGGGGTTCGGTCCCGTCCAAAGAGTTTGGGGTCATTCTGGGGATGGAAGAAGTCCGTTTTTTTGTTGTTGTCGATTTGTTTCATTTTGTTTTTCAACCTCAGATGTCCCACCAAATGAGGGATTCCAGAGTAGAGCCCTGGGGTGGGGCGACTGGACAACCAGAAATCTGGTTAAAAATTGGGGACTAGGGACATGTCAAGCCCATTATGACATCTAATGGTCCAGCCACTGAGAGGACTTACTAGAGGACAGGACTCACGCTGAGGTCACAATGCGTGTTTATGCTCTCGTCGCACTCAAGAATGGGCGGGGCCTCTGGGTGAATGCTGGTTTCTCCTACACTGAACGTTGGACAACATGCCAACCACAAGGTTTCTTACCATGGCTCAGGAAGAGTTCTGATTTCTGCATCACAGTCACCCGTGGGCAGTGATTGGAGATAAGGTCTAGGTTCTGAAGCCTGAAAACTGAGGTAGGGAAGAGATGATGACCTAAGGCCATGGCGGGTCTGATGTGCTCAGCGTGCGGTCAGCTGTCTGGGTGTTGGTCAGCATGTCCGGGCTCAGGTTGTGTCAGACAGTGCATTAGTGCCCAGGTTAGACTATATAATTTGGGTACATTCGAGTGCCGTGTAGGTTTATCCTCATTTAAGCTGCCTGGGCTGCTCATTAGGCAATATATTTTTTCTAGAGGTCAGGCAGAGTGCTTCATTGTCGGTCCGGAATTGCCAAACTTGAGGGCTTCGGGGCCAGGAGAGTGAGGACGGAAGTCTGAGAACACAAGCTAGACTTCGGATTCAGGGTGAGGGCACGGCAGGTACCCCCTGCAGATCTGAACCAATATCTCATGCATCTGAAGTCAGGGCGAGGATCCGTCGTTGGCTCAGGTTGGAGTTTCTGTGCATGACGGCCCCTTCATGAAGGGAACGGAATCCGAGGCCATGGAGGTTTTCCACGTTGGGAGATGTGGGATGCCCCCTTCAAGGATTCCTTCTGCGGGACAATTGAGACCTGTTGGACAGCTCCAGGACATCCCATATGGAATGACTCCAGAGCACCGTTCCAGGATGGATGCCTGGGAAGTCCGCCTCGCCTTCCAATTGTCTCCTAGCAACAAGACAGTTTAGATCTAATGGATCTGCGGGAGCAACCGGGGTGGCTGAGTTGAAATGCACTTTCCAGAGGATGGGTCCTAACGTGTATTTGTGTCCATGAGGGCCTTGGAATGGGGAGGTGGCACCGGGACCCTGACGTATTCTCCTAAGCTTTGGCATAGCTCCCATGCACAAGTTTCCTTGTGGAGACGAGATTTGTTCTGATGGGTGCCTCAGGAAATCCCCTCTGCTGGCATTGGAATCCAGGCTTTTGAGGAGACATGCCTGTAAACCAAAGCAATGGATCCGATAATGGCCTCGGGTCCTGTCTGGTTCAGTCTTCTTGGTATGAGTGGAGGTAGATGAGTGGAGGTAGATGCTCAGCCGGTATCAACCGCCCTTTTTAGTCCCGGGCGACCTACACTATTGGGATGGCCTCAGGGACTTTGGAGGGTTCTCCTAATTTGTATGATTTTTGACAATGGAATGGGCAGAATTCCCATGGATTGGGTGGGGGAAGTCCTAATGTGTGGCTCCAGGGGCCCCAGCCTGGAGGGAGTGTGGCCCAGGACTTTGAGGACAGAAGACTGAAAACACAAACTCAGCTTAAGTTTGGGGACGTAGGTATGGCACGCCCGATCTACAAACCATGAGAAGAACTCTTCAGGATATGAAGAATGAGCGAGTCTGAGGCGCTTGCTCAGGCTTTTGTCTCTGACTTTTGTTTCAGCGATGGCCGTGGAATGTTGGAGAGATCTCATGTGCCATGGACGAATCTTCCTCTCTGGGGATTTGGCCCGATCCCAATTGTTTTTCGTCAATCTGTGGGATGGGAGGACTCCTTTCAGGTTTGTTACCACAGGTTTCCCACCAAAAGAGGAATTCCAAAGCAGAGCCCTGGGGAAGAGTGAAGGGACAACCCGAACTATGGTTAAAAATTGCGGCCTAGGGGCAGGCCAAGCCCAATATGCTGTCTCTTCATATAGGCCCTGAGAGGCCTTACCTGAGGACTGGGCTCAGGCTGAGGGTCACAATGTGTGTTTTTGATCAATGTGGGCCGCAAGCATGGGCTGGGCCTCATGGGCCACGCTTGTTTCAACTACACTGAACGTTGGACAACATGCCAACCACAAGGTTTCTTGCCATGGGGAAAGAGTTCTGATTTCTGCATCATTTTCAACCCTGGGCAGTGGTTGGAGATAAGGTCTAGGTTCTGGAGCCTGAAAACCGCAGTTGGGAAGAGATGACGACCTAAGGCCATGGCGGGTCCGATGTGCTCAGTGTGCAGGCAGCTGTCTGGGTGGGACCAGGAGGTCCAAGGCTCAGGCTGGGTCAGAAGGGGAAATAGTGCCCAGGTCAGCCTATATGTTGGGGGTACAGCCGAATGGCGTGCAGGTTGATCCTCATTTGCGGTTTCGGGGTAGCCCTGAGGGCAATGTTTTACTTCTGTAGGGCAGGCAGAGTGCGGCATTGTAGTTCTGGATTGCCCAACTGGAGGGCTTGTGGGCCAGTAGTCTGAGGACGGAGTCTGAGAACCCAAGCTAGGCCTAGGTTTCTGGGTGAGGATATGGCAGGCACAATCTACAGACCTCAATAGAGATCTCGTGCATCTGAAGTCAGGGCAAGGATCAGACGATCGCTCAGGTTGGACTTTCTGCCCTGATGGCCCTTTCTTGAAGGAGGTTGGATCACGAGGACATGGGGGTTTTCCCACGATGGGAGTTGTGAGAAGCTCCAAACTGCAAAGATTCTTCTGCAGGACAATTGAGACCTGTTGGTTGGCTCCAGGCCAACGATTCCGAGCAGGGTTCTAAGGATGGATGGCTGGGTAGCCCACCTCGCATTCCAATTGTCTCCAAGCAACAAGACAGGTTAGATCTGCTGGATGTGGGGGGCAACCGAGGAGGCTGAGTTGAAATGGACTCTCCTGTGGATGTGTCCTAATATGTTTTTGTGTCTATGGAGACCTTGGAATGAAGCGGTGGCCCTGGGGCCCTGAAGGGTTCTCCTAAACAGCGGCTTTGACACAGCTCCAACGTGCATGTTTCCCATGTGTAGATGAGATTTGTTCTGATGGGTGAGTCAAGAAACAGCCATATGCTGGTATTGAAATCCAGGCCTCTGAGGAGAGATGCCTGGAAACCAAAGCAATGGATCCGATTAGTGCCTAGGGGCCTGTTCGTTCCTTTTTACCTTTGGGGACATCAGTCTACGGGTCTGAGTGCAGGTAGGTGCTCAGATGGGCTCAGATTGCCCCTGTTTGTCCTGGGAAGCCACAACTATTGGGATGGCCTCAGGGACTTTGGAGGTTATCCTACTAGTAGGGTTGTGGCCATTGGAATGGGCACATACAATTCCCTTGGAGAGGGCAAGTACAGTCCTCAGGTTTGGCTCCAGGGCCCTGAGCCTGTAGGGTGTGTAGGCCAGAGCTGTTTGGACAGTTGTCTGAAAACACAAACTCGGCTTATGTTTTGGGTCATAGGTATGGCAGGACTGATCTACAGACCATGAGGAGAACACTTCGGGATATGAAAAAAGGGCGAGTGTGAGGCTCTTGCTCAAGTTTTTGTCTCTGGATATCGTGTCACTCATGGTCGTGAAATTGCCGGGTGACTTCATGGGAAATGGACGAGTCTTACTCTCTGGGGGTTCGGTCCCGTCCAAAGAGTTTGGGGTCATTCTTGGGATGGAAGAAGTCCGTTTTTTTGTTGTTGTCGATTTGTTTCATTTTGTTTTTCAACCTCAGATGTCCCACCAAATGAGGGATTCCAGAGTAGAGCCCTGGGGTGGGGCGACTGGACAACCAGAAATCTGGTTAAAAATTGGGGACTAGGGACATGTCAAGCCCATTATGACATCTAATGGTCCAGCCACTGAGATGACTTACTAGAGGACAGGACTCACGCTGAGGTCACAATGCGTGTTTATGCTCTCGTCGCACTCAAGAATGGGCGGGGCCTCTGGGTGAATGCTGGTCTCCTACACTGAACGTTGGACAACATGCCAACCACAAGGTTTCTTACCATGGGTCAGGAAGAATTCTGATTTCTGCATCACAGTCACCCGTGGGCAGTGATTGGAGATAAGGTCTAGGTTCTGAAGCCTGAAAACTGAGGTAGGGAAGAGATGATGACCTAAGGCCATGGCGGGTCTGATGTGCTCAGCGTGCGGTCAGCTGTCTGGGTGTTGGTCAGCATGTCCGGGCTCAGGTTGTGTCAGACAGTGCATTAGTGCCCAGGTTAGACTATATAATTTGGGTACATTCGAGTGCCGTGTAGGTTTATCCTCATTTAAGCTGCCTGGGCTGCTCATTAGGCAATATATTTTTTCTAGAGGGCAGGCAGAGTGCTTCATTGTCGGTCCGGAATTGCCAAACTTGAGGGCTTCGGGGCCAGGAGAGTGAGGACGGAAGTCTGAGAACACAAGCTAGACTTCGGATTCAGGGTGAGGGCACGGCAGGTACCCCCTGCAGATCTGAACCAATATCTCATGCATCTGAAGTCAGGGCGAGGATCCGTCGTTGGCTCAGGTTGGAGTTTCTGTGCATGACGGCCCCTTCATGAAGGGAACGGAATCTCGAGGCCATGGAGGTTTTCCACGTTGGGAGATGTGGGATGCCCCCTTCAAGGATTCCTTCTGTGGGACAATTGAGACCTGTTGGACAGCTCCAGGACATCCCATATGGAATGACTCCAGAGCACCGTTCCAGGATGGATGCCTGGGAAGTCCGCCTCACCTTCCAATTGTCTCCTAGCAACAAGACAGTTTAGATCTAATGGATATGCGGGAGCAATCGGGGTGCCTGAGTTCAAATGAACTTTCCAGAGGATGGGTTTTAATATGTTTTTGTGTCCATGAGGGCCTTGAAATGGGGAGGTGGCACCGGGACCCTGAAGTATTCTCCTAAGCTTTGGCATAGCTCCCATGCACAAGTTTCCTTGTGGAGACGAGATTTGTTCTGATGGGTGCCTCAGGAAATCCCCTCTGCTGGCATTGGAATCCAGGCTTTTGAGGAGACATGCCTGTAAACCAAAGCAATGGATCCGATAATGGCCTCGGGTCCTGTCTGGTTCAGTCTTCTTGGTATGAGTGGAGGTAGATGAGTGGAGGTAGATGCTCAGCCGGTATCAACCGCCCTTTTTTGTCCCGGGCGACCTACACTATTGGGATGGCCTCAGGAACTTTGGAGGGTTCTCCTAATTTGTATGATTTTTGACAATGGAATGGGCAGAATTCCCATGGATTGGGTGGGGGCAGTCCTAATGTGTGGCTCCAGGGGCCCCAGCCTGGAGGGAGTGTGGCCCAGGACTTTGAGGACAGAAGACTGAAAACACAAACTCAGCTTAAGTTTGGGGACGTAGGTATGGCACGCCCGATCTACAAACCATGAGAAGAACTCTTCAGGATATGAAGAATGAGCGAGTCTGAGGCGCTTGCTCAGGATTTTGTCTCTGACTTTTGTTTCAGCGATGGCCGTGGAATGTTGGGGAGATCTCATGTGCCATGGACGAATCTTCCTCTCTGGGGATTTGGCCCGATCCCAATTGTTTTTCGTCAATCTGTGGGATGGGAGGACTCCTTTCAGGTTTGTTACCACAGGTTTCCCACCAAAAGAGGAATTCCAAAGCAGAGCCCTGGGGAAGAGTGAAGGGACAACCCGAACTATGGTTAAAAATTGCGGCCTAGGGGCAGGCCAAGCCCAATATGCTGTCTCTTCATATAGGCCCTGAGAGGCCTTACCTGAGGACTGGGCTCAGGCTGAGGGTCACAATGTGTGTTTGTGACCAATGTGGGCCGCAAGCATGGGCTGGGCCTCATGGGCCACGCTTGTTTCAACTACACTGAACGTTGGACAACATGCCAACCACAAGGTTTCTTGCCATGGGGAAAGAGTTCTGATTTCTGCATCATTTTCAACCCTGGGCAGTGGTTGGAGATAAGGTCTAGGTTCTGGAGCCTGAAAACCGCAGTTGGGAAGAGATGACGACCTAAGGCCATGGCGGGTCCGATGTGCTCAGTTTGCAGGCAGCTGTCTGGGTGGGACCAGGAGGTCCAAGGCTCAGGCTGGGTCAGAAGGGGAAATAGTGCCCAGGTCAGCCTATATGTTGGGGGTACAGCCGAATGGCGTGCAGGTTGATCCTCATTTGCGGTTTCGGGGTAGCCCTGAGGGCAATGTTTTACTTCTGTAGGGCAGGCAGAGTGCGGCATTGTAGTTCTGGATTGCCCAACTGGAGGGCTTGTGGGCCAGTAGTCTGAGGACGGAGTCTGAGAACCCAAGCTAGGCCTAGGTTTCTGGGTGAGGATATGGCAGGCACAGTCAACAGACCTCAATAGAGATCTCGTGCATCTGAAGTCAGGGCAAGGATCAGACGATCGCTCAGGTTGGACTTTCTGCCCTGATGGCCCTTTCTTGAAGGAGGTTGGATCACGAGGACATGGGGGTTTTCCCACGATGGGAGTTGTGAGAAGCTCCAAACTGCAAAGATTCTTCTGCAGGACAATTGAGACCTGTTGGTTGGCTCCAGGCCAACGATTCCGAGCAGGGTTCTAAGGATGGATGGCTGGGTAGCCCACCTCGCATTCCAATTGTCTCCAAGCAACAAGACAGGTTAGATCTGCTGGATGTGGGGGGCAACCGAGGAGGCTGAGTTGAAATGGACTCTCCTGTGGATGTGTCCTAATATGTTTTTGTGTCTATGGAGACCTTGGAATGAAGCGGTGGCCCTGGGGCCCTGAAGGGTTCTCCAAAACAGAGGCTTTGACACAGCTCCAACGTGCATGTTTCCCATGTGTAGATGAGATTTGTTCTGATGGGTGAGTCAAGAAACAGCCATATGCTGGTATTGAAATCCAGGCCTCTGAGGAGAGATGCCTGGAAACCAAAGCAATGGATCCGATTAGTGCCTAGGGGCCTGTTCGTTCCTTTTTACCTTTCGGGACCTCAGTCTACGGGTCTGAGTGCAGGTAGGTGCTCAGATGGGCTCAGATTGCCCCTGTTTGTCCTGGGAAGCCACAACTATTGGGATGGCCTCAGGGACTTTGGAGGTTATCCTACTAGTAGGGTTGTGGCCATTGGAATGGGCACATACAATTCCCTTGGAGAGGGCAAGTACAGTCCTCAGGTTTGGCTCCAGGGCCCTGAGCCTGTAGGGTGTGTAGGCCAGAGCTGTTTGGACAGTTGTCTGAAAACACAAACTCGGCTTATGTTTTGGGTCATAGGTATGGCAGGACTGATCTACAGACCATGAGGAGAACACTTCGGGATATGAAAAAAGGGCGAGTGTGAGGCTCTTGCTCAAGTTTTTGTCTCTGGATATCGTGTCACTCATGGTCGTGAAATTGCCGGGTGACTTCATGGGAAATGGACGAGTCTTACTCTCTGGGGGTTCGGTCCCGTCCAAAGAGTTTGGGGTCATTCTGGGGATGGAAGAAGTCCGTTTTTTTGTTGTTGTCGATTTGTTTCATTTTGTTTTTCAACCTCAGATGTCCCACCAAATGAGGGATTCCAGAGTAGAGCCCTGGGGTGGGGCGACTGGACAACCAGAAATCTGGTTAAAAATTGGGGACTAGGGACATGTCAAGCCCATTATGACATCTAATGGTCCAGCCACTGAGAGGACTTACTAGAGGACAGGACTCACGCTGAGGTCACAATGCGTGTTTATGCTCTCGTCGCACTCAAGAATGGGCGGGGCCTCAGGGAGAATGCTGGTTTCTCCTACACTGAACGTTGGACAACATGCCAACCACAAGGTTTCTTACCATGGGTCAGGAAGAGTTCTGATTTCTGCATCCCAGTCACCCGTGGGCAGTGATTGGAGATAAGGTCTAGGTTCTGAAGCCTGAAAACTGAGGTAGGGAAGAGATGATGACCTAAGGCCATGGCGGGTCTGATGTGCTCAGCGTGCGGTCAGCTGTCTGGGTGTTGGTCAGCAGGTCCGGGCTCAGGTTGTGTCAGACAGTGCATTAGTGCCCAGGTTAGACTATATAATTTGGGTACATTCGAGTGCCGTGTAGGTTTATCCTCATTTAAGCTGCCTGGGCTGCTCATTAGGCAATATATTTTTTCTAGAGGGCAGGCAGAGTGCTTCATTGTCGGTCCGGAATTGCCAAACTTGAGGGCTTCGGGGCCAGGAGAGTGAGGACGGAAGTCTGAGAACACAAGCTAGACTTCGGAATCAGGGTGAGGGCACGTTAGGTACCCCCTGCAGATCTGAACCAATATCTCATGCATCTGAAGTCAGGGCGAGGATCCGTCGTTGGCTCAGGTTGGAGTTTCTGTGCATGACGGCCCCTTCATGAAGGGAACGGAATCTCGAGGCCATGGAGGTTTTCCACGTTGGGAGATGTGGGATGCCCCCTTCAAGGATTCCTTCTGCGGGACAATTGAGACCTGTTGGACAGCTCCAGGACATCCCATATGGAATGACTCCAGAGCACCGTTCCAGGATGGATGCCTGGGAAGTCCGCCTCACCTTCCAATTGTCTCCTAGCAACAAGACAGTTTAGATCTAATGGATATGCGGGAGCAACCGGGGTGCCTGAGTTGAAATGCACTTTCCAGAGGATGGGTTCTAATGTGTTTTTGTGTCCATGAGGGCCTTGGAATGGGGAGGTGGCACCGGGACCCTGAAGTATTCTCCTAAGCTTTGGCATAGCTCCCATGCACAAGTTTCCTTGTGGAGACGAGATTTGTTCTGATGGGTGCCTCAGGAAATCCCCTCTGCTGGTATTGGAATTCAGGCTTTTGAGGAGACATGCCTGTAAACCAAAGCAATGGATCCGATAATGGCCTCGGGTCCTGTCTGGTTCAGTCTTCTTGGTATGAGTGGAGGTAGATGAGTGGAGGTAGATGCTCAGCCGGTATCAACCGCACTTTTTTGTCCCGGGCGACCTACACTATTGGGATGGCCTCAGGGACTTTGGAGGGTTCTCCTAATTTGTACGATTTTTGACAATGGAATGGGCAGAATTCCCATGGATTGGGTGGGGGCAGTCCTAATGTGTGGCTCCAGGGGCCCCAGCCTGGAGGGAGTGTGGCCCAGGACTTTGAGGACAGAAGACTGAAAACACAAACTCAGGTTAAGTTTGGGGACGTAGGTATGGCACGCCCGATCTACAAACCATGAGAAGAACTCTTCAGGATATGAAGAATGAGCGAGTCTGAGGCGCTTGCTCAGGATTTTGTCTCTGACTTTTGTTTCAGCGATGGCCGTGGAATATTGGGGAGATCTCATGGGCCATGGACGAATCTTCCTCTCTGTGGATTTGGCCCGATCCCAATTGTTTTTCGTCAATCTGTGGGATGGGAGGACTCCTTTCAGGTTTGTTACCACAGGTGTCCCACCAAAAGAGGAATTCCAAAGCAGATCCCTGGGGAAGAGTGAAGGGACAACCCGAACTATGGTTAAAATTTGGGGCCTAGGGGCATGGCAAGCCCAATATGCTGTCTCTTCATATAGGCCCTGAGAGGCCTTACCTGAGGACTGGGCTCAGGCTGAGGGTCACAATGTGTGTTTGTGACCAATGTGGCCCGCAAGCATGGGCTGGGCCTCATGGGCCACGCTTGTTTCAACTACACTGAACGTTGGACAACATGCCAACCACAAGGTTTTTTGCCATGGGGAAAGAGTTCTGATTTCTGCATCATTTTCAACCCTGGGCAGTGGTTGGAGATAAGGTCTAGGTTCTGGAGCCTGAAAACCGCAGTTGGGAAGAGATGACGACCTAAGGCCATGGCGGGTCCGATGTGCTCAGTGTGCGGCCAGCTGTCTGGGTGGGACCAGGAGGTCCAGGCTTAGGCTGGGTCAGAAGGTGAAATAGTGCCCAGGTCAGCCTATATGTTTGGGGTACAGCCGAATGGCGTGCAGGTTGATCCTCATTTGCGGTTTCGGGGTAGCCCTGAGGGCAATGTTTTACTTCTGTAGGGCAGGCAGAGTGCGGCATTGTAGTTCTGGATTGCCCAACTGGAGGGCTTGTGGGCCAGTAGTCTGACGACGGAGTCTGAGAAACCAAGCTAGGCCTAGGTTTCTGGGTGAGGATATGGCAGGCACAATCTACAGACCTCAATAGAGATCTTGTGCATCTGAAGTCAGGGCAAGGATCAGACGATCGCTCAGGTTGGACTTTCTGCCCTGATGGCCCTTTCTTGAAGGGGGTTGGATCACGAGGACATGGCGGTTTTCGCACGATGGGAGTTGTGAGAAGCTCCAAACTGCAAAGACTCTTCTGCAGGACAATTGAGACCTGTTGGTTGGCTCCAGGCCAACGATTCCGAGCAGGGTTCTAAGGATGGATGGCTGGGTAGCCCACCTCGCATTCCAATTGTCTCCAAGCAACAAGACAGGTTAGATCTGCTGGATGTGGGGGGCAACCGAGGAGGCTGAGTTGAAATGGACTCTCCTGTGGATGTGTCCTAATATGTTTTTGTGTCTATGGAGACCTTGGAATGAAGCGGTGGCCCTGGGGCCCTGAAGGGTTCTCCTAAAAGGAGGCTTTGACACAGCTCCAACGTGCATGTTTCCCATGTGTAGATGAGATTTGTTCTGATGGGTGAGTCAAGAAACAGCCATATGCTGGTATTGAAATCCAGGCCTCTGAGGAGAGATGCCTGGAAACCAAAGCAATGGATCCGATTAGTGCCTAGGGGCCTGTTCGTTCCTTTTTACCTCTGGGGACATCAGTCTACGGGTCTGAGTGCAGGTAGGTGCTCAGATGGGCTCAGATTGCCCCTGTTTGTCCTGGGAAGCCACAACTATTGGGATGGCCTCAGGGACTTTGGAGGTTATCCTACTAGTAGGGTTGTGGCCATTGGAATGGGCACATACAATTCCCTTGGAGAGGGCAAGTACAGTTCTCAGGTTTGGCTCCAGGGCCCTGAGCCTGTAGGGTGTGTAGGCCAGAGCTGTTTGGACAGTTGTCTGAAAACACAAACTCGGCTTATGTTTTGGGTCATAGGTATGGCAGGACTGATCTACAGACCATGAGGAGAACACTTCGGGATATGAAAAAAGGGCGAGTGTGCGGCTCTTGCTCAAGTTTTTGTCTCTGGATATCGTGTCACTCATGGTCGTGAAATTGCCGGGTGACTTCATGGGAAATGGACGAGTCTTACTCTCTGGGGGTTCGGTCCCGTCCAAAGAGTTTTGGGTCATTCTGGGGATGGAAGAAGTCCGTTTTTTTGTTGTTGTTGTCGATTTGTTTCATTTTGTTTTTCAACCTCAGGTGTCCCACCAAATGAGGGATTCCAGAGTAGAGCCCTGGGGTGGGGCGACTGGACAACCAGAAATCTGGTTAAAAATTGGGGACTAGGGACATGTCAAGCCCATTATGACATCTAATGGTCCAGCCACTGAGAGGACTTACTAGAGGACAGGACTCACGCTGAGGTCACAATCCGTGTTTATGCTCTCGTCGCACTCAAGAATGGGCGGGGCCTCTGGGTGAATGCTGGTTTCTCCTACACTGAACGTTGGACAACATGCCAACCACAAGGTTTCTTACCATGGGTCAGGAAGAGTTCTGATTTCTGCATCACAGTCACCCGTGGGCAGTGATTGGAGATAAGGTCTAGGTTCTGAAGCCTGAAAACTGAGGTAGTGAAGAGATGATGACCTAAGGCCATGGCGGGTCTGATGTGCTCAGCGTGCGGTCAGCTGTCTGGGTGTTGGTCAGCAGGTCCGGGCTCAGGTTGTGTCAGACAGTGCATTAGTGCCCAGGTTAGACTATATAATTTGGGTACATTCGAGTGCCGTGTAGGTTTATCCTCATTTAAGCTGCCTGGGCTGCTCATTAGGCAATATATTTTTTCTAGAGGGCAGGCAGAGTGCTTCATTGTCGGTCCGGAATTGCCAAACTTGAGGGCTTCGGGGCCAGGAGAGTGAGGACGGAAGTCTGAGAACACAAGCTAGACTTCGAATTCAGGGTGAGGGCACGGCAGGTACCCCCTGCAGATCTGAACCAATATCTCATGCATCTGAAGTCAGGGCGAGGATCCAACGTTGGCTCAGGTTGGAGTTTCTGTGCATGACGGCCCCTTCATGAAGGGAACGGAATCTCGAGGCCATGGAGGTTTTCCACGTTGGGAGATGTGGGATGCCCCCTTCAAGGATTCCTTCTGCGGGACAATTGAGACCTTTTGGACAGCTCCAGGACATCCCATATGGAATGACTCCAGAGCACCGTTCCAGGATGGATGCCTGGGAAGTCCGCCTCGCCTTCCAATTGTCTCCTAGCAACAAGACAGTTTAGATCTAATGGATATGCGGGAGCAACCGGGGTGGCTGAGTTGAAATGCACTTTCCAGAGGATGGGTCCTAACGTGTGTTTGTGTCCATGAGGGCCTTGGAATGGGGAGGTGGCACCGGGACCCTGAAGTATTCTCCTAAGCTTTGGCTTAGCTCCCATGCACAAGTTTCCTTGTGGAGACGAGATTTGTTCTGATGGGTGCCTCAGGAAATCCCCTCTGCTGGTATTGGAATCCAGGCTTTTGAGGAGACATGCCTGTAAACCAAAGCAATGGATTCGATAATTGCCTCGGGTCCTGTCTGGTTCAATCTCCTTGGTATGAGTGGAGGTAGAAGAGTGGAGGTAGATGCTCAGCCGGTATCAACCGCCCATTTTTTGTCCCGGGCGACCTACACTATTGGGATGGCCTCGGGGACTTTGGAGGGTTCTCCTAATTTGTACGATTTTTGACAATGGAATGGGCAGAATTCCCATGGATTGGGTGGGGGCAGTCTTAATATGTGGCTCCAGGGGCCCCAGCCTGGAGGGAGTGTGGCCCAGGACTTTGAGGACAGAAGACTGAAAACACAAACTCAGCTTAAGTGTGGGGACGTAGGTATGGCACGCCCGATCTACAAACCATGAGAAGAACTCTTGAGGATATGGAGAATGAGCGAGTCTGAGGCGCTAGCTCAGGCTTTTGTCTCTGGATTTTGTATCAGCGATGTCCGTGGAATGTCGGGGAGGCTTCATGGGCCATGGGCGAATCTTCCTCTCTGTGGATTTGGCCCGATCCCAATTGTTTTTCGTCAATCTGTGGGATGGGAGGACTCCTTTCAGATTTGTTACCTCAGGTGTCCCACCAAAAGAGGAATTCCAAAGCAGAGCCCTGGGGAAGAGTGAAGGGACAACCCGAACTATGGTTAAAAATTGGGGCCTAGGGGCATGGCAAGCCTAATATGCTGCCTCTTCATATAGGCCCTGAGAGGCCTTACCTGAGGACTGCGCTCAGGCTGAGGGTCACAATGTGTGTTTGTGACCAATGTGGCCCGCAAGCATGGGCTGGGCCTCATGGGCCACGCTTGTTTCAACTACACTGAACGTTGGACAACATGCCAACCACAAGTTTCTTGCCATGGGGAAAGAGTTCTGATTTCTGCATCATTTTCAACCCTGGGCAGTGGTTGGAGATAAGGTCTAGGTGCTGGAGCCTGAAAACCGCAGTTGGGAAGAGATGACGACCTAAGGCCATGGCGGGTCCGATGTGCTCAGTGTGCGGCCAGCTGTCTGGGTGGGACCAGGAGGTCCAGGCTCAGGCTGGGTCAGAAGGGGAAATAGGGCCCAGGTCAGCCTATATGTTTGGGGTACAGCCGAATGGCTTGCAGGTTGATCCTCATTTGCGGATTCGGGGTAGCCCTGAGGGCAATGTTTTACTTCTGTAGGGCAGGCAGAGTGCGGCATTGTAGTTCTGGATTGCCCAACTGGAGGGCTTGTGGGCCAGTATTCTGAGGACGGAGTCTGAGAACCCAAGCTAGGCCTAGGTTTCTGGGTGAGGATATGGCAGGCACAATCTACAGACCTCAATCGAGATCTCGTGCATCTGAAGTCAGGGCAAGAATCAGACGATCGCTCAGGTTGGACTTTCTGCCCTGATGGCCCTTTCTTGAAGGAGGTTGGATCACGAGGACATGGGGGTTTTCCCACGATGGGAGTTGTGAGAAGCTCCAAACTGCAAAGATTCTTCTGCAGGACAATTGAGACCTGTTGGTTGGCTCCAGGCCAACGATTCCAAGCAGGGTTCTAAGGATGGATGGCTGGGTAGCCCACCTCGCATTCCAATTGTCTCCAAGCAACAAGACAGGTTAGATCTGCTGGATGTGGGGGGCAACCGAGGAGGCTGAGTTGAAATGGACTCTCCTGTGGATGTGTCCTAATATGTTTTTGTGTCTATGGAGACCTTGGAATGAAGCGGTGGCCCTGGGGCCCTGAAGGGTTCTCCTAAACAGAGGCTTTGACACAGCTCCAACGTGCATGTTTCCCATGTGTAGATGAGATTTGTTCTGATGGGTGAGTCAAGAAACAGCCATATGCTGGTATTGAAATCCAGGCCTCTGAGGAGAGATGCCTGGAAACCAAAGCAATGGATCCGATTAGTGCCTAGGGGCCTGTTCGTTCCTTTTTACCTTTGGGGACATCAGTCTACGGGTCTGAGTGCAGGTAGGTGCTCAGATGGGCTCAGATTGCCCCTGTTTGTCCTGGGAAGCCACAACTATTGGGATGGCCTCAGGGACTTTGGAGGTTATCCTACTAGTAGGGTTGTGGCCATTGGAATGGGCACATACAATTCCCTTGGAGAGGGCAAGTACAGTCCTCAGGTTTGGCTCCAGGGCCCTGAGCCTGTAGGGTGTGTAGGCCAGAGCTGTTTGGACAGTTGTCTGAAAACACAAACTCGGCTTATGTTTTGGGTCATAGGTATGGCAGGACTGATCTACAGACCATGAGGAGAACACATCGGGATATGAAAAAAGGGCGAGTGTGCGGCTCTTGCTCAAGTTTTTGTCTCTGGATATCGTGTCACTCATGGTCGTGAAATTGCCGAGTGACTTCATGGGAAATGGACGAGTCTTACTCTCTGGGGGTTCGGTCCCGTCCAAAGAGTTTGGGGTCATTCTTGGGATGGAAGAAGTCCGTTTTTTTGTTGTTGTCGATTTGTTTCATTTTGTTTTTCAACCTCAGATGTCCCACCAAATGAGGGATTCGAGAGTAGAGCCCTGGGGTGGGGCGACTGGACAACCAGAAATCTGGTTAAAAATTGGGGACTAGGGACATGTCAAGCCCATTATGACATCTAATGGTCCAGCCACTGAGAGGACTTACTAGAGGACAGGACTCACGCTGAGGTCACAATGCGTGTTTATGCTCTCGTCGCACTCAAGAATGGGCGGGGCCTCAGGGAGAATGCTGGTTTCTCCTACACTGAACGTTGGACAACATGCCAACCACAAGGTTTCTTACCATGGGTCAGGAAGAGTTCTGATTTCTGCATCACAGTCACCCGTGGGCAGTGATTGGAGATAAGGTCTAGGTTCTGAAGCCTGAAAACTGAGGTAGGGAAGAGATGATGACCTAAGGCCATGGCGGGTCTGATGTGCTCAGCGTGCGGTCAGCTGCCTGGGTTTTGGTCAGCAGGTCCGGGCTCAGGTTGTGTCAGACAGTGCATTAGTGCCCAGGTTAGACTATATAATTTGGGTACATTCGAGTGCCGTGTAGGTTTATCCTCATTTAAGCTGCCTGGGCTGCTCATTAGGCAATATATTTTTTCTAGAGGGCAGACAGAGTGCTTCATTGTCGGTCCGGAATTGCCAAACTTGAGGGCTTCGGGGCCAGGAGAGTGAGGACGGAAGTCTGAGAACACAAGCTAGACTTCGGATTCAGGGTGAGGGCACGGCAGGTACCCCCTGCAGATCTGAACCAATATCTCATGCATCTGAAGTCAGGGCGAGGATCCGTCGTTGGCTCAGGTTGGAGTTTCTGTGCATGACGGCCCCTTCATGAAGGGAACGGAATCTCGAGGCCATGGAGGTTTTCCACGTTGGGAGATGTGGGATGCCCCCTTCAAGGATTCCTTCTGCGGGACAATTGAGACCTGTTGGACAGCTCCAGGACATCCCATATGGAATGACTCCAGAGCACCGTTCCAGGATGGATGCCTGGGAAGTCCGCCTCACCTTCCAATTGTCTCCTAGCAACAAGACAGTTTAGATCTAATGGATATGCGGGAGCAACCGGGGTGCCTGAGTTGAAATGCACTTTCCAGAGGATGGGTTCTAATGTGTTTTTGTGTCCATGAGGGCCTTGGAATGGGGAGGTGGCACCGGGACCCTGAAGTATTCTCCTAAGCTTTGGCATAGCTCCCATGCACAAGTTTCCTTGTGGAGACGAGATTTGTTCTGATGGGTGCCTCAGGAAATCCCCTCAGCTGGTATTGGAATCCAGGCTTTTGAGGAGACATGCCTGTAAACCAAAGCAATGGATCCGATAATGGCCTCGGGTCCTGTCTGGTTCAGTCTTCTTGGTATGAGTGGAGGTAGATGAGTGGAGGTAGATGCTCAGCCGGTATCAACCGCCCTTTTTTGTCCCGGGCGACCTACACTATTGGGATGGCCTCAGGGACTTTGGAGGGTTCTCCTAATTTGTACGATTTTTGACAATGGAATGGGCAGAATTGCCATGGATTGGGTGGGGGCAGTCCTAATGTGTGGCTCCAGGGGCCCCAGCCTGGAGGGAGTGTGGCCCAGGACATTGAGGACAGAAGACTGAAAACACAAACTCAGCTTAAGTTTGGGGACGTAGGTATGGCACGCCCGATCTACAAACCATGAGAAGAACTCTTCAGGATATGAAGAATGAGCGAGTCTGAGGCGCCTGCTCAGGATTTTGTCTCTGACTTTTGTTTCAGCGATGGCCGTGGAATTTTGGGGAGATCTCATGGGCCATGGACGAATCTTCCTCTCTGTCGATTTGGCCCGATCCCAATTGTTTTTCGTCAATCTGTGGGATGGGAGGACTCCTTTCAGGTTTGTTACCTCAGGTGTCCCACCAAAAGAGGAATTCCAAAGCAGAGCCCTGGGGAAGAGTGAAGGGACAACCCGAACTATGGTTAAAAATTGGGGCCTAGGGGCATGGCAAGCCCAATATGCTGTCTCTTCATATAGGCCCTGAGAGGCCTTACCTGAGGACTGGGCTCAGGCTGAGGGTCACAATGTGTGTTTGTGACCAATGTGGCCCGCAAGCATGGGCTGGGCCTCATGGGCCACGCTTGTTTCAACTACACTGAACGTTGGACAACATGCCAAGCACAAGGTTTCTTGCCATGGGGAAAGAGTTCTGATTTCTGCATCATTTTCAACCCTGGGCAGTGGTTGGAGATAAGGTCTAGGTTCTGGAGCCTGAAAACCGCAGTTGGGAAGAGATGACGACCTAAGGCCATGGCGGGTCCGATGTGCTCAGTGTGCGGCCAGCTGTCTGGGTGGGACCAGGAGGTCCAGGCTCAGGCTGGGTCAGAAGGTGAAATAGTGCCCAGGTCAGCCTATATGTTTGGGGTACAGCCGAATGGCGTGCAGGTTGATCCTCATTTGCGGTTTCGGGGTAGCCCTGAGGGCAATGTTATACTTCTGTAGGGCAGGCAGAGTGCGGCATTGTAGTTCTGGATTGCCCAACTGGAGGGCTTGTGGGCCAGTAGTCTGACGACGGAGTCTGAGAAACCAAGCTAGGCCTAGGTTTTTGGTGAGGATATGGCAGGCACAATCTACAGACCTCAATAGAGATCTTGTGCATCTGAAGTCAGGGCAAGGATCAGACGATCGCTCAGGTTGGACTTTCTGCCCTGATGGCCCTTTCTTGAAGGGGGTTGGATCACGAGGACATGGCGGTTTTCGCACGATGGGAGTTGTGAGAAGCTCCAAACTGCAAAGACTCTTCTGCAGGACAATTGAGACCTGTTGGTTGGCTCCAGGCCAACGATTCCGAGCAGGGTTCTAAGGATGGATGGCTGGGTAGCCCACCTCGCATTCCAATTGTCTCCAAGCAACAAGACAGGTTAGATCTGCTGGATGTGGGGGGCAACCGAGGAGGCTGAGTTGAAATGGACTCTCCTGTGGATGTGTCCTAATATGTTTTTGTGTCTATGGAGACCTTGGAATGAAGCGGTGGCCCTGGGGCCCTGAAGGGTTCTCCTAAAAGGAGGCTTTGACACAGCTCCAACGTGCATGTTTCCCATGTGTAGATGAGATTTGTTCTGATGGGTGAGTCAAGAAACAGCCATATGCTGGTATTGAAATCCAGGCCTCTGAGGAGAGATGCCTGGAAACCAAAGCAATGGATCCGATTAGTGCCTAGGGGCCTGTTCGTTCCTTTTTACCTCTGGGGACATCAGTCTACGGGTCTGAGTGCAGGTAGGTGCTCAGATGGGCTCAGATTGCCCCTGTTTGTCCTGGGAAGCCACAACTATTGGGATGGCCTCAGGGACTTTGGAGGTTATCCTACTAGTAGGGTTGTGGCCATTGGAATGGGCACATACAATTCCCTTGGAGAGGGCAAGTACAGTTCTCAGGTTTGGCTCCAGGGCCCTGAGCCTGTAGGGTGTGTAGGCCAGAGCTGTTTGGACAGTTGTCTGAAAACACAAACTCGGCTTATGTTTTGGGTCATAGGTATGGCAGGACTGATCTACAGACCATGAGGAGAACACTTCGGGATATGAAAAAAGGGCGAGTGTGAGGCTCTTGCTCAAGTTTTTGTCTCTGGATATCGTGTCACTCATGGTCGTGAAATTGCCGGGTGACTTCATGGGAAATGGACGAGTCTTACTCTCTGGGGGTTCGGTCCCGTCCAAAGAGTTTGGGGTCATTCTGGGGATGGAAGAAGTCCGTTTTTTTGTTGTTGTTGTCGATTTGTTTCATTTTGTTTTTCAACCTCAGGTGTCCCACCAAATTAGGGATTCCAGAGTAGAGCCCTGGGGTGGGGCGACTGGACAACTAGAAATCTGGTTAAAAATTGGGGACTAGGGACATGTCAAGCCCATTATGACATCTAATGGTCCAGCCACTGAGAGGACTTACTAGAGGAAGGACTCACGCTGAGGTCACAATGTGTGTTTATGCTCTCATCGCACTCAAGAATGGGCGGGGCCTCTGGGTGAATGCTGGTTTCTCCTACACTGAACGTTGGACAACATGCCAACCACAAGGTTTCTTACCATGGGTCAGGAAGAGTTCTGATTTCTGCATCACAGTCACCCGTGGGCAGTGATTGGAGATAAGGTCTAGGTTCTGAAGCCTGAAAACTGAGGTAGGGAAGAGATGATGACCTAAGGCCATGGCGGGTCTGATGTGCTCAGCGTGCGGTCAGCTGTCTGGGTGTTGGTCAGCAGGTCCGGGCTCAGGTTGTGTCAGACAGTACATTAGTGCCCAGGTTAGACTATATAATTTGGGTACATTCGAGTGCCGTGTAGGTTTATCCTCATTTAAGCTGCCTGGGCTGCTCATTAGGCAATATATTTTTTCTAGAGGGCAGGCAGAGTGCTTCATTGTCGGTCCGGAATTGCCAAACTTGAGGGCTTCGGGGCCAGGAGAGTGAGGACGGAAGTCTGAGAACACAAGCTAGACTTCGGATTCAGGGTGAGGGCACGGCAGGTACCCCCTGCAGATCTGAACCAATATCTCATGCATCTGAAGTCAGGGCGAGGATCCGTCGTTGACTCAGATTGGAGTTTCTGTGCATGACGGCCCCTTCATGAAGGGAACGGAATCTCGAGGCCATGGAGGTTTTCCACGTTGGGAGATGTGGGATGCCCCCTTCAAGGATTCCTTCTGCGGGACAATTGAGACCTGTTGGACAGCTCCAGGACATCCCATATGGAATGACTCCAGAGCACCGTTCCAGGATGGATGCCTGGGAAGTCCGCCTCACCTTCCAATTGTCTCGTAGCAACAAGACAGTTTAGATCTAATGGATATGCGGGAGCAACCGGGGTGGCTGAGTTGAAATGCACTTTCCAGAGGATGGGTCCTAACGTGTGTTTGTGTCCATGAGGGCCTTGGAATGGGGAGGTGGCACCGGGACCCTGAAGTATTCTCCTAAGCTTTGGCTTAGCTCTCATGCACAAGTTTCCTTGTGGAGACGAGATTTGTTCTGATGGGTGCCTCAGGAAATCCCCTCTGCTGGTATTGGAATCCAGGCTTTTGAGGAGACATGCCTGTAAACCAAAGCAATGGATTCGATAATGGCCTCGGGTCCTGTCTGGTTCAATCTCCTTGGTATGAGTGGAGGTAGATGAGTGGAGGTAGATGCTCAGCCGGTATCAACCGCCCTTTTTTGTCCCGGGCGACCTACACTATTGGGATGGCCTCAGGGACTTTGAGAGTTCTCCTAATTTGTACGATTTTTGACAATGGAATGGGCAGAATTCCCATGGATTGGGTGGGGGTAGTCCTAATATGTGGCTCCAGGGGCCCCAGCCTGGAGGGAGTGTAGCCCAGGACTTTGAGGACAGAAGACTGAAAACACAAACTCAGCTTCAGTTTGGGGACGTAGGTATGGCACGCCCGATCTACAAACCATGAGAAGAACTCTTCAGGATATGAAGAATGAGCGAGTCTGAGGCGCTTGCTCAGGATTTTGTCTCTGACTTTTGTTTCAGCGATGGCCGTGGAATATTGGGGAGATCTCATGGGCCATGGACGAATCTTCCTCTCTGTGGATTTGGCCCGATCCCAATTGTTTTTCGTCAATCTGTGGGATGGGAGGACTCCTTTCAGGTTTGTTACCACAGGTGTCCCACCAAAAGAGGAATTCCAAAGCAGAGCCCTGGGGAAGAGTGAAGGGACAACCCGAACTATGGTTAAAAATTGCGGCCTAGGGGCAGGCCAAGCCCAATATGCTGTCTCTTCATATAGGCCCTGAGAGGCCTTACCTGAGGACTGGGCTCAGGCTGAGGGTCACAATGTGTGTTTGTGACCTATGTGGCCCGCAAGCATGGGCTGGGCCTCATGGGCCACGCTTGTTTCAACTACACTGAACGTTGGACAACATGCCAACCACAAGCTTTTTTGCCATGGGGAAAGAGTTCTGATTTCTGCATCATTTTCAACCCTGGGCAGTGGTTGGAGATAAGGTCTAGGTTCTGGAGCCTGAAAACCGCAGTTGGGAAGAGATGACGACCTAAGGCCATGGCGGGTCCGATGTGCTCAGTGTGCAGCCAGCTGTCTGTGTGGGACCAGGAGGTCCAAGGCTCAGGCTGGGTCAGAAGGGGAAATAGTGCCCAGGTCAGCCTATATGTTTGGGGTACAGCCGAATGGCGTGCAGGTTGATCCTCATTTGCGGTTTCGGGGTAGCCCTGAGGGCAATGTTTTACTTCTGTAGGGCAGGCAGAGTGCGGCATTGTAGTTCTGGATTGCCCAACTGGAGGGCTTGTGGGCCAGTAGTCTGAGGACGGAGTCTGAGAACCCAAGCTAGGCCTAGGATTCTGGGTGAGGATATGGCAGGCACAATCTACAGACCTCAATAGAGATCTCGTGCATCTGAAGTCAGGGCAAGGATCAGACGATCGCTCAGGTTGGACTTTCTGCCCTGATGGCCCTTTCTTGAAGGGGGTTGGATCACGAGGACATGGCGGTTTTCCCACGATGGGAGTTGTGAGAAGCTCCAAACTGCAAAGACTCTTCTGCAGGACAATTGAGACCTGTTGGTTGGCTCCAGGCCAACGATTCCGAGCAGGGTTCTAAGGATGGATGGCTGGGTAGCCCACCTCGCATTCCAATTGTCTCCAAGCAACAAGACAGGTTAGATCTGCTGGATGTGGGGGGCAACCGAGGAGGCTGAGTTGAAATGGACTCTCCTGTGGATGTGTCCTAATATGTTTTTGTGTCTATGGAGACCTTGGAATGAAGCGGTGGCCCTGGGGCCCTGAAGGGTTCTCCTAAAAGGAGGCTTTGACACAGCTCCAACGTGCATGTTTCCCATGTGTAGATGAGATTTGTTCTGATGGGTGAGTCAAGAAACAGCCATATGCTGGTATTGAAATCCAGGCCTCTGAGGAGAGATGCCTGGAAACCAAAGCAATGGATCCGATTAGTGCCTAGGGGCCTGTTCGTTCCTTTTTACCTCTGGGGACATCAGTCTACGGGTCTGAGTGCAGGTAGGTGCTCAGATGGGCTCAGATTGCCCCTGTTTGTCCTGGGAAGCCACAACTATTGGGATGGCCTCAGGGACTTTGGAGGTTATCCTACTAGTAGGGTTGTGGCCATTGGAATGGGCACATACAATTCCCTTGGAGAGGGCAAGTACAGTCCTCAGGTTTGGCTCCAGGGCCCTGAGCCTGTAGGGTGTGTAGGCCAGAGCTGTTTGGACAGTTGTCTGAAAACACAAACTCGGCTTATGTTTTGGGTCATAGGTATGGCAGGACTGATCTACAGACCATGAGGAGAACACATCGGGATATGAAAAAAGGGCGAGTGTGCGGCTCTTGCTCAAGTTTTTGTCTCTGGATATCGTGTCACTCATGGTCGTGAAATTGCCGAGTGACTTCATGGGAAATGGACGAGTCTTACTCTCTGGGGGTTCGGTCCCGTCCAAAGAGTTTGGGGTCATTCTGGGGATGGAAGAAGTCCGTTTTTTTGTTGTTGTTGTCGATTTGTTTCATTTTGTTTTTCAACCTCAGGTGTCCCACCAAATGAGGGATTCCAGAGTAGAGCCCTGGGGTGGGGCGACTGGACAAACAGAAATCTGGTTAAAAATTGGGGACTAGGGACATGTCAAGCCCATTATGACATCTAATGTTCCAGCCACTGAGAGGACTTACTAGAGGACAGGACTCACGCTGAGGTCACAATGCGTGTTTATGCTCTCGTCGCACTCAAGAATAGGCGGGGCCTCTGGGAGAATGCTGGTTTCTCCTACACTGAACGTTGGACAACATGCCAACCACAAGGTTTCTTACCATGGGTCAGGAAGAGTTCTGATTTCTGCATCACAGTCACCCGTGGGCAGTGATTGGAGATAAGGTCTAGGTTCTGAAGCCTGAAAACTGAGGTAGGGAAGAGATGATGACCTAAGGCCATGGCGGTTCTGATGTGCTCAGCGTGCGGTCAGCTGTCTGGGTGTTGGTCAGCAGGTCCGGGCTCAGGTTGTGTCAGACAGTGCATTAGTGCCCAGGTTAGACTATATAATTTGGGTACATTCGAGTGCCGTGTAGGTTTATCCTCATTTAAGCTGCCTGGGCTGCTCATTAGGCAATATATTTTTTCTAGAGGGCAGGCAGAGTGCTTCATTGTCGGTCCGGAATTGCCAAACTTGAGGGCTTCGGGGCCAGGAGAGTTTGGACGGAAGTCTGAGAACACAAGCTAGACTTCGGATTCAGGGTGAGGGCACGGCAGGTACCCCCTGCAGATCTGAACCAATATCTCATGCATCTGAAGTCAGGGTGAGGATCCGTCGTTGACTCAGATTGGAGTTTCTGTGCATGACGGCCCCTTCATGAAGGGAACGGAATCTCGAGGCCATGGAGGTTTTCCACGTTGGGAGATGTGGGATGCCCCCTTCAAGGATTCCTTCTGCGGGACAATTGAGACCTGTTGGACAGCTCCAGGACATCCCATATGGAATGACTCCAGAGCACCGTTCGCGGATGGATGCCTGGGAAGTCCACCTCACCTTCCAATTGTCTCGTAGCAACAAGACAGTTTAGATCTAATGGATATGCGGGAGCAACCGGGGTGCCTGAGTTGAAATGCACTTTCCAGAGGATGGGTTCTAATGTGTTTTTGTGTCCATGAGGGCCTTGGAATGGGGAGGTGGCACCGGGACCCTGAAGTATTCTCCTAAGCTTTGGCATAGCTCCCATGCACAAGTTTCCTTGTGGAGACGAGATTTGTTCTGATGGGTGCCTCAGGAAATCCCCTCAGCTGGTATTGTAATCCAGGCTTTTGAGGAGACATGCCTGTAAACCAAAGCAATGGATCCGATAATGGCCTCGGGTCCTGTCTGGTTCAGTCTTTTTGGTATGAGTGGAGGTAGATGAGTGGAGGTAGATGCTCAGCCGGTATCAACCGCCCTTTTTTGTCCCGGGCGACCTACACTATTGGGATGGCCTCAGGGACTTTGCAGGGTTCTCCTAATTTGTATGATTTTTGACAATGGAATGGGCAGAATTGCCATGGATTGGGTGGGGGCAGTCCTAATGTGTGGCTCCAGGGGCCCCAGCCTGGAGGGAGTGTGGCCCAGGACATTGAGGACAGAAGACTGAAAACACAAACTCAGCTTAAGTTTGGGGACGTAGGTATGGCACGCCCGATCTACAAACCATGAGAAGAACTCTTCAGGATATGAAGAATGAGCGAGTCTGAGGCGCTTGCTCAGGATTTTGTCTCTGACTTTTGTTTCAGCGATGGCCGTGGAATATTGGGGAGATCTCATGGGCCATGGACGAATCTTCCTCTCTGTGGATTTGGCCCGATCCCAATTGTTTTTCGTCAATCTGTGGGATGGGAGGACTCCTTTCAGGTTTGTTACCACAGGTGTCCCACCAAAAGAGGAATTCCAAAGCAGAGCCCTGGGGAAGAGTGAAGGGACAACCCGAACTATGGTTAAAAATTGCGGCCTAGGGGCAGGCCAAGCCCAATATGCTGTCTCTTCATATAGGCCCTGAGAGGCCTTACCTGAGGACTGGGCTCAGGCTGAGGGTCACAATGTGTGTTTGTGACCAATGTGGCCCGCAAGCATGGGCTGGGCCTCATGGGCCACGCTTGTTTCAACTACACTGAACGTTGGACAACATGCCAAGCACAAGGTTTCTTGCCATGGGGAAAGAGTTCTGATTTCTGCATCATTTTCAACCCTGGGCAGTGGTTGGAGATAAGGTCTAGGTTCTGGAGCCTGAAAACCGCAGTTGGGAAGAGATGACGACCTAAGGCCATGGCGGGTCCGATGTGCTCAGTGTGCAGCCAGCTGTCTGGGTGGGACCAGGAGGTCCAAGGCTCAGGCTGGGTCAGAAGGGGAAATAGTGCCCAGGTCAGCCTATATGTTTGGGGTACAGCCGAATGGCGTGCAGGTTGATCCTCATTTGCGGTTTCGGGGTAGCCCTGAGGGCAATGTTTTACTTCTGTAGGGCAGGCAGAGTGCGGCATTGTAGTTCTGGATTGCCCAACTGGAGGGCTTGTGGGCCAGTAGTCTGAGGACAGAGTCTGAGAACCCAAGCTAGGCCTAGGTTTCTGGGTGAGGATATGGCAGGCACAATCTACAGACCTCAATCGAGATCTCGTGCATCTGAAGTCAGGGCAAGGATCAGACGATCGCTCAGGTTGGACTTTCTGCCCTGATGGCCCTTTCTTGAAGGGGGTTGGATCACGAGGACATGGGGGTTTTCCCACGATGGGAGTTGTGAGAAGCTCCAAACTGCAAAGACTCTTCTGCAGGACAATTGAGACCTGTTGGTTGGCTCCAGGCCAACGATTCCGAGCAGGGTTCTAAGGATGGATGGCTGGGTAGCCCACCTCGCATTCCAATTGTCTCCAAGCAACAAGACAGGTTAGATCTGCTGGATGTGGGGGGCAACCGAGGAGGCTGAGTTGAAATGGACTCTCCTGTGGATGTGTCCTAATATGTTTTTGTGTCTATGGAGACCTTGGAATGAAGCGGTGGCCCTGGGGCCCTGAAGGGTTCTCCTAAAAGGAGGCTTTGACACAGCTCCAACGTGCATGTTTCCCATGTGTAGATGAGATTTGTTCTGATGGGTGAGTCAAGATACAGCCATATGCTGGTATTGAAATCCAGGCCTCTGAGGAGAGATGCCTGGAAACCAAAGCAATGGATCCGATTAGTGCCTAGGGGCCTGTTCGTTCCTTTTTACCTCTGGGGACATCAGTCTACGGGTCTGAGTGCAGGTAGGTGCTCAGATGGGCTCAGATTGCCCCTGTTTGTCCTGGGAAGCCACAACTATTGGGATGGCCTTCAGGGACTTTGAAGGTTATCCTACTAGTAGGGTTTTGGCCATTGGAATGGGCACATACAATTCCCTTGGAGAGGGCATGTACAGTCCTCAGGTTTGGCTCCAGGGCCCTGAGCCTGTAGGGTGTGTAGGCCAGAGCTGTTTGGACAGTTGTCTGAAAACACAAACTCGGCTTATGTTTTGGGTCATAGGTATGGCAGGACTGATCTACAGACCATGAGGAGAACTCTTCGGGATATGAAAAAATGGCGAGTGTGCGGCTCTTGCTCAAGTTTTTGTCTCTGGATATCGTGTCACTCATGGTCGTGAAATTGCCGGGTGACATCATGGGAAATTGACGAGTCTTACTCTCTGGGGGTTCGGTCCCGTACAAAGAGTTTGGGGTCATTCTGGGGATTGAAGAAGTCCGTTTTTTTGTTGTTGTCGATTTGTTTCATTTTGTTTTTCAACCTCAGATGTCCCACCAAATGAGGGATTCCAGAGTAGAGCCCTGGGGTGGGGCGACTGGACGACCATAAATCTGGTTAAAAATTGGGGACTAAGGACATGTCAAGCCCATTATGACATCTAATGGTCCAGCCACTGAGATGACTTACTAGAGGACAGGACTCACGCTGAGGTCACAATGCATGTTTATGCTCTCGTCGCACTCAAGAATGGGCGGGGCCTCAGGGTAAATGCTGTTTTCTCCTACACTGAACGTTGGACAACATGCCAACCACAAGGTTTCTTGCCATGGGTCAGGAAAAGTTCTGATTTCTGCATCACAGTCACCCGTGGGCAGTGATTGGAGATAAGGTCTAGGTTCTGAAGCCTGAAAACTGAGGTAGGGAAGAGATGATGACCTAAGGCCATGGCGGGTCTGATGTGCTCAGCGTGCGGTCAGCTGTCTGCGTGTTGGTCAGCAGGTCCGGGCTCAGGTTGTGTCAGACAGTGCATTAGTGCCCAGGTTAGACTATATAATTTGGGTACATTCGAGTGCCGTGTAGGTTTATCCTCATTTAAGCTGCCTGGGCTGCTCATTAGGCAATATATTTTTTCTAGAGGGCAGGCAGAGTGCTTCATTGTCGGTCCGGAATTGCCAAACTTGAGGGCTTCGGGGCCAGGAGAGTGAGGGTGGAAGTCTGAGAACACAAGCTAGACTTCGGATTCAGGGTGAGGGCACGGCAGGTACCCCCTGCAGATCTGAACCAATATCTCATGCATCTGAAGTCAGGGCGAGGATCCGTCGTTGGCTCAGGTTGGAGTTTCTGTGCATGACGGCCCCTTCATGAAGGGAACGGAATCTCGAGGCCATGGAGGTTTTCCACGTTGGGAGATGTGGGATGCCCCCTTCAAGGATTCCTTCTGCGGGACAATTGAGACCTGTTGGACAGCTCCAGGACATCGCATATGGAATGACTCCAGAGCACCGTTCCAGGATGGATGCCTGCGAAGTCCGCCTCACCTTCCAATTGTCTCCTAGCAACAAGACAGTTTAGATCTAATGGATATGCGGGAGCAACCGGGGTGCCTGAGTTCAAATGCACTTTCCAGAGGATGGGTTCTAATGTGTTTTTGTGTCCATGAGGGCCTTGGAATGGGGAGGTGGCACCGGGACCCTGAAGTATTCTCCTAAGCTTTGGCATAGCTCCCATGCACAAGTTTCCTTGTGCAGACGAGATTTGTTCTGATGGGTGCCTCAGGAAATCCCCTCTGCTGGCATTGGAATCCAGGCTTTTGAGGAGACATGCCTGTAAACCAAAGCAATGGATCCGATAATGGCCTCGGGTCCTGTCTGGTTCAGTCTTCTTGGTATGAGTGGAGGTAGATGAGTGGAGGTAGATGCTCAGCCGGTATCAACCGCCCTTTTTTGTCCCGGGCGACCTACACTATTGGGATGGCCTCAGGGACTTTGGAGGGTTCTCCTAATTTGTACGATTTTTGACAATGGAATGGGCAGAATTCCCATGTATTGGGTGGGGGCAGTCCTAATGTGTGGCTCCAGGGGCCCCAGCCTGGAGGGAGTGTGGCCCAGGACTTTGAGGACAGAAGACTGAAAACACAAACTCAGCTTAAGTTTGGGGACGTAGGTATGGCACGCCCGATCTACAAACCATGAGAAGAACTCTTCAGGATATGAAGAATGAGCGAGTCTGAGGCGCTTGCTCAGGATTTTGTCTCTGACTTTTGTTTCAGCGATGGCCGTGGAATGTTGGGGAGATCTCATGTGCCATGGACGAATCTTCCTCTCTGGGGATTTGGCCCGATCCCAATTGTTTTTCGTCAATCTGTGGGATGGGAGGACTCCTTTCAGGTTTGTTACCACAGGTTTCCCACCAAAAGAGGAATTCCAAAGCAGAGCCCTGGGGAAGAGTGAAGGGACAACCCGAACTATGGTTAAAAATTGCGGCCTAGGGGCAGGCCAAGCCCAATATGCTGTCTCTTCATATAGGCCCTGAGAGGCCTTACCTGAGGACTGGGCTCAGGCTGAGGGTCACAATGTGTGTTTGTGACCAATGTGGCCCGCAAGCATGGGCTGGGCCTCATGGGCCACGCTTGTTTCAACTACACTGAACGTTGGACAACATGCCAACCACAAGGTTTCTTGCCATGGGGAAAGAGTTCTGATTTCTGCATCATTTTCAACCCTGGGCAGTGGTTGGAGATAAGGTCTAGGTTCTGGAGCCTGAAAACCGCAGTTGGGAAGAGATGACGACCTAAGGCCAAGGCGGGTCCGATGTGCTCAGTGTGCAGCCAGCTGTCTGGGTGGGACCAGGAGGTCTAAGGCTCAGGCTGGGTCAGAAGGGGAAATAGTGCCCAGGTCAGCCTATATGTTTGGGGTACAGCCGAATGGCGTGCAGGTTGATCCTCATTTGCGGTTTCGGGTTAGCCCTGAGGGCAATGTTTTACTTCTGTAGGGCAGGCAGAGTGCGGCATTGTAGTTCTGGATTGCCCAACTGGAGGGCTTGTGGGCCAGTAGTCTGAGGACGGAGTCTGAGAACCCAAGCTAGGCCTAGGTTTCTGGGTGAGGATATGGCAGGCACAATCTACAGACCTCAATAGAGATCTCGTGCATCTGAAGTCAGGGCAAGGATCAGACGATCGCTCAGGTTGGACTTTCTGCCCTGATGGCCCTTTCTTGAAGGAGGTGGATCACGAGGACATGGGGGTTTTCCCACGATGGGAGTTGTGAGAAGCTCCAAACTGCAAAGATTCTTCTGCAGGACAATTGAGACCTGTTGGTTGGCTCCAGGCCAACGATTCCGAGCAGGGTTCTAAGGATGGATGGCTGGGTAGCCCACCTCGCATTCCAATTGTCTCCAAGCAACAAGACAGGTTAGATCTGCTGGATGTGGGGGGCAACCGAGGAGGCTGAGTTGAAATGGACTCTCCTGTGGATGTGTCCTAATATGTTTTTGTGTCTATGGAGACCTTGGAATGAAGCGGTGGCCCTGGGGCCCTGAAGGGTTCTCCTAAACAGAGGCTTTGACACAGCTCCAACGTGCATGTTTCCCATGTGTAGATGAGATTTGTTCTGATGGGTGAGTCAAGAAACAGCCATATGCTGGTATTGAAATCCAGGCCTCTGAGGAGAGATGCCTGGAAACCAAAGCAATGGATCCGATTAGTGCCTAGGGGCCTGTTCGTTCCTTTTTACCTCTGGGGACATCAGTCTACGGGTCTGAGTGCAGGTAGGTGCTCAGATGGGCTCAGATTGCCCCTGTTTGTCCTGGGAAGCCACAACTATTGGGATGGCCTCAGGGACTTTGGAGGTTATCCTATTAGTAGGGTTGTGGCCATTGGAATGGGCACATACAATTCCCTTGGAGAGGGCAAGTACAGTCCTCAGGTTTGGCTCCAGGGCCCTGAGCCTGTAGGGTGTGTAGGCCAGAGCTGTTTGGACAGTTGTCTGAAAACACAAACTCGGCTTATGTTTTGGGTCATAGGTATGGCAGGACTGATCTACAGACCATGAGGAGAACACTTCGGGATATGAAAAAAGGGCGAGTGTGAGGCTCTTGCTCAAGTTTTTGTCTCTGGATATCGTGTCACTCATGGTCGTGAAATTGCCGGGTGACTTCATGGGAAATGGACGAGTCTTACTCTCTGGGGGTTCGGTCCCGTCCAAAGAGTTTGGGGTCATTCTGGGGATGGAAGAAGTCCGTTTTTTTGTTGTTGTTGTCGATTTGTTTCATTTTGTTTTTCAACCTCAGATGTCCCACCAAATGAGGGATTCCATAGTAGAGCCCTGGGGTGGGGCGACTGGACAACCAGAAATCTGGTTAAAAATTGGGGACTAGGGACATGTCAAGCCCATTATGACATCTAATGGTCCAGCCACTGAGAGGACTTACTAGAGGACAGGACTCACGCTGAGGTCACAATGCGTGTTTATGCTCTCGTCGCACTCAAGAATGGGCGGGGCCTCTGGGAGAATGCTGGTTTCTCCTACACTGAACGTTGGACAACATGCCAACCACAAGGTTTCTTACCATGGGTCAGGAAGAGTTCTGATTTCTGCATCACAGTTACCCGTGGGCAGTGATTGGAGATAAGGTCTAGGTTCTGAAGCCTGAAAACTGAGGTAGGGAAGAGATGATGACCTAAGGCCATGGCGGGTCTGATGTGCTCAGCGTGCGGTCAGCTGTCTGGGTGTTGGTCAGCAGGTCTGGGCTCAGGTTGTGTCAGACAGTGCATTAGTGCCCAGGTTAGACTATATAATTTGGGTACATTCGAGTGCCGTGTAGGTTTATCCTCATTTAAGCTGCCTGGGCTGCTCATTAGGCAATATATTTTTTCTAGAGGGCAGGCAGAGTGCTTCATTGTCGGTCCGGAATTGCCAAACTTGAGGGCTTCGGGGCCAGGAGAGTGAGGACGGAAGTCTGAGAACACAAGCTAGACTTCGGATTCAGGGTGAGGGCACGGCAGGTACCCCCTGCAGATCTGAACCAATATCTCATGCATCTGAAGTCAGGGCGAGGATCCGTCGTTGGCTCAGGTTGGAGTTTCTGTGCATGACGGCCCCTTCATGAAGGGAACGGAATCTCGAGGCCATGGAGGTTTTCCACGTTGGGAGATGTGGGATGCCCCCTTCAAGGATTCCTTCTGCGGGACAATTGAGACCTGTTGGACAGCTCCAGGACATCCCATATGGAATGACTCCAGAGCACCGTTCGCGGATGGATGCCTGGGAAGTCCACCTCACCTTCCAATTGTCTCGTAGCAACAAGACAGTTTAGATCTAATGGATATGCGGGAGCAACCGGGGTGCCTGAGTTGAAATGCACTTTCCAGAGGATGGGTTCTAATGTGTTTTTGTGTCCATGAGGGCCTTGGAATGGGGAGGTGGCACCGGGACCCTGAAGTATTCTCCTAAGCTTTGGCATAGCTCCCATGCACAAGTTTCCTTGTGGAGACGAGATTTGTTCTGATGGGTGCCTCAGGAAATCCCCTCAGCTGGTATTGTAATCCAGGCTTTTGAGGAGACATGCCTGTAAACCAAAGCAATGGATCCGATAATGGCCTCGGGTCCTGTCTGGTTCAGTCTTTTTGGTATGAGTGGAGGTAGATGAGTGGAGGTAGATGCTCAGCCGGTATCAACCGCCCTTTTTTGTCCCGGGCGACCTACACTATTGGGATGGCCTCAGGGACTTTGGAGGGTTCTCCTAATTTGTATGATTTTTGACAATGGAATGGGCAGAATTGCCATGGATTGGGTGGGGGCAGTCCTAATGTGTGGCTCCAGGGGCCCCAGCCTGGAGGGAGTGTGGCCCAGGACATTGAGGACAGAAGACTGAAAACACAAACTCAGCTTAAGTTTGGGGACGTAGGTATGGCACGCCCGATCTACAAACCATGAGAAGAACTCTTCAGGATATGAAGAATGAGCGAGTCTGAGGCGCTTGCTCAGGATTTTGTCTCTGACTTTTGTTTCAGCGATGGCCGTGGAATATTGGGGAGATCTCATGGGCCATGGACGAATCTTCCTCTCTGTGGATTTGGCCCGATCCCAATTGTTTTTCGTCAATCTGTGGGATGGGAGGACTCCTTTCAGGTTTGTTACCACAGGTGTCCCACCAAAAGAGGAATTCCAAAGCAGAGCCCTGGGGAAGAGTGAAGGGACAACCCGAACTATGGTTAAAAATTGCGGCCTAGGGGCAGGCCAAGCCCAATATGCTGTCTCTTCATATAGGCCCTGAGAGGCCTTACCTGAGGACTGGGCTCAGGCTGAGGGTCACAATGTGTGTTTGTGACCAATGTGGCCCGCAAGCATGGGCTGGGCCTCATGGGCCACGCTTGTTTCAACTACACTGAACGTTGGACAACATGCCAAGCACAAGGTTTCTTGCCATGGGGAAAGAGTTCTGATTTCTGCATCATTTTCAACCCTGGGCAGTGGTTGGAGATAAGGTCTAGGTTCTGGAGCCTGAAAACCGCAGTTGGGAAGAGATGACGACCTAAGGCCATGGCGGGTCCGATGTGCTCAGTGTGCAGCCAGCTGTCTGGGTGGGACCAGGAGGTCCAAGGCTCAGGCTGGGTCAGAAGGGGAAATAGTGCCCAGGTCAGCCTATATGTTTGGGGTACAGCCGAATGGCGTGCAGGTTGATCCTCATTTGCGGTTTCGGGGTAGCCCTGAGGGCAATGTTTTACTTCTGTAGGGCAGGCAGAGTGCGGCATTGTAGTTCTGGATTGCCCAACTGGAGGGCTTGTGGGCCAGTAGTCTGAGGACAGAGTCTGAGAACCCAAGCTAGGGCTAGGTTTCTGGGTGAGGATATGGCAGGCACAATCTACAGACCTCAATCGAGATCTCGTGCATCTGAAGTCAGGGCAAGGATCAGACGATCGCTCAGGTTGGACTTTCTGCCCTGATGGCCCTTTCTTGAAGGGGGTTGGATCACGAGGACATGGGGGTTTTCCCACGATGGGAGTTGTGAGAAGCTCCAAACTGCAAAGACTCTTCTGCAGGACAATTGAGACCTGTTGGTTGGCTCCAGGCCAACGATTCCGAGCAGGGTTCTAAGGATGGATGGCTGGGTAGCCCACCTCGCATTCCAATTGTCTCCAAGCAACAAGACAGGTTAGATCTGCTGGATGTGGGGGGCAACCGAGGAGGCTGAGTTGAAATGGACTCTCCTGTGGATGTGTCCTAATATGTTTTTGTGTCTATGGAGACCTTGGAATGAAGCGGTGGCCCTGGGGCCCTGAAGGGTTCTCCTAAAAGGAGGCTTTGACACAGCTCCAACGTGCATGTTTCCCATGTGTAGATGAGATTTGTTCTGATGGGTGAGTCAAGATACAGCCATATGCTGGTATTGAAATCCAGGCCTCTGAGGAGAGATGCCTGGAAACCAAAGCAATGGATCCGATTAGTGCCTAGGGGCCTGTTCGTTCCTTTTTACCTCTGGGGACATCAGTCTACGGGTCTGAGTGCAGGTAGGTGCTCAGATGGGCTCAGATTGCCCCTGTTTGTCCTGGGAAGCCACAACTATTGGGATGGCCTTCAGGGACTTTGAAGGTTATCCTACTAGTAGGGTTTTGGCCATTGGAATGGGCACATACAATTCCCTTGGAGAGGGCATGTACAGTCCTCAGGTTTGGCTCCAGGGCCCTGAGCCTGTAGGGTGTGTAGGCCAGAGCTGTTTGGACAGTTGTCTGAAAACACAAACTCGGCTTATGTTTTGGGTCATAGGTATGGCAGGACTGATCTACAGACCATGAGGAGAACTCTTCGGGATATGAAAAAATGGCGAGTGTGCGGCTCTTGCTCAAGTTTTTGTCTCTGGATATCGTGTCACTCATGGTCGTGAAATTGCCGGGTGACATCATGGGAAATTGACGAGTCTTACTCTCTGGGGGTTCGGTCCCGTACAAAGAGTTTGGGGTCATTCTGGGGATTGAAGAAGTCCGTTTTTTTGTTGTTGTCGATTTGTTTCATTTTGTTTTTCAACCTCAGATGTCCCACCAAATGAGGGATTCCAGAGTAGAGCCCTGGGGTGGGGCGACTGGACGACCATAAATCTGGTTAAAAATTGGGGACTAAGGACATGTCAAGCCCATTATGACATCTAATGGTCCAGCCACTGAGATGACTTACTAGAGGACAGGACTCACGCTGAGGTCACAATGCGTGTTTATGCTCTCGTCGCACTCAAGAATGGGCGGGGCCTCAGGGTAAATGCTGTTTTCTCCTACACTGAACGTTGGACAACATGCCAACCACAAGGTTTCTTGCCATGGGTCAGGAAAAGTTCTGATTTCTGCATCACAGTCACCCGTGGGCAGTGATTGGAGATAAGGTCTAGGTTCTGAAGCCTGAAAACTGAGGTAGGGAAGAGATGATGACCTAAGGCCATGGCGGGTCTGATGTGCTCAGCGTGCGGTCAGCTGTCTGCGTGTTGGTCAGCAGGTCCGGGCTCAGGTTGTGTCAGACAGTGCATTAGTGCCCAGGTTAGACTATATAATTTGGGTACATTCGAGTGCCGTGTAGGTTTATCCTCATTTAAGCTGCCTGGGCTGCTCATTAGGCAATATATTTTTTCTAGAGGGCAGGCAGAGTGCTTCATTGTCGGTCCGGAATTGCCAAACTTGAGGGCTTCGGGGCCAGGAGAGTGAGGACGGAAGTCTGAGAACACAAGCTAGACTTCGTATTCAGGGTGAGGGCACGGCAGGTACCCCCTGCAGATCTGAACCAATATCTCATGCATCTGAAGTCAGGGCGAGGATCCGTCGTTGGCTCAGGTTGGAGTTTCTGTGCATGACGGCCCCTTCATGAAGGGAACGGAATCTCGAGGCCATGGAGGTTTTCCACGTTGGGAGATGTGGGATGCCCCCTTCAAGGATTCCTTCTGCGGGACAATTGAGACCTGTTGGACAGCTCCAGGACATCGCATATGGAATGACTCCAGAGCACCGTTCCAGGATGGATGCCTGCGAAGTCCGCCTCACCTTCCAATTGTCTCCTAGCAACAAGACAGTTTAGATCTAATGGATATGCGGGAGCAACCGGGGTGCCTGAGTTCAAATGCACTTTCCAGAGGATGGGTTCTAATGTGTTTTTGTGTCCATGAGGGCCTTGGAATGGGGAGGTGGCACCGGGACCCTGAAGTATTCTCCTAAGCTTTGGCATAGCTCCCATGCACAAGTTTCCTTGTGCAGACGAGATTTGTTCTGATGGGTGCCTCAGGAAATCCCCTCTGCTGGCATTGGAATCCAGGCTTTTGAGGAGACATGCCTGTAAACCAAAGCAATGGATCCGATAATGGCCTCGGGTCCTGTCTGGTTCAGTCTTCTTGGTATGAGTGGAGGTAGATGAGTGGAGGTAGATGCTCAGCCGGTATCAACCGCCCTTTTTTGTCCCGGGCGACCTACACTATTGGGATGGCCTCAGGGACTTTGGAGGGTTCTCCTAATTTGTACGATTTTTGACAATGGAATGGGCAGAATTCCCATGTATTGGGTGGGGGCAGTCCTAATGTGTGGCTCCAGGGGCCCCAGCCTGGAGGGAGTGTGGCCCAGGACTTTGAGGACAGAAGACTGAAAACACAAACTCAGCATAAGTTTGGGGACGTAGGTATGGCACGCCCGATCTACAAACCATGAGAAGAACTCTTCAGGATATGAAGAATGAGCGAGTCTGAGGCGCTTGCTCAGGATTTTGTCTCTGACTTTTGTTTCAGCGATGGCCGTGGAATGTTGGGGAGATCTCATGTGCCATGGACGAATCTTCCTCTCTGGGGATTTGGCCCGATCCCAATTGTTTTTCGTCAATCTGTGGGATGGGAGGACTCCTTTCAGGTTTGTTACCACAGGTTTCCCACCAAAAGAGGAATTCCAAAGCAGAGCCCTGGGGAAGAGTGAAGGGACAACCCGAACTATGGTTAAAAATTGCGGCCTAGGGGCAGGCCAAGCCCAATATGCTGTCTCTTCATATAGGCCCTGAGAGGCCTTACCTGAGGACTGGGCTCAGGCTGAGGGTCACAATGTGTGTTTGTGACCAATGTGGCCCGCAAGCATGGGCTGGGCCTCATGGGCCACGCTTGTTTCAACTACACTGAACGTTGGACAACATGCCAACCACAAGGTTTCTTGCCATGGGGAAAGAGTTCTGATTTCTGCATCATTTTCAACCCTGGGCAGTGGTTGGAGATAAGGTCTAGGTTCTGGAGCCTGAAAACCGCAGTTGGGAAGAGATGACGACCTAAGGCCAAGGCGGGTCCGATGTGCTCAGTGTGCAGCCAGCTGTCTGGGTGGGACCAGGAGGTCTAAGGCTCAGGCTGGGTCAGAAGGGGAAATAGTGCCCAGGTCAGCCTATATGTTTGGGGTACAGCCGAATGGCGTGCAGGTTGATCCTCATTTGCGGTTTCGGGTTAGCCCTGAGGGCAATGTTTTACTTCTGTAGGGCAGGCAGAGTGCGGCATTGTAGTTCTGGATTGCCCAACTGGAGGGCTTGTGGGCCAGTAGTCTGAGGACGGAGTCTGAGAACCCAAGCTAGGCCTAGGTTTCTGGGTGAGGATATGGCAGGCACAATCTACAGACCTCAATAGAGATCTCGTGCATCTGAAGTCAGGGCAAGGATCAGACGATCGCTCAGGTTGGACTTTCTGCCCTGATGGCCCTTTCTTGAAGGAGGTGGATCACGAGGACATGGGGGTTTTCCCACGATGGGAGTTGTGAGAAGCTCCAAACTGCAAAGATTCTTCTGCAGGACAATTGAGACCTGTTGGTTGGCTCCAGGCCAACGATTCCGAGCAGGGTTCTAAGGATGGATGGCTGGGTAGCCCACCTCGCATTCCAATTGTCTCCAAGCAACAAGACAGGTTAGATCTGCTGGATGTGGGGGGCAACCGAGGAGGCTGAGTTGAAATGGACTCTCCTGTGGATGTGTCCTAATATGTTTTTGTGTCTATGGAGACCTTGGAATGAAGCGGTGGCCCTGGGGCCCTGAAGGGTTCTCCTAAACAGAGGCTTTGACACAGCTCCAACGTGCATGTTTCCCATGTGTAGATGAGATTTGTTCTGATGGGTGAGTCAAGAAACAGCCATATGCTGGTATTGAAATCCAGGCCTCTGAGGAGAGATGCCTGGAAACCAAAGCAATGGATCCGATTAGTGCCTAGGGGCCTGTTCGTTCCTTTTTACCTCTGGGGACATCAGTCTACGGGTCTGAGTGCAGGTAGGTGCTCAGATGGGCTCAGATTGCCCCTGTTTGTCCTGGGAAGCCACAACTATTGGGATGGCCTCAGGGACTTTGGAGGTTATCCTATTAGTAGGGTTGTGGCCATTGGAATGGGCACATACAATTCCCTTGGAGAGGGCAAGTACAGTCCTCAGGTTTGGCTCCAGGGCCCTGAGCCTGTAGGGTGTGTAGGCCAGAGCTGTTTGGACAGTTGTCTGAAAACACAAACTCGGCTTATGTTTTGGGTCATAGGTATGGCAGGACTGATCTACAGACCATGAGGAGAACACTTCGGGATATGAAAAAAGGGCGAGTGTGAGGCTCTTGCTCAAGTTTTTGTCTCTGGATATCGTGTCACTCATGGTCGTGAAATTGCCGGGTGACTTCATGGGAAATGGACGAGTCTTACTCTCTGGGGGTTCGGTCCCGTCCAAAGAGTTTGGGGTCATTCTGGGGATGGAAGAAGTCCGTTTTTTTGTTGTTGTTGTCGATTTGTTTCATTTTGTTTTTCAACCTCAGATGTCCCACCAAATGAGGGATTCCATAGTAGAGCCCTGGGGTGGGGCGACTGGACAACCAGAAATCTGGTTAAAAATTGGGGACTAGGGACATGTCAAGCCCATTATGACATCTAATGGTCCAGCCACTGAGAGGACTTACTAGAGGACAGGACTCACGCTGAGGTCACAATGCGTGTTTATGCTCTCGTCGCACTCAAGAATGGGCGGGGCCTCTGGGAGAATGCTGGTTTCTCCTACACTGAACGTTGGACAACATGCCAACCACAAGGTTTCTTACCATGGGTCAGGAAGAGTTCTGATTTCTGCATCACAGTTACCCGTGGGCAGTGATTGGAGATAAGGTCTAGGTTCTGAAGCCTGAAAACTGAGGTAGGGAAGAGATGATGACCTAAGGCCATGGCGGGTCTGATGTGCTCAGCGTGCGGTCAGCTGTCTGGGTGTTGGTCAGCAGGTCTGGGCTCAGGTTGTGTCAGACAGTGCATTAGTGCCCAGGTTAGACTATATAATTTGGGTACATTCGAGTGCCGTGTAGGTTTATCCTCATTTAAGCTGCCTGGGCTGCTCATTAGGCAATATATTTTTTCTAGAGGGCAGGCAGAGTGCTTCATTGTCGGTCCGGAATTGCCAAACTTGAGGGCTTCGGGGCCAGGAGAGTGAGGACGGAAGTCTGAGAACACAAGCTAGACTTCGGATTCAGGGTGAGGGCACGGCAGGTACCCCCTGCAGATCTGAACCAATATCTCATGCATCTGAAGTCAGGGCGAGGATCCGTCGTTGGCTCAGGTTGGAGTTTCTGTGCATGACGGCCCCTTCATGAAGGGAACGGAATCTCGAGGCCATGGAGGTTTTCCACGTTGGGAGATGTGGGATGCCCCCTTCAAGGATTCCTTCTGTGGGACAATTGAGACCTGTTGGACAGCTCCAGGACATCGCATATGGAATGACTCCAGAGCACCGTTCCAGGATGGATGCCTGCGAAGTCCGCCTCACCTTCCAATTGTCTCCTAGCAACAAGACAGTTTAGATCTAATGGATATGCGGGAGCAACCGGGGTGCCTGAGTTCAAATGCACTTTCCAGAGGATGGGTTCTAATGTGTTTTTGTGTCCATGAGGGCCTTGGAATGGGGAGGTGGCACCGGGACCCTGAAGTATTCTCCTAAGCTTTGGCATAGCTCCCATGCACAAGTTTCCTTGTGCAGACGAGATTTGTTCTGATGGGTGCCTCAGGAAATCCCCTCTGCTGGCATTGGAATCCAGGCTTTTGAGGAGACATGCCTGTAAACCAAAGCAATGGATCCGATAATGGCCTCGGGTCCTGTCTGGTTCAGTCTTCTTGGTATGAGTGGAGGTAGATGAGTGGAGGTAGATGCTCAGCCGGTATCAACCGCCCTTTTTTGTCCCGGGCGACCTACACTATTGGGATGGCCTCAGGGACTTTGGAGGGTTCTCCTAATTTGTACGATTTTTGACAATGGAATGGGCAGAATTCCCATGTATTGGGTGGGGGCAGTCCTAATGTGTGGCTCCAGGGGCCCCAGCCTGGAGGGAGTGTGGCCCAGGACTTTGAGGACAGAAGACTGAAAACACAAACTCAGCTTAAGTTTGGGGACGTAGGTATGGCACGCCCGATCTACAAACCATGAGAAGAACTCTTCAGGATATGAAGAATGAGCGAGTCTGAGGCGCTTGCTCAGGATTTTGTCTCTGACTTTTGTTTCAGCGATGGCCGTGGAATGTTGGGGAGATCTCATGTGCCATGGACGAATCTTCCTCTCTGGGGATTTGGCCCGATCCCAATTGTTTTTCGTCAATCTGTGGGATGGGAGGACTCCTTTCAGGTTTGTTACCACAGGTTTCCCACCAAAAGAGGAATTCCAAAGCAGAGCCCTGGGGAAGAGTGAAGGGACAACCCGAACTATGGTTAAAAATTGCGGCCTAGGGGCAGGCCAAGCCCAATATGCTGTCTCTTCATATAGGCCCTGAGAGGCCTTACCTGAGGACTGGGCTCAGGCTGAGGGTCACAATGTGTGTTTGTGACCAATGTGGCCCGCAAGCATGGGCTGGGCCTCATGGGCCACGCTTGTTTCAACTACACTGAACGTTGGACAACATGCCAACCACAAGGTTTCTTGCCATGGGGAAAGAGTTCTGATTTCTGCATCATTTTCAACCCTGGGCAGTGGTTGGAGATAAGGTCTAGGTTCTGGAGCCTGAAAACCGCAGTTGGGAAGAGATGACGACCTAAGGCCAAGGCGGGTCCGATGTGCTCAGTGTGCAGCCAGCTGTCTGGGTGGGACCAGGAGGTCTAAGGCTCAGGCTGGGTCAGAAGGGGAAATAGTGCCCAGGTCAGCCTATATGTTTGGGGTACAGCCGAATGGCGTGCAGGTTGATCCTCATTTGCGGTTTCGGGTTAGCCCTGAGGGCAATGTTTTACTTCTGTAGGGCAGGCAGAGTGCGGCATTGTAGTTCTGGATTGCCCAACTGGAGGGCTTGTGGGCCAGTAGTCTGAGGACGGAGTCTGAGAACCCAAGCTAGGCCTAGGTTTCTGGGTGAGGATATGGCAGGCACAATCTACAGACCTCAATAGAGATCTCGTGCATCTGAAGTCAGGGCAAGGATCAGACGATCGCTCAGGTTGGACTTTCTGCCCTGATGGCCCTTTCTTGAAGGAGGTGGATCACGAGGACATGGGGGTTTTCCCACGATGGGAGTTGTGAGAAGCTCCAAACTGCAAAGATTCTTCTGCAGGACAATTGAGACCTGTTGGTTGGCTCCAGGCCAACGATTCCGAGCAGGGTTCTAAGGATGGATGGCTGGGTAGCCCACCTCGCATTCCAATTGTCTCCAAGCAACAAGACAGGTTAGATCTGCTGGATGTGGGGGGCAACCGAGGAGGCTGAGTTGAAATGGACTCTCCTGTGGATGTGTCCTAATATGTTTTTGTGTCTATGGAGACCTTGGAATGAAGCGGTGGCCCTGGGGCCCTGAAGGGTTCTCCTAAACAGAGGCTTTGACACAGCTCCAACGTGCATGTTTCCCATGTGTAGATGAGATTTGTTCTGATGGGTGAGTCAAGAAACAGCCATATGCTGGTATTGAAATCCAGGCCTCTGAGGAGAGATGCCTGGAAACCAAAGCAATGGATCCGATTAGTGCCTAGGGGCCTGTTCGTTCCTTTTTACCTCTGGGGACATCAGTCTACGGGTCTGAGTGCAGGTAGGTGCTCAGATGGGCTCAGATTGCCCCTGTTTGTCCTGGGAAGCCACAACTATTGGGATGGCCTCAGTGACTTTGGAGGTTATCCTATTAGTAGGGTTGTGGCCATTGGAATGGGCACATACAATTCCCTTGGAGAGGGCAAGTACAGTCCTCAGGTTTGGCTCCAGGGCCCTGAGCCTGTAGGGTGTGTAGGCCAGAGCTGTTTGGACAGTTGTCTGAAAACACAAACTCGGCTTATGTTTTGGGTCATAGGTATGGCAGGACTGATCTACAGACCATGAGGAGAACACTTCGGGATATGAAAAAAGGGCGAGTGTGAGGCTCTTGCTCAAGTTTTTGTCTCTGGATATCGTGTCACTCATGGTCGTGAAATTGCCGGGTGACTTCATGGGAAATGGACGAGTCTTACTCTCTGGGGGTTCGGTCCCGTCCAAAGAGTTTGGGGTCATTCTGGGGATGGAAGAAGTCCGTTTTTTTGTTGTTGTTGTCGATTTGTTTCATTTTGTTTTTCAACCTCAGATGTCCCACCAAATGAGGGATTCCATAGTAGAGCCCTGGGGTGGGGCGACTGGACAACCAGAAATCTGGTTAAAAATTGGGGACTAGGGACATGTCAAGCCCATTATGACATCTAATGGTCCAGCCACTGAGAGGACTTACTAGAGGACAGGACTCACGCTGAGGTCACAATGCGTGTTTATGCTCTCGTCGCACTCAAGAATGGGCGGGGCCTCTGGGAGAATGCTGGTTTCTCCTAAACTGAACGTTGGACAACATGCCAACCACAAGGTTTCTTGCCATGGGTCAGGAAGAGTTCTGATTTCTGCATCACAGTCACCCGTGGGCAGTGATTGGAGATAAGGTCTAGGTTCTGAAGCCTGAAAACTGAGGTAGGGAAGAGATGATGACCTAAGGCCATGGCGGGTCTGATGTGCTCAGCGTGCGGTCAGCTGTCTGGGTGTTGGTCAGCAGGTCTGGGCTCAGGTTGTGTCAGACAGTGCATTAGTGCCCAGGTTAGACTATATAATTTGGGTACATTCGAGTGCCGTGTAGGTTTATCCTCATTTAAGCTGCCTGGGCTGCTCATTAGGCAATATATTTTTTCTAGAGGGCAGGCAGAGTGCTTCATTGTCGGTCCGGAATTGCCAAACTTGAGGGCTTCGGGGCCAGGAGAGTGAGGACGGAAGTCTGAGAACACAAGCTAGACTTCGTATTCAGGGTGAGGGCACGGCAGGTACCCCCTGCAGATCTGAACCAATATCTCATGCATCTGAAGTCAGGGCGAGGATCCGTCGTTGGCTCAGGTTGGAGTTTCTGTGCATGACGGCCCCTTCATGAAGGGAACGGAATCTCGAGGCCATGGAGGTTTTCCACGTTGGGAGATGTGGGATGCCCCCTTCAAGGATTCCTTCTGCGGGACAATTGAGACCTGTTGGACAGCTCCAGGACATCGCATATGGAATGACTCCAGAGCACCGTTCCAGGATGGATGCCTGCGAAGTCCGCCTCACCTTCCAATTGTCTCCTAGCAACAAGACAGTTTAGATCTAATGGATATGCGGGAGCAACCGGGGTGCCTGAGTTCAAATGCACTTTCCAGAGGATGGGTTCTAATGTGTTTTTGTGTCCATGAGGGCCTTGGAATGGGGAGGTGGCACCGGGACCCTGAAGTATTCTCCTAAGCTTTGGCATAGCTCCCATGCACAAGTTTCCTTGTGCAGACGAGATTTGTTCTGATGGGTGCCTCAGGAAATCCCCTCTGCTGGCATTGGAATCCAGGCTTTTGAGGAGACATGCCTGTAAACCAAAGCAATGGATCCGATAATGGCCTCGGGTCCTGTCTGGTTCAGTCTTCTTGGTATGAGTGGAGGTAGATGAGTGGAGGTAGATGCTCAGCCGGTATCAACCGCCCTTTTTTGTCCCGGGCGACCTACACTATTGGGATGGCCTCAGGGACTTTGGAGGGTTCTCCTAATTTGTACGATTTTTGACAATGGAATGGGCAGAATTCCCATGTATTGGGTGGGGGCAGTCCTAATGTGTGGCTCCAGGGGCCCCAGCCTGGAGGGAGTGTGGCCCAGGACTTTGAGGACAGAAGACTGAAAACACAAACTCAGCATAAGTTTGGGGACGTAGGTATGGCACGCCCGATCTACAAACCATGAGAAGAACTCTTCAGGATATGAAGAATGAGCGAGTCTGAGGCGCTTGCTCAGGATTTTGTCTCTGACTTTTGTTTCAGCGATGGCCGTGGAATGTTGGGGAGATCTCATGTGCCATGGACGAATCTTCCTCTCTGGGGATTTGGCCCGATCCCAATTGTTTTTCGTCAATCTGTGGGATGGGAGGACTCCTTTCAGGTTTGTTACCACAGGTTTCCCACCAAAAGAGGAATTCCAAAGCAGAGCCCTGGGGAAGAGTGAAGGGACAACCCGAACTATGGTTAAAAATTGCGGCCTAGGGGCAGGCCAAGCCCAATATGCTGTCTCTTCATATAGGCCCTGAGAGGCCTTACCTGAGGACTGGGCTCAGGCTGAGGGTCACAATGTGTGTTTGTGACCAATGTGGCCCGCAAGCATGGGCTGGGCCTCATGGGCCACGCTTGTTTCAACTACACTGAACGTTGGACAACATGCCAACCACAAGGTTTCTTGCCATGGGGAAAGAGTTCTGATTTCTGCATCATTTTCAACCCTGGGCAGTGGTTGGAGATAAGGTCTAGGTTCTGGAGCCTGAAAACCGCAGTTGGGAAGAGATGACGACCTAAGGCCAAGGCGGGTCCGATGTGCTCAGTGTGCAGCCAGCTGTCTGGGTGGGACCAGGAGGTCTAAGGCTCAGGCTGGGTCAGAAGGGGAAATAGTGCCCAGGTCAGCCTATATGTTTGGGGTACAGCCGAATGGCGTGCAGGTTGATCCTCATTTGCGGTTTCGGGTTAGCCCTGAGGGCAATGTTTTACTTCTGTAGGGCAGGCAGAGTGCGGCATTGTAGTTCTGGATTGCCCAACTGGAGGGCTTGTGGGCCAGTAGTCTGAGGACGGAGTCTGAGAACCCAAGCTAGGCCTAGGTTTCTGGGTGAGGATATGGCAGGCACAATCTACAGACCTCAATAGAGATCTCGTGCATCTGAAGTCAGGGCAAGGATCAGACGATCGCTCAGGTTGGACTTTCTGCCCTGATGGCCCTTTCTTGAAGGAGGTGGATCACGAGGACATGGGGGTTTTCCCACGATGGGAGTTGTGAGAAGCTCCAAACTGCAAAGATTCTTCTGCAGGACAATTGAGACCTGTTGGTTGGCTCCAGGCCAACGATTCCGAGCAGGGTTCTAAGGATGGATGGCTGGGTAGCCCACCTCGCATTCCAATTGTCTCCAAGCAACAAGACAGGTTAGATCTGCTGGATGTGGGGGGCAACCGAGGAGGCTGAGTTGAAATGGACTCTCCTGTGGATGTGTCCTAATATGTTTTTGTGTCTATGGAGACCTTGGAATGAAGCGGTGGCCCTGGGGCCCTGAAGGGTTCTCCTAAACAGAGGCTTTGACACAGCTCCAACGTGCATGTTTCCCATGTGTAGATGAGATTTGTTCTGATGGGTGAGTCAAGAAACAGCCATATGCTGGTATTGAAATCCAGGCCTCTGAGGAGAGATGCCTGGAAACCAAAGCAATGGATCCGATTAGTGCCTAGGGGCCTGTTCGTTCCTTTTTACCTCTGGGGACATCAGTCTACGGGTCTGAGTGCAGGTAGGTGCTCAGATGGGCTCAGATTGCCCCTGTTTGTCCTGGGAAGCCACAACTATTGGGATGGCCTCAGGGACTTTGGAGGTTATCCTATTAGTAGGGTTGTGGCCATTGGAATGGGCACATACAATTCCCTTGGAGAGGGCAAGTACAGTCCTCAGGTTTGGCTCCAGGGCCCTGAGCCTGTAGGGTGTGTAGGCCAGAGCTGTTTGGACAGTTGTCTGAAAACACAAACTCGGCTTATGTTTTGGGTCATAGGTATGGCAGGACTGATCTACAGACCATGAGGAGAACACTTCGGGATATGAAAAAAGGGCGAGTGTGAGGCTCTTGCTCAAGTTTTTGTCTCTGGATATCGTGTCACTCATGGTCGTGAAATTGCCGGGTGACTTCATGGGAAATGGACGAGTCTTACTCTCTGGGGGTTCGGTCCCGTCCAAAGAGTTTGGGGTCATTCTGGGGATGGAAGAAGTCCGTTTTTTTGTTGTTGTTGTCGATTTGTTTCATTTTGTTTTTCAACCTCAGATGTCCCACCAAATGAGGGATTCCATAGTAGAGCCCTGGGGTGGGGCGACTGGACAACCAGAAATCTGGTTAAAAATTGGGGACTAGGGACATGTCAAGCCCATTATGACATCTAATGGTCCAGCCACTGAGAGGACTTACTAGAGGACAGGACTCACGCTGAGGTCACAATGCGTGTTTATGCTCTCGTCGCACTCAAGAATGGGCGGGGCCTCTGGGAGAATGCTGGTTTCTCCTACACTGAACGTTGGACAACATGCCAACCACAAGGTTTCTTACCATGGGTCAGGAAGAGTTCTGATTTCTGCATCACAGTTACCCGTGGGCAGTGATTGGAGATAAGGTCTAGGTTCTGAAGCCTGAAAACTGAGGTAGGGAAGAGATGATGACCTAAGGCCATGGCGGGTCTGATGTGCTCAGCGTGCGGTCAGCTGTCTGGGTGTTGGTCAGCAGGTCTGGGCTCAGGTTGTGTCAGACAGTGCATTAGTGCCCAGGTTAGACTATATAATTTGGGTACATTCGAGTGCCGTGTAGGTTTATCCTCATTTAAGCTGCCTGGGCTGCTCATTAGGCAATATATTTTTTCTAGAGGGCAGGCAGAGTGCTTCATTGTCGGTCCGGAATTGCCAAACTTGAGGGCTTCGGGGCCAGGAGAGTGAGGACGGAAGTCTGAGAACACAAGCTAGACTTCGGATTCAGGGTGAGGGCACGGCAGGTACCCCCTGCAGATCTGAACCAATATCTCATGCATCTGAAGTCAGGGCGAGGATCCGTCGTTGGCTCAGGTTGGAGTTTCTGTGCATGACGGCCCCTTCATGAAGGGAACGGAATCTCGAGGCCATGGAGGTTTTCCACGTTGGGAGATGTGGGATGCCCCCTTCAAGGATTCCTTCTGTGGGACAATTGAGACCTGTTGGACAGCTCCAGGACATCGCATATGGAATGACTCCAGAGCACCGTTCCAGGATGGATGCCTGCGAAGTCCGCCTCACCTTCCAATTGTCTCCTAGCAACAAGACAGTTTAGATCTAATGGATATGCGGGAGCAACCGGGGTGCCTGAGTTCAAATGCACTTTCCAGAGGATGGGTTCTAATGTGTTTTTGTGTCCATGAGGGCCTTGGAATGGGGAGGTGGCACCGGGACCCTGAAGTATTCTCCTAAGCTTTGGCATAGCTCCCATGCACAAGTTTCCTTGTGCAGACGAGATTTGTTCTGATGGGTGCCTCAGGAAATCCCCTCTGCTGGCATTGGAATCCAGGCTTTTGAGGAGACATGCCTGTAAACCAAAGCAATGGATCCGATAATGGCCTCGGGTCCTGTCTGGTTCAGTCTTCTTGGTATGAGTGGAGGTAGATGAGTGGAGGTAGATGCTCAGCCGGTATCAACCGCCCTTTTTTGTCCCGGGCGACCTACACTATTGGGATGGCCTCAGGGACTTTGGAGGGTTCTCCTAATTTGTACGATTTTTGACAATGGAATGGGCAGAATTCCCATGTATTGGGTGGGGGCAGTCCTAATGTGTGGCTCCAGGGGCCCCAGCCTGGAGGGAGTGTGGCCCAGGACTTTGAGGACAGAAGACTGAAAACACAAACTCAGCTTAAGTTTGGGGACGTAGGTATGGCACGCCCGATCTACAAACCATGAGAAGAACTCTTCAGGATATGAAGAATGAGCGAGTCTGAGGCGCTTGCTCAGGATTTTGTCTCTGACTTTTGTTTCAGCGATGGCCGTGGAATGTTGGGGAGATCTCATGTGCCATGGACGAATCTTCCTCTCTGGGGATTTGGCCCGATCCCAATTGTTTTTCGTCAATCTGTGGGATGGGAGGACTCCTTTCAGGTTTGTTACCACAGGTTTCCCACCAAAAGAGGAATTCCAAAGCAGAGCCCTGGGGAAGAGTGAAGGGACAACCCGAACTATGGTTAAAAATTGCGGCCTAGGGGCAGGCCAAGCCCAATATGCTGTCTCTTCATATAGGCCCTGAGAGGCCTTACCTGAGGACTGGGCTCAGGCTGAGGGTCACAATGTGTGTTTGTGACCAATGTGGCCCGCAAGCATGGGCTGGGCCTCATGGGCCACGCTTGTTTCAACTACACTGAACGTTGGACAACATGCCAACCACAAGGTTTCTTGCCATGGGGAAAGAGTTCTGATTTCTGCATCATTTTCAACCCTGGGCAGTGGTTGGAGATAAGGTCTAGGTTCTGGAGCCTGAAAACCGCAGTTGGGAAGAGATGACGACCTAAGGCCAAGGCGGGTCCGATGTGCTCAGTGTGCAGCCAGCTGTCTGGGTGGGACCAGGAGGTCTAAGGCTCAGGCTGGGTCAGAAGGGGAAATAGTGCCCAGGTCAGCCTATATGTTTGGGGTACAGCCGAATGGCGTGCAGGTTGATCCTCATTTGCGGTTTCGGGTTAGCCCTGAGGGCAATGTTTTACTTCTGTAGGGCAGGCAGAGTGCGGCATTGTAGTTCTGGATTGCCCAACTGGAGGGCTTGTGGGCCAGTAGTCTGAGGACGGAGTCTGAGAACCCAAGCTAGGCCTAGGTTTCTGGGTGAGGATATGGCAGGCACAATCTACAGACCTCAATAGAGATCTCGTGCATCTGAAGTCAGGGCAAGGATCAGACGATCGCTCAGGTTGGACTTTCTGCCCTGATGGCCCTTTCTTGAAGGAGGTGGATCACGAGGACATGGGGGTTTTCCCACGATGGGAGTTGTGAGAAGCTCCAAACTGCAAAGATTCTTCTGCAGGACAATTGAGACCTGTTGGTTGGCTCCAGGCCAACGATTCCGAGCAGGGTTCTAAGGATGGATGGCTGGGTAGCCCACCTCGCATTCCAATTGTCTCCAAGCAACAAGACAGGTTAGATCTGCTGGATGTGGGGGGCAACCGAGGAGGCTGAGTTGAAATGGACTCTCCTGTGGATGTGTCCTAATATGTTTTTGTGTCTATGGAGACCTTGGAATGAAGCGGTGGCCCTGGGGCCCTGAAGGGTTCTCCTAAACAGAGGCTTTGACACAGCTCCAACGTGCATGTTTCCCATGTGTAGATGAGATTTGTTCTGATGGGTGAGTCAAGAAACAGCCATATGCTGGTATTGAAATCCAGGCCTCTGAGGAGAGATGCCTGGAAACCAAAGCAATGGATCCGATTAGTGCCTAGGGGCCTGTTCGTTCCTTTTTACCTCTGGGGACATCAGTCTACGGGTCTGAGTGCAGGTAGGTGCTCAGATGGGCTCAGATTGCCCCTGTTTGTCCTGGGAAGCCACAACTATTGGGATGGCCTCAGTGACTTTGGAGGTTATCCTATTAGTAGGGTTGTGGCCATTGGAATGGGCACATACAATTCCCTTGGAGAGGGCAAGTACAGTCCTCAGGTTTGGCTCCAGGGCCCTGAGCCTGTAGGGTGTGTAGGCCAGAGCTGTTTGGACAGTTGTCTGAAAACACAAACTCGGCTTATGTTTTGGGTCATAGGTATGGCAGGACTGATCTACAGACCATGAGGAGAACACTTCGGGATATGAAAAAAGGGCGAGTGTGAGGCTCTTGCTCAAGTTTTTGTCTCTGGATATCGTGTCACTCATGGTCGTGAAATTGCCGGGTGACTTCATGGGAAATGGACGAGTCTTACTCTCTGGGGGTTCGGTCCCGTCCAAAGAGTTTGGGGTCATTCTGGGGATGGAAGAAGTCCGTTTTTTTGTTGTTGTTGTCGATTTGTTTCATTTTGTTTTTCAACCTCAGATGTCCCACCAAATGAGGGATTCCATAGTAGAGCCCTGGGGTGGGGCGACTGGACAACCAGAAATCTGGTTAAAAATTGGGGACTAGGGACATGTCAAGCCCATTATGACATCTAATGGTCCAGCCACTGAGAGGACTTACTAGAGGACAGGACTCACGCTGAGGTCACAATGCGTGTTTATGCTCTCGTCGCACTCAAGAATGGGCGGGGCCTCTGGGAGAATGCTGGTTTCTCCTAAACTGAACGTTGGACAACATGCCAACCACAAGGTTTCTTGCCATGGGTCAGGAAGAGTTCTGATTTCTGCATCACAGTCACCCGTGGGCAGTGATTGGAGATAAGGTCTAGGTTCTGAAGCCTGAAAACTGAGGTAGGGAAGAGATGATGACCTAAGGCCATGGCGGGTCTGATGTGCTCAGCGTGCGGTCAGCTGTCTGGGTGTTGGTCAGCAGGTCTGGGCTCAGGTTGTGTCAGACAGTGCATTAGTGCCCAGGTTAGACTATATAATTTGGGTACATTCGAGTGCCGTGTAGGTTTATCCTCATTTAAGCTGCCTGGGCTGCTCATTAGGCAATATATTTTTTCTAGAGGGCAGGCAGAGTGCTTCATTGTCGGTCCGGAATTGCCAAACTTGAGGGCTTCGGGGCCAGGAGAGTGAGGACGGAAGTCTGAGAACACAAGCTAGACTTCGTATTCAGGGTGAGGGCACGGCAGGTACCCCCTGCAGATCTGAACCAATATCTCATGCATCTGAAGTCAGGGCGAGGATCCGTCGTTGGCTCAGGTTGGAGTTTCTGTGCATGACGGCCCCTTCATGAAGGGAACGGAATCTCGAGGCCATGGAGGTTTTCCACGTTGGGAGATGTGGGATGCCCCCTTCAAGGATTCCTTCTGCGGGACAATTGAGACCTGTTGGACAGCTCCAGGACATCGCATATGGAATGACTCCAGAGCACCGTTCCAGGATGGATGCCTGCGAAGTCCGCCTCACCTTCCAATTGTCTCCTAGCAACAAGACAGTTTAGATCTAATGGATATGCGGGAGCAACCGGGGTGCCTGAGTTCAAATGCACTTTCCAGAGGATGGGTTCTAATGTGTTTTTGTGTCCATGAGGGCCTTGGAATGGGGAGGTGGCACCGGGACCCTGAAGTATTCTCCTAAGCTTTGGCATAGCTCCCATGCACAAGTTTCCTTGTGCAGACGAGATTTGTTCTGATGGGTGCCTCAGGAAATCCCCTCTGCTGGCATTGGAATCCAGGCTTTTGAGGAGACATGCCTGTAAACCAAAGCAATGGATCCGATAATGGCCTCGGGTCCTGTCTGGTTCAGTCTTCTTGGTATGAGTGGAGGTAGATGAGTGGAGGTAGATGCTCAGCCGGTATCAACCGCCCTTTTTTGTCCCGGGCGACCTACACTATTGGGATGGCCTCAGGGACTTTGGAGGGTTCTCCTAATTTGTACGATTTTTGACAATGGAATGGGCAGAATTCCCATGTATTGGGTGGGGGCAGTCCTAATGTGTGGCTCCAGGGGCCCCAGCCTGGAGGGAGTGTGGCCCAGGACTTTGAGGACAGAAGACTGAAAACACAAACTCAGCATAAGTTTGGGGACGTAGGTATGGCACGCCCGATCTACAAACCATGAGAAGAACTCTTCAGGATATGAAGAATGAGCGAGTCTGAGGCGCTTGCTCAGGATTTTGTCTCTGACTTTTGTTTCAGCGATGGCCGTGGAATGTTGGGGAGATCTCATGTGCCATGGACGAATCTTCCTCTCTGGGGATTTGGCCCGATCCCAATTGTTTTTCGTCAATCTGTGGGATGGGAGGACTCCTTTCAGGTTTGTTACCACAGGTTTCCCACCAAAAGAGGAATTCCAAAGCAGAGCCCTGGGGAAGAGTGAAGGGACAACCCGAACTATGGTTAAAAATTGCGGCCTAGGGGCAGGCCAAGCCCAATATGCTGTCTCTTCATATAGGCCCTGAGAGGCCTTACCTGAGGACTGGGCTCAGGCTGAGGGTCACAATGTGTGTTTGTGACCAATGTGGCCCGCAAGCATGGGCTGGGCCTCATGGGCCACGCTTGTTTCAACTACACTGAACGTTGGACAACATGCCAACCACAAGGTTTCTTGCCATGGGGAAAGAGTTCTGATTTCTGCATCATTTTCAACCCTGGGCAGTGGTTGGAGATAAGGTCTAGGTTCTGGAGCCTGAAAACCGCAGTTGGGAAGAGATGACGACCTAAGGCCAAGGCGGGTCCGATGTGCTCAGTGTGCAGCCAGCTGTCTGGGTGGGACCAGGAGGTCTAAGGCTCAGGCTGGGTCAGAAGGGGAAATAGTGCCCAGGTCAGCCTATATGTTTGGGGTACAGCCGAATGGCGTGCAGGTTGATCCTCATTTGCGGTTTCGGGTTAGCCCTGAGGGCAATGTTTTACTTCTGTAGGGCAGGCAGAGTGCGGCATTGTAGTTCTGGATTGCCCAACTGGAGGGCTTGTGGGCCAGTAGTCTGAGGACGGAGTCTGAGAACCCAAGCTAGGCCTAGGTTTCTGGGTGAGGATATGGCAGGCACAATCTACAGACCTCAATAGAGATCTCGTGCATCTGAAGTCAGGGCAAGGATCAGACGATCGCTCAGGTTGGACTTTCTGCCCTGATGGCCCTTTCTTGAAGGAGGTGGATCACGAGGACATGGGGGTTTTCCCACGATGGGAGTTGTGAGAAGCTCCAAACTGCAAAGATTCTTCTGCAGGACAATTGAGACCTGTTGGTTGGCTCCAGGCCAACGATTCCGAGCAGGGTTCTAAGGATGGATGGCTGGGTAGCCCACCTCGCATTCCAATTGTCTCCAAGCAACAAGACAGGTTAGATCTGCTGGATGTGGGGGGCAACCGAGGAGGCTGAGTTGAAATGGACTCTCCTGTGGATGTGTCCTAATATGTTTTTGTGTCTATGGAGACCTTGGAATGAAGCGGTGGCCCTGGGGCCCTGAAGGGTTCTCCTAAAAGGAGGCTTTGACACAGCTCCAACGTGCATGTTTCCCATGTGTAGATGAGATTTGTTCTGATGGGTGAGTCAAGAAACAGCCATATGCTGGTATTGAAATCCAGGCCTCTGAGGAGAGATGCCTGGAAACCAAAGCAATGGATCCGATTAGTGCCTAGGGGCCTGTTCGTTCCTTTTTACCTTTGGGGACATCAGTCTACGGGTCTGAGTGCAGGTAGGTGCTCAGATGGGCTCAGATTGCCCCTGTTTGTCCTGGGAAGCCACAACTATTGGGATGACCTCAGGGACTTTGGAGGTTATCCTACTAGTAGGGTTTTGGCCATTGGAATGGGCACATACAATTCCCTTGGAGAGGGCAAGTACAGTCCTCAGGTTTGGCTCCAGGGCCCTGAGCCTGTAGGGTGTGTAGGCCAGAGCTGTTTGGACAGTTGTCTAAAAACACAAACTCGGCTTATGTTTTGGGTCATAGGTATGGCAGGACTGATCTACAGACCATGAGGAGAACACTTCGGGATATGAAAAAAGGGCGAGTGTGAGGCTCTTGCTCAAGTTTTTGTCTCTGGATATCGTGTCACTCATGGTCTTGAAATTGCCGGGTGACATCATGGGAAATGGACGAGTCTTACTCTCTGGGGGTTCGGTCCCGTCCAAAGAGTTTGGGGTCATTCTTGGGATGGAAGAAGTCCGTTTTTTTGTTGTTGTCGATTTGTTTCATTTTGTTTTTCAACCTCAGATGTCCCACCAAATGAGGGATTCCATAGTAGAGCCCTGGGGTGGGGCGACTGGACAACCAGAAATCTGGTTAAAAATTGGGGACTAGGGACATGTCAAGCCCATTATGACATCTAATGGTCCAGCCACTGAGAGGACTTACTAGAGGACAGGACTCACGCTGAGGTCACAATGCGTGTTTATGCTCTCGTCGCACTCAAGAATGGGCGGGGCCTCAGGGAGAATGCTGGTTTCTCCTACACTGAACGTTGGACAACATGCCAACCACAAGGTTTCTTGCCATGGGTCAGGAAGAGTTCTGATTTCTGCATCACAGTCACCCGTGGGCAGTGATTGGAGATAAGGTCTAGGTTCTGAAGCCTGAAAACTGAGGTAGGGAAGAGATGATGACCTAAGGCCATGGCGGGTCTGATGTGCTCAGCGTGCGGTCAGCTGTCTGGGTGTTGGTCAGCAGGTCCGGGCTCAGGTTGTGTCAGACAGTGCATTAGTGCCCAGGTTAGACTATATAATTTGGGTACATTCGAGTGCCGTGTAGTTTTATCCTCATTTAAGCTGCCTGGGCTGCTCATTAGGCAATATATTTTTTCTAGAGGGCAGGCAGAGTGCTTCATTGTCGGTCCGGAATTGCCAAATTTGAGGGCTTCGGGGCCAGGAGAGTGAGGACGGAAGTCTGAGAACACAAGCTAGACTTCGGATTCAGGGTGAGGGCACGGCAGGTACCCCCTGCAGTTCTGAACCAATATCTCATGCATCTGAAGTCAGGGCGAGGATCCGTCGTTGGCTCAGGTTGGAGTTTCTGTGCATGACGGCCCCTTCATGAAGGGAACGGAATCTCGAGGCCATGGAGGTTTTCCACGTTGGAAGATGTGGGATGCCCCCTTCAAGGATTCCTTCTGCGGGTCAATTGAGACCTGTTGGACAGCTCCAGGACATCCCATATGGAATGACTCCAGAGCACCGTTCCAGGATGGATGCCTGGGAAGTCCGCCTCACCTTCCAATTGTCTCCTAGCAACAAGACAGTTTAGATCTAATGGATATGCGGGAGCAACCGGGGTGCCTGAATTGAAATGCACTTTCCAGAGGATGGGTTCTAATGTGTTTTTGTGTCCATGAGGGCCTTGGAATGGGGAGGTGGCACCGGGACCCTGAAGTATTCTCCTAAGCTTTGGCATAGCTCCCATGCACAAGTTTCCTTGTGGAGACGAGATTTGTTCTGATGGGTGCCTCAGGAAATCCCCTCTGCTTGTATTGTAATCCAGGCTTTTGAGGAGACATGCCTGTAAACCAAAGCAATGGATCCGATAATGGCCTCGGGTCCTGTCTGGTTCAGTCTTCTTGGTATGAGTGGAGGTAGATGAGTGGAGGTAGATGCTCAGCCGGTATCAACCGCCCTTTTTTGTCCCGGGAGACCTACACTATTGGGATGGCCTCAGGGACTTTGGAGGGTTCTCCTAATTTGTACGATTTTTGACAATGGAATGGGCAGAATTCCCATGGATTGGGTGGGGGCAGTCCTAATGTGTGGCTCCAGGGGCCCCAGCCTGGAGGGAGTGTGGCCCAGGACTTTGAGGACAGAAGACTGAAAACACAAACTCAGCTTAAGTTTGGGGACGTAGGTATGGCACGCCCGATCTACAAACCATGAGAAGAACTCTTCAGGATATGAAGAATGAGCGAGTCTGAGGCGCTTGCTCAGGATTTTGTCTCTGACTTCTGTTTCAGCGATGGCCGTGGAATTTTGGGGAGATCTCATGGGCCATGGACGAATCTTCCTCTCTGTGGATTTGGCCCGATCCCAATTGTTTTTCGTCAATCTGTGGGATGGGAGGACTCCTTTCAGGTTTGTTACCTCAGGTGTCCCAACAAAAGAGGAATTCCAAAGCAGAGCCCTGTGGAAGAGTGAAGGGACAACCCGAACTATGGTTAAAAATTGCGGCCTAGGGGCATGGCAAGCCCAATATGCTGTCTCTTCATATAGGCCCTGAGAGGCCTTACCTGAGGACTGGGCTCAGGCTGAGGGTCACAATGTGTGTTTGTGACCAATGTGGCCCGCAAGCATGGGCTGGGCCTCATGGGCCACGCTTGTTTCAACTACACTGAACGTTGGACAACATGCCAACCACAAGGTTTTTTGCCATGGGGAAAGAGTTCTGATTTCTGCATCATTTTCAACCCTGGGCAGTGGTTGGAGATAAGGTCTAGGTTCTGGAGCCTGAAAACCGCAGTTGGGAAGAGATGACGACCTAAGGCCATGGCGGGTCCGATGTGCTCAGTGTGCGGCCAGCTGTCTGGGTGGGACCAGGAGGTCCAGGCTCAGGCTGGGTCAGAAGGTGAAATAGTGCCCAGGTCAGCCTATATGTTTGGGGTACAGCCGAATGGCGTGAAGGTTGATCCTCATTTGCCGTTTCGGGGTAGCCCTGAGGGCAATGTTATAATTCTGTAGGGCAGGCAGAGTGCGGCATTGTAGTTCTGGATTGCCCAACTGGAGGGCTTATGGGCCAGTAGTCTGACGACGGAGTCTGAGAAACCAAGCTAGGCCTAGGTTTCTGGGTGAGGATATGGCAGGCACAATCTACAGACCTCAATAGAGATCTTGTGCATCTGAAGTCAGGGCAAGGATCAGACGATCGCTCAGGTTGGACTTTCTGCCCTGATGGCCCTTTCTTGAAGGGGGTTGGATCACGAGGACATGGCGGTTTTCGCACGATGGGAGTTGTGAGAAGCTCCAAACTGCAAAGACTCTTCTGCAGGACAATTGAGACCTGTTGGTTGGCTCCAGGCCAACGATTCCGAGCAGGGTTCTAAGGATGGATGGCTGGGTAGCCCACCTCGCATTCCAATTGTCTCCAAGCAACAAGACAGGTTAGATCTGCTGGATGTGGGGGGCAACCGAGGAGGCTGAGTTGAAATGGACTCTCCTGTGGATGTGTCCTAATATGTTTTTGTGTCTATGGAGACCTTGGAATGAAGCGGTGGCCCTGGGGCCCTGAAGGGTTCTCCTAAAAGGAGGCTTTGACACAGCTCCAACGTGCATGTTTCCCATGTGTAGATGAGATTTGTTCTGATGGGTGAGTCAAGAAACAGCCATATGCTGGTATTGAAATCCAGGCCTCTGAGGAGAGATGCCTGGAAACGAAAGCAATGGATCCGATTAGTGCCTAGGGGCCTGTTCGTTCCTTTTTACCTCTGGGGACATCAGTCTACGGGTCTGAGTGCAGGTAGGTGCTCAGATGGGCTCAGATTGCCCCTGTTTGTCCTGGGAAGCCACAACTATTGGGATGGCCTCAGGGACTTTGGAGGTTATCCTACTAGTAGGGTTGTGGCCATTGGAATGGGCACATACAATTCCCTTGGAGAGGGCAAGTACAGTTCTCAGTTTGGCTCCAGGGCCCTGAGCCTGTAGGGTGTGTAGGCCAGAGCTGTTTGGACAGTTGTCTGAAAACACAAACTCGGCTTATGTTTTGGGTCATAGGTATGGCAGG